>NW_027040560.1:0-682500 GCF_037179485.1 Ochlerotatus camptorhynchus | reverse complement strand
CACTACTATTCAGATGTTAGCTATTAGAATAAAACATCGCGAGTTTATTGCTCTCGACTATTTATATCAGATGTAAACAATCATGTTCGAATGCCTTTTGTTTACTTTGTACATTATTTACTACTACTTCTAAAACTATCATCTTGTTGTCCAAAGAGCTTTCAGGATAAGTCCAAACTCCAGATGACTTTCAGAGCAAGTCCAGATGACTTCTAAGGTAGGTCCAAACGATATGCAGGGTAAATCCAGGGAATCTTCAACATAATTCCAGAACACTTCCAGGGCAAGTCCAGAAGAATTTGAGTTCAGTGTTAATTGTAGCATTTACGGTAAGTCTATAGACTTTTACGATATATTCAGATTTAGATCCATTACTGCTAAAAAAACTACCGTAAATTTCCCAATCGTGCTCCAAGCACATTCAGGGCAATCTAATTATCAGTTTGAATGTGTCGCTAGCTTGCTCCATTCCACGCAACGAGCAGATAAATCAAGCTGCCTGTCTAACCAAACTCGAACAACATCCGGAACATGTCCACCGGAAGTATTTATAGATCAGAGAGCCGTTCTAGAAAGTATATGTATTATTGCCATCTCTGGACATATAGGTATGGAGTTAGAAGTACTCTTGTACAATGAGTAATTATCTGGCGCAAAACCGCTACCGGTGGTGGTGGTGGTGGAGGAGGTGATACCAAACCGAGATGACCGCGGTGCTCAGTATGAGAGATTACGTGACCGTCCAGAACGGTAATTTGCTGTCACTGTCACCGCTGTCGAGCTACCGGTGTCAACGCAGACAACACGGATTATTAATCACATTGTTAGCCCCATTATTTTGCAATTGCTGTGTGGTCGAGCGAGAGGTGATGATAATCGCCTAAATTGCATATTGGAAATGGGCATAGAATTTTACAACGCTGTTATTATTCTGGTTGGGTGCCTGCTTCCCATCTGTAGCTTTTTCATAATTATTCACAAGCACAGTAGACTAATCAGTAATGTAGTAATTTAGGTACGGTATTACCAAGCCGGAGGCGGTGAGTTCAATTCCCGACCGGTCTAGAAAATCTGTCGGACTGGAAATATTCTTGACTTCCCTGGGCATAGAGTAAGATTGCGCTTGCCACACAATGCTCTAATTCTCGCATTGGTTGGCATAGAATGCTCTCAATTAATAACTGTAGAAGTGCCCAAAGAACACTAAATTGAGAACAGGCACCAGCTCGTATAAGAGCGTCAAAGTCAAGCATTAATTTTCGTTTATTACGTTGAATCTAGAATTTCATTTGTTGTCATAAAGCAAACGAAAAAAAAACATGAAAAGCAGCCAAATCTGAAACTTTCCGGACAGCTGGATGATTGAACCCTTCCCAAACAAAAATATCAAAACAACAATTCAACCTACCTCCTGGTCCTGAGTCGCACATAGCCCCGTCAGTTCGCCGATCTTCTCCCGGGCTTCATCGAGTTCACGCACCGGGTTGCGATTCGGATCTTCGTCCTCCTGCTCCTCGACGATGCCTTCGGCCAGAACCTCCTGCGCAAAGCTGGTAATCTGACCCTTGACTTTGTTCAAGCTATCGTTCAACTTGAGCCACGACATTTTTCACAGGGGTATTCTCACTTGCCTTTGTACGAACCACGAACCGCGACAATGTCACTTCACATCACTTTGCGACGGATTTAGGAATAAATACGCGAATAACAATCAATTTTACACAGAATTTCACCGAAAACCACGAATATTTTTCACCAGATTCCCGTACATGTACACGTAAATCAAAACAAAAACATCCACGGAGTGTTTTGACGTTTCTTCGGCAGTTCGTTGCGATTTTTTGCGCAGTTATGCTGTCGGTCGGAATCGGTCGGAACTGACAGCATCTACACTGTTAATTTTGATCAATATATTTTTAAAATAAGCATTAATTTTTTGTGAATAAATTTTATGTTCTGATTTCTCCATGGTGAAACATGGTTGATTCCTGATCAACCTGATGTCATATAGAAGAGGATTAACCGGCTGGTTTGGAACAACTCTAATAAAAATAACCATAAAAAAGAGCTTAACGACGTGTTCGGGGTATCATCAAAACCATTTGTGGGATAGTTTACCCATCCAGGATATAGTTCGTTTATGGTATTTGTTTATTAGGGAAAGGAGTCAAAAGTAAATATCAGATGAAATATCATGAAAACCAAGCGTTATATATGTTCCAAAGTGGAATTAATGAGAGCGAAATCGAAAGCGAAATTTGCGAACGATGAAATTAAAATCTTTCGAGTCTAAGAGAAGAAAATTTTTGCAAAAGATTTTCAGAATAATACAAATTGCCTTGACAACCCTAATAAATAGTGGAATAGTTTTACCATTTGGGTTATCGTTCATTTATGATTTTTATTTTTAGGGAAAAAAATCAAGCTACTTTACGCTGATCATTGTTAAATTGAAAGTTTTTTGGAATAATTTATGACTATCGAGCTATTTTGCTATAATACCACAGAGACATTATTTGTCGAGGGGGGCAACACAACTAAATCTCAGTTCTTGATGCTCAACAAATCTCACACTAGCGAATCAATCTTCGAAAAATCTTCTTTCATTTCTCGCATCCACTTGCATTGCTCATCATATTTTTGCAGGAAATCTCCAGAATCAATCTTCTTTCTATCTACTCAGCGTGTACCAGGTCAATGACAAGGCCTATACCAACAGCAGCGTTTGACAGTAGGCAGCATGTCCCGGGCTCAAATCGTTTATTTTGCTGTGCTGGGCCCGCTGTCACGATATAACATGTTGCCTACGCGCCTGCCACTGGGTTGGCGTGCACGCAGCTTGCCACAGAAAAACACAATCTTTGCTTAATTGTTGATAGATTCACCCCCTCGCAGGGAGTAAGTCACTCTGCCACCTTGTGTTCGTGCTTACAGTGTTTCTTCGGTGTTTTTGGGTGTCAGAAGGTGTTTCAGCGTGTCAACATAGTTGTCAAAACGTTGAGTGAAAAATAAAGTTTTCTGGCAACCACTACATCTATCACAGCTGATTCCAATGCGATGTGTTTGCTGTTGATTGGAGAAAGGATAACAATAAACAATAAATTTTCAGACTACTCCTGCCGAACGATACGGATGAACGTGGATCATGGAACGTGGACCAAGCCAGAGAACAACACACACTGGATTTGCACGCGGGAATACCGTGGTAAACGGAACAGCTGACTGTGTTTGGAATGGGACAAAAACTTATACTTCAAAATATTGGAAGAAGGTAGGAGCGTCTCGAGAAGGGTAGTGAATGTCACTGAGATTTTCTTTTTTTAGAACACAGACGCCGCTTTATGATCGCGTGCAAAAGGCAGCATTCGAGGGTTTGAATCGTTAAGTGGTTTGTTAAACGAACGGAGTGGCATCGACGGAGGCGAGGTCTTCATGACTACTAACTACCTGGAGACGTTAGGTCCTTTACATCGGATATTGCAGCCGGCAACCCATTACTGGCAGAATGGGTCGGAACGAGTGGTGACCTCCTCGTGAGAATACATGGAGCAAGGATCGATGCGAATATGATCGGGAGGATTTCAACTATGCCACCCACGAAGCACACATTTGGTCGTTTGATGTCTTACTATACTTAGTGAACGGGAACCGTTGCATATTTCATAGTAGTTCACGAATACGGGAATGGATTTTTTCCAAGTAGCGCTAGTTCTGGCATACACACAAAATATACATAACCAGTTTTTTCTTCGTAACTGTCTTCATAGCCATGTATGAACTTGTTGAGTGGCATAACGGGAAGAACAAAGCATATTCTGAATAATCCGATGAAATAGCCCAGATCTGCTCAGCAACCATTCGAACAACTTTCATTATCGTGCCCCCTAGACTCGTCCTGCAAAAATTAACCGCCGACTGTAGGCCCGATCTCTCTGATTTTGTAGTGCGTATATGGAATGACTACCAAATTAGAAAGAAATATCTTTGTACAACCATCGGTCAATCATTGACTGGATGATTATTATCCGCTCATTTCTTCATATAGTTAAGGATAATCTAGCTCATTAGAGGCTGAAATGGTCTGCTTTTATAATGTTGAGCTTGACGTTGAATCATCATCCCCAATTGCAGGAGTCATCATTGCAGCAATAGAGACCCTAAAGATGATGTAAGGCATTTCGAGTGTCCATATCGGAAAAAAACGGAACATTTCACTTTAAAAGCATTTTTGTGTTTAGGCTACCAAGTGCTTTAAAAAATAACTATTGCATCAGTTTAAGCAGAAGAAGTAGTAATTTATTGCCTCTAAATACTATGATAAAACGTCAGCGTTGCGATTTTACACACGTACACACATTAAATAAAAATATCAACACAGTTGGAATAAATTAAGCAAGCAAAAGAGTGCAAATGTTTGATTATTTATTTGATTATTTGATTATGCTGTGCCGGAAGCTGGTTCTGAGCTCACATCACTTTCCTGACACTCCCGAGCGCTTTCCACCTTGTCACTTTCTTCGGCACTGGCCACGACTTCCAGCGCTTGGTCGGCAGCACCGGCGTGTTTGTCGCCGATAATGATCTCCTCCGGATCGGGAGCATATCCTTAAAGATCAAACTATGCTATGCTTTCATCGTAGTCCAACTCGTAAAGCGGACCGCAGGCCAGGTGGATTCCTTCCGGCAGGGAGCCGGACGGATGCTGGCACGCGACGCATTTCGGAATGTTGAAGTACAATTTGTAGAGGATTGCTGATACGTTATTCTTCCGGAGGTATGAAATAATCTTTTGAGAGAATTTGCGACACGTAGGGTTCCAAATCTGTCCTCGGGTCACCGCTGATGGATTTTGCCGTCACGTGGATGAGATCTTGAAAACAATCAAAATAAATTATAAATTGTCCACACGCCTAGGCAGACCTGATTACTTACAAATGTTCTTCGGGCAAGTGCCACTAAAGTGTGCCAACTGGATAATGGTAGCCCCATCTTCGTGCCCTTCTACGGGGGACAGCTTCATCGGCAACACGCCACCTCCACCGGAATTCTGCGATGCAGAATTCAGCAGCTAGTGTGGTCATTCCCCATGGCGATTTTGTTGTACACATTTTGTTGTAATGGATCAAATTCGAGGTCAACTTTTGTTTCTTCAAATACTCCAGGAACGTCTTTCCCTCGACTTCCGCTGCCTGATGCTCGCTCCCTTCTCCTTCCCCTTCCCAACTTGCGCAACTCTGCAGAAACTTCATCAACAGTCGCTTCTCCATCACATTCACGTCCCGACTTGTAAACACATCCAACCTCGAACACGGAACCGTCATAATCCTCCCGTTCCAGATCGTCGCAACTCGGTCCACCGCTCTAAATTCCGCATACCGACCCTGATACTGACAGATGTTCGACGAAATCAGGAGTCCGTGTCCCGATCACATTTCTGTGGAATCCTACCGATTGCTTTTTTTTTGCCATTTAAATGATCTTTATTTCTTGTGATTGTGTGGTTTACATGTATGAATTTTTTAAGTGACACAGATGCGTCTTTTCAACTTTAGTACATTTGAGATTTTAATTATTATTTACAGTTCCTAGTCCTATCAGGCCTATTTTAAAGTATGACCACCTTGGTGGGATTGGTTTGATTTGAATTGGAAAAAGGAGACTACTTATAACTACTATTTACAACTACAACTAACCTACAACTACTATGTACACCTAACCTACTATATACAAATTGCTTATCAAATCATGTTCTGATAAATTACATTTTTGTGCAAATTTAATCTTAATTTCGTTAATTTTGGAATCTATTTTGGCAATGCCTGCCTCTTCATGTAAATTTGTTATTCTAGTGTCGAAAGGACGATCAAGAACCATCCTCAGCACTCTATTCTGAGCGACCTGAATTTTGTTCCTGTGAGTCTGTGCACATGATTCCCACACCGGAGCTGCGTAGAGGATCGCAGGTGCTATGATTTGTTTGTAGACGGCCAGTTTGTTCACCCTTGAGAGGCGGGATCTGCGGCAAATCAGCGGATACAGACACCTAACCAAGGCGGAACACTTGACTATGGTTTTCTCCACATGCGAGCGGAATAGAAGCTTTTCGTCAAACAACATCCCGAGATAGGTTACTTCGGCGGACCACTCAACCCTTGTGCCATCCATGATTACAGTACAAGAGGGAGCCGGTTTTAGTTTGGGTGATTGTCGATGGAGGAACATGATTGTTCCTACCGATTGCTGGACGGTGATCTCTACTTAAGAAAAATGCAACAAAAACAAAAAAGAGCATCACACGAATGTAAACATTCTTGGCTCTAGGCAGTGCTGCCAAAAAAGATTGAAAAATTGTTCTCATGGTGATTAATGGGTGTTTGAGTGTGTCGAAGGTGTTTTTGATGTGTTTAGCACAAGGTGGCAGAGTGACTTACCCCCTGGTTCGCGTGTAAAGGGCCTTAGAAAGTTTGTTTACAAATGCTATGCCTGAAATCTGATGTCTGGACAAAATATCAAGAATACTTTATGCGGTTCTTGGAGCAATTGAAGATTTTAGGAATCATTCCAGAACATTCTGCTTTCTGAAAGAAATATCCCTAGGAATTGGTCGCGTCAAAATTGTTCAGTATTTATTTCCATAACTTTTTGAAAGTTGAAATTCCAACCGAGAATCCAACCTCAACTCCCACAAAACAGCTCTCGAAGTGCAGCCTGCTCAAGAAAGTGGCAGTTATTATGATACACTCTAAACATAACATCAGCATGATGCTTGATAGTTCTTACACATCCTAGTACACATCCAACATTATCGATAAATAGTTGATGAAATCGGATAAAACTTGCAGGCGCGTTTATTATTCATTACTAATCGAATGTATCCACAGTTCATCGTAATTAAGAATCGAATTTTATTTAAATCCATGAAATGAAAAGTGTAACGGAAAACATTCATCTCCTTCGGAGCAAGAAATGGTCATGCTGGTAAAACGTGATAGATTTTACTAAATTTTTGTACAATAAAAACCCATATTATTAAAAAATATTCCAACATTTCACAATCACTGGCTGCAAGATCTTTTGGCGTTCTTCAACAACTCAGCGCCAACATTTCAAAGGGGCGTAATTGCATTTGTAAACAATGGCTTTAGTCGTCGATTTCTCGCGAATAAAAGCTCACTCTTGGAAAATAATGACACCAACAGGTAGAGGAATGTTTCCTCTACCAGCTAGCATTATAGTTTTGGAGAGATAAGATTTCATTCGCGAGAAATTGACGGCTAAAGTCAATGTTTACCAAAGCTATTACGCCCCTTTGAAATGTTGACACTGAATTGCTTTCTCAGTTCATGCATTTTGACGTTCCACTGCAATCGGCAATAAATAAATATTTCATACATCAGTCAGAGACGTTAAATAGAGACACGCATAGACTGAAGCAAGAAGAACCAAACGAGCAAAGTAAATAAACATTACTGTTCCGTCAATTCACCAGAAAGTAGTATTGTTCTCAAGGATGATAAAAGTGTTTAATTATTTTCACGAAATATTTGATATATGTTGTTTACTTATTTATTCTTGATGCAATTAAATGCCACATTTATTAGTGATAAAAAAATTATGGTATTAAAAATGATTTCGCTACAAGAAAAAACAGTAAAATATGACAAAATTTATATTGTCATGGAGCGACTGTCATCTCTCGTCTTCACTTTATTTTTGCAAAATGTTGCCGCGCACTTCATTTTTATTCAGTTCCGGTCGAACGTTCAAATTTTCTTAACAGCATTGCGGCACTGTATGAAAGTCATTTGAAGCCACTCGAAGGAGCATCGTTGCCAGTGACATTGCCAAAAGATCCATCAAAAACCGACAGAAACAGCATCTCTGACATCCGTATGAAATACATTTAGTCGATCATTAATTTTGTTTTGCTGTGTACGGATGTTGAAACTGACAGCATTGTACATTGTAGAAAGAAGTGATAGTAGCGGTGGAGATGCTCTATTCTCTAAAAAAAATGCCAAATAATATTCAACGTGCACGCCCACAGGTATCCGTCAATTGACAGCTCTCCGCGCGACGATCGCAAACCACGCGACACGCGAATGTAAACAGACAACAGTTTCGAGTTTATCATCAAAAAACCACCGGCAGAAATTTCGCCAAAAAGGCCTCCAAAATGTTAACGAATCGAGTATTTATGAAGAAAACTAGAAAAGGTTAGTGCACTTCACGCTTCGAGCTGAAAATTGCTTCTAAACTTGCCTGATTGGTACCGTTTCAGGCGGCATAATAAAAGTCGTCCGCGAGCACTACCTCCGTGATGATATCGCCTGCGGAATAGCGTCGTGCGGGCTGTGTATGCTGACGGAAACACGGACCAGTTTGGATCGGGCGCCGCAGTTTTGCAGCACGGCTGTCCCCGGACCGCACTACCTGATGCTGGATACGAACATCATTTTGTATCAGATCGATTTCCTGGAATCGGATGCCATCAAGAATGTTATCGTGCTGAGTACGGTACTGGACGAGGTTCGGCATCGGAGTCCGGTGATTTTCAAACGTCTGCGGAAAATCCTGGGCGATCCCGGGAGGAGATTTTTCACGTTCGTCAACGAACACCATCGGGATACGTATTTGGGAAAGGGCGTCGGGGAGTCGGCCAATGATCGGAACGATCGGATGATTCGGAAAGCGGCGGCGTGGTATGGGAAGCACATCAAGCAGGAGGATCCGAAGAATAAGGTGCGAGTGGTGATGCTGACGGATGATGTGGAAAATAGGAGGAAAGCGAAGGAGGACGGATTGCTGGTTTCGTCGGTGGCGGACTACGTGGGATCGTTAAGCGAGCATCCGGAACTGAGAGATAAGGTGTTCAGTAGCGAAAAGTGGCAGGACGAATCGAAGATCATATTCCCGTCGCACTTTACGACGACGCAGATTCACGAAGGAATTAAGAAGGGAGAGTTGCTGCAGGGAAGCTTTTTTGCATCGAGGGATAATTTCCTGGAGGGAAATGTGCGGGTGGAGAGTATCGAGGAACCGGTTCTGATTCAGGGTAGATTGAATTTGAATCGAGCGGTGGACGGAGATGTGGTGGCTATTAAATTATTGCCCAAGAGCGAATGGAAGTGTCCCAGCAAGGTGGTCCTGGTGGACGAACAGGCAATAGATGACGAAGCAGTCGAGACTGCTGATCCGGAATTTGAGCAGGACGAGGGAGGGGATATTGTCCCAACTGCGGCTGTGGTCGGTATTATCAAGAGAAAATGGCGCCAGTACTGTGGAATACTGGCAGCTAATCTGATGGCACAATCGACGCGACATTTGTTTGTCCCATCGGACAGGAACGTCCCTCGGATTAGGATTGAGACAAGACAATCGGCACAGCTAGTGTCACAACGGATCGTCGTTGCAATTGACTATTGGCCGAGACATTCCAAGTATCCCATTGGACATTTCGTGCGAGCCTTGGGTGTCATCGGGGAGAAGGATACGGAGAATGAAGTAATTCTGCTGGAGCACGATGTTCCCCATGGAAGCTTCTCGGCGGAAATCCAGGCCCAGTTACCGAAATTGCCGTGGACCGCAGGTCCGGAAGAGTACAAGAAGCGCGTGGATTTGAGAGATATTACGATCTGCTCGGTAGATCCTCCCGGTTGTACGGATATCGATGATGCATTGCACGCCCGAAAACTCGACAATGGCAACATCGAAGTCGGAGTGCACATTGCCGATGTGACGCACTTCATCAAACCGGGAACTCCGTTGGATAAGGAAGCAGGTCTCCGCGCAACCACCGTCTATCTGGTGGACAAAAGAATCGACATGGTTCCGGATGTTCTCAGTTCCAACCTTTGCTCTCTGCGAGGAGGCGAAGAACGTCTAGCATTCTCTTGCATCTGGGAACTGGACAGCAATGCAAACATCCTACACACCAAATTCCACAAGTCCATCATCAAATCGAAAGCGGCAATGACCTATCAGGAAGCCCAGCTGATCATCGACGATCCCTCAAAGACGAATCAGACTGCCCAATCGTTGAGACTGCTCAACCAACTGGCGAAAATCCTGAAAAGGCGTCGTATCGACAATGGAGCCCTGGTCCTCGCGTCGCCGGAGATCCGTTTCAACATCGACAGCGAAACGCACGATCCCATTGATGTGGTGGCCAAGAAGCTCCTCGACACCAACTCCATGGTCGAAGAGTTCATGTTGCTCGCCAACGTCTCCGTAGCCGAGAAAATCGAACGAGAATTCCCGGAATGTGCCCTGCTCCGTCGTCACCCTTGTCCACCGGATGCCAACTTCGATCCACTGAAGAAGGCCGCTTCCTACCAGGGTTTCGAAATCGACACCTCCAGTGGAAAACAGCTGGCCACCAGTTTGGACCTCGCAGTCAAAAAGGACAATCCCTACTTCAACACTCTGCTTCGGATCCTCACCACACGCTGCATGATGCAAGCCGTGTACTTCATCAGCGGCACCATTCAACAGCAGGAATACTTCCACTACGGTCTCGCTTCTCCCATCTACACTCACTTCACGTCTCCTATCCGTCGTTATGCGGACGTAATCGTCCATCGGCTGCTGGCGGCTTGCATCGGAGCCGACGCCACCTATCCGGCCCTGCTGGACAAACAGGCCAGCTCGCAGCTGTGCAACAATCTGAACTACCGCAACCGGATGGCCCAATACGCCGGCCGCTCCTCCGTCGCCCTACATACACATCTGTTCTTCCGCGATCGAACCGAAGACGAGGAAGGCTACATCCTGTTCGTCAAAAAGAATGCCATCCAGGTCATCATTCCCAAGTACGGCCTGGAGGGTACCATCTACGTGGCTGGCAAGAACAACGAGAAGCTTAAAAAGGACGGTCCCACCTTCGTGTACAACGAGGAAACGCAGACGCAATCCTGCGGCGACGTGGAGTTCCATGCCTTCGATCGGGTCGTGGTCCGATTGAGTTTGGATTCGACCAACGTGCAGCATCAGCGGTTGGTGTTTGAACTGGTCACTCCGTTCATCGAAGGGTTCAGTGTGGCTGCGCTGGAAGGCGGTGATGCTGCTGCTGCTGCGAAGCGGAAGGGCGAAGAGGTCGTAGAAGACACCGGGAAGGTGGCCAAGAAGAGCAAGAAAGGTACGTTTTTGGGCATAATCTATGTTAAGTGGCATTTGGAAAATTATGATCCTTTTTACTTGCAGAGGAAAGTAAGAAAAAGAAGAAGTAAAAACTTCGTTTCGAAAACTGTTTCAAAGTTCATTCTTATGGTAAGTTTAACGATTAAAATCGGCGTGACAAATTATATTCGTTTAGAAATCCTGTTCATGGTTGATTTTGATGACATCCTTAAAATTCAACCGAAAAACGTGTGACGGGTTCACCCTGGAAGTGCTGCATTTAGCAATGCTTTATGCCGTGCATCATGCTGGTTGCATATTTATAGGCGGTTTTTTGAGCATTTGAAATATTTCAGTAGGTGCTGAAAAATATTCACGGTCCATGAAAACAACTCAAACATGACTCAACTCACTCGATTTCGTAAAAACTGGAGTCACATTACCGACAAACCGACTTAGAATTTAAATTCAACTTTTGCTCAAAACCCCTATAAAGGCCGATTCAAATATGTAGCGATCCGATCTGTTAAAATCATAGGATTTTTTATATCTATAGATAAAAATAATTTATCTAGCATAGATCAGACACGATCCATCTAAAAAATGGTGACGTTTTCGTGGTTTGACTAAACGTTTTCCGCAAACATGGGGATAGATGTCAGAAGTGTGCGATGAGCAGAAATTTCATGCTAACTTTTATGGACCCATCACCAACAAACCGACATGACACTTGATTCTGACTTATGTCCGAAAATCGTGAACGGCCGATTTAAATGCGCAGTGACCCGAACTGTCAAAATCATAGGATTGTTTGGTCTAGATAAAATAATTTATCCAAAATAGATCAGAATAGGATAGGATTGTTTGGTCTAGATAAAATAATTTATCCAAAATATTATTATTATTATTATTATCTCTATTTAGGAGATTTTCAGCCGCAGGCTGGTTCATCTCCGGGAGCCCCAGAAGGGGGCTTCCCTAATTACATAGTTGAGATTTTGGAGAACCCAGAAGGGGTTCTCCTAGAGGTTGGTGGAGCTCCAGAAGGGAGTCCCCTTAGTACAGAGTATTTTTAAACAGAGTTCATTATAGTTCCTGTCTTGGTTCTTAGCGTGGTTGGCGGATCATGGTGTGAATGGCGGTGGTCGTTGTCGAAGGCAGTCAGGTAATCGTCATGTGATATCCAGGCTTACTCCAGTGGTGTCCATGTTCGAAGTGTAGTCATTTTGAATAGGTTGATTATATTTTATCGAACAGTCCAGCATCTTTTAGGAAAACTATTAGGGCTGCTTCCGTGGACGGGTCGTTAGAGAGGGCGTTACGTATGCTGTTCGGTATTCCATAGAGGAGCCGGATGTTATGAAAGCAGGGACAGTTAACAATCAGGTGTTCGACTGTCATAATCGTGTTGCAGGAGTCGCAAAACTTCCGAAAAGAGGCAGCACTACCCATGTTGTGGGTCACTCGGGTGTGTCCGGATCGAAGCCGGGATAAGACCTGTTGTTCCCATCGGCTCGTAATGTCATTCCATTTGGAGGTGTCGTCCTTTATTTTTCTCAGGAACGGTCCCCTTTTTGCGAACCACTCCCGGGCCCAGGCGTCTCGGAGGGATGCTTTCACCCATTTTTTTACGTCCTGACTGGGTACAACTGTGGTGGCCATCCGGCCGGAGCGACCTGTGGCAGCGAGATGATCTGCTTCACAGTTGCCCCGGATACCGCAATGGCCGGGTACCCAAACAAATGAGGTGTTTGGCGGCGCGGCCTTTTGGATCCCTTGTATCCAGGGGTGTCTGGATGTTGCTGAATTCAAGGCGTATAAAACGCTGGCGGAGTCTGTTAGGACACATATGGGTTTATTGGCGGGTGTCGTGGTGGCGAAGTGGATGGCCGCAGCCTCCGCCGAGAAGACGGAGCACTGATCGGGTAGTCGAAAGAAGTAGCTATTGGATACATCCGCTACTCCGAATCCAACCTTCCCCACGGCCTTAGAGCCGTCCGTGTAACGGTGTTGAAAATTTGGATATTTAGTTCTCAGCAGCTCCGCTACGTGGGCCTGCATGGCACGGGAGTTGTTACCTGCCTTGAAGCGCTTGGCAATTGAAAGGTCAACGCGTATGGTTGGTTCTGTCCATCCTCTGGCTCCGTTCCAGTGTACCCTGGACACGGGTGGGAGCTCCTGATGGACCAAGTTTCCGAGAACTCTGTTCCCCTCCCTGAGGAGAAAGACCTCGTGATTCCCGGTGGTCTTTTCCAGGTAGCTGGTCGTTCTGCAGCTCAGCGTTTCGGCGACTTGGTATTGAAACGGTAGTACACCGAGTTCGACGCATGCCGATTCAGCCGGTGTTGAAGGCAGAAGTCCTGCGACGATTCTGATTGCCTGGTTATACGTTGGGGCTAGTCGTGTGGTAAGAGAGTCGTTGGAAAGGCAGAACAGTTCGATCCCGTAGAATAATCGACTGTTTACAGTGGCTTTGGCCACTTTTAGTAGAATCTCTCTGTTACTGCTCCGGTGTGGTTTGGAAAGTGTCCGGAGGAGGTTTAGCCGCGTGCGGCAGTTGGCTTTGATTTCGTTGAAATGTGCGTCGAACCTCAGCTCCCGGTCCAAGCGTACACCGAGAACCTGGATGGTCTTCTTGTTGGGTATTGGAATATTGTTCGCAACGATGGCTGTTGGTAGCGGGCGATGACGGAAGTGGCATAGGTGGGAAACCACGCTCTTTTCTGCGGATAATTCAAAGCCGACCCTACTGGCCCATCTTGTGGTGGCTGATACAGCAGCTTGTAATTTCCTTCGCAGAGCCTTGAGGGTGCGTCCTAAAGCCAGCAGGACGATGTCGTCTGCATATACAAATATGTATATTCCTTTTGGTAGGATCCCAAAGACTCCATTCATGGCGACCAAGAAGATGGTGACCGCTATGACGGATCCCTGTGGGACTCCAGTTTCTTCCGCCCGAGTTGAGGAGCGGTGGTTCCCGATCATCACCTGAAAGCTTCTACCGCAAAGGAAATTTTTTAAAAAGTGTAGAATGTGGCCACCCAGACCCCAGTCAGCCAACTGTTTGATGACTTGGGGGGTCCAGGCGCGGTTATACGCCTTAGCTAAATCCAGGGCCGCTATGTCGACATGGAGTTCTTCATCCATCGCCTCTTGGAGTACATCGCCCAGGCCAGTAAAGTACGTTCCGGTGCCGTGACCGGATCTGAACGCATGCTGTCGGTGATCGAGATGGTCGTTGTCCTCGAGAAAGCGAATTAGACGGCGATTGACCATCCGTTCCATGACTTTACTAATGCAGCAAGTCAGAGAGATCGGACGGAAGTTTTCTGGAGTAGAGGCCACTTGCCCCTGCTTTGGGATGGGGACTACCAGACTGTGGGACCATTCGTTTGGCAGGGTGTTCTCTATCCAGATTTTATTTATTAGGTCTAGCAGTTCGACTTTGGTGCTGGACGGGAGATGTTGCAGCATGGGGTATCCTATATCATCCGGACCGGCGGATTTCCCTTTGCTGCGGGATAGTGCAAGGGTTAGTTCATCGAACCGAAAGGGCGCGTTGATGGGCGTAGGTACAGAGTCCTCCGGAATGACAATGTTGCCAAGGCTCTGTGTGGATGCGTGGTTTTTTTGTATGAATTTCCTGTCATAGCGGTCAATGGCAGAGAGTGAGGCGAAATAGTCAGCCAATTCGTTGGCGATGGTGAGCGGGTCTCGTGTGAGGCCGCTTTGGAGGCGGAGGGCCATCCCCCTGGCCTTTCTTTTTCCGTTGAGGGCGTTGACCCGGCTCCACAACTCGGACGCCGTTTGGTTGGAGTTGATCCCCTCCAAAAATTCCTCCCAGCTACTTTTCTTGGCATCCCTGATGATTTGCCGGCACTCGTTTCGCTTGGAGCGGTAAAGCTCGGTGGCTCGTTCCTTGTCTGGGTGGTCTTTAGGGAGGCGCTTCGCAGCACGAAGAGCTTTCCTTCTGGCTTTGATTGCAGATTTCGCTTCGGGACACCACCAGTGCAGGGGTTTTCGGCCGGGGTTGGGGCTGGTCTTCGGGATGGCGATATTGGCGGCCTCAGTGATGATCCCCATGAATTCTTCCATGCTCGTCGCTGGGTGGTCAATGTATGCCTGCGTCACATTATCGTTGAAGAGTTTCCAGTCAGCTTGATCGTAAAGCCACCTGGGTCGCCTTGAGGTCTCTGGAGGATCATCCCCTAGCGAGATGATGATGGGGTAGTGGTCGCTCCCTGCTGGATCCTCGAGAGTTTTCCATAGGAGCCGCCCAGTAATCGCTGGACTAGCCGCGGAGATGTCGATCGTTGTTTCGTACTGGCCGCGAACGAAGGTGCTCGAGCCATCGTTGAGGGTCACTAGGTCGAGGGACTCTATGAGTTCCGCTATAGTAGAGCCACGGGGGTTTGCTTTGGGGCTCCCCCAGGAGGGGTGGTGCCCGTTGACGTCACCGAGGAGTAGAAGAGGGCCGTCGATTAAGGCTAAAGCTCGTTGGAGCTTGTTCAGTAGGTCTGGGATTTTCCCGTGAGGCAGGTAGATGTTAATGACTGATAATGGAAAAGGGGATTCGACTTTAGCTCCCACGATTGGGAGATCGGTGTTAAGGTTGATGGGAGTGAATGGGATGCCATCAGCGATCCCGACGGCGACCGAGTGGTAAATGTTGCTTTGGCTGCAATTGTTGATCCAATGGAATTTGCTCGCAAGTGTGCGATTCATCTGTCCTATGTTGGCTCTGTGGGTCTCCTGGAGGGCCAGGAACATGGGTGAGTTGTTCTGAACTAGAATTTCCAAGTCCCCGAGATTGTTAAAAAATCCGTTCATGTTCCATTGGATCGCTAAAGTGGTGCTGCGAGGTCTTCCAGGAACGCTAGGACTTTTGGTTGGAGAGGGCATTTGGGTATATCTGGTGGTGGAGTTGGAGCAAGTCGAGGTTGGAGAGCTGGGGGTAGATCCCAGCAAGGCTCCACCGGCCGAAGGTGTCAGGATTGAACCCACTGCCTGCAGAGTTGTATGAGCCACCGAAGCAGATGCAGGTCTAGGCGACAGACCGATGGTTGGAGAAAGGTATTCTCCAGTAATGTCCCGGGACGACTGTCCAGTAACTGACTTGATATGGCATCGTTTGAGGCCGGGCGTTTTGGTGTTTGTTAGTGATGAGCAGAAGGGAGTGGACCCCAGCAGAGCTCCACCGGCAGAAGGTGTCAAAACTGGCCCCGCAACCGGCAAAGTTGTCTGGGCCACCGATCCAAAGGCCGGACTCGACGAGGATCCAACGAATGGGTTGGGAACCCCTCCGATCTTGGCCTGCCATCGATCGTACTCGCGAGCATTTGATAGTGCGTGAACAGGAACAGCTCTCCTGTCACACAATTTACGCAATGGTGTTTGAGGTGTCCGGGACGTGACGTTGTCACTCGACCTGACGAAGCGAGGTTTCACGGCTTCCGCGTGGGGGAGAGTGAAGTTATCACGCGACCCACCGACTCTTTCCTCTTCCTTATCGTTCTCGTTAAGATATTCGTTCCTAGATCGTTGGGGGAATGTGATGTCATCACTCGACCCATTATTTCCACATTCTTTGTCGTCCTTATACGGCTTATCCTTCTTGAATTCCTCGTCGTCCTGATTCATTGTAGTTGGTTTCGATCCCTCGTTGTCCACAGGGGGATAGGAGTGTACTCCCTTTTCCGTCCCTCTTCCGGCAGCCATAGAGTGACGGGGGTTGTCCGTTGGTTCCGGTGGAGGAATGACTTCCGCACCTACGGGGCCTCGACTGCTCCGTGGCTTAACCGGGATGATGAAGTTTCGGTGTTCTTCGGAGTTTGCCAACAAGCGTCGGGGGGTGTCTACCAGTTCCGGTTGGTCCATAGCGTCCGCACTGATAGGGCCCCGACTACCCGAGGCCTTATCCGGTATGTTGGAGGTTGTTGTGATACTAGTGGATGTCATGGTATTGGTAGTTGAGCTAGATCCAGTCCGTTCTGCTTCTTGATTGGTTCCAGCCTCAGTAGAGGATGGATTTGATGTACGGTGCATTTTGATGGATAGGTTGTGGAAATTCGATTACGCTGGGTCAGATAAGACGGACTGGGCTGCTGAGGTCTAGTTTTCCATTGGGGTAGGGTTGCCCTCCACGGACATCCCCTCGTCTTCCGAGGAAATCAGCCCGTCGACGACAATCTCTTCTCCGGAGGGGGAGCCCTCGGGATCGATTTCGGTATCAGAAATGTATGCTGGCATGTGATAATTTTTTGATCGTTTAGAGTCTACTGCGTCGCTTGTCGGCTTAGTTTGCTTCTTCTTCGTTCCAGTGAGTTTTTCTGGTTGCTGATGCTGAGGTTGGGTTTGTTGTTGTTGCTGCTCCTGTTTTTTATTTTCTCTTACTCCAAATGGTTTCGGGCATTTTGACTGTGACTTGGTTTGTGTGATGAGTTCTTTGTACTGCTGGTTCACTAGGCGGAGATTAGCGACCTCCTTATCTTTGTTGGTAACGGTGGCCTCGAGGAACTTAACTCTGACGAGTAAATCCTCAATGGTCCCGTGTTTACGTACGGTGTCCAATCGGTTTACCGGTTTCATGGCTGATTCCAGGGCTTGGATACGCTCGTCTTTACGCAGTACTTCCGTTTGCAGGTCCAGAATCATCTGTCGAAGTTCACCAATTTCCGTGGAGCTGGTGGTCGTAGGACTTTGTTTCAGCTTTTCCTCCAGTGCTGCAATTTTGCGATCCTTTTCCACCATTTGGCTGGAGAGATGGTCGAACTTTGCTGAGAGGTCTGCGAACGCTTGGTCTTTGCTCATGTTGGTGACTCCAGCAAAAGATTTTTCTCCGGTGGCCATCTCAAATATCCTTTTGGCTGCTGGGTATGGGATCCCCTTATCAACACGGATACGCTGTATTGCGTCTTCCGTTTTATACACCGGACAGTTCCGACTAGATATGGGATGGTCATTTGTGTTACACCTGGGGCAGAACGGGGTGGCAGAACAGCGTTCCCCCTGCTTCATGCTGTGCTTTTTAGCGCATTGACCACATGTCTGATCTGCTTGCTGGCATCGCTTGCTTGTGTGTCCGAATGCAAAACATTGGAAGCAGAGCATCGGTCCCGGGTAATAGGGCCGGGTTCTACATCTTAGATACCCAACGTCAACGTGCTCTGGAATGCGGGTCCCATCGATCGTCAGAATAACTGTGGCCGTGTTCTCTCTTTCGGTTCCCGTAGTTGATTTCCTAGTTATTCGGCGGATCTGTGTAACTTTCTGCTCCTTGAGATACGACAGAACATCGTCATCGGTAACCTTCGCCATGCTTGGGCAATTGATTACGCAACGGACGGAGTTGAGGTTGACATGCTTGGTGATCTTGATCTTGGTTCCATCGGTAAGCTGATCCATGGCGAGGAGGCGTTCCATTTGATTCTTTGAGCGGACCTTGAGCGCGTATGTTTTACCCCTGGCCTCGGGGATAGCACCATCGATTTTGCCATTTATCCACTTTTCGATGGAAGTGCGAATCAAGAAAGGATGCTCTGGCAGCTTTCCCGATTCGGTATCAGCAGATTCCATTCTTAATACCACAATTTCACCATGCAGCCCTTGTGGATCCATGTATGTTGGCAGCGTCGCACCCGTGTATGACCCGTCAATTTTATTACATGCCCCACCTCCACCGGGGTCTGGGAGGGGGGGGAAGTCCCACGCCAGCGACATGGCTGGGGGGAATCGGTGATGAAAATCGTTAATCGGAGCCGCTTGGTCCGCGATCACACTCGAGGGGAGATCAAACTACACTCGATCAATCGCGCCCTCGCCTGGCTCGGAGCTACTTAATTGTCTTTCTATCTACCACACCACCGAACGTAAGTTTATGATCGAAACCGACGACGACGAGACGAGTACAACCGTCAGTTCAAATCACGTAAAAGCTTCGACGGTAAGCTTGCATGCAAGAATTCTACCTAACACGGCGTGAGTCCACAGACAGCGATGGCTGTCGTCACTTTAGCGTCTATATGCGGTTTGTCCAGTAATAATAGTTCACTTTTTATTACAATTTCCCTCACCGGAATAGTTTTTCAGGGAGACCTCCACTGTGGGACGACTTCCTGTCAGCCCCCAAAACTGTTCAAATTCACTGAGGTGATAAATTTGCTACTAATCACTCGCGATCTCTCGAAAAAAATAATTGAGCCGAAACAACACGACCGATCGTAGCGTAGACGCAATGACATTTTTTTTGTTATCCAAAATAGATCAGAAACGAACCAATTCATAACTTTTGCATGCGGAATCATGGCTTAGCTAAATATTTCCCGCGAACACGGAGCCAGCGGTCAGTAGTGTGCTTTGGTCAGAAATTTTATTGTTTTTGCTGTGGTCATTCATGTCGGTTTGTCGGTGGTCCCATTACGGAATTCGAAACGAATAAATCTTTTCTATTTGATTAAGATATAAGCACAGATAAACAGACATAACGCTTGTAAGTTGTTCATCGAACAAGCATTTAACGGACAATTTAAAAGTATCGCAGTTGGTAGTACCAACAATCAATACGAAACTAACGATTTTAAATTGGCTCACTACTTGACTAGCCTATTGGTCCCAAGCCAACGATTAACGTATCCCATTCTAGTCGGAATTCTAGTACTACGCAATGTTCGTTTTGATTTGCTATGAAAGTTTGACAGATAAAATGAGGGGTTATTGGTTTTTCCTATGTTTCGAGGGTGAATCGATTAGCTTGGGACCGAAGAGAGTAGCAGAGCTGAGGCAAAAAGTTGAGCACGTTATTTCGGGACCTTCTAGTCTTAGAGTTACCTCTATGGTAGTACCATAGAGGTAACTGTAAGACCACTGGGTCCCGAAGAAAATCATTATTATTTTTGGCTCACTCAGTACCAGAACAACGGTCCCAAGCAGTCCCAAGCTATTTCACTCACCCCTGCATGTTTTGCATGAATCCACACACCCCTGATGTTATCTGTCAAACTTTCATAGCGAATCAAAACAAACATAGGTAGTGTAGTAATAGAATTTCAACTAGAATAGGGTACGTTAATCGTTTGCTTGGGACCAATAGGCTACTAAAGTGGTGAGCCAATTTAAAATCGTTAGTTTCGTATTGATTGTTGGTAGTACCGCCACCTGTGGCGCGCATAGTCAATTCTCTTGCGTTTGATGTTTAGCGACGACGTTCTACAGTGAGAAATATTCAATGTGTTATGTCTGTGTGTCTGTGATAT
Organism: Ochlerotatus camptorhynchus; assembly: GCF_037179485.1. Lineage (NCBI taxonomy): Eukaryota > Metazoa > Arthropoda > Insecta > Diptera > Culicidae > Ochlerotatus > Ochlerotatus camptorhynchus. The sequence goes on along the minus strand of NW_027040560.1, from coordinate 662,131 downwards.
AAGCGTGCACGCGTGGAGCAGAGCAGGCTTTGCAGCAGTTTTCAAACAAAAAACTGCTATTATTTTGAACAATTTTGCCTGGTGTCTCACTTTCCGGCAGGTGCTTCCAAAAATTTAATATTTTGTAATCGTAAAATTGAACATATTTGTAGTTCTTTGGCGAACGTTTAAGCTCAATTGATCATAAGTTAACAAAGTTATATCATGTCAAAGTTGACCATTTTGTATGCAATTTTATCGAACACAGCTGTAAGGGTGTTTTATTATGTTCACTAATTACTCAGAATTTATACTATACATAAATAACTGTTATTTTTTAATTTTTTTTTTCAAAGGTTACAAACGATACTCCTTTAGCTCAGTCGGTAAAGGTGCAGCTACAAAGCAAGTCCATGCTCGAGGCGACTGAGTTCCATTCCCGTCCGGTCTATTCATTTTTCGGGGTTGGAAAATTTCTCAATTAAAATGTGAAAGTACTTCAAAGAACACTGCGTTGCGAGCCGGCAAAAATCTGATATGCAATAAGCTTGAAATGCCAAAATCTAATATGCAATAAGCTTGAAATGCCATGTAGTAGCAAAGATGAATACTAAGATGAAACTGTCGGAAGAAAAACTTTCAATTTTAGTGTCCTCTTTCACGGTCCCTTTCATCCAATGAATACCCCCAATATGCAAGGTAATTTAGTGGTTAAGCTGCCCCCTCGGTAGAGATGAAATTTTGCGCGCTTTTTTTATCAAAACAATCACACCAAAATCAGCGATGTCCCATTTTTTAATTACTCGATTAACAACTAATCGATTTTTTTTTGTTCGCTGTTCTGTCATTTTTCCACCAATGAGAGTGCAAAACTTGTTTGAAACGATCGGTGATGATCCTCTGAAGAGTTAATGCTTATATCGGCATGATATAACCGATTACAAATATTTTACTGTTCGGTTCGTTAATCGATTAATCGATTATACGAATGAAAATCGGCCATCACTACACTGAGCGAATTTACCATGTCGTCATTGCATGATTAATCATTCAGAGCTATCCGATTTCTTTAACATCGAAAATAATATGAGATACCCGATTGACTGATAATTGACATTAAATGGGATGATTCATCATACATATCATAAAAGGAAATAACATCAACCACTTAATGAAGTACCGTTCAAGTTTTGAAAGGTATTAACAATAAATGAATTCAAGAACAAAAATGAACTAAAATCATCCAAGTGAACCCCATAACGAAAATCATACAACAACTGTCATACGATTAATTTTCATATCGTTTCAGTCTCCCATTACGTTTTGGCCTTACCATTTTTTCGCAGTTTGTTGCGTCTCTCTCGAATAGCAGTACACAGTTTTTTCGCATACCACGCGGAGTGTCACCAAAAAGCGAACGAGAAAAAAGTTTTCGGATTCATGTGGCAAAAAAATATCTACTCGTTCCGTTCCCGTTTGATTCGAATGCTTCAGTGCCCGTGGATTGTTCGCGATCCAGCCCCCCCTCGAGGAGGTGGTCAGCGACTTTGAGGAAAGCAAGTACCAAAACGCCGAACTGCCTCTTTCGTACTACGGCAAGTCGCCGAACGAGTGGAGTTTTACAAACTGGCCAAGTGGCCATCGACAGAAACGTGTAATCAAAACAACATCCGCTGGTTGATTCAAATTCCTAGACTTCAGTAAGTTACTGGGAGGGAGGTCCTTGGTTTCAAGCAATAAAATTCTAACAAAACAAATTTATCTTCCAGTGATATCTTCAAGACCAACCAGCTGATGAGCTCGTTTAGCAGATTTTGGACAACATTTTCAAACTGCTTTTTGAGGCCACAAACAACCCGAGCCAACATCCTAAATTGCACAAGTTCCTACAGAACGTGATTGGGTTCGATTCCGTGAATGACGAGTCCGAACCGGCGAATCCACTGTTCGATGGGGACGCCAGGGGCGAGGCCGGCCCAGTGCAGCATTTAGTGTAGATAAAACAAATAAATGAATAAAACAATTGTTCAGCTTATAAAACAGAAGTGTTTCATTTACAACATTAATTAACAGTTCCAACAATTTAGAAGAGATATATTTCGTTATGATCACAATTTTTAAACAGTAAAATAAGCTTTCTGCTTCCAAATTTTTTTCATTCAGATTGCACTTATATTTCATTTAAACGTTGCATGACAATTTATTTTGAAACTGTATGACGAGTCCGTATCTATCTCAATGTTAATCATACGGTTTGTTCATTTCAAGTCTTCCTAAGAATGGATGATAATCATGCTAATGGTTTACAGCGTGCAGAACGAAAATCATCCTGTTTTAGAATTAATGCTATTCAGTTCTTCTGTGCTTTGAGAGCTGAATCAGAGAATGATAATCTTTCACAAATAGAAAAATAATCCGTATGGGGCTCAAGTGAAGCAATAATCATACATTGATGTATGGACAATTTGGTTCAGTGTAGATGAATGTGAAACGTCATTTCAAATATAAGGACCGTACATAAATAATGAAACAATTTGAAAGGGACCGGGCTAATCACAATTTACGTCCCCACGGTAACTGAAATAAACACGAGTGTTCACCGGTTGGTAGTAGTATACAAATGGTATTTTTAGGCAATGAAAACAGTTTTTTTTTTTGTCGCGGATTAGTATTTGAAGTCGCGGATTTCTTTTGAGAAATCGCGGTTTTCGCAGTTCATATTTAAAAAAATCTTTTAACAGCCCTGCAATTTAAAATCGTTAGTTTCGAATTGATTGTTGCTACTAAAGGGTGATACGGTCAAAATTTGGTCAATATCAACTTGACGTATTTCTTTCAATTTTGCATTTAAAAAACCTGAACACCCCTCATTTTGAAGGTGTGTGTGTGTAGAATGTTGCTCCTATTTTGATTTTGGAATTCACTCTTCAGTTGTCAAAATGCCGTCCAAGCAAGAAGAGCAGCGTATCAAAATTTTGCTCGCGCATCGCGAAAATCCGAGCTACTCGCACGCAAAGTTGGCAAAATCGCTAAAAGTTGCCAAATCAACCGTTACAAATGTAATTAAAGTGTTTGGGGAACGTTTGTCGACAGCCAGGAAGTCTGGATCGGGGGAAAATCGAAAACCGGAAGCCGCTGAGACGACAAAGAGAGTTGCCGGTAGTTTCAAGCGAAACCCTAACCTCTCTCTCCGAGATGCCGCAAATAAGCTGGGTGTATCGTCTACAACCGTGCATCGAGCCAAAAAACGAGCCGGACTATTGACTTACAAGAAGGTAGTGACTCCAAATCGCGATGATAAACAAAATACGACGGCCAAAGCGCGATCCCGGAGGCTGTACACGACGATGCTGGCGAAGTTTGACTGCGTGGTAATGGACGACGAAACCTACGTCAAAGCCGACTACAAGCAGCTTCCGGGACAGGAGTTTTATACGGCAAAAGGAAGGGGAAAGGTAGCAGATGTTTTCAAGCACATGAAACTGTCAAAGTTCGCAAAGAAATATCTGGTTTGGCAAGCCATCTGTACCTGTGGCTTGAAAAGCAGCATTTTCATAGCTTCCGGGACTGTCAACCAAGAAATTTACGTGAAAGAGTGTTTGAATAAACGTCTGCTGCCTTTCCTGAAGAAACACGGTTGTTCCGTACTGTTTTGGCCGGATTTGGCATCTTGCCATTACGGTAAAAAGGCCATGGAGTGGTACGCCGCCAACAACGTGCAGGTGGTTCCCAAGGACAAGAACCCTCCCAACACGCCAGAGCTCCGCCCAATTGAGAAATACTGGGCTATTGTCAAGCGGAACCTAAAGAAGACCAAAAAAACTGCTAAGGGCGAGCAGCAGTTCAAGGCAAACTGGCTTTCTGCGGCGAAGAAGGTGGACAAGGTGGCTGTACAAAATCTGATGGCAGGGGTCAAGCGTAAGGCCCGGCAATTCGGATTTGGAAAAGCGGAAGCCTAACTGAATATTTTTCCTGAATTTTATACTAATTGAACTTGAAAAAGAAATTTAATTTGATTTTTTAAATAAACGATTTCACCGATTTCCACGCGTTTTCCCTTGACCAAATTTTGACCGTATCACCCTTTACATCGTTGGGCATTGGACTTATTATTTTTAAGGTGAGCTTTAAGGTCACTGGTGCGGATTCAAATTTTAGATTACATTTTTTTTATAAAAATCAAAACATATTTTTTGTTTCGAGACTTTTTAGCTTAGGACCGAAGAAAGTACCAGAGCTGATCGGTTGACCAATCACCATTTTACCAATGAATGGAAGGGAGGTAATAAAAAAACGCTTGCCAAATCGTTTTCTTCGTCATTTACTTTCGAGCAACGGACGGATAAGCTTCGGACACGACGTATGAGTGGAACAGCACGCATCGCACAAATACGAAGACGATGACGAATGCACCCTCATCGACCGATGAAAGGCTTCCCGCAATAGGCAGCATGACTGGCCGCCGTCATCCATTCGGCATCGACTTGCACTGGTGTGAAAGAGTCGAGTAGCGCTAGTTGTTCTTTCACAACAATCCAATACAATGCTGGTCGGAGCACGTCTTGATCTGGTGTGAATGCTGTCCTATACTTGCAACTAGGAACGCCCTGACGAAAAATAATCCCAACGGGAGGGACCTAATTAGCTATTCTGCAAGTTTAAAACACTGCAAGTAGTTCAGTGAACGTGATATAGGATGAATGACCTTAAGGGTTAAAATCCCACCAAAATAAATTAAAAAAAGTGAACGTGATCAGTTGCAATTCCATTAGCTGTGAGGACAGTCATCACAACTAATTTGAAAGACCCAGAAAATGGACGCGGACATCGGAATGAGAAGCATTACCAACGACAACGAAATCCTTTGACCACTACACAGCTGAGTTTGACTACAATGACCACCTGCGTAATGTTGCTGCCAGGAAAGCCAACTGAGCGAGCACGCTGTCTCTGGAGATACCCAAGTAAACCAGTTTGTTCGCTTCGCTTTGCGACGGAGATGGTAACCACAAATTTGGTAGGACCCTGAAGAACGCGGACATCGGAGTAGTAGCTTCACCATCTTTCGGGCGTTCCACTGCAGTCGTTCCATTAGGCTGACTACAGCATTGATCACCTGCAAAATTTCAACCGCTGTGCAATGGTGTAAGCACGCCATCCCGAAAATGTCCTTTTTCAGGTCCACTATGTTTCTACGCTATAGAATTTCTAGATGGTGATTAAAACAGGTTCGTAAAATGGAAATATGTTTGAACCTTGGAGAGAAATAATAGCAAAGAATCATCAATCAGTGCCAATAGCAGTGTTCGGAAAATCACTATCAGCTTTAGGTCCTTGAGTCTCCGTGAGAGAATAAACTTGCGTAAATCATCCAGCTCTAAACCTTCCCGCAGACGTCAATTGGTAGCCTTAGTAGCACGTTTATGCATTTCGTGTTAGTTTGTCCATCCACTGAAGTAAATACAACAGCAAAATCAACAAATAGCGCCTACATAAAAAGAGCGCCAAAAGGCAACAGCGATTAGTACCTATTTGTTCCTAACCCTCCAACTTCGTCGGTGCTCCAACTCCAACCGATGGACACCAGGAAAAAAAACAACAAACTGTCCTTTTCAGGGCCACCAATTCAAACACAGAAGGAGTTAAGATAATAGATTTCCGAATAATTAAAAGAACTAAGAGCAAACACGGTTATCCTGACCACTCACGGCCTTTACGCTACATATTCCAGATCTTAGATGTAAAGTATTCATCACCTATTTCTCTTACCATCGGCCTATACCAATGACGTTTATATAAGGTCTGGGCCAAAGGGCTGATTGGTGTTAGTGAAATGTGCAAATGTTTAGTGGTGTTCGTATTTTATTGCAATGTTTATCTTTTTACACGAAACAGCTGTTAGCAGTGACGTATTTCTATCTGTTCTCAGTATGTTGGCAGTGACGTATTTCTATCTGTTCGGAGATGTTCAGCAATGTTTACAACATTTTTGCTTCTAACACCAGCAAGCTGCCTGTTGGCCCAGACCTTATATAAATGTCATTGGGCCTATACCTACTGATACAATATTCATCATCATTCAGAATTTAATTGTAATTGTAATTGTAATTGTTCAGTGCATAGGCTGTGCCTTCCGCTAAGAAGGCTTATCTAGGGACCAACCCCCTAGTCTATACACCTACTGTCTTTCCCGTTGCACTCGTCAGCTCGTGCGATACTCTAGACACACATGGGTGGTCGTATCCGGGTCCTCCCCTGGGTAGGCTCGTGTCCGTCCAGGTTCTGGTACATTAACTTATATATATGCATGGTAAATATACTTTTAAAACTCACCTTTTGATTATAATGTCGGAAATGCTGAAACTAAATAAAGGTTAGCGATCCATATAAGGTGTGTGCTGCGACGGAGTAAAGGGTGTCCACGATGAAATTGCCACACACAAAATTGATTCGCAAAATTCGAGTTTTCATCCGATTGCCATCAAATTTTCAGGGATTGAGAAATAACTATTAAACTTCATTTTACCATTTTACTCGTATTTTATTTACAGTCCATACGCAAATGCCCGCACCTTGGCCTTAACCCCGGCCATAAGATTCTTCACAACCTGTGAATCAACCGTTTTTTGCATGTAAACCCATACTTTCTTCAGTTCCTCGACTGTCTTCACTACCTTAGGTCGTTTAAGAAGGTGCTGCTTCATAATCGCCCAGTACTTCTCGATGGGGCGGAGCTCCGGAGTGTTGGGAGGGTTGAACATTTTCGGCACGAAATTGACCTTATTGTCCGCATACCACTTCAGCACGTCCTTGGAGTAGTGGCATGAGGCCAAATCCGGCCAGAAGATTGTTGGGACGTTGTGGGCCTTCAGGAGAGGAAGCAGCCGCTTCTGGAGGCACTCTTTTATGTACACCTGTCCGTTCATCGTGTCCTGGGTCACGAAAGTTGCACTCCGCTTCCCGCACGTGCAGATGGCTTACCAAACCAGGAATTTCTTCGCAAATTTGGACATCTTCTGAGTGCGGACATGCTCCGGAACGCTGAACTTATCCTTGGCCGTGAAAAACAGGTTGCCGGCGATCTGTTTGAAGTCGGCCTTCACATATGTTTCGTCGTCCATGATGCAGCATTCAACTTTCGTCAGCATGTTGAGGTACAACTTCCTGGCACGGGTTTTGGCGGACTTGTTCTGCTTCTCGTCGCGATTAGGGGCCTTTTGTACCTTGAACGTTCGAAGCCCAGCCTTAGTTTTGGCCTTCTGGACAAAACTTCGGCTTAGGTGCAGCTTCTTAGCCACATCCCTAACGGAGGCGTTCGGATTTCGGTTGAAGGCCCCAACTACGCGGTTGTGATTTTTGGTGTTGTACGGAATACTTTTTCCTTCACTTCTGGGCTTCCGATCGGTGGTCAACCGTTCCTCGAACCGCTTAATCACTCGCGACACCGTGGAATTCGCGATTCCCAACGTTTTAGCGATGGAACGATGCGAGAGATCCTTGTTCTCGTGATGAATGCGCAAGATTTGATCACGCACGAGCTGTTCTTTCGACTCCATTTCCGCGAGTTTTGATCACAGGACTTTAAAACTTGCAGGATGTAAATAATGCACTATGAACTAAATCCACCCAAATTTTCATTAAATTCTACCCAACGGTTAAAAAGTTAGAGCAATTTCATAGTGTGGCAATTTCATCGTGGACACCCTTTAGTATTCGAAGGAAATGAGGTTCTGATGTGAAGTATAGGTAATTCTAAAATAGGTAAATCTGATATAAGAAGCGTACGGTTGATGCGATTTGTGCCAAGTGCTTGCTTACCCTTTATTCATTGTTACAGTCCGAAGGTATCGTATCACTTACCATCGAATCGGAGTCATATATGTGTTAAGTTCTAACCCTGGAAATGTTTCTTCTCCTTCTGAATCAGAAAATCCATAAAATTCTTCCTCATATTCCTCATCGTTCTCGGGTACTTCTTCCGATAAGCTTTTCCGTATGTTGTTTAGGAACGCTTTTATTCTCTCCCGATCTTCGGCAATGTAGTGGATGCATTCGGCTGACAATTTGGTCCACGCAGAATTTCCAATTGTGACATGGGCGTCCTAGTTTTAAGGGCCCTGGAATCATGTACTCCGCTGCTAGCTGTTGCACCTCATCGTCAGGCATTCGTTGCAGGTGGGCCCAATATAATATGCGAGCAATTCGGATCTTTCGCACTATGGTGTTTCCTTCCAGCATACTTTCTGCATCCATTGATTCCGACTCAAGCTCTTGGGATTGATTCACTGATTGATTACACTAGTTTACAGCATTTTTGAACTCGGTAAAGTGTTGATCATTTCCAATGCAAAATCCTACGCTGAATTCAATGCCGTGGTCAGAAAAAATTAAAGTAGAGCCATTTTTTAGATATACAAAAATTTTGATTTTTTGGATTTTGGACAAAAGTACGATTACTAAAATGTCAATATCTTTGGAACTAGTGCACCAATTTTAAATCTTTTTCATGAAAATGAAGCTAAATAAATTTACTATCGTTCACTAGAATATTATGTCTTAATTAAAAATTTAATTTTGAAGTCATTTAAAAATTTACAGCATTTATTTTTTATTTTTCCTGCGAATTTTCCATAAAAATCAACATTTTTAATGGGATAAAAAGATTCAAAAAATCATTCCATAATTTATTCTTAAAGTCCATTCAAAACCGGAGAAAATGAGCCTTTAATGGATGAAATCGGTTGGAAATTGTCGAAGTTATGAGCATTTTTGTAAAACACTTAAAAATGTTTCTGAAATACAACAGCTTTAGAGTTCCTTTTCTAGGTGTCGTTGTAAGCATCCAAATCGCATGTAAAGTTTTCATGGGAGATTCTTTTCTCTACATATAAATTTGATTAAGGCATATCAGGATTTAAAACCGAGTTGATACAAAAGAAATTTATTTAGGTTTTATTAAAAATGATTGAGAATCGAATGACTTTGTCTTCGATGTTTTGAACTTGTTTCTCGAATCAGAAACCAACAATAGTCACCCATCATTGCTTCATCCCAAAACACTTGGTAACGACGTTCCATCATCTTCATTTGTTGGTGAAAACGTTCGCCGTGCTCATCACTCTCGTCACCAAGATTTTCCGGGAAAAAATCCATGTGAGAATGTAGGAAATGTATCTTCAAAGACATATTCACACCTGTGCTCAGTGAAATAAAAGGATTTGAAATTAATTATATGTAACAAACACAATATTTTTGATTTATACCTATTTTCTCATAATTTTTGAGCAATTCATCGACGGCTTCCTCATAATCTGGGCTTCTGAAATTTCCTAATAAGGTTGTGACAACACGCTGGAACGATTTCCACGCTTCTTCCTCATCTGGTGTCAAAACTGTATTGAATGCGGAATCATTGAGCAGTTTTTTGATCTGTGGGCCAACAAATACACCTTCCTTTATCTTTGCGTCAGATAAATTTGGAAATACTGATTTCAAGTACTGGAATGCCGGCCCTTCTTTTTGCAACGCTTTGACGAAATTTTTGAATAGCCCAAGTTTTATATGTAGTGGTTGAAGTATTATGCGTTCTTTTACCACAAGAGGATCATTTTTAACGTTGTCTTTACCAATTGTGAAATCACAGACAAACAGACATAACATATTGAATATTTCTCACTGTAAAACATCGTCGCTAAAACATTACCGCCATCTGTTGAGCATACTGTGGTAGGTAGTACGCTGAACAGATGGCGGTAGTGTGTAAACGTCAAACGCAAGGGAATTGACTACGCGTGCCACAGGTGGCGGTACTACCAACTATGAAACTTTTAAATTGACCGTTAAAAAACAACGAACAAGCGATGAACAACTTGCGAGTGTTATGTCTGTTTGTCTGTGGTGAAATTATCCCGTTTTGGCCAATCTTTTCGGACGTAGTGTTCCTTACGAGCTCGACTGTCCCATTTACACAAAAAACACATATATTTTGTGTATCCCTGTTGCCATCCAGTCAACATGGCAACCACTTTAAGATCGAAACAAATTTTCCAATTGTGTTGATTGTAATTTATCAAATTGAGCAATAGAGCCATTGATTCATACGTTTCCTTCATATTAACGGCATGAGCTAATGGAATAGAAGGTTTCTCATTCCCTTGATGCAGTAAAACGGCTTTCAAGCTCAACTTGCTGCTATCGATGAATAAACGCCATTCAGCTGGATCATATGGCTCACCAAACTCTTCAAACAAGCCTTTTACGTCATGGCAAAAACATGCCTTGTCCTTTGTAGAATAATATTTGTCAAATTTCTTGTGACAATTCCTGTGACAAGAAATTTTGACCTCCTTGCTCAGCATGTTGTGTTCTTTCAAGCGTGATGCCAGCAATTCGGATTTCTCCTTCGATAAGTCGAGATCTCGCACCAAATCATTAAATTCGGATTGTGTAAACAGTTTTGGGTTTCTTTCCAATTCCACCTCGAAGTTTTCCTCGCATTCCTCCTTGAATTCCTCCTCACTTTTTGTAACGGTCGATTCAACAGAGGGCGCTCGTTTCCGCTTTGGATAAACAGGATACGGGACCGAACTTGAATGTGGAACAGGTTTTGTCATAGAAGCCACTTGTGGATACTCAACTGTGACGTCCTTGTTGCTTAACTTTTGTCAAGCAGAAATAACAATCCGTTGCATGACAAAACGGTCGACGCCATATGGTGGGCATGTCAAAGGACAAATAGCGACTGACAGATAACAAATAAGTGAGTTAGTAAGTAAGACATTAACACTTATCAAAAATAGATGAAGTAAGATAATGTCGATCAGGAAAGAACAAAGCACTACCATGCTGTACATAAATTGTGTATATGAAAGTTATTCAAAAAATCAATTTACCTTGCGCCTGACATCCACCTAGCCAAGCACGTTTTGCACGAACTACATAATACTTTTGGAATCCACGGTTCGTCAAAGTCTCCAGGATCAATTTTAAAATAAAGCCTGTATGCAGTTTGCAACGAAGCAGTGAAATTGACCGATTTTGTAAATATATAGTTGCCACACGCGTAACAAAACTTTTGAGGATCATTTTTACACTTGAATTCACGTTTTGTCGTATACATCGTTAAGCAATGTTAAAGAAAGAAAGCTGTCAAATTGAGTTGGTTGCGTTAGGTTCTCGCCGAGCGGTCTCACAAACACTAGCGTAAATTATATTGTTGAAAATATCCCATTTAATTTTGCGTGACAGCTGGTAGTGTTAGTGAAATGCACCGTATGCGTACACGTCCGCAGAAAGGCTTACTGGAAGTGGTGCATGAACCTAGGAGCGGGACAACGGCCAATCTTGGAACATTCAATTTCCAAGATTTTACAAAAAAATTTCATAACTTCGACAATTTCCAACCGATTTCATCCATTAAAGGCTCATTTTCTCCAGTTTTTAATAGACTTTAAGAATAAATTATGGAATGATTTTTTGAATCTTTTTATCCCATTAAAAATGTTGATTAAAACAAGATTTTTATGGAAAATTCGCAGGAAAAATAAAAAATAAATGCTGTAAATTTTTAAATGACTTCAAAATTAAATTTTTAATTTAGACATAATATTCTGGTGAACGATAGCAAATTTATTTAGCTTCATTTTCATAAAAAAAGATTTAAAATTGGTGCACTAGTTCCAAAGATATTGACATTTTGTAATCGTACTTTTGTCCAAAATTCAAAAAATCAAAAATTTTGTATATCTCAAAAATGGCTCTACTTTAATTTTTTCTGACCACGGCATTGAATTCAGCGTAGGATTTTGCATTAGAAACGTTGGTCAACCACTAAAGTTCACACTTTTTATGTTGTTTTGTAAACTTAGTGTTATTTGAGCGTCTTTGTGCGATATCATGTGAGCAGTGGAAAAGGTCTGATACTATCGTGGCCTCCATGTCACGAAGGCGATCTCGATTATGTTTTGTCAACGTTGTCACTTTTAGACCATACAGGACGATAGGGGCGATTACCGAGTGATATATGCGGACAGATGTTTTCCACCATACCCTGAACTTCTTAACGAAGTCCAACACGCTGCGATATACTCTGAAAGCTTTTGAAATTCTTTCAGCTACTGCCTCCCTACGATTCAGAGAGCTTGTGAGATATATCCCTAGGTATCTCATCTTCGTTACCACCCGTATGTTGTAACGCCCAAAAGTGCCTTGGTGTGGGGGGTCCCGAGCAACTGTTATTGATGGATCACGTATTTGAACTTCGGTTTTGGATACATTGAGTTCCAAACCGAACGCCTCTAAGGCAGGAGTGAGGATTGTTATAAGTCTTTCGATCTGTGATGGATGCGTTAACAATCCAATTATATCATCGGCATATACCCGCAGACAGGGTAGTCGAATGCTGCTGGATTGTTCCAACAATAACTCCGGCATTTTGCGTTGTAGTTGGATGAGAGCTTGATCCAAAAGGTATACAAACAACTTTGACATCCTTGCTTGATTCCGCGCACCTTGGGATATTCCTCCGTTCTTTGACCAAACCATTGAAGTGAGGTGCGTTCCGTTAAGCAACACTTTACGATTCGATTTATTAGGTACACCGGTACTCCTAGCGCACGAAGTACTTCTGGCACTCGGTTCAGGTCTATGCGGTCGAAGGCTTGACAGAGATCCAGCGATAGAACATATGTCACTTTACCTTTTCTCCATCGCTCATCTAGTATCTGTCTTACTATGAAAACTTGATCTTCAGCAGAGCGGTTTCGGTGGTATGCAAACTGATAGTTAGGAACATCGCCTAAAAAGAGTTCCAGCTGCTCTAACAAAAACCGTGCGTACATTTTGTACACTGCCTGGCAAAGTGTTATGCGACGATATTCTTCCAGGCCTTTGGGCTTAGGTGTCTTCGGAATCGGTACTTGGAATTTAATGTCACAAACAAACGAATTACAGGTATCAATAATCACTATTGTTTCAGGGCCACCATTCGAAAAACAACCGGTCCTTTTACGGGGCACCAATTCAAAAACGGAAAGAGTTAATATAATAGATTATCGATCAATTAAAAGAACTAAAGGCTCAACATATTTGTTCCGCCCACTAGCGGTCCTACGTCAAGCTTCCGTTCGTGCCCCTAGACACAGACCCTTCTACTTTTTGTTGCCATGTGAACCTTTGCCATTGACGAAGGTTTTTTTGAGAATCGATTCTTCTAGTGACAATGTCAAACATAATTTTATCAATATCGCGTTAAGTCTTTCGATGATAACGACAAATCTCTGCACTGGTCACCTCGGGGGTTATTCCGCAGGTCGAAGTGACTTTTGTCACTAGTGAAGTGAGAAAGATCACGTCGTGGTGACGTGACTCTCTGTGCAAATCAAATGGAGAGTCACGTCACCACGACGTGACTTTTCTCACTTCACTAGTGACAAAAGTCACTTCGACTCTCGGAATAACCCCCCTCTCCCCACTCACCGCGCAGAATGGGCCTGACTGAGTTTTTCTTCTATACCAACGGGGGTCCGTTCGGATAGCAAACAAAAAAGCCTTCAACGCATTTTCACTGAAACTGTGTTTTTCTATTGTTTAGATTCGCCATTTGCAACTGCTTAAATTTCCATAATGTTTTCTTCACATTCACTCCTGCACGCAAGATATTCTATTGTTTTATTTTTGCTGCCTGCTGCATCTCTGTATCATTGTGGGAATCGTGATATTATTGGTAATGTATTCAAGAACACTGTCCTAGCATTCTCATCATGGTTCATGGTGCAACAAACGGTGCAAAGTCACGACCCTTCCCTCGCCGCCTGCCGATCGGATTCGATTGATTTTCCACTATTGGTTGCTGTTGGACAATTAGAACTGGTTGTAAAACAATCAAACGAAATGAGATAAACATTCTACCATTTCCTCCCTTCAGCAGATGCGGTTTGGTCTTGTTATCCCACAAAACAAACAAAAAGGTGCGCCGCTCTAAATTGGATTAAGTGATTAACCTAAGGTAAACGCGATTCGATTGTGTAATATTTCTATAATCTACCTTTCCGTCAGAGTCGGGTCTTTCAATTTAACCATAGAAAAATAAAAGTAAATCAATAGTTGTTTGTGTATCACCAATTTTTGATTATTATATATATGATCCTATCCCCTAATCCGTTCGAAACGGATTTCCGATACGATTTTCTTTTTGCATGGGAAATCTGTTTCGAACGGAATACAGAATAGGGGTGATAATTTGGCTTTCTCTTCCCCATCATATTATGCGAATGTTACCGCTTGAAGATGCCTTCCACTGAGTTATGAAAGGAAAAACCGACCGGAAATCGAAACTAGGTAATTAGCTTCTTTTAAACGAAGAAATCCTGATGCCTACTAAATGCTCTACACTTTCTCCCTAACTTTCCAGAGCAGATGTTGTTTCGACCCCGGAATTTGAGAAAACGTTAAACCGTACTATATTCCTTCTTACCTACTTTGAGGGGTTGTCTTGCTTGATTGATCTCTTCTCCCCTCCTCTACCACCTGCTGTGTGTCACAGTAATAGTGGTTCCGTAAAAAAACAAACAAGAAATATGTCTACAGAGAAGTACAACAGATATAGAATCACACGAAAGGACACACCACTCTTGCTTTCTCTCGCTCAGTCGATAGTAGTAATGGTTGGTAGTAGTAGTTGGTAGTAGGTATTACTAAAAAAAAAAGGTTGCTGGGAGTTTACTTGTTCCTCTTTCCCTTGACCACAACCGGACGGTTCTTGATGAGACCTTTCCTCCGCTTGGAGGTCTTGCGTGACACGAAGTCACCCGCCGGGACGACCCGTTCGTCCTGTTTCAGAGACGGCCGGTTGAATTCGTGCGGTTTCTTCACCCGATAGATGCGCACCAACCAGTGCTCGCTCGTATAGGCTTCCTCCAGATAGGTCAGCTCGAAATCTTTGTTACCGATGACGGCATTTCGGGTGCGGTCGTACCCGGCTGGACCTCTGCAAGTGTGAAGAACGGTTATGTAGCACCAAGATTTTCCTTTCACGAAATGAATCCCTACCTGTAGTCCAGTTTCAGCTCGCCGAATTTGTAGTAGCTCAACTTGTACATCAAACAGTTCAGCAAGGCTGGCGCTCCCTCGGCATCGATTCGGAACTCTCCCCGATCGGTGAAGTAATCGCTCTCGCGGATGTCCTTCGGGTGCTCCCCTTCGGCGATCCGCACCATCCACAGGAACTTATTGATGTCGTCTCCGCTGTACCCGATCACGCCTCCGAAGATCACCAGCACATAGTCGACGTCCAGCGAGGTCATAATTTCGTAGGCCTTGTCTTCCGGCGAGGACATGGCCTTGCCCACCAATGCGATGTGACTATTGTTCCACGTGTTGTTGTCCACCAGTGTAGTTCGATTGGCCATACCCGCTATCTGATAGCCGTAGTCCCACCAGGACATGACACGGGCATCCGGAGCAGTGTTTTGCCACAGCCAGTAGTAAGCCTCACGGAAGTCGTCCAGGATGTTGCGGGTTCTGCAAATGAATTCGAATGTGGTTGAATAAAGGTTGAACGGGAAAAGATACGGCCACATTGAAAACACATTAATCAAAGTTTGATAATAGAACATTATCCATGTAAATATCACTTGAAGTTGATAGGAGAACCTCGAGAAGATACGTGTCGATTTTGTGACATAGAAAATTCCGAATACCTTCTACGCTCTTGTACAGCAATCTTTAATAAAAGGCATATTTTTCTGGATAAGAGGATGGCAGAACCCTTTTGATATTTGTAATTCAGGTCCCAGTCAGTACATTTCATTCGAAATGTAATACCTGGCTGGTAAAATGCTTTTGATCAGTCTATGTCGGTCGCTTCACACAATAGTGATACGACATACTGATAAAGCAATATAAATGTGAGGAATATATCACAATAGCCCAAAGTAATGGTAGCAGTGATAAAAATATCCAACACGAAAAAAAAGGTTCATTGAGTTTTCCAGGCAGCACAGCTCAAAATTTGCTCACCAAAACGGCGATAGAGTGCTAATTGAATTCCAATTACTGCCTTAAATCGACATCTCAACTAGACAAAATTATTCAGATGGACCAAATCGGATGTTGTCATTAAACTATTGGACCACTTACCCATCATTGCTGTTGTAGAAGGCGAGCACAATCGAGGGACTGCTGTAGGCATTCGACGTCACCCACGTACAATGCACAGCGAACATCATCAACAGCATCAAAATAGCCACAATCACAATGCTCTTCAGATTAGATCCCATACCGGCATTCTGTTCGCCATGAGCTCCATGCGCCGAGCTATCATGCTTCGGACGGTGCTTCAAGTTTCCTGCCTGCAATCGGAAATTGCACAAGTTCGAATTAAGAACGAATTCTAACTCATTCGACAAACTTACCTTATCGTACATTTTCTTCGTCTCGCCGGCAACCTCCTCCTGTTCGGAATCCTTATTATTCGGTGCAACGTCCTCCTTCAGGAACACTTCCAACAATCCGGAAAAGGCAACTCCTGCCAAAATGCAAACGACCGGGGTCAGCGTAAGCATCAATCGAACCATCACACCGGCAAAGTAAACCGCACTGATGGCATACAGCACCACAAACACCCGTTCGTCGTTGATCTTCTTGATGCAGTACCACAGACCCACCGGGAACGTACAAACCAGGATGTGCAGATCGAAGAAGAACGAGAACCACGTCGTCGGTTGATGCTCCGATACGGATGCGATGATTGGAATGTGAATCTTAGCGTAGCCAGTATCCCAAAGCGAGTAGAAACGACCGCTCCAGGGAGCAATCACTCCCAGCATGGTCAGCATGACGACACCGGCGAAAACGACTCCAGCCGCCGCCAGACCTCCGATGATGAAGAGCTTTTTGAATTCCTGCTTGGACAGTACCGTCTGCAGATGTTTCAGCGCTGCCACTGCAAAAAGTAACAGGAACACACCGGATGCGGCCATGTGCTCGCTCGTCCGAATCGGTTGGAATCCAACGAATGGAATTTGCATCGATAGGATCAGGCCAAGAATGTAGAATGTTGTGTACGACGTGAACAGTCGAGGCGAATAGCGTCCCATGATGAGCAGGACAAATACGTGCAGAGGAATCAGATTGATAATGAACACGTAGCCTCCCCAGGCGGAAACCATGTAGAAATAGGACAGCGCGGCACATGCGGCCCAGTAAACGCTTCCAGTTTTGACAGACTTCACCCAGAGGTAGTAGGTGAACTGAAGAGCAAAGATAGCAATGCCCTCGTTATCATAAGATCCGGCCACCGAACGACTAATGTATCCGGGAACGATGGCAATAAAGCTAGCGGCAAACAGACCCGCACCGGCTGACCACAGCTCCTTGGTCAAAAGATACGTCGAGATGGCCGTCAGTCCGCTAAAGATCGGTGCCAAAAAGACACAAATGTCCCGAATATGAACCGGAATGTTCAGCATGTGCAACAGCCAATGGATACCGCCGGAGGTGATCATCAATCCGGGATAGACGGTTCCACCGACGATACGACCCAGCGGATACCATGCCGACTCGTCGAACCAGTTCAGGAAGTTGTAGAACCCATTCTCAACCATATGTGCCGTGGCACGGTAGTTGAACCTGGAAGCAAAGTAAAACAGAAAATTAATTCATCGCCATCATTACATTCCATATCCAAACAGAAGCACCCATTCATTCATTAATTAACGAAGTTTACAAACGGTGCTATACTTTGGAAGGTACACGTAATCCAAACCCAACTTCTTCTTCTTCCCCCCCCCCCCCTCGTCTTCCAGCACAAAAAAATAACACATAAAACAGACAGTATAAAATAAACATCCAACTCACCAAGGATCGAACTCATGGATAATGCTCTCGAATCGGATCACCGCAAACAACCGGCTCGAGAATCCACATAGCCAAGCCAACAGCAGCACGGCGAATGTTATCAGGCTCGAGTAGCCGGCCGTCTTACGATAGTTTATCTTCCCCGGACGATTCATTCTTTCGCCTCACACTTTCTCCTTACTCCTTCCACGCACCCCCTCCGGATTTTCCAACCCAATCAGAAGAAAATTTATCCCCCCGATCGCCTTCCTTTCTCCGACGGAAATATAACCGGCTTACGCTTCCGGCAGCGCTTTAATTCAGTCACACCGAATCACTGTAGTCTCCTACCACTTATGACCAGTTTAGATGGTCATTTTCCTGCCCGAAAATTGCACTTTTTTCACTGTCCGGTCTCGAAACGGCGAGACGAACACCGCAGTCACTTCTGGAATGGAAAAAAAAGAGTGTTGGTCGGTCGGCAAAACGCGATGACGATGACACGTAGTTGATTGCCAAAACAGATGGGCAGGGCGGCGTGCGGTGTTCTAGCTAGCCAGTGGCGCCGACTGTGCTGGAGGAAGCACGAGGCAACGGGAAAAAGGGCTGACCTCGACGCTATGCACGGTGGGAAAATATAGATCTAAAAACTAAGACTCTGAACCATTCGGTGGATTATTTTACTTTTGGTTAAATTTTGACAGATGGAAAGTTATCGATTGACCCTGCTATCCGAGCGAGGTTATTTCTGACAGACAAGAAGTTAAATTTTGACAACCGTGGCTGAGTTCTGGTCGGAAACCGATCGATCGGTAGCACAGGGATTTTCGAACATAAGAAATAACTTTCGCAATGTCACAACCACGAGTTTAATTTAACTCGACAAATGGTTCACAGCCTAAAGAGGCTGAATCCCGCAGAAAGAGACGACATTCTGGATCAACAATAGATAAGGGCCCATAAGCATTTTTAAACAAACCATTCTAAAGCCTTTTCCTCACAAAACGAAAGCCGCTTACGCAAACCAACACCTTCATCGGATCGGGGAAAGAAGAAATACTCAAAGATGGGCTTCTCAAATTCAACTAGTTTTTGGAATAAAAAACAATATTCTAACTCTATTGATTAATTAATCTTAGTTGGTTAATTAATGGCACCAAGAAAGGTGCAAAATATTGCGATGCAATCAATTATTTTATTCAAGATTATTTAGGTACAAATCCCTGCTGCCGAATTGTATTTTGTTTTCTCCGCCCATCTCTTCCTCTGGTATTTCTAATGTGTTACCTGTTTTTAATGATAATGATAATGTTTAAACAGATAATGCATGGGCTAACTGTCAAAAAACCAGAAAACTTATTCATTGCGCCGGCCTTCACGCCAGCGCTGCCATTTGAGAAAAAAAAATTCAAAGTTTATAAAAACAAAATAACTTGCTCGATTTTATCAGCGTACCCCCTTCTCTCCAAAATTAATTGTTGTGCTTTACATGTGGATTATGGGGATTTACAGTATTAATTGAATATTTCCAATATAAGCATGTATGTTAAATACAAGAAAAGTGCCCGAGCACATTAAAATGGTACAAATACAAGTACTCGTAAACATTTTACTTGCATTGAAAATGTATTTCGTAAGAAATTGCGGATTTTCTGATATTCTCCATACTGCAAAAATGATTTTACCAGCACTGGCGGGGCGACATCTCTCGACTTTTCGGTGTAACTACCACACAAATGATGTAATTAATTGTATTCATCTATATTAAAAATATCAAATAGTAATGAACTCGTGCACTTTTTTGCATTTAAAACTGCTTATCAGGAAGATAATGAATAGAAACTAAAATCTCCATACATTTTCAAACGGCTTCATATCACTCTTATAAATGAGTACGGACGATATTACAAATGGCGCAATTATATCCCGTATGGTTAGTACGATAGCCCGATAGTATGCACTGTATTTGTAAAACAACAAAACATGATTAATTAAGAAAAAAATCGTCAATACAGAAAATACAGATTTTTTAATAGAGTGGATACCTCGGTGGATACAGATTTTTTATAAAACCACCTGGCAGCTCTTTCACGCTCCGCATCATCCTGGAGCAGGTCAATGAATTCCAAGAGTCCCTTTATTTGGTATTCATTGACTACGAAAAAGCTTTCGGCCGACTCAATCACGAGAATCTGATTGAGACCTGAGACGCGTGCAGAGTTCTGCATAACGGAGCCTTGTCTGACCCTATCCGGTTAGTCGCTGGTGTGAGACAAGGATGTATACTATCACCATAGAGGTAACTCTAAGACCACTGGGTCCCGAAGAAAATCATTATTATTTTTGGCTCACTCAGTACCAGAACAACGGTCCCAAGCAGTCCCAAGCTATTTCACTCACCCCTGCATGTTCCGCATGAATCCACACACCCCTGATGTTATCTGTCAAACTTTCATAGCGAATCAAAACAAACATAGTGTAGTAATAGAATTTCAACTAGAATAGGGTACGTTAATCGTTTGCTTGGGACCAATAGGCTACTAAAGTGGTGAGCCAATTAAAAATCGTTAGTTTCGTATTGATTGTTGCTATCACCATGGAGCATCTTAACGACTTCGATTTGGCTGATGATGTTGCGTTATTAGCACAACGGCCCTCTGATATGCAAAGTAAGCTCAATTACCTAACCGAACGCTCATCTGCGCCGGGTCTCACCATCAACGTCAACAAGACCAAATCGTTGGATGTCAACATGGGCAACCCTTCCAACTTTACGGTAGCGGGGCATGCAGTGGAGAAGGTCGAAAGTTTCCAATATCTTGACAGCCAAATAACGTCGGACGGTGGGACCAAGAGCGACATAGATGCACGAATCAAGAAGGCTAGGCGCAGCGGGTAAGTCACTTTGCCACTTTGTGTATGTGCTTATTGTGTTACCAGTGTGTTTTTGGGTGTCGGAATATGTTTCATCGTGTTGACCAAGCTGTCAAAACTTCAACCGAAAAAATATATTTACTGGCACTATTTACTATTTACAGATCCTCCTGCGACTCCTTTGCTGTTGTTTGTGTGCAGATTAATTCATAAAACGAGCATTGGCCCTCGCACTTGAGGAGGAAGACGAAATGGGCGCCTAACCTGACGCCTGATGAAGTGCTCACTCTCAAGGGCGCCTTGAGTCAGGCTGAAATGCACAACTGGTTTATGAGCAGTATCCTGGAAATACCGAAAAATATTTATGGAAACGAAAGGAATAGGCTCGTTTCCCGTCACGTCTTCATCGTCTTCTGATTTGTGAATACGGCTAGGCGGAAGCGAATTTCAGAAGCGACAACATTTCTACCATTTAGATTCTGAAGGACTTTATTACGAAGGAAGCCACCAGGAAACGGATCAAGCTGTAGAGTTCAACCAGTTTTTTTTTTCCTCTGTTCGGGACATAACACCACTGCGATCAGTAATTTGATCTATTGTAGTATATCCCGTGTCCTTAGTTTAGTGCATGTCGTTTTACTCCATCACTATTGAGAAATGATGAAGTATTCGGTTTTGATACAGTTGTCATTCTTGCCTTCATCGCACGGAATCGATTCTAACTGAAAGGTTCCGCTATTTATACCCTTCGGAGTGTCGAAACACCCTCCAAAGACGCGCCCCTTTGTCAGTCAAAATTGGATTCCTTAACAACAAAAACAAGCTATGAAACCGATAATGACCATGCATCAGAACCCTAGTCTTAACCACTTTAAACTAGGGAACAACGAATAGAAGATTAGGAATCACATACATAGGTGAATACTAACTAACTCATTTTTTCCTTGTTTCAAGATCATCCTCGGTCCAGGCAACCCGAGGACTTATCACTATCAACAAGACATAAAAAGTAACAAGGACTAAGATGTGTTCCTTTGATTACTGAAAAAAAACCTGTTCCCCTAGTTTGAAGAAATCAGGACTAGGAATCGGTGGTAGATCTTACATCCCGTAACGTACCACGAAAAGGTGATCTACTCACGTTACGGGGCAGTTCAACCAGTAAGTAACAGCTTTCAACAAATTCGATTTGATTGATAACAGCGTTGTCGCCGCCAAAAGCTACTTTCTTCTCCGGTTAGGGAGAGTCTTTCGCTTTCAGGTTAGACACTGTTTCTCGATTCTAGGAGCTACTTTTTTCCCCGGTTAAGGAGAGAAGTTTTCACTTCTAGGCCGAAAGTTCTTTCGGATTCAAAAAAAGAGAAGAATCTGGAGTAACCTATGAAACTTAATTTTATTCAACAAAATTGTACAAAGTGATCTTACGGCTACGTGTTGCATTAGCAACTTATAATTATGTAAAACTTTTACATGATTTGTCCAGGGTTTTACATATCCCTTTCAATACCGGACTTTTGACCTAATTTTGCCTATTCTATTAGCTAGGATTTCGATCGCCCTTGAAAGGGTAAATTTGTGTTATTTGGATCTTATATACTATGCCCTCTCAGATCTGGGATTTCTCGGGTTATCTTGTAAGTTTATTTCTTTTTGTAACTCAGATCTGATATGGCTCTACAAATAAGAATGAGACATTTGTAACGTTTAAACATTATAATTATATCCTTCGTTAAGGATAAACAGAGAGGGAAAGCTAAACGTAACCTAGATGCGCAAGCATGCCATGCGTGGGCGTGTTTATCCTACTTGAACGCAGAAACGTTCCTAAGTAAATACTGCAGTTAGATTATGTAAAACGAGCTCTCGCTCCTTTTGCCCTACTTTTCATTTCATATTCTTGGCCTTGGTATCAACGTCAGCTAGGGCTATGCAAACGGGATGCAACTATGTGGTTATCTTATGGTTTTGGTTTTAAATTAATTGCCTCGCGGTAACATTCCGGAGCCCGTAAATCCTTCTAGGTTTACTTATATATGATCGTTATTCCGCGAGTGTTTCGTCATTTACTTTGTGTATCATTCCCACAAAGCAATCTTTTTTAATGATAGTTTCAACATCTTGGTGTTTCAACACCCGTTTTGATGCTACTTGTTCTTTTTTATTGTCTTCATTTGAAGAAGCTTCTCCTGGCGGCTCAACATCCATAATAGCCAATTTGACTACTGGTCGAGTGTATTCTCCAGAGGCTGTTTTCACAACAGCCGATCTTACCTGACCATCCTTGCCTACATGTGTTTTCAAAACAACTCCCTTTTTCCACTTTGCCTTTTGATCATCTTCAGCAATCATAACGATGTCTCCTTCCTTTACATTTTTCACAGCTTCCGACCATTTTGATCTTTTGGCTAATGAAGAAGGTATTCGTGTAACCACCTATCCCAGTAAGTTTTAGCCATAGACTGCACTTTCTTCCATTGTTGTCTAGTGGCCTCTGCCTTCGACACATCATTCAATGATGGTTCGGCACCGCCGGCACAACCAATTAGGAAGTGGTTTGGAGTGAGTGGTTCGTCATCCGTGGCATCTAAAGATATTTTCGTCAAAGGTCTACTATTTATTATATTTTCGATTTCTGTTAATAACGCACGGAATGTGTGTTCTGGCATAGTTTGATTTGGTAAAAGACTTTTAACTTCTTGAACCAACCTTTCCCATGCTCCACCAAAGTGTGGAGATGATGGAGGGTTGAAATGCCATTCAATTCCTCTTGACGCAAGTCTGTGCTGAATCTTTTTTAGTTCATTGTCAGCTCCTACAAAATTAGTACCGTTGTCGCTATAAAGGAATTTTATTCCGGGTTTGCTGCTGAACTAATATATTTCCATTGTGATTCAACGGTGCTTTCGAGGATTTCACTAACACGGTATTGAACGAATTGTTTGAACTTTCTTAATTCAGATTTGATCCAACTTATGACTGTTTTTGAATCGGACCAGTATATAACCTGGTCTATTTGTAGTCTTAATGCTCTCTGTACTGTATTAGATAATCTTGTCCCTAATACAGCAGCTTGTAGTTCTAAACGAGGTATTGACATTATTTTCGTGGGAGCAACCTTTGATTTGGCAGCAACAATCGTTACATCAATGCCGTCTTTGCTTACTGTTCTCATATATATAACAGTAGCGAAAGCGTTCAGTGAGGCGTCGCAAAAAACATGAAGTTCTCGACGTATCACGCCTTTAAAATAAGAGTAACATCTTGGGATTTTTATCTTAGATAAGGAAGACAATCTATTAATCCAGGTTTGCCAAGTCTTATTTATGTCATCGGGAATTTTATCATCCCAGTCTATACCACGTCGCCATAAATCTTGCATTATTATTTTAGATTCGATTGTTATATGTGCGATTAACCCAAGAGGATCATACACACTCATAATAAAAGACAACACTTGTCTTTTTGTCGGTTCCAACATTACTAAATTGGGAATGTTGATTTTAAATGTAAGTTTATCGTTTTGCGTGTCCCAATACATACCCAGGACCTTTTCATATACATTTTCGTTATCATCCAGTTTCACTTCCTTTATTGGAGAGATTCTATCATTTGGTAATTGCTTCAAGCAGGACTTCGAATTTGATATAAAATTCCTTATTCGGAAGTTAGCTTTATCATGTATCTGAATGATGTCTGATACAGTTTTTACAGCTTCTTTTACTTCGTTGAAGCTGTCTAAATAATCATCTACATAGTGATTTTTAATTATAGCCTCAACTGCTTTAGGTCTTTCATTTATGAATTGTTTAGCATTTTCATTCTTGACAAATTGCATACAAGCTGGTGAGCAAGTAGCTCCAAAGGTCATTACTTGCATTTCATAGATGTCCAATCTTGTATTAGGTTGCTTTCGAGATACCATTCTTTGTGATTCTCGATCTTCTTTTCTGATTTTCACCTGATGGAAGGCCTCCTGAATATCCCCGGTTATTGCTATTGGACCTTCTCTAAATCTCATCTTTATATCAAGAGCTGACTCTGTCATGTCAGGTCCTGCTAATAATTGTGAATTTAAAGAAACTCCATCAATCTTAGTTGCCGCATCAAATACCATTCTTGGTTTAGGCGGTTGTTTACTTTGGTTGATAGTTATAAAATGAGGTATGTAAAAGGTTCTCGCAGTCTCAATCATATACTCATCAGGACTTAACTTTTTAAGATATCCTTTCCTTACATACTCATCAATTTGTGTACTATACCATTCTTTTAAAGAAGAATCCTTCTCTAATTTCTTTTCTAATAACAGAAAGCGATTCAGAGCCGTAGAAAAACTATTTGGAAATTCGACCTTATCATTTTTCCACAAGAGACCGATTTCGTAACCCTTATCAGTTGGTTTCCATGTTTCTTGCATAATTTTTAGAGCGCGTTCGTCTAATTTTGATATTAATTCGCTCTGAGGTACCTTTACGCCAAAGGCTTCTGTAGAGAAGTAATCTGCCATTATCTCCTTCATTGTTTTTTCTTCTTCATTCACCTCATTCATTACAAACACATGATTTTTGTTTTCGGTGTTATTTCGGCTGGTACCGAATATAACCCATCCCAACTTTGTTTTCTTGGCAATAGGTTCAGAAAATCCACGCGATCTTTCTTCAATACCCTTAAAGAGATATGCATGTGGTAATCCTAATAATATCGTTGGGACTGCCTTATCGTAAGATTGCAGTTCTATTCCCTTTAGATATGGGAACTGTTCTTGTATTTGTTTTGAATCAATAGATTGCATGGGTAAAGCCAGTTCATTAATTGTACGTAAATCCTTAAGCAAAAACGATTTCTCGTTTTCACCTTTGATATGTACTTGAACGGTCATACTCTTAGTTTCTTCTTGGACCTCTCCGTTTGTCCAAGCTATAGTCATAGGCTTATTAAATCCTGAAATATTCAATCATTCAACTACGCTATTATGAATTAAGCTTACCGATGAACCTGAATCGAAAAATACGTGAGTTTTTAAACTGTCTTTTCCGTTGTTCAAAGTAACAGGCAAAATTTGATACATTTGATGCATAACGGCTATGCAGATGCAAGCATCCGCACATGCCGCTTTAAAAGGTAATGCTAGGCAGTCGAATTGTACCACAAATGAAGCCACGGGCGGTGCAAACTTTCAATAATCCGTCGTTCCGATCGCAGCCCGAGCCAATGATCTGAGGATTCAACCCCAGGTATTTACCATTACCGCATCCAATGTTCAGCAGGACGGACCCGTTACTAAGCGATTCCAAGAACCTTGGCCACGGCGAGTGCCTCCAGCTCCAATTGGGCAGCGTTCTCTTTGATACGATCAGATCTATCATTCGCTTCTTGTTGATACGTATCACACAGAGAACTAAACTGGCAACGGCAAGGGCCGTCATTCAACTTTCTGAACGTAAACGATACTCTTTATTCACGTTTCCTAATTGTTAGGCTGTCATTCAACCTTACCGTATCCATCTTTCTCAGCGTTATTCCATCCGTATCGACTTTCGCCAGACATTACGAGCAGAGACCTTCGGGGCAAATCCACATTCAAGTGTTGTCCTGTGGTGTCCCGAAAATCCATTACTATAGAGCTTTCTGACGTTTAATCGGTGCACACTACTGTATCATTTAAAGCGAACGAGTGCAAGCAAGAGGGAAACAGATTAGTGGGAAAACAAACCGTCCATTCATCCATGTGTGCTAGATAGAGAAAGATGATTAAACGTCAAAAAGGTCTATATCACTTCCGACGGTATCGAGATTTGCCCATAATCCTTGTACTCAATCGTACCAATCTGGGGTCGAATCGTTGTAACTGTAAACAACAACAACAAAATAATAATCGAATGTAAACATTATTTTTATTGGTGCCAGAATTGAATAAAAATGTGCTTATCATACGGGTGGAAGCTGGTGGAAGGGTGTTTGAAGTGTGTCGAAGTGTGTTTCTGTGGGTGTTAGCACAACCCTAATAAACGTGTACCATATACTGACGATATCTTAGATGGTGCGACCATACCACATAAAATTGGGATGATATCCCGAATTGGTGGTTAGGCGCATCTTATGGTTATTGTTTATGCGGGAATGTGGCAGAGTGACTTACCCCCTGTTGGGTACAGAATTAGGTTAATTTGAAAATTATGCATTTGTCAAATTTAAGAGAAAATTCACCAAATGGAACACAGCCTAAGGGTTCATTCAATGTTATGTAATGCAAGAGGGGGTGAGGTAGTCTGGAAATATGTTAATCACCATGTATTGAGTATAGAAAAAGTGCGTGACATGAGGGTGGGATGTATTAAAAAATCAACTTTTTTTGCGTTACATAATATTTCAACGGTGTACGAAGTTGTTTTTGCAAAAGCCGATAGGCCCTTTTCAATTGATGGTAGAATATTGTGCGCCGGCCTTTATACTCTGCAGAGTAGCCGTCAATCGACAAATCGGCTGTTTTCACTTCCTCCAAATCGGCCGATGACATTTCGGTTGCGCGCCAAAATAACGCAAACAATCCAAGAGCCCGGTGGAGAGCAAGCGCGCACTTACAGTGAGATTGGTTGGATGTTGAAATCGTGTTTCGTGTGTGGCTGGAGTATTTTGTTAAAATATCTACAATTACCTGTTAAATAGTGCAATCTGTTCAATTTTGTGTTCCTTTGTGCGAAAACTATTTGCCGAGCGTGAAATACCATGGACGGATTCGACGATGTTGGTGTATTTTTCTCCGACAACTTCGGCGACGATGGGCAGCAGCAGCAGAACTCGAACCAGATTAATTTGCAGCAGCTGAAGAAGAAGTACCGGGAGTTCATCCGGACCTTCTGCGAGGCCAATTTCAGTTATAAGTATCGGTGAGTATTCCAATCATGATAAGTAGTGGCAAATAGTAATTGTAAATCAATTTCGACAGAGACACCTTGAAGCGGAACTATCTGCTGGGACGCTTCTATCTGGAGGTTGAAATCGAAGACCTCGCAGGCTTCGATGAAACGCTGGCGGATAAGCTGTACAAACAACCGACGGAACACCTGCAGATTTTTGAAGAAGCGGCTCGTGAAGTTGCGGATGAGATTACCTCCCCAAGACCGGAAGACGAGGAGCACGTACATGACATTCAAATTCTGCTTACTTCCGGTTCAAATCCCACGAATATTCGTGACATGAAATCGGAATGTGTTTCGCGGTTGGTGAAGGTTGCCGGCATCATCATTGCTGCGTCGGGTATCAAAGCAAAGGCGACCAAGATTTCCATACAGTGCCGGTCGTGTAGCAATGTGATTCCAAATCTGCCGGTCAATCCGGGACTGGAGGGCTATCAGCTACCGAGGAAGTGTAACACCGAACAGGCTGGGCGTCCAAAGTGCCCAATGGATCCGTATTTTATCATGCCGGATAAATGTAAATGCGTTGATTTCCAGGTGCTGAAAATGCAGGAGTTGCCGGATTTCATTCCGCAGGGTGAGATTCCTCGGCACATGCAACTGTTCTGCGATCGGAGCCTGTGCGAACGGGTGGTCCCAGGAAATCGAGTTCTCATTCATGGTATATTTTCGATCCGCAAGATTGGAAAACCGAGCAGACAGGATGGACGTGAGAAGGCCATCATTGGAGTTCGTGCTCCCTACATGAGGGTAGTCGGTATTACCGTGGACAGCGAGGGTATGGGTTCTATCTCGCGATTCACCAACATTACCACCGAGGAGGAATCGACGTTCCGTAAGATGGCTGCCAATCCGAACATTTACGACAGTTTGTCGGAAAGTTTAGCCCCGAGCATCTTCGGATCGCAGGATATTAAAAAAGCCATCGTTTGTTTGCTGTTTGGAGGATCGCGAAAGCGCATGCCCGACGGATTGAACCGGAGAGGTGACATAAATACCCTATTGCTGGGAGATCCTGGTACTGCCAAGTCGCAGCTTCTGAAGTTTGTGGAAAAGGTATCTCCGATTGCGGTTTACACTTCTGGCAAGGGATCCAGTGCCGCCGGTTTGACTGCGTCCGTTATTCGGGATCCTGCAACACGCAACTTCGTTATGGAAGGTGGTGCCATGGTTTTGGCAGATGGAGGAGTTGTCTGTATTGACGAGTTCGATAAGATGAAGGAAGATGACCGTGTCGCCATTCACGAAGCCATGGAACAACAGACCATTTCTATCGCCAAGGCCGGAATTACAACTACTCTGAACTCTCGCTGTTCCGTCCTGGCTGCTGCCAATTCAATCTTCGGTCGTTGGGACGATACGAAGGGTGAGGAGAACATTGATTTTATGCCAACGATATTGTCTCGTTTCGATATGATCTTCATCGTGAAGGACGTCCACGATCAGGCCCGAGATATCATCATGGCCAAGCACGTCATGAATGTCCACATGAATGCCAACAAAGCTACCCTGGAAACGCAGGAAGGCGAAGTGCCTTTGGCTGTGTTCAAAAAGTACATCAACTACTGCCGAACCCACTGCGGTCCTCGATTGAATGAAGAAGCAGCGGAAAAGCTGAAGTCCCGGTACGTGCTGATGCGGAGTGGCGCTGGCGAGCATGAACGTCTGGCAGACAAGCGCCTATCCATCCCAATCACCGTCCGCCAGCTGGAAGCCATCATCCGTATTTCGGAGTCCCTTGCCAAAATGCAACTGCAACCGTTCGCAACGGAAGCTCACGTAACGGAAGCGCTCCGTCTGTTCCAGGTGTCCACACTGGATGCGGCCATGTCTGGGTCGTTGGCCGGTGCGGAGGGATTCACCACGGAAGAAGACACGGAAATGTTGAACCGAATTGAGAAGCAGCTGAAGCGACGTTTTGCCATCGGATCGCAGGTCTCCGAGCAGAACATCATTCAGGACTTTTCCAGGCAAAAGTATCCGGAACGGGCAGTCCTGAAGGTCATTCACACCATGATTCGGCGGGGAGAGTTGCAGCACCGAATGCAGAGGAAGATGCTCTATCGGTTGTCCTAACGTGCGGATATTCTACACGTGTACCTTTCTGTTTATCTGTCATCGTTTGTATTTTTTTAAATTCCACATAATTTTAGCAATATAGGAAACGATCGTTAATTGATGATTTTCTTGAATAAAATGTGAAAAAATAGATTGCGTAATGTTATTTCTGAATTCGAAGGTCGTTTTCGGCTGTCAAACTATGATCAAGACGAAACTTCCGAAACCCCCGGTGCATCAGAAGCTTTTGGACCTTCATGAACTCTTGATACTTCTACAACTACCGGAGTTGCCAACTCCAAGAAAACCGAAGCCCCAATAGTTTCGAAACGTTATGGAAATTCCAGCATTTTCTGTAGTACTGGAAGTTTCATCGGAGCCCCAGGTAATTTTTAAGATCCTCTGAAATGCTTTCCATAGCGGTCCCTTGCAGACGTTCATTCTCGCTGTTTCAGGAGTTCTTGAAGTTGTACAAGCCTCTGGAGTTGCAGGAATATCCGTACTTGTTTGTCGCAATTCAGGGAATTCTAAAGAACTCTAAATACTGCCAGTACTTCTCATACTCTGAACTCTAAGAACTTCTGGAATATTCGATACTTCCAACTGCATAAACAGCAGGAACTTTTGAATGTCCAGTAACACTTACTTTCTCTATGAGATGTACAAATTTCGGTCCCGCACGGTACACTCAAAAACGTACAATGATCAAAAGAACAATAGAAATTACGAATCATTAAGAAACGTAAGAACTTGCAGAACTCCAGCAACTCTTGGAACTCAAACTTTAACAAATATTACATGTACTCTGAGAATGTTCCAAACTTCCACGCTCACAAGAACTGATGCACTCCCAGAACAAAACTCTAGAGACTTATCTTCTGACTTTCAAAACATTCCGGCGCTCGTTAATTTTCAAAACATCCCACGAAGCTCTGAACTGCAGGTACTTTTCGATCTCCAGCAACCCCAGCACGAACTCTTTGGAATGCTAAGAAATGTTGGTGCTCTTCGGTTACAGGACAGTGATAGCCTATAAAACTCATTTAGTTCCAGCGACCATTAGAACTTCTGGGAAGACCGATTCTCTGAGAAGTTGCAAAATTTCCTGCAGAACTCCTGAACTTCAGGAACTTGAACAAAGCCTTAGAATTTCAAAAAAGAAATCCAATACACTTAGAGCTTCCAAAACTTCTTCAAGGACATCTGGAAGTCCAGCAACCCGCAGAACTCTTATAGGAACTCCAAGAATTTAAGAAATTCCGTTACGCTCTCATCCAGAATCAAAACTTTCAGCAGTTCTCAGAACTCTAGAAAACTTTCGATGTTTAGCAATACTTAGAACTCTTGGGAACACCTATACATTGTGGTACCTACAACCATAAGACCTGTGACGCCCTTAGAACTATAGACCTATTTGACGTTTAATCGTCTTTCTCTATCTAGCACACATGGATGAATGCACGGTTTGTTTTCCCACTAATCTGTTTCCCTCTTGCTCGCACTCGTTCGATTTAAATGGTGCAGTAGTGTGCGCCGATTAAACGTCAAAAAGCTTTATAGAAGCTTTTGACTCTTCAGCAACAGTTAAAACTGTCAGAACTCCAGGAACTTCCAGCAGCCCCTCCTGAGAACAACAACTGCAAGAACTTTAAAAATGTTGGAAACTTATGAAACTTCAGATCCTTTAAATTCTAGCACTCTGAGAACTTTCAAAATATCCAGGTTTTTCTCGATTTTCAGTAACCCTTAGAACTTCCAAAAACTTTCCAAACTTCCATGTCCACATGAAGTGTAGGACCCTGGTGATAATATAAGAACTATGGACTTTTATAAACCCAGCAATCCGTAGAACTCCACACTATTCCGGTATTCTGGAAATTTTCAAAACATCCAGTGATGCTTAGAACTCCAGGCACTTCCCGATCGCCAGCAACTCTTAAAATTTTGGAAAAATTATGCTATACTACGACTACAGGAACAGCGGTAACCCTTACTACTTCTGAAACTTCTCCAAAGCTCCAGTGACCTATGGAACTTGCTAGGAAGATCGATACTTCGCGAATATTCAAAAACCTATTTAACTTCCGGACTTCTGAAATTCGAACGAACCCTTATAATTTAAAAAAAAAAATGCACTGAGAACTTCTAAATTCTACCAGTCATTACAGGGAACGGCAAGAAATTCAGATACTCTGAAAACTATCCCAACTTCAATGGCCACAAGAACTGCAGGATTTGTGTCACATTGAGCACCTAAAAGAACTTTTAAAAGTTTGCACTTGTGTAACTTCAGCAATCCTTTTATAGGGTGTCCTAGAAAGTATAAGCACCGACGAACCGACATGCCACTGGACCATTTCGTTTACCCGCAATACGATTTGTCAAATGAGCGATTCGATCAGGCAAACGGGCGATCAGATCTGTCAAACGAGGTGAGACGCAAACCAAGTCAAAAAGTTTCGATTAGCCCGGCCTCCGAGCAATTCGGAGGATTCATCTCTTTGGGCACGTATTGCACATTGTATAGTTTGTACCAAGCTACCGTGTCTTTTAAGTAGTGCATTGACGCCAAATCGGACCGAAATAGTACTGGGCCATCATGTTAACGGATCATCGGCCACAGATGCCGATTCCAACACTCCCGAACGTACATTTCAGTGTTCATTGTCTCGGTGCATCGTCTCCTTCGTCGCAAATGGCTTTGACAACTTGCCACACTTACATATCGCTTACCAAACCATGGCCTTCTTTCCAAATTTTTCGGTAAAAATGAACTTATCGGCATCGTCAACTTCCTGACCATCAAGGATTGTGTGTTTTATTGCTCTCCCGGAAGCGTCTTGTGTAGTCAAATTAGACATAAGTTTCATGGTCCATGATAACACACGCCAATTTTTCACACAGCAGGCTATCATATAGCTTCCGAGCCCTCGGTTTGACAGATGCGGCTTGTTTCTGACTCCGTTTCAGCTTCTTCTGCTTCTTGAACGTTTTCAGTCCGTTTCTTGCCATTGCACGTTGGACGTAACTCTTGGACGTTCTCAGTTTGTTAGCCAAATCTCCGAACAGAGGCATTTTTCTTATTGACGAAAGCTTGGGTGATCTTCCGGTTCAGTTTTCGGTCCACCGGTTCCGGTTTACGGCCAGATTTCAATGTGTCCTCCAAGGTAACTTCTTCAACGAACTTCCCGGTGGCGGTTCGGACTTCTCCCATACTTATTTCCTTCATTTTCGCCAACTTCTTTACTGATAGGTTGAGAATAGTGCACCATTTGTGCACGATCTGTTTGTGTTTTTCGGGGGAATGCCTCGCATTTTGATTATTTTGTAAAAAAAAAGCACTTTGCGCACATAAACTTGTTGATAAGTAAACAGTAACACACATTGATGAACAGCTGATAAACTTCATCGGGGTAGAAATGACGGCAAGTTGAAAGTGTGCTTATACTTTCTGGGACACCCTATAACGTAACGCATGGAGGGAGGAGGGGATCGAGCTTGCGTTACTTATTGTTACATAGGGTGGTTAATGATAAATTTTACGGAATACCAATGAAAATGAAACTGAAACCAGGGGGGGGGGATGAGTGAGATAGCATTACGTAATTTTAGGGGGAGTCTTGTCAAGCTATACCGGTCGCGTAGCGAAGCGTTGGCAGGGTTTCGAGAGCCAACTTGAAACGCTTTTTAATTCAGCCACCACTAACTTGTGCGTTACCATACGTTACTGCTTTTTCTAGCCCAGACAGAAACGTTCGTCGCTCTCTTGAGCACAGAAAAACTTTTCTCAAATTCTAGAAATTCTATCGAATTGATAATCCGACTTAGCCAATCAGGAAGTGACACATGTTGGCGCAATATCGCGTGATTCCACTGAGGACTACTGGAAATCTCGCACTCGAAGATTAGGTCATTCGCAAATCGACGTTTAAAGTAGTGAGACGAATATCAGGCATTGATAATAGGGGAAATGTTGGCTTCGGCAATACCTTAACCTATTATCGTCAGGGGGTAAACAACGTCCTTGAGAGCTCAATTTTGGCATGTGGATACATTGTGTTTCAGAGCATCTATTGGCCAAATTTGAGCGCTCTAGGACTTTGCTTATCCCCCTGGCGATAATAGGTTAAGGTATTGCCGAAGTTAACATTTCCACTAGTTAATATTGCTAAAGAAAAGTGTGTTAGAACAACCTAAAACAGGTTGGCTTATAGACTGGTGGTAGCTTAGTGGTGAATATATTCACGGTGATTAGGCCTTTCGATGCTAAACAGTGGTCCAAGCCTGCGAGCTTGTGCTACTACCATCAGATAAGTGTAGTGAGGCCAGAACCTTTGAACAAAGATTTTTATTCCGGACAGGTCAAAGCCTACGTAGTCGTAGTGTGACCCTTCCGGCGAGCTTTCGTCGTCCGCCTGTCCTACGAGCCATTGTTCGCCGAACAACACGCGACTACGGTCGCGAAGCTTTACCGGCACCATCGCGCTAGCCCGCTGCAGACCAATCCGCTGTGCAGTGTAAAGTGTGAAGGCACGCGTTATCGGCAACCGATGCCATCGTTTATCTAACGGCCAATTTGACAGTAAGGCAGTGGGCATTTCCGACGATCGACAATTCGGTCGCGGTCTTATCCGGTAAGTGGCCTGCCGCTATCCATCGATCGAAAGTAAGCTCGGCAGCAAGGCTGTGGCCATTATCATCGATGGGTCGCCCGACTGCACTCCAGTCGCACAGTAAGTGGACTAGCCACTATCTATCAATCGGCCATCCGGCCGAAAGCAAACTCGGTAGCAAGGCTGTGGGCAGCGCCGCGAACACCTACGTTGATCGATCACCCGACCGTACTTCATCAGCGACCGTCAGCACCAGCCACCAACAACACCATCGCTCACCTAGTAGCAAAATCAACTGAGGTTACGTATCAAGGTCAGATTAGGAGCTTGAGCTTGAGCTTGAGCTTGATTGACCGCCCACGGTTGCTACTCTGTTATTGCCAGATCAGCTGTAATTACACAGAGAACCAATAGACGATGCTTGGGACTAGCAATCATCCTCAATGTGTAAAAACTGGTGATCTTAAATTAGGCAATACCAGCGCCGGCCGCGCCCGAACACAGGTCAAGAAAGGAATGGGAAGGATTGTGTTGATATGACACTCGCTTTGATGGAAGCCGAGAACACCTCTGCACTTCCACGAGGAATCACTGGGATGTTGGATAAGAGGGTTGGGTTTGCAGCAGGGTTCGTTTTGGTAAACGATAAGCTGAATTGATTTCCTACACACAAAGAAAAATCGTTGCTCAAATTAAAAAATACATTGATAGAATTAAAAGTATGCATTGGTTCTTTTTGGTAGAAAGCGGTTCGCTTTCGAAACAAAAATAGGCCAACTGTCAAATCAAAAGTTGCCCGGCCACTGCTTTTAAAAGTTAAAACTTTCAAATTGAATTGTACTTCTGTCAAATGAAAAGCATAACAGTGTTTAAATTAAAAGCAGATTATTTTTGATTCAAAATAAACTTTTGGCCTGAAACTTTGGTATAGTTAGGATAACATATATGTCCTTTTAAATTTAAAAACAAATACTTTCATCATTATTACGTCCGTTTTCATTCCAAAATCTTATAAATATTCACTTAAAAGTTTTTATTATTTGAAATAAATGTACAAAACTATGTTTATTGATATTTTAAACAATCAATATTAAATATATGATGTTGAATTTCCTTCTCCCGAGTGGGGAAAACTTCACATCGCATTGTACAGTGTCTCGCCCGCTCGCTCGCCCGTATGATCCCAGGAACTTTTTAAACTAATTCCAGTAGATTATGGATCAACTTTGATCGTGTTGCGGGTGGACTCCTCACGCTTCCCATGGTCATTCAATGGAAAAAAAGATTTCGAATTTTAACGCTACTTCCACCTGTTTGCAGTCAGAAGTGTATCCGTTCCAATTTGCTTGTACAAGGTGTCAACAATCTGCTCAGCCTTGACTCCTTTCATCAGGAGTTTGCGTATCAGCTGTGCTAATTCCGTGAACAATCGGACCTGGTGCTAAGATAAAACAAATAAAACAAATTCATAATAAACCTTATCAAATTTCAACTCACCTAACATTCCCTGCTGCAGCGGAAAATCATAATTTTTCCAAGGATTTCTCGCCTCCTTCTTGTGGTTGCTTATGACGTCAAGTAAAATTTGGCGGTAAAAATAGGTTGTGCTGCCAAGGCTGCCAACAACTTCATTATGAAGAGGTATTTTTGACTTTTATTTTCAAAAATGAGCTTTTAAAATTACGAGTCGAAAGTGAAAGAAATATTGTTAAACCAAAAGAAATAATTTTCAATTTGAGTTTTTCGTAGTTAAAACTACGAATTTAGGGAAACTTTTAAATTGAAATTGCATTATTTTTATTACAACAATTTTTGTTTTTTGTGTGTAATGATCATATAACGCGAAAGAGCTTGGGACTAAACCCACGGTCTTCGGCTCAGTAAGCAAAAACGTTTGCCACTAGGCAGACGAGCACCTTTTTAATCACCGAGTTGCTGTTATTACCATGTAGTCATATTAACAAATAAAACGATTGACGAATCTTGAATGTGGATGGGCCTGAGATTAGACTCATGATGTTCTGCTCAGTAAGCAAAAACGGTTGCTCTAAGGCCACCGAGCCCCTCATATCACATAATACCGTTGCTCAAATTTGTGTATCCATTCAAACCCGGAACCAACGACAACGAGTTTCGCAAAATACACGATACACAAGCGATTTTACAATAAATCTCTTTGATATGTAAGGACCTGGGACCGCGTTTTTCTGCTCAGTAAGCAGGCCACTGTAACCGACGATCTTTCAAATCCGAAAACTAAAAACTACGAAAAAGTACTTAGGCCTTCATTAAGTTCCACTTTCACGCGACGTTCAATGACAGGGTCGTATCCAGGATTACATCTGAAAAATCCAAATCTGGCCAACGCCCACCTAAACCTGTTCTAATTCACCTGAAATGACTAACGAATGGAAGACTTTGACTACCCAGCCATGCAATAGTCTCACTCCGTGCCTTATGGCAACTTGATGATTCTATTGCGCTCATCTTTTGGCACCACCCAGGGGAGACTTGGTCCTGTACCCAATGCTTAACTTATCTCCATTCCACTCAGCTACTCGCAATTTCTTGTGATATAGTGGGCGGAATATTATTATATGAGACAATTCAATGCAGACGTCTTTCCAAATTTGGCAGATCGACAGCTAATCGGTGAGTTACCACGATAGTCGCTATTCAACAACTCGCAACGTCCCATCGTCAACGCCTGCTATGAGAATTTCCCATTGCAGACGCCAACGAAATGATGTCATCGAGCTATCGATCAACTACCCTGGTTATCGCCTGGTACCTTATAGCACGATGCTAGGAGGCGAACCGGAAGAATCGATGAGCTACCTCCCCCCGTATCAAGGTCAGATTAGGATACTAGATTAACGAGAAACTTTTATACGTCCACACTACTAATCCTCTAACTCAAAACTACACATGTGTAACCTAGAAAGATATTCTGCAAAGCCAATGAATATAAGTCAATTTTATCTTGCGAAATCCCTTGTTTCCTATTTTTAACTCTATCAACCTTTTGGTGACGTTAGTTATTTGGTTTGAGAGTCTTTTGAGCTTGGTCTCGCGATCGTTAGACCCACCCTGAGTGAGTTAGCGGGGTGGACTTTAAAACGCGCATTTCCGCATCACGAGGTATGTCCCACTTCTGTTACCGATCCCGGTACGCAGGATATTCACGGAACAGGCGTTCCAGAAAACAGAGGTTCCGTATCTTTTCGTTTGGTCTTGCACGTTTTTTGGGTCTGCCACGGAATCAACATGTTAAATTGTGACATAAGGGATCCAAAATCCGGATTTTTTGCGTTAC
This sequence comes from Ochlerotatus camptorhynchus, assembly GCF_037179485.1. Taxonomy (NCBI): domain Eukaryota; kingdom Metazoa; phylum Arthropoda; class Insecta; order Diptera; family Culicidae; genus Ochlerotatus; species Ochlerotatus camptorhynchus. The sequence goes on along the minus strand of NW_027040560.1, from coordinate 624,542 downwards.
GTAATTTGTGTATCACGCCTAATAAAAAACACATTTTTAAGAAAAATCCAATATGGCAGCCAATTTTTTGAATACGCGAATGGAAGCCCTAACTTTCCCCTTTACAACGGTATGTAAACATTAGGAGTTTTGTTGAGAATATTGAAGAAATGCTTGAGCCCCTAATTAACGAGGGATAAATCAATTTGATCATAACCGACCTTTTTTTTCTAGTCTGATAACTAGAACTACTGAAGGAGAACAAACAAATGTATGTTTTAGAACCCCGTGCAAAATGTAAACTGGTTTCAGCGAGAATTGCTCATCAGTGTTTGTATCCGGCAAGACGACTGAAAATCTGTGTATCTTGTGTATTGAGCTGCTACGTTTTTCACGCTGTGAACACGTCCAATATTCGAATGAAAATGCGGCTTCGGCTCGTTTCGTTTGGTTTTTGATGTCTATGATAGTGATGCATGCACGTATTTGGTAGATTTATTGCTTTTGCCTAAGCTTGACATTTTTCAATTTTTCAATAAAATATAGTTTTAAATCGATATTTTTACTACTAGAATCAATTGTTAGAGAGATTTATGATCGATCGTGGTGAAAATCTCGGCAGTACAGAAAGAAGTGGGTGGATTATAAGCGTTCAAAACCTAACCATTTGTCGCTATACTTTAGTTTTTCGTACTCGCAAGGTGTGCCTCCATATTGACAACCAAGACGTTGCCCTACGCCTAAACTGTCTACGTAGTTTATGAACAGTCCCTTACTAGCTTTATCTAAATGCGGAAAATTTTGAGCATTTTCTACATAATTTAAACTAGTAGGAACACCCCAGCAGGCCAGTCGGCACCGCCGGGATTGTCTGAGGCATAACATCTCTGATCATGCCTTCCTTCGAAAGGGAAGTAAAGCCGTTGGTCCCCGGTTCATGAGTTGATGGGTCGATAGGTAGGGTCCAGGTGTGGGAGCTGCCTCCCTGGCGTCGGTAGTATTGGTGCTCAGCACGGAAAACAAGATCGACGGAAAACAAATCAAGGGAAAAACTAATAAACTAGTAGGAAATGTTCGAGCTCACTACAGGAGGATACATTCTGGTTTTTAGAGAATGGTGTTACTGAAGACGTCACATACAATGGATTTTTTTTTTAAACTACCCTTCTAGTTTTGCACATTTTGCACCAACCGACCTAAATACATGCACTTTGCGGCGAATTCAAATTTAGCTTTTAGAACCAGAGAAGGAAAACTGAAAGCGTCAATCAATGCAACAATGCAACGTAAAATTCAATTAAAATTTCCTCTATTCACTCTCTATTCTTGCACACGGGGTAAAAAAAAACCTTGTGATTGTTACCTATCTGTGAATAGAACGGGCCACACGAGCTAAATTGCTTGCTGGTGACGATGCTAAGCATCGCTTGTGTCATCATCCGGTGTGCGATTTGAGCTGTCGTCAAATTGTCTGTTCAAAAGAGATTTGTAAAGCCCCTGTAAGGATACGACTATTACGTTGGTTGTCAATTTTCTATTCAGAATTTCCGTCGTTGCACAAGTTGCAGTAACGAGTACTAACTTGCCGGAATAGAAAAAGATGGTAATGAAAGTAAATTAAAGAAACGACTGTCTAACGATCATAATGGGCAAATTTATAGCGTACTAAAATGCAGACGGAAGATGCTTAAAAAGCGCATTCCACGTAAGATCCTGGAACCACATGCATCCATCCCTCTAGTTTCGGTGCTTTCTTTCAACGGAAAATTCCCCAACTAGGTATGCACCATTGCACGATACGGTGGCCTGTCCCGTTTTAATGCCAAGGTTAAACTTGTTCTTTCTGGCTCATTAGAAGCCGGGGGAATTTCGGTCGCTAAATTTCACCTTATGCCTCGATTCCGCGGACTGCGTCCGTCAACTCTGAGCGCGTCAATCATGGCTTGTTTGCTATTTTTTCACATACTCACGTCACTCGTGCCCCATCTTTAACACGTTTTTTGATTTTCTGTTGTTGTTGCTACTGCTGTCCCAAAACCCTCCTGCGTCGTTGTTGTTGTTGTTGTTGTTGTTGTTACTGAGCTCTCGATTCTCTCTGACGTGGGTGCGTCGGCGGGCATTGGACTACATTAAGAAGACAGATGGACAGATCATTGCCTGCTGCGATATACGCGCGTACTTGTCGTTATGAATAGCTAAACCTGAGCTATCTCGCCGCCACGCTGTCCACCCGTCAATTGCAACATCAACATCATAGGGAGTATAATCTATAGTAGAGTTGAGAGGAATGTCGATTGGCGCAAAAGTACGCAAAAAGCCGCGAAATATTTGCTGTTTTTTTTTGGAGGGGTTGTGTTTTCATTTTTCATTTCAATTTGGGATAACGACGACACGCGTTCTCTTTCTTGAGATGGGGCATCATTGCCGTAGCGAGTGGGAATGCTAAGGGGGCCAGGTCCCCGCTAGAAGAGGATTATTTATCGTATTTGGGCTTCAAATTATTTAAGATGTTAATTGTTTCTTACCTGCAAGAAGCATTGTGGTTTTTGAAAAAGTTATCAGCTGTAGAAGATAGTTTTTGATTTAATTGATGATCGAGAACTTCAAAACAGCCCCATTAGCATTAGGAAAATTACAAGAACTTTCAAGGTGTTCCGAGGAATTATGGGATATTCCGAAGTGCATTTCAGGGATGTTCCGAAAACTTCAGCGGCATTGCGGGGTCTTCAGGGATGTTTTATGAATATCAGGAAAATTGCTGGATCTTAAGAACATGTAAGAAACTTTAGGGCATATTGTGCTAACATCACCCAGAAATCTCTTTCTTGCGGAATATTTCCCCAAATTCTCCTTGAAATTTCTTTCGACTATTCCGTAAGCCCTCTGGGTTCCGACTTTCTCCAGAAGTTTCTTCAATCTACCTTAGGAAACTTCTTCCAGCATCTCCAGAAAGTTTCAAATAAACTTCTACCGGATGTATCTATCGCATTCTCCCAGAAGTTTATTTTATCTGCCTCTGGAAGCTTCTCCGTAGGTATTTTTTTTCTTAGAAATTTTTTTCAAACTTCCTCCAGAAGTGCTTCTTCATTCTTTCTCTGGAAGTTTTGTCGGATTCCTTCGGAACCTAATTCAAATTTCTTCTTCCGACTTCTCCTCGAAAGTAAATTTTCCGATCTTAGCCCAAAAGTTAAAATTTATGCTTTCACTAAAGACAAAAATATAAAATAATTGAAAGGGTAAATAACGATAAGTACCGAATATTTTAAACATTTGATACCGATAAGCTTGAAAACAATCTGGCAACGCTGTCAGGAAGTTTCAACGGAATTTGAGGGGGTGCTACCAACCCCATACAAGTTTTGAGATGAAATTCGTCTGTTAGAGCGACTTGTCACTACAGTGAACTCCCCACATCTAGATATTGAAGGAACCATCGAGATATGGAGAGATCGAGATATAGAACAAGATTAGCCTACTAGACCGTTTGATGGGACCGATATAACCATCGATACATAGAAAAAATTGGTCACATATAGAGATATGGAACATCGAGATATGGAGAGTTGACTTTCAAAGTTCCACGCCAAATGTCGAATCGGAAAAACTCGACCTTCTCCGATTTGCGTGAAACTATGCTTTATTTTTTTTGTTATGGGAAATGATTCACATTTTGGATAAAACTCGGCCTTAGATCATGTAAAATTTTCAAAATTGTATCCATGAGATTTTTCAAAAATTGTAGTATGGAAACGGAATTACGTCTGAGACAATGGGTTGATCACTCTACACAGTGTGCCAAAATCAAACTTGGGCACACCCGGGCGCAGTCTTTGGCGCTATTTGGCACCCATGGTTACAATTTTTATGATCTTTAAAGTTACTGGCAACACCCAACTTTTTCTGCGCCTGCCAGGTGTGCATGTCAAAATTTGTTATTGATGTTGCCATTATACAATCCAATTTTTACAAACCCCAACCGTGAATCTCCATCAAGTCGGCGGAGTGATTCTTCAAAATCGAATTGAATTCCACAAAGTACAGAAAGCGCACATCCTGTCCGAAGAAGTAGGTACATGAAAAAATCAGAGCAATCACTTGCATAGCAACACCACTCAATCAATCTCAACATTACCAGCTCCAGCTCCGTTATTAAAGTCGTTACTCAGACTCCCATGACCGGAGAAAAGTACGTCCCACGAGTTCAGTAGCAAAAATACCTTCATCGATACTGATCTCGAAGATTCGATAAGAATACCCAGATCGCATCATGAACCCGTTCTCCGTCGATCCATCGCACAAAGTCTCCCCCACCGTCGTAGAGCCATATGTACATACGTTTGAAAATGTCGTTCACGTTCATCGCTGATTCAGAAAATTTTCGGAGTACCAGCAGTACCAGGAGACGACGATTGACGAGAAAGGAGAGTTCGACGAAGAAGATGAAGGTGCCGACGAGTGGTAATAGATGCACATGGTTAAAATGGTCGTTTTCATTATGCTACCATATAGGGTTAACTACCCCATTTCCGGCCTATTAAGCACAACCCGCACTTAGTCTTTCTTAATCTAGCACAGTTTAGCAGCAAACTGAATGTTATTATTACTGAGGGCTTCCAAATTTATTTACCTTTCTGTATGTACCGTAAGATTTGATAAAGAGAAACCAATCGTTGAGATATTGTCAAAAGTCTAACACTGTTTCTTGACGCCAAACTCGGCCTACGGATTGTAAACTCAGTCTAACGCATTGAAACGCCGTTGAAACGCCAATGAATTCACTTTGGCCTATCGGATGAAGATAAAAATTGATTCGGTCGGAGCGCTTCTTTTGTTTTTGGGAATTATGGATGCAAACCTTCATATCACGCGTTCTCATTGACTTCGTTCCGTAGCTTATTAACTAAAGTATCGTACCAAATGTATAATTGACTTGTTAACTCTAAAATCATGGATTTATTTGATGTTTTCTGCTCGATAGGCCCAAAATGGGCGATTAGGCCGAAGTAGTTCTCTACCCTACTACTGTTAATAATTGCTGAAATAAAATCTGGTTGAATTAAAAATTAACACTGTTAAATTAATCATGTGACAAATAAATTGCAGCAGCGTGCACCACAAACACAACGCGATTGACAAATTTTTCATCTAAAATCCCTTTTTAGCATCCCACTGGCCAAAGAATACTTTGACCACAGACAAACAGACGTAGGTCTTTGAATAAGTTTTTCTTGAAAACATTGTACCTCAATAAATAGGACATCAGTAACGACATCTCTCGAGCTTCTCGCGGAAAACAAGCTTGCTCGCTAAGTCGCTAACAATGTTGCAATGTTGGTAAACAGAATATATAGAAACGTCAAAGTAATCCGATGCCAGCGCCGCGGTTCGCAGTTCGCGCAAATGATAATATTCAAATCAATCGTTAAATGCGTGAACGATGATCCAGAATGAAGTGTTACGGGTGTTTGTCTGTGCTTTGGTTGTTTGTCCAATGCTTCCGCCCGCCAGATGGCACAGGAAATGTGCCCTCTTCATGTGAGTTAAGACTATTAAGTTGGGGTAATCTTCCTTCCGGATACACTTGTCCGGAATCTTCAGCAGTAAATCTACTTTCAGTGGCTTACCATAAGATGTTCCCAAACGACTGGATCCAATTTTTTTTCCTTGGTTTGTTTTCCATCGATCTTGTTTTCCGTGCTGAGCACCAATGCTACCGGCGCCAGGGAGGCAGCTCCCACACCTGGACCCTACCTATCGACCCATCAACTCATGAACCGGGGACCAACGGCTTTACTTCCCTTCCGAGGAAGGCGTGATCAGAGATGTTATGCCTCAGAACATCCCAGCGACGCCGACTGGGATTGAACACAGGCCTGCTGGGGTGAAAGGTAATCACGCTTACCACTACACCACCGGCGCCGCTAGATCCAATATGGTTCACGATCCGTTGCTGAACGAATTTGAAGCTTTCCTTGGTGAGAACAGGCGACTCGTTGGGAAATGTCAGCAGAAATGTCAACCCCTTCATAATCCACATCCTTTATATATCGTTCATTGTCCACATCTTTTACCGTCCTCAAAATCTTCCGGAAATCGCCCAGAAATGCTCAATATAATTTATCACCTTGAATTTCTTTCACCTGCAGCCGGAACAGATTCCAGTGGTAGAAATATTCCGTTTCCTTCAATCGATTGATTTCCTCTACCGTCGGCGGTTTGTACAGCTGCTTCATGGCTTTGATCCTCCGTTGGTGTTCTTCGTCTGTTCGTCGCTTGGAATGGCTCTGCGCTTAGCGCCTTTCGATTCCGAAGATCCGACAGTCGTAACTAGCACAAAGCGTCCATCACTTTCTTGACCGCTGTCGCTTTTCGGCTCCAGCCGCCCAAAATCGTCATCGTCAAATGAGTTAGGTTTCTAAAAACAAAACAAAATCAAGAGTTGGCAAAATACCATGCCAAACAATTAATTGTTCACAAACAAACAAAAGTCAGTTCAATTACTTTCTCGGCACTGCCGTGCCAGCTGCGGCACACTGAGAGTTGGCGCAAAACAAGTGTGTAGAGTGACCACACCTTGGTCTGAGACAAAGTAGTAGAGAAAAATAATGTCTTTCTGGGATAAAATATTATTGTATTTATTTTAAGTAAACATTAAAACAAAATTTAAAAATCCGAATACAAAATTCCTTGCCCGATTTTTAATTTTTTTTTTTAACTTATGAAAAATGTAAACATTTGGCATGTTTAGAACAAGAATTGTTAGTAAAAGTTTTGAACATTTATTAGTACGCTTTTTTGTGAATTCATCATGATTAAAAAAATGATTTAAAGTTTCTCAAACATTGCTTTCTGAGTATAAATTACATGACAAAACGTTTTAACACAAAGTTAAACAAAAATGGAAAATATATTTTGAAATATTTACAAGATTCAAATTGGTCCAATTTTAGCAAAAATGTGAATCATTACACATTAATCATTAATCGTAAGAAAAGCACGGGAAAGTAAAGTAAACTCTTTTTATTCATACGGCCCAAAGTTTCAAGCAATTCGGAGAAGGTCGAGTTTTTCAGATTCGTCATACATAGAAAAAAAAGTTGTTGAATATTACATCCAAACTGCTGCAACCAGGTCAATCCATCGGTTGTAATATAACGTTGTACGATGTACATTGATATTGCGAACAAAATTACATCCATTGATGTAATATTGTATCTGCTTTTTGCTATTACATCATCATTTCATACATCAGCTTGAATTACATTTTTTTGCTGTGTATGGTGTGGAACTGCTTTAGAATTACTAGATTTAAACAGTAAACTCTTCCTATCTCGATGTTCTATATCTCGATATGTGACCACTCTTTTCTATATGTCGATGGTTATCTTGGTCTTATCAAACGGTCTAGTAGGCTGCAACTGTTCTATAGAGAGCCCGCTTTATTGGTACCCCACAGTTAGATTGGTACTTCTGGTTTCACTCGTTGTTGGGACTCTTAGTAACATCGTTACTAAGTTGAAATAGGCAATCAAAGGCTCGAAAATATTTGGCATCTCATATGAAGAAAAAAAACTACAAGGGACAGCCCTATGTGGTTGTACGCAATGGTGACGTAGGACTACGTGGTCTTATATAATAAATGTTATTTATTAACTGTAGCAGGAGTTTGTGTTTTGTGTAGGAATAGGAATTTGAGCGGGGTTTTCTCTGTTTATTCTCTTTAGTATGACATAGATGACCCACAGCGACTCACGAAAAGCTACTGATTCCGATCAATAGCGGTGCGGATGCTCATGTGGGTTACAGCTCACTGCTTGCAGGCTGCCTGTTGTTGTGTACTGGAGAACACCACCACTCACCACGCGATGATTGAATAAACACCGTTTGGTGAGACCGGATGGAATTCAACTTTGAAATCTATGTTAGGGAAATCGCTTTTCGCAGACAATCTGTGATAATTTTAATTTCCATAGCAACAGTTTCACATTAGTGCAATTTTCGATAGTGACTTTTGAAAATGGAAAAGTCTTAAATTTAACAGATGGGTAGAAATATTTCTAATCGATTGGTGATAAAATTATTGAAATTGGTCCAGGGGCAGCTGAGTTATTAATGCTCAAAATCTTTCATAATTTTGTTACATAATCCATTTCCGGTTTTCACAAAGTTTACCCCCATATACAAATCACAGACGTAGTCCTACCATAGAGGTAACTCTAAGACTAGTAGGTCCCGAAGAAAATCATTATTATTTTTGGCTCACTCAGTACCAGAACAACGGTCCCAAGCAGTCCCAAGCTATTTCACTCACCCCTGCATGTTCTGCATGAATCCACACACCCCTGATGTTATCTGTCAAACTTTCATAGCGAATCAAAACAAACATAGTGTAGTAATAGAATTTCAACTAGAATAGGGTACGTTAATCGTTTGCTTGGGACCAATAGGCTACTAAAGTGGTGAGCCAATTTAAAATCGTTAGTTTCGTATTGATTGTTGGTCCTACTTCAAAAATGAAAACACTGAAAATTGTTAAACAAACAACGAACAGGGGTCTAGAAGCCCCTCTTTCCTGTTCCTAGCTCCGCCAATGGGGGCATCCACTTGTGTTTGCGATTCTACTAGCATATGACGCATGGTGCGGGACTAGACTAGAACGGACAGACGGGTGGCCGGACCGCGAATGTGACCGCGAGGCAAGGATCGTTCGTCGAAAAACATCCTCGTTACAACTTTCTTTCTCGCGGATCATAAAAATAGATGAGCACTTTGCTGCAGAGCGCGGCGCACGACGGCGACGGCGAGGGAGGAAGAAACATATTTTCCCAAATGGTCAAACGCTGATCGTTGTTTGGTTGCTTCACTCTTCGGTTGTCGATGATCGCAGCGAGGCGAAATCGATGCCAAAAGTCTCGTACTCACGTTATTAAAATTGATAGGAAGTCGATCGAAAGCATTCCAGTCCAGTCGGCTCTAATTAATTGACACTCGGGCCGGCTTTTCTAGCTGTTCAGCATCAATGCATAGCTGTGTGCATTTTAACACCCTTATGAAAATCGCGCTTGGCAGCGGGGGAGCTTATGGATTTCGATGAAAAATAAATTAATAACTTTAAATTGGGCAAATCGCCGCGAACCGAAAAATGTTTCTACCGTTCCAAGTTCAGCTTCTCGTGCAAGGGTTAATGGTTTGAAATTGTAGTAATCGCTATTTCTGGATTCTTAGATCTCTCCCATGACAGGAGGACTTCAATCGGCGATTTGTTGTGAATCAAAATGTAATATCACCGGAAACGATTCTCCAGTTGAAACAAGTGACTACATACAGAGAAACACGCAATGAAACATCGCGCTTGTTTTTGGAAGAGCACAAAACTGTTACCACACCCCTCCCCCCACCTCCTCCCTCCCGCTTTCAGTTTTGAATTTTCAAAGTCAGCAGCCGGGAAAAAAAATAACGAAAATTAACATTGCCCTATTCGCGCGCGCGCGCAAAAATAACAACAAATGCGTCCGTTCAAGTGCAAGTGCATCATCATTGCGAGGTGTGCGGCGAGCGAGCGCATTTTCCGCCGTCATCTAGTCATCCGCCGCACGGTTGCTGATGATGGTGGAATGATTGCGACGGCCCATCACTCTTCGCTCCGTCACGCCATAACCATAACGACGACGACGACGACGACGACATGTAGGTAGGTGCCTGCCTACTTATACATTTTCATCACAAAGGGGGTGGATTGGGTCGGGTCGGGAGGTGCAGTGCAGCAGGGTGAGAGTGGGTACAAGAACGGAGGGTGACAGTTTTCCGCTGCGACCTGTAATAAATGCTTGGATGTCGTCCGAGTTCTCCTCGCGAAGGTCTTTCCCTGTTGCAGGTTATACACCCTGCTCTGTGATGATGATGATGATGATGATGATGTCTCTATATATGAGATGGGATTGCAGATTTGTATGAAGAGAGTGTGCCGGATACTTTTGGCGCGTCTGAGAGGAAGTTTTGATTTGATTTGTGGATTTTCCCGTTCGGTCAACATATTGTTGTAGTGTGTAACTGAAAAATGTCGAAATGCTTCAATGAATCTGGCTTCGGGAATCCCAGAATAAATGAGAATGCCACGTTCAATGTTTATTAGGCCAATCCAAAATACCTAGGGGAAATGACGGCTTCGGCATGACAGACTATTTTCGGCAACCAAAATTGAAACGCTAATTTCACTGGATTTTTTACGAAAACACTTCGCTGAATGCATGCAAACGATTCTTTATGCTTTCAGCTTCAATTTGACTATATTTTTACCACTGAGAAAAAGCAATCTAGCAAGGTTTTCTTGAAATGCAACACACGCAGTACAAATTGTAGCTGATTTTGAGTTGCCGATAATAGAACAGCAGATTTACATGCAGTTCAAATGGAACGGTTGCCGAAGAAAAACTGGTTGCCGACAATACTCGCTCTCACTAGAGAAGTTTGGAGCTTTGTAAAAGCGTTTCAAAACAGTTTTTGACAATTCTTTCGACTGAAATTGTTAGAGCAGCTGGCAGCAAAAGATTGTAAACAAACCAATACTGCATATGTGTGCGTTCCTTAGAGAAAAAGGCTATAGAAAGAAGGTCGCTGCTTAGGTTGCCGAGAATACGTAAATTCCCCTATGTTATGAATGTGTTCAAGTTTCCATGTGTTAGCAATTTCAACAACTCAGATGCTGTCAACAGATACTGAGAGCTATAAGACCCCCCTTCCCCTTTGTTATTGAACAGAAAATAATTTAGGATTAATCACTATACCTAAGATAAGGATTGATCTTTCTCCAACAGTGAAGAATTTTCCTGGCCACGTCCTCGCAACTGGTAGGGATAGGAAAGGAATGTTAATCCGACATTTTCTGAAGGCCAGGCGTCCACTGGTGTGGCGGAAATGTGGCATCATACATCATGTCAAAACATCATCTGGAATTCGTGTGGCGCGTGGCGAACGACGACATGATGTTTTGACATGCTAGCACATGTCACAGCTTCACCACATCAGTGGGCACCTTGCCTAAGAGAGATGCTGAAAACTATACAACCCTCATAAACGACACATCAAAGTACATCAGAATTCAAAAAGAAGATCAATAACAGTCAACCCAACAAGCAATTTGAGCTGATTAAAAGAAATTTTTTAGCTGAAGAAGCACATTTTTGCCTGAATAAGCTCTTACTAAGCTTTCAATGATTGTTGGGAAATTGAGTGCCTGGGGCCACCGAGGAATTGTCCAGATAAAACCTCGCTTTCAGAGAGTCACATTCAGCGGCTTTATCATGTTCACTCACTCACTTGAGCATAAAGTCGATGATTGTGACTCTCTGAGGCGGTAAGCTCCAACTCAGATTAACTTTTGATACAGTCCCTGTTTGGATGATCTGCAAAGTGTTTACCTAAACCCAAGTAACAAATTGATGCTTAACAAGTGTTCTTTCAACAATTTTAATTCAGGCTTACTTTGAATAATTGTTGTACATAGACCACTTTAACCTTTGTTCAGCTTTTAAACATCTAAATCTGGTGATTTTAATCAGCCCAAAGCTTAACAACAATCTAAATTATAAGCTTTTCAATGCATTAACCAACAGTCTTTTCCAACCCTTGTTCAGCCTTAATTTTTTATTTAAAAAAAATGTAATGGAAGACCGCTCCATATCTTATATTTTTTATGAGACTGCTTTAGAATGTTGCTGACTAATTGGATTTACATATTTATATTGTTATTATATCTCTAAAAATTACCTTTACATTTCGGGATTCGAACCGGCAGTCGCTGAATCACAGGCGTCAACTATACCCACTCGACCACATAAGCATATTTGAGGCAGAAGGTATGATCATTAACATGAAGCAAGTCAAAATTAAGTTGAATAATAGCAACCGAAAGAGTATTATACAGCAATGCAGAATTGTAAACAATAAATTGTGACAGTAAAACATTCCTCTCATTTCAAATGCAGTAAACACAATGTGGACACAAGTGCGCGATGAATGCTATTTTAGTGCTATTATTGAATTCTATTTTTGAAATGCGGTATGAAAAATAAGTGCAATATAAAGTGGTGAACAGACCAAACACAGGAATACACTAATGTTAATACTTCCGATTTCGTCCCAGTCCACTTCTAGGTGGAGCTATTCTTAAAAAGCTCCTCTTCCTTGTCAATTATCTCTACTGCTGGTGCTGCTTGGGATTAGAAAGGTAGGCAGTGAATTTAGAATAACTAAAATGTCGGAAATGCAACTGACGACATTAAACAATATTGTGCAATAAATTCATATTATTCTATCAGGCTATCAGAATATTTGTAGCGCATTGCTGGTTTGTGGAGTAGTATTAAGCTTAAATAAGTCTTGTTCAGTCTTTATATCAGCTAACTTACTGAGGTTGAATTATGGGGATACAATTCGCTTAATGCACTACTAATCAACTGTATATTCAGCCTGGTGTTAATCAGCTTCGTACACCTTAAATCAACCAATAACCAACTTTTGTTCTTACAATTCAGCTTGAATTGTTACTTGGGAAGCCCTGTTGATTAACTCTGATGTCGACATCAAAGCAGCCGGGCATACTTGATCGGGATTTATTCCGAGGATAATACCCGTTGGACCTTACCACCATGAAAGTGAAATTGGTAGATTTTTTGTCAAACACAACTAGGGTTGTGGTACTGGTTTTACTGGTAAGACAGGGGTGGTTTTCTAGTACCGAAATACCAGTATTGGCATGTAAAAATACCGTCATTTTTGGTACCGTTTTTCGACGTAGCACATCTTGTGATTTCTTTATGGAAACCGAAAATGGAACATGTAACAAAATTATGAAAGATTTTGAACGTTAATAACTCAGCTGTCCATAGAAAAATTTCAATAATTTTATCACAAATCGATCAGAAATGTTTCGACTCATCTTTTGAATTTAAGAATTTGTCATTTTTCAAAATGTCACTATTGAAAATTGCACGAATATGCAACTGTTGCTATGATAGTTAAAATTATCACCGATTGCCTGCGAAATGCGATTTCCCTAACACAGATTTCAAAGTTGAGTTCCATCCCGTCTCACCCAACGGTGTTTATTCAATCACTGCGTGGTGAGTGGTGGTGTTCTCCAGCATACAACGAAAGGCTCCCGATAAGCAACTAGTTATCAAGGCTAGTGTCCGGTCGTCGGCATCAGCAGCAGCAGCAGTGCTTTCGGCGCGTGCTGTTGAACATTGTCCTCTAGTACACAATGAAAGGCTGCCTGCAAGCAGCGAACTGCAGCCCACATGACCATCCATAGAAGGAGGCAGAGGCAGTAGCTCTTCGTGAGTCGCTGTGGGTCATCTATGCCAAGAGCGTCACCCTCATTCCAAACAACATACAGCTCACCAGCCTCATCTGTGTTTAACACCCTAATAGCTCAGCATTACTCAACCATCATGATAAAACGGACCTTTTCAGGAGCACCATACATTTGAAAAAGAGTATTTTTGGCCATTTGTCAAGGTCATCAATCGGATGTCAGTTCCCATATCAAGATAGAGCTGGAATTAGGGCGTAACAGCTTTTGTAAACAATGACTTCTTTCGATGATGTCTTGAAAGTCAAGGCTCGCCCACGCAAATCAACATCACCAGGTAGGGTAAGATTTCCCCTACCCGGCGGTAATGTTGGTTTGAGTGAGTGTGCCTTGAATTCCTAAAAATCATCGAGAGAAGTCATTGTTTACAAAAGCTGTTACGCCTAATTCCAGCTCTATCAAGATATGTTTAAATCTAACATACCATGTACTTTAAGGCAACATTGGGGGTACAATTTCAAAAACCAAAGTCGGTAGCGGCATGTCTGATTTTGATCCAGAGGTGATGGATTTTAATGCTTAACACGAAAATCGATAGGAATTTATTCTCCGAATCTGTTAAAATTAAGACTTAACATTTTTCAAAATGTCACTATTGAAAATTGCACGAATTTGCAACTGTTGCTATGATGATTAAAATTATCACCGATTGCCTGCGAAAAGCGATTTCCCTAACACAGATTTCAAAGTTGAATTCCATCCGGTCTCACCAAACGGTGTTTATTCAATCACTGCGTGGTGAGTGGTGGTGTACTCCAGCATACAACGAAAGGCTGACTGCAAGCAGCGAACTGCAGCCGACATGAGCATCCATAGAAGGAGGAAGAAGCCACACCGCTATTGATCGGAATCAGTAGCTCTTCGTGAGTTGCTGTGGGCCATTTTTGTCAAGCGCGTCATACTAAAGAGTATAAACAGAGAGAACCCCCCTCAAATTCCTATTCCTACACAAAACACAAACTCCTGCTGAAGTTTTGAAATAAGATTTATTACATAAGCCCACGTAGTCCAATGTCACCATTGTTTACAACCCAAGGGGTAAGTCACTCAGCACATTGTGCCGAAATTAGATTCGGCACTGCTTGGGCACATCCATCGGCTTACCTTCGGCACAATCTCGTAGGCATTGGATTGTTATAAATAAAATAGGAGCTTTGCTGGACATTTTTCATTGAAATTGTTCACAACATTACGTGCTGTTTGACTGTATATTCAGTAACATCCTCTAATTGAATAGACCAGCAGTTCACTTCTCGGTTCATTTATAGATCTAAATACGCAATGTAGGTTCAAGAGTGGGCTCAAGAGAAAGAGGCATTAATCAGACCCCATTAGCACCCTTAATTCAAATAATGCTGCAATTCACACAAAACAAACTACAGAAGTGGTACTATTCATCATCCTCTATATTCGGTCTCTAACAATGTTCCCCACCGGTTCCAACTCTTTCCGGCCGCTGATAAACCGTTGCTTTTCACATCATGAAAGGCTAGGTTTCTGAACTGCCTTTGAGGGCATTATAAACCCCTAAAACGGACGTTTATTATCATATGAACACAAAACACCACAATTTTGCACAACCGCCACTTCCCGCGTCATCCTCAATCCCATTTTTGCATGCGATTTCAAACCAAAACATTCAAGGTGTCAGAAATACCGGGTTGCCGGGATGGGTATTTTACAAACAATCGCAGCTTACTCTATGACCGGCACAATCGGCACACCTGCGGCACATTGACAAAAAAAGATGACCCAAGATTGGTGTGCGGAGTGACCTACCCCTTGTTACAACCCCATAGGGCTGTCCCTTGTAGTTTTTAGAAATAAGTAAAATATTTCATAAAGCTAAATATTTTCTATTTTCGGAGCTAAATATTTTATATTTTCAAAGAATAATATAGTTTTAATCATTTTTAGTACACTCAAAAATAATTTGACAAATAGTTTTTTTATCAGTGTTTTAAGTTCAAGTTATTTTCAATTTATCCAGCTTTCCATGCTCGGTAATGGCGGCCTGTTTGTATGAATAAATGTATCCTTCACTGTGCTTTTTGACACTATCTGGATGTTCGAATTTCAACCCCTTCCCTTTCCCTCTCCCAGGAACAGAAGACAATGGAACATCATACGCCCTCCAGTTAGTGTCAAAAAGCACAGTGAAGGATACATTTATTCATACAAACAGGCCGCCATTACCGAGCATGGAAAGCTGGATATTTTTTCCTGGTGATTTATTAGATTTTTTTATGATAAGCTCCACAACTCTACATTATAACACTCGATGGATTCAGTGGTCCCTTAATTTAACCACAGAGAACAGACGTTGAGGCTCGAACAAGTGTAAAGATTCCTATTCGACTTAAGCACCACTAACGGCGACTTCCCCACTTAAAAAACCCTCTTTGACACGAGGGGGACGACTCTATCTACGATGCAGGAAATATTGTGTTTTTCTGTGGCTAGCTGCGCGTACGCTGAGTACATAGAAAGAAGATTTATCATGGTTTTGAAGATTTCCTGCAAAAAGATGATGCGCGCGCGATGCAAGTAGATGCGAGAAATGAAAGAAGATTTTTCGAAGATTTATTCACTAGTGTGAGATTTTTTGAGCATCTAGAATTGAGATTTAGATGTGTCCCCTCGCTTTGACAACCTGATGGCGCTGGCGTTACAAAAATTACACTAGACACTAAGTGCTGGTAGCGCCAAGTGGCAATTTTCAACAGACATTTTATCGGTACTAGCGCCAAATTGGTCGAAAGTGGAAAATTTATAGAGGAAATCAGGAGATCCTACGTAACGGCGATGTTCCCAATTATCTTTACACAAGTTTCTGACCGAAGTTGGACGTCTGTTCTCTGTGCTCTGCTGGAGGAACAGAAATACTCGCGGCATTCTAAAGTGAACAGCTCCCGACGCGATCTATTGAAATTGTTGGAAGCTGAAGTCAACGAATCCGATTGTTCTGAGATTTGCACCCCTATTCTGTATTTCGTTTCGAACGAAATTCTCATACAAAAAAATATTTTTTTGTATTAGAATTTCGTTCGAAACGAAATACAGAATAGGGGTGTTGGACCGGAAAACTGTGTCACAAAGTGCAAAGTGATAATTTCATTGCAATCGACCGGATGTTCGAACAACTCCCAACAAACATTGAAAGCTGAATAAGAGCTTATTCAGGCAAAAATATGCTTCTTCAGCTTAAAACTAGCTTATTCAACTATGAATCAACTCAAATTGTTTGTTGGGCTGGTTCCTGGAACTACAC
Organism: Ochlerotatus camptorhynchus; assembly: GCF_037179485.1. Lineage (NCBI taxonomy): Eukaryota > Metazoa > Arthropoda > Insecta > Diptera > Culicidae > Ochlerotatus > Ochlerotatus camptorhynchus. The sequence goes on along the minus strand of NW_027040560.1, from coordinate 607,920 downwards.
ACGGCGTACGAAGAAGTTCGGCAACAGCACAGGAGCTGACAGTTATGGCATGATTGACGAGTGCACGGATGGATTTGAGTTCACTTACTCGACAAAAAGTGACACAACAGCGGGGCCCTGTTTACTAAAAATGAACACATATGTGTTCATTTTTAGTAAACAGGGCCCCGCTGTTGTGTCACTTTTTGTCGAGTGAGTGAACTCAAATTCATCCGTGCACTCGTCAATTGGGAGATGGAAAAATTGTACACGGATGGAAGGCGGGAATGATGAGCATACAACCGATAAGGAAAAGCTGGCCAATTGCGAACAAATTTCGATTAAGCAGATTCGATCCTTATCCGGGTGATGACATCAACTCGATAGCAAGATAATCAATCGCTCCTATTCTCGTTTTCGCTGTATATTTATTGGTTTAATGATCGTTATTCATTTTTATCAATGTACTAGCTGAGTGTGCCCGGTCTTGCTCGGGATTCAATATTAGCTTGAGTTTATGCGCCGATTTAAAAAAAAGCATGCTATATTGTACGTAGCCCCCCCCCCCCCTATTATCTAAGGGGCTACCCCCTATGATTATCTCCTTATACCCCCACACTCGCCCTCACATGCCTAATTTGGTTCCATTTGCTTGATTAGTTCTCGAGTTATGCAGAAATTTCTGTTTCATTTGTATGGGAGCCCCCCCTTACAGAAGGGGGAGGGGTCTCAAACCATCATAAGAACCTTCCACGGCCCCAAAAACCCCTGTATACAAATTTTTACGCCAATCGGTTCAGTAGTTTCCGAGTCTATAAGGGTCAGACAGACAGACAGAAATTCATTTTTATATATATAGATAGATAGATTATAATTTTGATTAATAAAACCAGAAAGTATCAAAAGTGTAATTGAAACAAGAAAACACTAAATACCATGCCATAGTAAAACATTACAGAACATAGTAAATACAACAATTATTTCATAGCAAAATATACCAAAACCAATGCACAAACCCATAGTAAAAATGAGGACATACGCGACTGGAAATACCATGGCATGTGAATTTTTGCTGCATAGTATTTTTGATTACACTTGTCTTTGATCACAGAGAACAGACGAACAACAATTCTCTAAAAACTAGTGTAAAGATTCCTATTCGGACTAACGGCGACTTCCTCACTTAAAAACCCTCTTTGACAACCTGATGGTGCTGGCGTTGCACAACTTACACTATACACTAAGTGCTGCTAGCACCAAGTGGCAATTTTCAACAGACAATTTATCGATGCTAGCGCCAAATTAGTAGAAAGTGGAAAATTTATAGAGGAAATCAGGAGATGCTAGCGCTACGTAACGACGATGTTCCAACTTATCTTTACACAAGTTTCTGACCGAAGTTGAACGTCTGTTCTCTGTGCTTTGATGTAAAGGCACAATATAGGGGAAATGGCTCTAATGTTGGCCTATGGATCTAAGATTGGGCCCATCGCTAAAAATCTTTTTTTTTTCTTTCCTTTATTTAACGTTGGTCTCTGTTCCGCAATCTAGTGCCAATCACCGACGGACATCGATTGCCATCCATTGACGGCAACCGAATATGCAGGAAGACAGCTTCCACACCTGCGTAGGATATCGCACCCATTATCAAACACACATGGGCCGGGACCAACGGCTTTACTTCCCTTCCGAAGGAAGACGTGACCAGAGATTTTTATGCCTCAGAAAAATCCCACCGACCTCGGCTGGGATTGAACCCAGACCCATTGGGATGTTAGAAAGCAGTCACGCTTACCACTACACCACCGGCGCCGGCTCGCTAAAAATCTGTTATTTATCAATTTTATCTAGATGAAACGGAACGGTACTAATGGATATTTTTGGTCGCTATTGGAAATTTAGTCGAGTGCTGAATTTATGTAATGGCCCAAATTAGGGGCATTTAGGCCGACATTACATCCATTTTCCCTAGCCTGAAAAAAAAAACGTAGGTGCATTGCGTTTACTTTAAACCCCCAATATGGTTGAATCGACTGCACCATTCCTTTCCGTGTGGGCGCCGCTTGTGTGCAATGTGAATCTTTGTACTAGTTTTTGGAGAAATTTTGTTCAAGCTTCAACGTTTGTTCTCTGTGGAACGGGTACTGCACCTTCTATCTGTTAAAATAACAGTTAAAACTAGTTAGTTTTTGGTGGTAGTTTAAATTTACTAATCACAATTATCAAGTGTGTCAATCATGAAGTAATAATGTTGGAAATCTCCGTTGTTTTGATCTTGTAAATATAAACTTATGAGACCTTAGTTTGTTATCTTTCAACGTTCTGGTGTGCACAAATAGTTTAGGTACTATCTAAACCATAGACTTGCCAACCGCTACTAACAAATGTACTGCCATTCTACGCATATCTGTCCCATTTTCTAAAAGTTGCATCTGAATAATGTTTCGAATCATTTCTGCTCATTGCAAGAAATACACGTTAAAATAAGTTAGTACATTGTTCACATTTGTTTTAGTAAAAAAACTACAGAAATACCTTCAATGAAATCAGTTAAGCCTATTTTTATACGAACAATAGTCAGTGGAACCAGTTATGCCGAGAAATTTGCTATGAAGTAGGAAATTCTACGCATGTCAGTCCACCTAGGAACTGTTGCTTTCCGTGTTGCTTTGATGGCCATGTTGCGTTTGACGTCTTTACTTTTGTGTTAGCATGAGCGTGCTTGCGTTAATTGTTACCAATAATAAGTGTGTTGACATTGCTACAATCGCCGTTTTCTACTTCCACAAAGTCATTAAAAGTATGGGTATCTTAAGAAACTAATGATAAATGCTCAGTGTAGAACAAAAACTTCTTACCATCTTGTTCTACTCCTTAGCAATATGAACGTAGGCCTGAAGGAGATTATGCTTAATCAGTTTGAGACCGTCCATAGATTTATGGCGGCTGACATGCTGTGGACAAAAGAACAATAAGTTACACCATCATCGATCGTGGACTTCGATGATGTCAAGAAATACTTTGAAAGAGTATGCATGCACAGTAAAGATTTCTTTCGTACGGTGTTGACCTTTATGCTACGTATTATAATAAAAGTACGGCTGTTTAAAAAAAAACTGAAAAACGTCCAAAAGTTACATGGGACAGATATGCGTGGAACGGCAGTATACACATCATCAACATACCATTCGTCGGATATCAACGCAACCCGCACAAGCACCACGAAGTCCATATCTAAATTGACACCTTTATAATAATTGTACAGTAATTCGTCACTGGACTCTGATGACTTGTTTATCACAGCGCCGCGGTGTTGAGTGTGGAACGAAATAAACAAATTTCGTAACCTTGCACTAGGTATGTGACCCAAAATGTGATCATCATATCCGCTCCTTGGACCTCTCCTCCTGCAGTGCACAGCAATGTGACTTGCCGTTTATGTTTCAATTATTGTGCGCTTATCGCGCTATTTATCTTGATGAATACATCCTCAAATAAGGTGGCTATAATTACATACACAGAAGGTGCTTCTTCTCCGCTAGGGGCAGTGATGCCGCGAAACACCTTATTGTTGTGATTCGCTTCGGTTAGTAATTAATCTTTGCAACACGTGAGCGAGTGGGTGGCATGCGTTACGAAGTTACACGTGTTTTGCGTTTTTCACCCTCCTCCCCCTTCTGGCACGGTTTGTTATTATTCGATGCACTTCAAAAGAGACGCACAATGTTGTTTGTAGATTTCTCACGAAAGCATTCAGTTCCAAACGATCTGATCTCTTAATTGATGCGAAAGTGTGCAGTTGTTGCTCTTATTGATGCGTGTGGGAATGCATTGCACACCCCCGCACTACTGGTTGCCCACCCAGCCAATCGATTGGTTGATCTCATCATTTCCGTTGCTAGTCGTGCTGCCGCAGTTGTTGCTAGGCAAGTCGTCATAGTAGCACAGTAACCAACTGGTTTTTTGATCGTTGTTCCGAATGATGTTGATGACCACCGAACCAATGACGTGTGTTAAACAATTCGGGTACTCACTTGACACGATATCCTTGGATTTGTTCGACACTCGGATTGAGTGCAGCTTGCTAATGTAGCGGTGAATCGAACGGGTTCTAGCGGATCCGACCATAACCAACAAGAGCTGTTCTACCAAAAAATAAAAGTGGTTTTCCTTAAACAGATCAGTGGTTTTCACGATGGTCGCTTAACCGTTTGAATCTTCTCCAAATGGTACTCATAAAGTGGACCTGTCACTTTACGAGCATATTTGAAAGTCTCGCCATCGTTGGTAGTTAATTCAATCCATCACTTAGCCACAATCTGCAAAAAATAAAATAAAAGCATTATCTGCATCATTCAGTAGAGGAAGATTTCGCTTGCTCCACAGTTTCCTACGTATACGAAACAGCAGCCGATCAGCAATGGCGGTCGAGCGGAAAATTTCGGTTTCCATTTTCCATCCCGTAGCCAGCCCGCCCGTGTGCTTTATGACTAATAAAGATCCGTGAGACATCATCCGTTTCCAAAACCCATCATCCCATCATGAGCTTATGCACGGGGGACAGGCAAACGTACGGCGGACGGCGGATAGTGGTCTTTGTTTATTTGTTATTGTTACGTTCACCCGGCCAGGGGTCTCCATCCAGCACTGCAGTTACACCCCACCGACGATCTGGACTCGAGGGACTGACTCACTTCGAGTTTGGTGGAAGCCGGGTGCCTATCTAGCCGTAGGGCCTGCCTCTGTAATATATCTCTATATACCCATAGTATAGCTAGATATATCTTAAAGACAAGGTTGACGGAAATCTTCTTCCATACGATTTGCTTAACCACTTCGCATTTTCACGGCCCCTCATATGGCGATCTACTTAATGTACAACGTTGAAAATGAATCTACATATTTGCTGCAGAGAAGCAAGCATTGCGTTTAATTTTCATATCTATATGACTTCTGGATGGCGAGAATAGTGCCAGTGGAAACGCGAAGTGGAGGGACTCCGCGAACCTTAAACGTACAGCACAAATCATATTTTTGAACTGTTGTTCAACAAATGTTCTCTGCTCATCTGGTTCGTATCTCTCAACCCACCGCGTGTACATATTTGGGGAATAACATCGATGGGGGCATGTAGAGCGCTAGATGCCTCCTCAGTGGAGTTTTTATTTTCCCATCGATTGAATGGCTGAATGCATAAGGGAGAGAGAAAATACTGTTCAATCGAGTTTACTGAAAAGCACAGATAGTTGAAACAGACGTACACACATGGTGAAAATCGTTTCTTATAGAAAATACAGTTTGGCAACAGATGAGTTTTTTCTCCACGATTCAGTGATTTTCAAACACATATTGAACATATTTTAAATCGGTCATTCTTGAGAAACTGTTATGATCCATAATTGCAACAATCTTAGATTTTCTCCAGGGATAGAAATATGTTCAAAACTAATAGGTATATTGAAGTCACGAAATTTTAAAAATTTCTACTATCCCTAATTTGAATAATTTTTCAAGAATCTTTGCCCTGGAAAATTGTCTAGATTTTCTAAATAACAGGATGAATTTCCAAGAATATATCAATGAGTATTGGATTCTTTAATTTTGAAAAAATATATCGGTTTTTATACATCATCTGATAGAGCTTCGTTTTCTGAGGACAACGATATTTTTATCAATCCCGTAGACATTCATGTCGAATTTTAAATCAAGATTTAAATTTTGGATCGTTGACACTAAATCTATTCGTTGACAGCTCGGTCCCATACAAAGTGGCGCTAAGGTGGTGATTTTTGCTAATGTAATCGTACTTATTTAAAATAGTACCAGTGTATCATTTCGGTTCCATTTTTATGCAGATAACGAATATGTATTTACCTCAATACCCCTAAACAACCAAATTGAGATAATTACAATGGCATTCTGAAGAGAACTTCTAGTGATACCTGGATTGAATTGGATTGAAATTCTTATTCGTAATCTACGTTGAAACTAATTTGGGAGATACCTTGAGTTAGTAGTAAGTTTTCTGGCAAATGTGAGCATTCTGGTTCGTGAGCATTCCTGACATTGCTGAAAATTATGATAGCATCAGGATGCTTTGTTAATTCAAGAACAATATGTGAAAAGGGCATACAAGCTTTTTGTAAACAAACCTTCTTATGCCCTTTTCTCGCCACCCATATGACACCAACGCAAGCCTTTTACATCACCTGATAGGTGAAACTTTCCCCTTCCCGATGAAATTGCTGGTTTGCGTGAGCGACCCTCGGTTGGCGAGAAAAGGGTCTACAAAGGTTTGTTTACAAAAAGCTTGTATGCCCTTTTCACATGTGGCTCTTGAATTGTTCATTAACTTTTAATTGCTTGTGGTGGAGAAAAAGGCGAACTAAGAGGTCGACGCCTGAACTTTTCCATATTTATATCGCTGTGAAGCAACTGTAAACTCTAGAGGGAATTTATATCTGTAACTGAAACCAGTTCGATTTTGTTTGACAACCTGGTTAAAATGTCATATTTAATTATCTTAAAGATAAATCGTCTAGCTCAAACCTTTGTAGGGGTAAGAGGTGGGACCATCATCATCATCATCATCATCATCATCATCTTATATAATAAATCTTATTTGTTAACTGCAGCAGGAGCTTTTTTTTAGGAAGAGGAATTTGAGCGGGGTTTTCTCTGTTTAATACAGTGTTTATACTCTCTAGTATGACGCGCTTGGCACAAAGCGACTCACGAGGGCTACTGATTCCGATCAATAGCGGTGCGGCTTCTTCCTCCTTCTATGGATGCTCATGTGGGCTGCAGCTCGCTGCTTGCAGGCAGCCTTTCGTTGTGTACTGGAGAACACCACCACTCACCACGCGGTGATTGAATAAACACCGTTTGGTGAGGCCGGATGGAATTCAACTTTGAAATCCGTGTTAGGGAAATCGCTTTTCGCAGGCAATCGGTCATAATTTTAATTATCGTAGCAACAGTTGCACATTCGTGCAATTTTCAATAGTGACATTTTGAAAAATGATAAAATCTTAATTTTAACAGATGCGTAGGAATATTTCTGATCAATTGGTGATAACATTATTGAAATTGGTCCAGGGGCAGCTGAGTTATTAACGTCCAAAATCTTTTATAATTTTGTTACATGTTCCTTTTTTGGTTTTCACAAAGTGTACCCCCATATAAAAATTACAGACGTAGTCCTACGTCAAAAGTGCGATTATGTTAGCAAAAATTCACCATCTTAGCGCTCCTTGGTGGGACTTTGTAAGAGATAGAGCTGTCATTTTTTTAGTTTAGTGTAAAGTTATTATTTTACTTTAAATCTAGAATCACTGTGCTCAGAAAAGGACGCCCTTTCAGATGATGTGTATAAACCGATACATTTTTGTAGTTTTATTGCAGTAACGAACGCATGTTTTATGCAAAAAGGATAAACACTTCATTGCTGGTCACACAGTTAGATTTTGTTCGTTACCGAGGAAACGCTTTTTCTAAGGCATTTGGCACACTCTGGGTAATATCCTGAAAAATTAAGACTAGCCTGATAATAATGCATGGAGCAGTAACAAGCTAACTCCATGTTCTGGTACAATTATGGGCCTGTAGTATAATTAATTCTACATAGTTAGAACTTGTAACTTGTAAATCGAAGTTTTCCAAACATAAATTACAAGTTCATGTCTTCTTTTTTAAGAATTTTGAATGTAAATATTTTTCTACCGCAACATCATCCAAGTTACATATGTTGCTAAGCTCTCTAAATTCTAACAAAATTTCAGAACATCTATGAACTTCTTCAAACACATGGGAAGACCCTCAACATTTTGAACGAATAATCATGAACATCTGGGTAGGTCTCTGAAATAAAACGGAATTTTTAAAAAGTTCAAAAAGCTTAAGATCCTTCCAGGAAGTTCAATAAGAGTAAGATCTCTGAAAAACTGATACGTTCCCTGGAGTGATAAGAAATTATCTGAACTATTCCAAAAATTCCTGAGCATATTCATAACTTCGTAGAAGTTCGTCATACTGATCAGAAGATCAGTATCAAGAAACTTTATATTTTACTGATCTTCTGATCAGTATGACGAACTTCTACGAAGTTAGATGAGCTTTTACGAAATTCCCTGTACTGTTTTGATGTTTTATGAAGCGAACAGTTCAAGTTCACTGTACTTCTACAAAATTTTGTTGTTTTGCATTCTTGAAGTTCCACGAAGTTTATTGAACTTGGATTTGCCTGAAGTAGATCTTATACATTTAAATGTAACGAAATGTCCTGAACTTTGAAAAAAGTAAGAGGTTGTATCCAAGACCCGACACGACCGTATATTTGACGTAGGATTACGTGCTCGGTATCAATATTTGGCGACTGTATTAGGGAAACCACTTTTCCCATCACGGAACCGCCTCGTTTTCTGATGTCAAAACTACGCATTTTCGTGCACAAAACGCACGGAACTTTCCCAACTTTTCCAGATGTTAGCACATTACTGTCGTCAAGGTGAATAAGACGCTCGCTCGTGAAAAAGGAGAAAAAGAAGAATGATGTGTCAAAAAATCGAAACTTTGTTTGATGTTGCACAGTTTCCTGAGTTTGATTGCTCAAGTGTGGAACTCTATCTCCGTTTAAAGCAAGATCGCGAGTTTTTAATTCAGGAGCTTATCGCAGAAGTTGTGAACAATCGGAAAGATCTGTTGCTTGCTGTTACAACGTGGATTCGAAACTTCCGGTTCCGCTGGAAATTGTAGCATGGGAAACAACAGTTTTATGAGAAATACCGGAGCTAGCTCGATGAAACGTTCATGATAAGATAACTACTTTCTATTATTTTCATTGAATTTAAAATTTCTTTTTCCTATTCTATGCTTGTTGACTACGTAGGTAGAGTTTTCTAGTAGAATAGCTTTACCTGTTAAATGTTTGTTGCGTTAAGTGTATAATTTTCAAGAATGACATGCACGTTCTTACTTTTGTGGTCGAAAAATAAATGCTTTGAAGATCTTTCTGAAAGTTTGAAGCAAAGCTTTAGCCGATACAGAGCGTATGGAGAAGCTGCTGTGGGCAACTGAACAACTATGTAGCCATAGCATGCACACTGCATTGCACAGCTTGTATCCTAGTACAGGCAAAAGTGCTTCGAAAGCTGAGGATGCACGGTGAGGAATGGGCATGCAAAGCTTTGAAGGAGGCAAGACAAGAGAAGCTTGTCAAACCAACAGCAGAGAAGTCGCTTCGTGTCATACCCAGTGCTGAGATTTGTCAATGTCATTGACAGACTTTTGCGCAATATTGACAATAAAAATTTCACATAGTCACTGATATCAAGTCCTCAAAAAAACCTTTATCAAAATCTCATTCATTTATTCGTCAATGACAAAGAATCACTTGGTAACAGAAAGTGTAATTTCGTACATTCTAAGTCACATTATCTAAGCAGTTCAGGACGTAGATGCTTTAAAGGCTCCATATAATTGTTTTGCTCAAGTTATTTAATTTCGTTTCAAATTTAGCTTATAAACAAATCTGCATATGTTTGTCATTGACAGTATTGTCACTGACAATTGACATGGTTTGTCTTGACGATGACTGTTAGCTCAAATGAGTGACAAAGCAGAATTTTGAATATCGCTGTGTATTGTCGAGATTTTGCAGCACTGGTCGATACTCGATTGGGCCTGACACGCAAAAAGTACGCCGATATCAGAAAGTATAGCAAATTCATTTACGGTGGGAGCTGCTTAGTTCCGTGGGAGGCGGCGATGCAGAATCGGGATGCCATCATTCCGCCGTATGATCCTCCAGTTTAGGAGAACGGAGTTTTGACCTGTAGGGTAACTCTAAGACACATGGTCGTAAGTATTATCGAGAGATTTTTGAGCCATGAGGAAGTTCAGGAGGCTGCGACCATGATGGATGGTAACCTGGATTGCGTTTTGTTACTGTCCGCTGGTTTCAGCCAGTACAACCAGAGACGAAGGATAATTCGCTGCTCACCGAATGCGTGCTCCCGCTAATTTTGGAGACCAAATCGGGGGAACTGTGGACAAATCTCAACCCACAATCGAATAAATTTTGCCGACCTAAGTCTATGAGCAAGCAGAGGTTGACCATTGCGCGGAAGAGCCACTAGACGTTGAAAGGAGATTACCAGACAGCTCGAGGGCCACTTTGAAACCGAAAATCGGAGGAAGCGGCTTATCCAATAATGGAAACACGTATCGAAGACTCCTCGCTGGCCCAAAGAACTTCTCGGTAATTTTGGGAATCAGCCACGAATTGGTAGAAAACCTCAGAATGATAAGGATGATTGTCATCCAAACATCTTGACGCCGAAAAAATCAGACAATTGTATGCGCAGCTTAAACACCATTTTCCATTCCTCAATAAGAAAATACCACCATCAATGCATAAATATTCACACCTATCAAAATACATCGGAAGATTTCAGCCATATCCTCTAAGTTTTGCAGATGAGAGGTGTCATAAACGGTCCAAATATGTCCATCTTTCTCGGAAAACGTCACCAGAGAACAACTTGATAGATATGATGCACCTCTCATTTACTTGGTCAGACCGAAACACACTGATCAAGATGTGCGAGTCTACGTGACTGCTTTCTCACCCCAATGGGTCTGGGTTCAATCCCAGCCGAGGTCGGTGGAATTTTTCTGAGGCATAGAAATCTCTGGTCACGTCTTCCTTCGGAAGCGAAGTAAAGCCGTTGGTCCTGACCCATGTGTGTTGAATGGGTGCGATTAGAGCTTCCATTTCCCGGTGGTTTCCACCATCCCGGGATTCTGCAAATATTTATTTGATATCCCGGGAAATCTCGGCATCCCGGGAAGTGAATAAAGATAGTAAATTGTTTTAATATTCGTATGTTTCTAATTTCTTTTAACGATGTTCTGAAATGTATGTTTCATCTCCTTCGAAGAATGATTAAAAAAAGAAGATTTCTTCAATACTAGGGACACCAGATTTAAAGACATATCTTCATTTTGAAGACATTTAAAATTCTGTGATGGTATTATTAAGTTGTTTCAAGGCATGCGGAAGCTGAAGCAGACTTCCGATGGATTTTTTTTTTAATTTTAGGCTGAATAAATTTTGTTGAATAAATGAAGTTTTTGACTTAATATTTAAAGCTTCTTCCTGAATATGTTGAATATGAATAATGTAACCAAAATCGGATATTTCAGAATAAAACTTGATCCAATTCAATATTCACAGGACTTCACTGAAATATTCGATTACCTGAAGATCTTTTGAATACTTCCTGATCAACGTACAGTTTTGGGAGAATATCTTAATAATAATACTTGATCAACCTGAAGCCTTGAAAAATATCCAGAGGACTTTATTGTGATCTTTGATCAGCTGGAGATACTTCCTAACCGATCTGCCATCTTGAGAGAGCCAATTGAATGTTTGACCAATTTAAGATCTTCAGATGTCCTGATCAACCTAAATTCACTAATGCCTGACCAACCAGCAATCTTGAGAGGCTATCTAGAGACGTTATTTGAATTTAATGAACAGTTGAATATCTTACGAATAATAATTGATCAAGTCTTGAAAAATATTCAGAGGTCTTTAAATCTCCGACCAGTTGTATATCCTTTAAATACTCTCTAATCAAACTTCCGTCTCGGAAGGATGTCTAAAAGACGTCCTTTGAATTTTTGAACACATGCAGATCTTCAGAACATTACTTGATTAAGTTGGAAAGTCTTAAATAATATCCAGAGATATCATCGCAAATCCGTGCATATCATTTATACGAAGATTCCTGTACTTTCAAGAAGTTTCTTGAGCTTAAACTCAGTTCCATGAACTCAAAGCCTATATAAAGTTCCCTGAATTCCTTAGATTTTCCGTCAACTTCTTCGAAGTTCCCAGTACTTCAAAGATTTTTCCATAGCTTACATCTTTTAATTTTTCGATAGGTACAACTGAATTTTTGCCCAGCTTGCTGAACTTGTACGAATTTTAAATAATTAATGCGATGTTCCGTAATCATCGTCCACGAAGTTGTTTAACATTTTACGAAGTATCCTGAAGATCTATGATGGTCCCTGAAGTTTTACGAAGTTCCACGAACTTCTATGAAGTTCTCTGAAATAAAATGAATGTCTCTTGACATCTAAGAAGTTCCCCAATGTGACGTGATGGAATGTTTGTACATCTCACGACGCTCAACTTGATTTTCGCCTATGTACCATCTAGATACGCGATTATAAAATTTAATCAAAATGTTCACGGTTTGTTTCACTGCTAGATCGTATTTTTCACGAGTGCTTCTTTTACAACGATCATATACAAAAAGTGATGCCTGTGGGCATGAATTTGTATATTGTGTGGCAAGCACAATGATACTCTATGTCCAGGGAAGTAGAGAAAATTTCCAACCCGAAAGATTCCCTCGACCGGACCGGGAATCGAACCCGCCGCCTCCGACTTGGTAATACCGTGCCTTTACTGACTAGGCTATGAGGCCCTAGATCTGTTATAGATCAATATCTTCAAATATTTCAACTTATAGGGGAAAACGGGCGAAATGGGCCACTTCTCGATCTATGGGGATTAAAGGGGATTCCTTGGACTTTTTTACATGAGGTAGCATGGTTTTTGAATATCTGCCATTTTTCCGGAAAGGGGTTAGCGCCGTTGGCGTTCCTAGGAATTGTTTTACATAAGATTCACTATTTTCCATAAGCTGAAAACCCGATTCTGAATTACTCGAAACAAGCTACAAACAAGCGATGTTGCCTTAAACATGGTTTGTTAGATTTAAACTTATGGGAACTGACATCCGACATCGGGCAATCGGTGATAATTTTGATTGAAAATTGATAAAGCGTTCATTTTAGCAGATTCGTAGAAAAATTTCAAATCGATTTGCTTATTTAGAAATTAATCCATCCGCCATTGACAGAGTTTTAAGTGATCAAAACCTGACTACTTCTCGTAAGTCGTAACGCGGTCGATTTTGGTTTTTTGAAATTGCTCCCACAATATGTTGCTGAAAGACAAAACCAGTAAAACTCAAAAGAACTGCTAATGTTTGAAAGAAGAAAAAATACTTAAAACTTTTCATTTCAGGGGATGCACGAAATTTCTTCAATTCCGGGAAAATAAACAATTGCAATCCAAGAACTCTAATCAAATAAAAGGTACACTAATTTGTCATCAAATTACAACCAGCAGTAGGAATGTAAATTGCCCAACTGTTCATCTGTGTGCATCTGTGATGAATTTTCATGTGAGCAAAGAGAACGAAACGGTGCCGCTCTTTCTCTCGCAAGGCGCATTCGATTCGATCATCAGTGTTTAGAGCTCCGCCAGCTTACGGCAAGCGCCTAAGCATTCAGTTTTCAGTTCCCAGTCAACTTCTGAAGCGTACGGAAGAAGAACGGAAACGTGCGAAACCCGTCCCACGTAACAACCAAAACATATCGAACGCGCGCGAAAGAGCCTTATTTCCTGGATCCCGCTGTCCATCCTGAAACCGAAACCATCACGTTGAAAGACGATCAACGTACCGCGTTGGACTCCTTCGTAGACAGTCTGAAACCGGTAGTGAACGAGATGCATATCCATCCGAGTTCGCCCAATTCCTCCCAATCGGAGGACGATGCCGCCACCAAGATCCAGGCCGGATTCCGTGGCTATCGGGTACGAAAGCAGATGCGCCAGGGCCGCAGTGGTGGCTCAGCAGGGAGCAGCAGTGCCTCTGGAGCTGGTTCATCAACAGGTCAGCAACGGTCACCTAGGGTGGCCAAGAAGCCGACTTTGGAGGAAAATTCGGCAACCAAGATCCAGGCAGGTGTACGCGGATTCCTGGTACGTAAGCGACAGAAGACGGCAACCGATGCAGCTACCAAGATCCAGGCCAGCTTCCGCGGCTTCAAAACCAGAAAGGATCTGAAATGCACCGTCAAGAAGGACAAGTGAAATACTGAAGTGGAGATCTTTGATTCGATCTAGAAGCAAGTTCAACGCGTGTGGGAAAAAGCCTGTGTAAATTTTAGACAATAACATCACGAGTTGTAGTTGTGTAGATTTTTTGTAGGCTTAGCGAGTATATGTATGAATAGTGAGGTAAATAGTGGCGTAGCTGGATGCGATTCAAGGGAAACTGGAACTTGGTAAACAACACCATTTTAGGTTGAACCAGTTTCACCGAAATAAAAAAAAATATCCAGTGCCTACTGAGAAGCGGTGCTTTGGTCGCCTGCTATGATGATGATGAAAAGAAATGGAAAAAAAAGACGATCTAAGTGAAAGTAACTCGATCGCTGGACGACGGAGATCGAATGCGTGCATATCACGGGCCGCTTTTCATGAAATGCCAGAAGAAGATATATATTAAGCGAATGGAGAAAACAAAATCGAGTGCTTCCAGTTGGGATTTTTGTGATCTGTTTCTGTTTTCGAACTGAACCACCTCCGCGCCGATATTCTACACCGAGCCACTCCTGCAGAGGAGATGGAGGGCAGTGCCTTCTGCTCAATGCTAAACCATACATACAGTGTAGTAGATGTTACCGCTGCTATTGCAATTATTCACATTAAAGAAATTAATTTTAAAGGCCTTTTCACACAAGAATTGATTTTACGACCAGAAAAGCATGGGTAATAATTTTTAACATGCCTTCACTAACGATTATGGCCGTAACAACCTGAACCAATCAGTACATTATCCTCCTATTAGAAATGTTTCTACCCCCATATTAGTATACCTAGTTCATTTTCCATTATGTCCGCTTTCGTGAAAGTAAAATAAAATAAAAACGCCAATCTTCTAGTCTATAATTAGTAGCCTTAGATATCTCGACGGGAGGAAAGGTGTATCACGGAAAACATGTGCTACACTGTGTGCTCGAGTGGTTCTCATTCGTTTAGATTATTATGTTTTGTTCGTTCATTGGCAGTAAGAAATGCCTTCCCAGCTACGAATATTGTTTGTGTGTCGCGATCGTTTTATGCGCAAAGGGGAAGATGACGCGCCCATTTTTTTTGTGTTGTTATTCATTTAATGGTAAAAGTCACATTGCAGCGTGTAATACAAATTTCATAAATTTGATTACTTTTCCCATTCGGCTCAGCTTAATTAGGTCTATAGTAAAATCTCGAGCAAAATCTTCTAAAATGGCAGGATCGCTAACAGATGGGGTTTATTTTTTTATGTGTAGTGAAACTAGCTGCTAGGCAGGAACATAGAGTACTATTTAGTCAATTATAACTGACGTATTTTAATGCCTATTAGTAGTCGAGTAGGTATACGAGCAGCTGTTGCTAAGGAGCAGACAATAAGATAATACATCAAACTGTGCTGTATACAAGTATTTAACTTTTATAAGAAACTATTTTTGAAAAACCGTCAATAAAAGTATAGCTTTTAGCCTACTGAGATGTTTGTTTTTTGTTATGCTGTGCTGCAAGCGGTTGCTTTGTTATGAAATTCATGGTCGTCGAAGGGTGTGAAGAAACCGAACTCGATTTGCTGCTGGAATGGAACCGTGTTGATGCTTATCAGTTTCCTTATTTCAAAGTAAACAGTGCACTACTTATCATGCGATGTTATTCCACAGGTAACTACTTCCCTCAGAAAAAAATGGTATGGTTTTGTTCTTCTGTTTTTCGTGTTTATTCCGGGCCACTTCAACATCAACCTTGATCCCAACACTTCCTCCTTCAATCAGAAGATGACGATAATTGGAAGCCATTCTAAAGGTGACGAAATTGAGTGGCAACTATTTTTGGAAACGCAAAAGGGAACCAGTTTACCTAGTTAACGCAATCAGAGTAGTTGTTTTTATTTTTAAATGCTGGAATTGTTGCGAGATTACATTCGTCGCTACGCAATAACTGCGTTGATCTTAATGCTTGATTGCTGCCCTACCACCTTACTTTGTTTACGATTCTCATGCTCGATGTGACAATGCGAAGCTTTGGTCCATTTTTTTGTTTTGCCAAACGATAATATTAGGTAGTTCGTGTAATGCTTACAAGAGTAAAAAAGATTATTATTTTTCCATTTGATTCCAATCTGCAGTCTTCATCAGGGTCATTCCCATTAAAGACTTATTGAAATTTAACCCTCTTAATGGAATGGAAAGTATGCTCTTTTGATCTTTTTACATGTTTATAAATTATTTCCATCTGACTAAGTAAGAATGAAATATGATGAGAAAAAGCCTCTTTGAGTTGGCAATTAAGAAATAAACCCGACTCAAAAGGCATAAAAATCCATGATATAGGTAGATATTATCTATACATAAACATTACAATCACAGCATTTTCAAATGAACGTTTCACAAAATAAATATAACTAGATAATGTATTAAAAGTTAATCAGTCAATACAAATCATTTATCACAGCAGCCTGTAATTGGGTCCAGTGCCGTATTAACGGTAGGGCGATCACACTGGGGACAAAATCGAAACAATGTGTTAAAATTCAATAACTTCGGTGCTCGCTGGAACAAGAGACTAAAAAATAGTCATTCTTATAGAAAAAAGTCTCAAAAATCGATTGGAGTCGGTTTCATCTTGGGCACGATAGGGTAAGTTGGGGTTTTTCACAGTTTTGCCCTAAAATCTCCTATTTTGCATGATTTGAATGCTGTATCTCAAGATACCGATGATATAGACGGATGATTTCTTGGGCAAAGTTGATCAGGAGGTCAAGGACTGTTGGATGATGGACAGAAAAATTCAGAATTCTTCCGCTAGGCGGCGCTAGTGAGCATTCGAAGTGAATATGTCTGCGCTGCTGTATCTCAAGATCCTGACTATTTAGACGAATGATTTCTTCGGCAAAGTTGATCAGGGGGTTAAGGATTGTTGGATGATGGTCGGAACAATTCGGAATTCTTCCGCTAGGTGGCGCTAGTGAGCATTCGAAGTGAATATGTTTGCGTTGCTGTATCTCAAGATCCTGACTATTTAGACGGATGATTTCTTCGACAAAGTTGATCAGGGGGTCAAGGACTGTTGGATGATGGACTGAACAATTCGGAATTCCTCCGCTAGTTAGTGCTATCTATGATCTTCTCTGGCTATTACGTCCCAACTGTAACTTAACGCCTGCTCTCAACTTAGTGCTCTAGATGCACTTCCACAGTTGTTAATTGAAAGCTTTCCAAGCCTGTTCGATTTTTACATGTGTATATTGTGTGGCAAGTACAATAATATACTATGCCCAGGGAAGTCGAGACATTTTCCAATCTGAAATCCTAGACCAACCGGGATTCGAACCCAGCCACCTCCAGCATGGTTTGCTTTATAGTCGCAGGCTCTACCCACTGAGCTTATGGAGGCCCCCTGATCTATGAATGTAATCCAACTAAAATGCGAGATGGTAGCCTTATTAACAAGTTTTTAGTACAATTTGGTGAACCTAGAACGTCTTAAACATATCAAATTCAAACGTAAATAATGGGCATGATATGTTTAACCCTGTTTGGAGATGTTTTAATACAAAGGGCTTTGAATCAGTGAACCTGGATGAGAATTTGATCTGAACTCAAGGACAATTTGGAGAACCGTGAGTATCTTATATACCTCAAAATCAACTATAAACTGTATAGACGTGTTTCGAAAAGTTTTGTCGGTGGGATCATCGTGCAGATTTTAGTTGATCCAGTAGATCAAATAATCTGACCTCTAGAACAATTTGAAGAACCTAGAACTTCTAATAAACCTTAAATTGATGTTGTTTGGAAATGTTTAGTTGCTAAGGACCTTGTATCAGTTATGGTTGATCAGGTAAATCAATTGATCTGAGCTCAAGACAATTTGGAGAACCTTGGTTATAAATCAAAATAAATAAAAAACTTTATGAACATGTCTTTGTAGGTTTTGTCGCTGAGGACATCGTGCAATTCATGGTTGAGCCAGTAGATCAAATAATCTGAACTCCAAAGCAACTTGGAGAACCTATAACATCTCTTACACCATCAATTACAACGAAAATGATGTGCATTATAATCATGGACCTGGGTGCATAAACTTGCAATAATTATAAAAATTTGCCAAAAAAAATTTCATTCTGTTAAAAAATGTCAAAATTAAGCGGAAAATATGAACCTCACTGTTTAAAACTTCTTTTGAATTTTCAACATTCTTATATGGTGGACGTCACTTATCCGTAGAAACAGTGAAAACATATTACTTTTTCTCCGAAAATGTATGGTTACGTCACTTCGGTTCTTAAAGAAGAATGATCGGTTCTTTAAGAAGAATGCAGAGTGGCTTGAAAGCATATTCGAGGTAAAAATCCCTGGGCGTGCTTAATTTTAGAAAGCAGCATAAATTAACGAAGAAACGTTTTTAATATGATACCGTCGAACATTAAAAAAACTAACAGTTCGGAAAAACAATTTACCTGGTGAGCGAAGTGCTAAATTTTCAAAAAACAACGGATTCCAAACCAATTTAAATTGAACTTGAATGAAAATTAGTAAAAGCGTGGAAATGCGTTAATGTAAAGCAAGACATACTACTGATGAAATCTGTTTTTGTTCATGTTACTAAATAATCAATAGCATCAACCGCGATTAGAAGAAGATTTGTCTTTGATATTTGTATGAATATTTTATAAAAATCCCAAACAAAAACTACCGACTCTAAATTTTACGAAAAAATGCTTGAATATAATTCATCATCAATTATTTTATCATGTCGAAGACCAACCCTCAGAATCCAGGCTTTCGAAAAGCGCAAGGAGTTTAGCCAGATGACAAGATTTTCGAAATACAGCCGCAGTATCGGACTTTTCAAAGAACAAGGTCTTGATAACTTGCTGTATTCAGCCAAAATTGCTGCAATAAAGGCTGCAAATCCAGCAACTGCTCAAATCTTACAGCACTTGTTGAGCGGCGGTGAGGTTTGGGCAAAAGAGACCATCGAATCAGTTGACTCTGTTCGTGGAACATCTCTGTGTTCGGAAGAGTCATCTTTGGCGATAAAATCAAAACTTGGGTTAAGTAAAAGAGCTGGCTCGATTAACTAAGAAGCATCTAGGTATGACAGTTTAATTAACGTATATATAAAAAAAAACTTAGTAGAACAATTTTATGTTTAAAATAGGTCAAGTTTCTAAATCTTTGATCAATTTTAGAGATGTGCATTGTTATTAGTCCCTTCAAATTGTCCCATTTAGGTATTGCAACTTTGCAGCCGTGGAACAAAGTAGCTGAATTTAGAAACGCCATAATTCCACCGTTCTCAACTACAAACCGAGAAAAAGGATACTTATCATCAAGCGTTTCAATCCGTGGTATGGTTATATGCGATTTGACACGGATTCTACAACTGGATGATGTAGTAGACAGGATTTCAAAGTTAAACCAGAAAGTGTTGACTTGTAAATTGCATGTCACGGCTGGTCCAGACTCTGCTACAGGTTTTACGCACTACAACCAGACTGGCTTTTTAAAAGAGGATGATTCTCTTCTCTCCGAGCATTTTATAAGCCTGTTGTTAGCATCTGAAAGAGGAGAGGATATTTGGCGGAACCCGAGTCCCCAGTCAGATTCGTTCTGCAGAATACGCTCTAAAGATACCAACTCGCTTACAAAGTCCATGTTTGAGCAGTTTTTTTTGCAGAGGTTGACAGGGGGATCAACTTTGCCGAAGAAATCATCCGTTTAAATAGTCAGGATCTTAAAATACAGCAGCACAAATATATTCACTTTCAATAATCACTAGCGCCACCTAGTGGAGGAATTCCGAATTGTTCTGTCCATCATCCAACAATCCTTAACCCCCTGATCAACTTTGCCGAAGAAATCATCCGTCTAAATAGTCAGGATCTTGAGTTACAGCAGCGCAAACATATTCACTTCGAATGCTCACAAGCGCCACCTAGCGGAGGAATTCCGAATTGTTCTGTCCATCATTCAACAGTCCTTGACCTCCTGATCAACATTGCCGAAGAAATCATCCGTCTAAATAGTCAGGATCTTGAGATACAGCAGCGCAGACATATTCACTTCGAATGCTCACTAGCGCTGCCTAGCGGAAGAATTCCGAATTGTTCTGTCCATCATCCAACAGTCCTTGACCTCCTGATCAACTTTGCCCAAGAAATCATTCGTCTATATCATCGGTATCTTGAGATAAAGCATTCAAATCATGCAAAATAGGAGATTTTAGGGCAAAACTGTGAAGAACCCCAACTTACCCTATCCCCAAGATGAAACCCACTCCAATCGATTTTTGAGACTTTTTTCTATAAGAATGACTATTTTTTAGTCTCTTGTTCCAGCGAGCACCGAAGTTATTGAATTTTAACACATTGTTTCGATTTTGTCCCCAGTGTGCGATGGTGGGATAAAGCCAGGACCCCAATTTGGAGGGGCTCAAAGATATCAATAATAATATTTGTAATTGTAATTGTAATTGTTCAGTGCATAGGCTGTGCCTTCCGCTAAGAAGGCTTATCTAGGGACCAACCCCCTAGTCTATACACCTACTGTCCTTCCCGTTGCACTCGTCAGCTCGTGCGATACTCTAGACACACATGGGTGGTCGTATCCGGGTCCTCCCCTGGGTAGACTCGTGTCCGTCCAGGTTCTGGTACATTAACTTATCTATATGCATGGTAATTATACTTTTAAAACTCACCTTTTGATTATAATGTCGAAAATGCTGAAACTAAATAAAGGTTAGCGATCCATATAAGGTGTGTGCTGCGACGGAGTAGTAATTGAAGGAAATGAGGTTCTGATGTGAAGTTTAGGTAATTCTAAAATAGGTAAATCAATTAATCATTAGCTGCTAACAGTTACTAATAAATGGGTACGATAAATCACTCATCAATGAGTATTGTAACTCCCACTGAAAAATGGGCAAAACCTTAATCATAAATGGATATTCGATTCCTACCCCACACACCTTTTACGATTCTTATCCTACTTACGGTTTCCTGCACATACGACTTTTCCTAGATACAAGCTTCGTCCAGTATACATTGGCTGTCTCCAACCGGCATGATCCTTTCTGTCTGCTTCCTCTTGCCGGTGCAAGTTTAATTCTTCTTTTCTTGTTCGAATTTTCTTTTTCTCCTATTGATCTTCTGGTCGTGTTCCCATTTGTCCTCAGGCATTTAATATTAGTACATGATAGGAAGAAAGAAAGAAATAGAACAAGTTAAGTGTGAGCCGCATGCATTGGTTACTTATTTGGGTCATGGTGTTGTCTTCCCTATTTATTTGCCTCTATTCGCTCTCATATAGCAACGTTTAACTCTGGATCAACAATAGAAAAGGGACCATCAGCATTTGTTAACAAACCGCTCCAAAGCCGCCACTCACAAAGCGAAGGCCACCCACGCAAACCAACACCATCATCGGATAGGGAAAACTTCCACCTACACGAAGATGGTGTTGGTCTGCGTGAGCAGCCTCCGATCTGTGAGGAATGGGCTTTGGACGGTTTGCCCACAAAAACCGATGGGCCCCCCTCCATTGTTGATCCAGAACTCACCCCCTTCCCTCACACTATTATGGTCGGAAAAGAGAACCCATATTTAGGAATCTATCGCGAACTGCGATGCAGAAGATATTAATAGCAAACTAATCTGGAACTGGTCACTGTTGTGAATGAGCACGGACGCGAGATTTACTAGAGTATTAAATGCAAAACGCAAATTCAAAATAAAACTTGACAAGTCATCGTCAATCCCCTTATTCTTGGGCAGGGTCTGACGGTGTGAATCTGATTTTGATCAGTGAACGGGCCCCATATGGTACATTTTCTCACTATGAACATGTCATTTCCAGCCTATCTGAACTATTTAATAAATGGAAACCATAACATGGGTTACGCTTCCCCTAAGCGGGCCCTCCGCATCCTATCTCTGTCTTATCTCAAATGCCAATGGTTTGAATGTATCAATATATACATTGGAAATGACGTTCAATCAAATAAACCCATACCCCACTCACTTGGCCAGGCTTCAGAATCGTCCAGTGGGCAGTGCGCTCTACACTCCAAGTTCCCTTTCTTTCAAATTCACCCCAAATTTGATATTTTACCCTTTTGAGTGTTGATTAATCACAATGAAACATTGTGACAGAGCACGGACTTGAGGTTACTAGAGTATTAAATAATCTAGGTCCTATTTAGGATTATATCTGAAAAATCCAAATTTGGCCAACGCCCACCATCAATAATAATATTTGTGAAAATATTGGATGCGACTCTTTAGTATTCGATCAAGATATTGGTAATCGGTGCCTTACAGCTCTTGAAACACCTAAGTTGGTGAAGTTTGTGATCTTCATTAAACTGAATACTTAATGTTTACGTTTGGTTAAGTTTCGTACTAAGTTTTCCCAATGCACTAGTCTAATATAATCTAATCTAAACTAATCTAATACGTACGTCAGTACGAGAAAGAAAATGATCAGGTTAGATAATGCCTAATCATTTTTTTTTTGTCAACATTGGTGTTTGCAGCATATCAAGGCCAACAAAAGAAAAGGCCTCATTTTCATTTTGTAAACAAACCTTGTAGGGCCATTTTCTCGTGAACCAAAACCTATATTCGCAAACCTATCATATGTGATGTAATGAATGGTTTATATAATATAGTATAATTGAAGGATCTTACCAAATACCTCCAATGTTCATCAAGTTTCTAATTTATTGATAAAAATGGAATGATCTCACCAAAACTGGTCTGCTTGACTGTGATCATATTTTCCGAGCTTCAAATGAAGAAGGGTAGGATGGTGCAAAATTCACCGTTCTAGCAAAATCTTCAGTTGCTGGCTAGGGGCAAGACAGCTCCTAATCATGAGCAATATCTGATTTGCTTTTGATGCACCTCGAGTAACTCACATTGCTCAGTGAGAAAGATCACTGTCATTTGCTTTCTCACTTTTCGCATCACAGCAACATATGAAGGTGCACCTTCATGCAAAGCCGAAAAGCTGCTGTCAATCAAAACAACAATAAAATGAAAAACATGTTTACAGAACTCAATAACTCAGCGAAACTCGGAGACACTTAAATTGATTGATTTGATTATCCTGCATCATCTCTGCTTAATAACCTTCGTTCAACCCTTACCAACTGTGAACATGAACAGAACCTATTGCTGCCTAGCTGCCTTACCAAGGGCGAATGCTTGTCCGGCTTGATATGATGGAAAAACTCGATCTGCCTGACCAAATACTCAAAAGCCGGCAAATAACGTACCCCGCACGTACTACAATACTCGTCGAAGCAATCCCGTTCCCATGGCTTGGCAAACTGCCGCTGGATGAAACTGCGAACCAAGCTCTGAATTACCACTGTGCCGTTCTAACTGACGGTGGACATCCATCCTTCCTCTTTTGGTGCTTCTGCTGTGCCTTCCGTGATACGGTCCCGTTTCTGCGGTACACCACCGTGATTTTGCGACGGCAGTCTCCTTTAAAGTAGAACATTGCTACTACGTGTGTTCTTCGGTTTCTCGTTGGCTAAATCCATAGCGGCCCAGGTGTAGAATTTGTTGTTCGTGTCCATCTTTTCTATGAACAGCGCTGACGATGCGATCTTGTGAACTTGATCACGTCTCATGACAATCCTGTAGTTGGTCTTAACATGGCCGTGGGAATGCAAAGAGAAAGTTGACGAAGATAATCTGTCAGCTTGATTTGTTCTCTGTCTTCCTGATCGGTTTTCACTTCGATTTCGGCCGGTTGATCGTTGATGGGTTTGTAGTCCGGGAGAGGATCGCACTATTCGGCTTCAGAAATGACGGCGGCTGCTCTGGCTGAACATTCAAAGGGGTAATGGTTGGAAGCATTGCCGTCGGAGCTGGAATTGGGTGTTAATCGGTTGTTGCCCCACCGGGGAGAGGTTTTCTGAATCGGAAACTGTAGCGGCGGATTTTATTGGAGGGGTTACGGTTGGAATATTGCTCACCACGCTATGTTTGATGTGCAGTGATGGAATCTTCACGCTGTAGCGAACTTGCATGGTGCTAACGAGAAGGGGATCGGAGTTAGTTATTACAATTTTCAATGGGACTGCTGTTACGACTACTGGATCAATCGATGCTGATGGGATCGTTGCATTATAGGTGAAATTCCAGATGTTTAAAGGAATAGCTATTTGGAGAACTTGATTGATCAGCGATGATCCTTTTGAAGTGACAACTGGGGCTGGCTGCTGAGAAGGAAGAACAACTGCAAAGCTGACTGGAACTGTAAGTTTTTGCTGGTAGTAACCTGGCACCGGCACAGGTTCTTCTGTAATATTCAAGCTATTCGAAAGCCTCAGGATACACTTGGGCTTACTTTGTTTACAAACAAAACTGACGTCTAATATGAGAAGCATATTCTTAAAGGGAGTAAACGGAGTAAGCAGAGAAAAAAAATCGCTAAGCGTCGATTAAACATTGAGGTACATTGAGTTACTCGCGAGTTACTCGCTGCAAAAAAGCAATCTGTCTCACCCCTAGGTTGCTGGCGTATGGAGGCTAAAATCAAGGAAAAAGTAATTGAGTATGGTTCATTACTATGTTTTCTACGAAGATCGAGTGATTTTGAACTACAAAACGATGGTTTTTCTCTGTTCCGCAATCGACCATCCACTGACGGCAATCTAATGTGCAAGGAAGGCAGCTTCCACACCTGCGTAGGATATCGCAGTTGATTCGGTTGTAGAAGATTTTTACGTCGACGATTTATTATCTGGGGCTCCGGACGTGGCATCTGCCATAACCCTCCGTCGAGCATGTTCCGCTGGGTTCACATTAATTAAATGGGCATCAAACTCCCGTGAAGTACTGCAGGACGTTCCGCCAGAAGATTTGGCCATTCAGTCTCCCCATGATCTCCAAGATAAACAGACAATCTCCACGCTTGGCATATTATGGGATCCGAAGGCAGACAATATCCGTTTCAAAGTGGAAATACCCCTTCCTGCTGCTACCCTCACTAAGCGCAAAGTGTTGTCATACATCGCCCAGATATTCGACCCACTAGGATTGTTGGATCCAGTAATAACAAAGGCGAAGCTGTTCATGCAGCGTCTATAGTCGTTAAAACGCGACGGAGTTTCTTGTGAGTGGGACTCCCCGCTGCCAGAAAAGCAACAACACGATAGAAGCAGTTTCACACAAAACTCCATATTCTCGGTGAAGTCCGTGTTCCTCGTCTAGTGCTTTCTTCCGGAGGTGGTACTGTTCAGCTGCATTTCCTTCCCGATGCATCCACTGACGCGTATGGTGAATGCTGTTACGTACGTTTGGAATCTGGGAATGGAGTTCACGTACATCTGTTGACGTCAACGTCAAAGGTAGCACCACTGTCTACACACCACTCAATCGCCAGGCTAGAGTTGTGCGCCGCACATTTAGCCACTCAATTATACAAGAAGATCGAAGTGTCGTTGAAGATCAAAGCCACCGCCAATTTCTGGTCAGTACCGTTCTACAGTGGCTACGTGCCTCTCCAAATCGATGGAAGACATTCGTCGCAAACCGGGTGTGACCACTACGAACATAGAACACTGGAGGCACATCGCTGATGACATTTCGCGTGGCTTAAATCCGTCGGATATCCTGAATTCGTTGGTGGAATAGTCCGTCTTGGCTCGAGCTCACTTCTGCGACGTTATCAAATATCCTATCGCGTTGTCCGCCATGCATCCGCTAGCTGCTCTCCTGGGTAGCAGTTTCCACGTAAGCAGGCAGGTCCACAACTCTTGTTAGCCACTCTTCGCCAGAAGTTCTGGATCCTCGGCGGTAGAAATCTTATCAAGTCCGTTTACCATCAATGCCACACTTGTTTCCGATCCAAGCCCACTCTAGTCCAGCAGAGCACAGCCGATTTGCCGGTATCGCGAGTTTAGCCAACACGTCCGTTTTCCGTGTGCGGAGTCAATTACTGTGGACCATTCTACGTCCGCAGTTCGAAAGCGTGGCCCCACCAAAGTGTACGTGGCCATTTTCGTCTGCTTCTCAACCAGAGCTGTCCATATTGAGCTGGTTAGCGACTTAACAACCACTGCGTTTCTAGCTGCACTCCGTCGCCTAGTCGCCCGTCGAGGAAAGGTCGTCGAACTCCATTCCAACAACGCAACTACCTTCAAAGGTGCTTCGCATGCCCTCAACAGCCCTTCGGAGGTCTCTGGGAGACCGCAGTCAAATCGGCGAAGACACACCTTCTGAAGGCGATCGGTAATGTCAATATAGCTTATGAGGATCTTCTGACCTTAATGGCGCAAGTCGAGATGTGTCTTAACTCTCGACCCCTCACACCGATTCCGGAGGACCCCACTGACCTTGACGTCTTGACTCCAGGACACTTCCTAGTTGGAAGTAATCTTCAAGCGGTTCCTAATTGGAAGGAGACAACGGATAATCACTTGAATCACTGGGAATTGACCCAGAAACGTGTGCAGAAAATCTGGTCCCGTTGGTAACCGGAATATTTATTACAGTTACAATCCCGTGCATCCAAGGGTTGCAATCCACCTGTCACCATTGATGTCGGTGTCATCGTCATCATCAAGGAAGACAACGCTCCACCAGCAAACTGGCCACTGGGGAAAATCGTGAAGCTTCATCCTGGAAAAGATGCGTCCGAGTGGTTACTCTCCGCACAGCCTCATCTAAAGAAGTCGTGCGTACCTGGTGTTTTTTACTTGTTTCCGGTCTACTTCGAGAAATCTACCGTCATTCCATACGTCCGTTGAATCAATCTGGGAACAATGATCATACGGTCACTATTTAACCAGCGAATGCGGTATAATGCGGAATCGGAGCCTCGACAGTGAATAGTTAGAGGGAACGAATTTGTAAATAGTAGGATTAAGAAACATTGAAACATTCCATATTTCAAGGTGGCCGGAATGTTGGAGATAGGAATAAGATTTTGTAAATATCAATCCAATTAGTTAAGTGTTGAATTACCATTCCAAACGATACGGACTATTATTGATGTGCGAGCAGAGAGAGGGAGAGAATTTTGTACCTACGATAATGACCGATGGTCACTACCACAGTAGGAGATAAGGAACGAGCAAATTTGTAAATAGATCGAAAGAGGTAGTCTACCTCGGTGCAACACTAGACAGCAAGCTGATTTTCAGGGAGCACGTTGATAAAACGAAAACCAAGTGTAAGATCCCTGTATCCACTCATCAACAGGAGGTCTACCATGTTCCTGAAAAATAAGCTTGCTGTCTACAAACAAATAATCCTTCCCGTAATCGAGTACGGTATGCTAATATGGGAGAGTTACGCCAAAAGCCATCACCTCAAACTCCAAAGGATCCAGAACAAGATCCTTAGCATCCTAAACAGTCCCCCGCGAACTAGAAATTCTGAGATCCACCTCCTGGCTGGAATTCAGACATTAGAACAACGGAGTGATTTAGCATGTTTGCCTAAGTTATACTCGTAGTTAGGTAGGTTATCACTTTTTTCAAGGGGTATTCTGTAGACTAGTAGAAAAACGTGAATACGTAAATTAGAATAACAAATGAAACAAAGATGAAGAGCCTGATAGGCTAATCAATTAAAATGTTAAAACAATGTAAAAACTTAATTAACAGAAATAAACGTAATTTTACTACTACTACTGTAAATAGATCAGTTACAAAATACACGTTGAAGGAAACAGTACCTACGTCGTCTGTTTCTCTGGTCGGTCGATGACAAATTATTTTTGTGAACAGTGGTTCGGTTTGGGCAGCATTCGTCTCGGTGCTAGTTATCTACTAGCGAAGAAAGTCCTTCTAGTGCGGCAAGACATCTTATATAATTTTTATTTTCAGCAAGAATAATCCTTCAGTCGTTCTGATAGATGATTGAACGTAACTTTAAGGTAAATTGTACTTAAACGGCATCAGTTATTTTATATAGTTTATCAAACCGGTCAACCATGGGAGGAATATATACGCAGCAGGCCTTTTATATGATCCATTGCATACCTTTAGGCGTTATCTCCATAGACAATAATCCAGGACCATGCGTCTAATTACGATCCAATTATTGAACATCAATGTTTTTCCTTTACATTTGAAATGGTTGATTGTTGAATGTTTAACTAGTAATAACTTATTTTGCAACTGAAGATTATTAGCAGAAGAATTAAGATTTCACCTGAAATCATATGTACAATGCCAACAATATTAAACACAAGTTTAATCACACTACATATTTCTAATACTGAATATTAAAAAAAAATATCATTCTGTAATTGTTCAATGATTAACATGTCACCATGATCGGTAAACGTCATGGCCATGGATAAATGCTGCATAGTAAACAATGTGAAATGTGCAACAATTGGGTGGTGTGCAACAATTGGTAGCTTATCCTAGGTGATTGGTTGCGTCGGGTAGAAACAAATAGTTCAAGCTACTTTGCTAAAGACATCAAATGTGCGCCATAATTTGTATCTACAACGAAACCGCTTTACATTGTTTCTACGTTAAAGCTCGTCCCGTTCTCTTCGCACCACTTCAACGGTTTGTCGATGTCCTTTTGTGTAACCGCACAGTCCAAAGCCGATGCGACTACCCTGGATAATTTTATGTCATGTGCGAAGAAAGGTTTGCCAGAAGATAAGCGAAGAACATAATGACAATAAGTGGTCCTAGCACGCTTCAAAAACTGAAGAGTCTTCAGTCTCGATTTGGACAAATGCATTGCGATTTGTTAGATATTTACTTCCATACCCTGTAAAAGGCTTCTTACTGACTAATTAGAAATAACACCATCATGACGTAATGCCTCACATGTATTTACTCTAATTAATCATAAAATATTTAAACAGCGCAGTCGACATAAGTCAGTCAACAGAAATCCACTGACGTAAATCCATCCATAACTCCTACGACTTATTCTTTAATCAGAGCGTGATATGCAATCTTTCAATTCTGACTCTCAGTCGTAGAAGTAGGCATGCCGTACTGCCTATCTGGGGTTTAATTTGTCTATTTTTAGACACCACTTACGTCCGGAAACAATAAATATTCGGAATCAAAGCATTGCACCAGGTACCTGCAGTCAACATCAGTCCGATCTCGGCCGGTAGCCCGTTGACAATCGTATTAGCTAAGTGTCCGTTTATTGTTCTCCATGCATTCATCCCACGCTATCGACAATCTCCCTTCAGCATCATCACGGTCGGCAAATTCACCAATGACGTCAATTCAATTTAGTGTCAGTCGGAGTGTGTCACAATCATCCCCGGGCCACAGCATCACTATCGTGTTACGAACGAGACCGCCGCCACACCACGCCGCCGCCCGGAGACAACTTTGGGAGAACAAACAATTCAATCTGTATCGCATATAGGTAGTTAGTTAGGCTGAACCGAGCTGCTTCATCTCCTTGGTGATTGGCCACAGACTAAGTCGATATGACACCCCTTCGCAAAAGCAATGGATGCAAAAACTGTCGTAACAATTATTGCACAATAACTGTCAACTCGACCGAGTACTGGAGCCGTGGGCCTCCCTGCGGTTTAAGTAGTCATTAAAACTTTATTGGTTGAACCTGCCCCTTCGCTGCTTAGACCGTTTCGGTGGCGTTGTTTATGATGGTGATCCACTCTGCATACTTTGGCAAAAGAAAAGATGGTTTATTTACGTCAGTTTTACAATTTATAATGTCAGTCAGTTCGCAATAATAAATGCGGTTTAAATTTTCAGGATAAGGTCAAATCATGCCGGGACCGCATGACCTCAACCCATTGTCACTCAATTAAGCGCCGCGCTCGGTCCAGATTGAACTTGATGAATGAGCCGGCGGGAAGATGTGTTTATTTACACCGTTGTTGTCTGTTACGAAATTTGAAATCGCTGCAGTCCGTGGGGGTTGAGGGAGGAGGATATAACCTTGACACTTGGCAGTCATTGGGCACGCAGACGCCTCCGATCTCGACGCGTTCGCAATCCATTCCACATAGAATATTGGCGCATAAACAAAATTCCATCATATGTAGGTATGTACCTACCCCACGGCATCCGCTTCTATCTGCCATCCATTTTGCTTCTGCTGTATCGGCAGGTTCTCATATATGAACATCGACCGTCTATTCACTCCACCCTATACCAGTCAAAACTGTCCTGTCTATTTATAGACCATTTCTCCGCGATCGCGATCTGCACGTCATGGGCCACGGAAAGTGGCGTGGTCGAAAGCCTTAAGCATCCGGTGAATTACCGGGTCCATAAATAATCCACTTTGTTTTGGCTACGTGATTGATGCATCACCATCATATCCCGCAAATCCTCAAATCGTGCGCGTTCCTCCGGCAGTGTTTTGGTGTGCAGATCGTAGGAACGCATGGTAGTGATGCATCAACATCGTCGTCATGACATCGCCATCTTCGTTCTTGTGTTGTGCGAGTGTTTTTTTTTAATGTGACGCCTACATTTGGTCGATCGGGATCGGTGACATGATTTTTTTTTTTATAGGAACGGAAAATTGCCTGTTTACAATCATTTAAATTTCTTTCTGACGCAAGGAAATGGCGCAGAGAAGACTGAAGAGAAGGATTTCCACATGTTTTATGATCGGTTCAGTGCACGGTAGGATAGGTGGCCGGAAAAGATATATGACTTTAGATAAATTTCTGGATGGCACCATTTACAGCGCCATGACATGTTTGTTGCCGCTGCAATTAGCGGGAAACATTCTTCGGCACGGGGTTAAATTGGTAGCCCCATTTTTTGGCAGGTTTATCATATGAGGATGGTCAAAACTAGAGAAGGTCTAGTATAATAGAGGAGCGGACTGGCTGGTTTTGAGCCAAACGGACTGTCAAAGCCAGAGCCAATCGAGCAGCGCCTATCTTGATTGCATTGGCAGTGTTGCTAGAAACCACCCAACTCCATGCTTATCAAAGGAGGGTGGCCTGATTCGAATACCGGTCTTGCCGAGGATCATCCGCAATTGAAATTTTCACATTTTCACCTGGATTTTCTCTCGGTTATTCTTGCCAGTCTCAATTGGTATGGACTTCAATGGGATAACCACAGGACTTTATAGGGATGTCCATGTAATTTTGAAAGAAGTTCCAGTACTGCTGTGGGATGTCAATACGTATTAACCCCACATATTCCATCAGACCTGGACTGGTGTACGATTGCCTTAGCGCAATAGCATAAGATTTATTGGAACGGACCAAATGCAATTACATTCTATTCTATTCCACGAGTCCGATATCAAGTACATCCCCGTCACCAGATCGGGTTATTTTGCAGATGCATCGCTGTCACTTGAGCTCGTATCAAGGGTCCTCAGTGAGATGGGTTGCCTACCGATCGGTCAACTGTAAGGCCTTGGTCATTACTGAACAAACATGTTGAGGTTTTATTAAAAACTGGCTCGAGGATGTTGCTCCTAGAATCGGGAAGAATGCAGCAGGTAACAATTTGATCCATCATTGATCAAGCTACGCCTTCGTTTCTGTACATCTGCAAGGAATCAGCACTTCATCGATCCGGAATCTGGTGGACGGGTTCAATTTGCTTGAACACTGTATAGGTTTTATGGCTTTCACTTCCTCTTCCACTTCCCGAAGGGAAGCTGATTGCTTGCCATGATTCATCAGAGAAATTGAGAATGTAAACACAATCACACAAGTCGTAGCTTTCTGGGTTGCCAAACTCATGGATTATTGACACCTTGATAGGCACACTTTGATTGACCCTTGATTGACATGTTCGGCACAGCGCTTAGCACAGCTCAATCACTCGGTACCGATTTAGGTGTGCAGAGTTGAATACCCCTTGCCTCACTCACAAATGGCTTGCCAAACCATAGCCTTTTTACGGATTTTTTCGGTAAAAGTCGACTTATCCGCACCGTCAACACTTCGGCCATCACGAACGGTGTAGTACTGATCAACAGGAGGAGTTTTGTAATTAAATTTAACGATTCA
The DNA here is from genome assembly GCF_037179485.1 of Ochlerotatus camptorhynchus. Classification (NCBI taxonomy): domain Eukaryota; kingdom Metazoa; phylum Arthropoda; class Insecta; order Diptera; family Culicidae; genus Ochlerotatus; species Ochlerotatus camptorhynchus. The sequence continues at coordinate 576,027 of NW_027040560.1, read as the reverse complement.
TCGTCCATAATCACGCCCATCGATTTTCCGCACAGCAATTGGTCGTATAGCTTCCGAGCCCTCGATTTGACGAATGCGGCTTGTTTTTCACTCCGCTTTGGCTTCTTTTGCTTCTTATACGTCATTAGACCCATTCTTGCCTTGGCCCACTTGGCGTTACTCTTCGAGGATCCCACTTTTTTAGCCACCTCGCGAACTGAAGCACTTTTCTTGCGAGTGAAAGCGTGCACGATTTTCCGGTCCAGATTTTAGTCAACAAGGTTCGGTTTACGTCCAGATTTTTGCTTCATCACCATTCTTCCAAATTGCGTTTCGAATGGCTCAGATGCTTACACCTTCCAATTTCGCTAGTTGACTCAGAGAAATGTTGGGGATGGTACACCATTTGTGCTTTTCCGGAGAAATGGTTCGCATTGTCACGGAAATGTAAAGAAGCGACACTTGAGATACACGAAACTGTAGGTCGAAATGTAAACAATGATTCAGCGTGATGAGGGCCTCCCTTAGCTCAGTCGGTAAAGGCGCAGCTACAAAGCAAAACCATGCTGGAGGTGGCTGGGTTCGATTTCCGGTCCGGTCTATGAATTTTTCGGGTTGGAAAATTTCTCGACTTCCCTGGGCATAAAAGTATGATTGGACTGCCACACAATTATACCAATGCAAAAATGGTACAGCCATCGAATTAGTAACTGTGGAAGTGCATCTTAGAACACTAAGTGGAGAGCACGCAATAAGCTAATATGAGATATGCAATAAGCTTGAAATGGGAAGAAGAAGAAGAAGAAGAATATCAGCTGTTTAAACGATATCTGCAACAAGCAGGGGTGTTCCAAAGTCGTGCTTAGACATTCTGTGACACCCTATAGACCCTCTCTAGTTCAAACATGTGATCGGGTATAGATCGCGTGGTTCAAAATATCGATTTTGATGTACATAGCTCAATCGATTCTTAATCAGGGATTCTAATCATTCTCCCAAAATTTCATCAGTTACGCCCTCTGGCTCTTAAGTTCATATGAGAATTTCTATAAGGAAAAGAAAACTGTTTTGTTCTAATCGTTCTAGCCTTTCGTCGTAGTTATGTACGGGTAAGAAGCTGATGTCACGTCCCTGAAATTATCCCAGCTACAACTTTCAGAAATGATTAAACAACTGCTGTCAGAACAACACTGCACTGCTTCTATAGAGGTAACTCTAAGACCAGAAGGTCCCGAAGAAACGAGCTCAACTTTTTGGCTCAGCTCTGGTACTATCTTCGATCCCAAGCTAATCGATGCACCTCTCGAAACATAGGAAAATCCACGAACCCCTCATTTTATCTGTCAAACTTTCATAGCGAATCAAAACAAACATAGTGTAGTACTGGAATTTATACTAGAATGGGGTACGTTAATCGATTTGCTTGGGACCAATAGGCTAGTCAAGTAGTGAGCCAATTTTAAATTCGCTATGGAAATTTGACAGATAAAATTAAGGGTTCGTAGATTTTCCTATGTTTCGAGGGGTGTATCGATTAGCTTGAGACCGAAGAGAGTACTAGAGCTGAGCCAAAAAGTTGAGCACGTTTCTTCGGGACCTTCTAGTCTTAGATTTACCTCTATGGTTCTAGTCGATTCCGGTGGAGATTTTCGATGATACCAACGAAAGTTCCAGTGAACTTTTCTGACATTCTCGACAAAGGAAGTTACATCAACGAAAGTTCCAGCGGATGTTTCTGACGTTGTCGACGCAGGAGGTTCCACTCGATTTCGACGGAGATTTCGGATGCTGCCAACAAAAGTTCCAGTTAATTTCAGCGGAGTTTTCTGACATTTTCGATGAAGGCGGTTCCAATAGAGATTTCTGATGCTGTCAATCAAAATTTCAGCGGATTTCAGGAGGTTCCACATGATTTTGGTGCAGATTTCAGATGCTGTCATCGAATGTTCCAATGGATTTTTTTTTCTCACGTTTTCAACGAAGGATGCTCCACACGATTTCGGTGGTGATTTCACATGCTGCCATCTAAAGTTTCAGTGGATTTCGACTTAATTTTTCGGAGAGCTTGAGTAGCCGATAAACCGTTTCTATTTCAGAGAATCCTTTTTGCCAAAATGAGTTTTTACTTCTTCCATAGACCTGAAAATGTGCCGGTCTACATGTTAGCTCTATTCTGACGGCATGTGAGACATTGAGTTATCGTACTACGAGCATTTCTTATTTGCCTTTAGCTTTTTCATTATCTTAAGCATTGATAGACGAGTAGTTTAAACCAGGCTTGATGGAGCCTCGCTCGCGAGTTTGAAATGAGCCGAGCGTAGCATTTTTCTGAGGAGTAGAATGCCTACTGCCAAATCATTTCACTAAGCTTCAGAGCTTGAGAGCGAAGGCGGATAAAATGAGAGTAAGGTTTGCTGCCACTCATTGACGAGTGCACGGATGAATTTGAGTTCACTCACTCGACAAAAAGTGACACAACAGCGGGGCCCTGTTTACTAAAAATGAACACATATGTGTTCATTTTTAGTAAACAGGGCCCCGTTGTTGTGTCACTTTTAGTCGAGTGAGTGAACTTAAATCCATCCGTGCACTCGTCAATGTTCATGTCTTCTATCACACGCTCTTACTCTCACTCGGGGTGAACTCTGAGCTACTTGCGTCGAACAAAAAAGTCATCCGGAGTCTCGAAAAGCGCACCTCACGTCAAATCATCCTCTCGCTGAAGTTCACTCTTCCTTTCTCTCGAGGAGTTTTTTGTTTACTTCTTCCATATTCCTGCCGCCACTCACTCAGCTGGCTAAACTCGCAGGACAAGAGTGTTTTAAATCCTCCAGTGAGTTTTGGGAGTTTCAGCAAGCCTGGTTAAAACGCAGATCTAATAATTGCAACGTTCATGGTTCAAAGCAGCTCTGCAACCTCTTACAATTTGTTTAAACATATGTATTGCTTCCAACGATCAAGTAAATTTTATCGAAGCGAAAATGATCCGTAATTAAGGACCAAAACAACAGTTATGATTTGAAATTTTTCCTTGTTATTCTTAATTGTCTTCTTCTCACTTCTCCGGAAAGCAGTGGTAGTGAAAAAGAAACGCACCGGTTAAAATAGATCAAGTTGGCTTGGTATTTTTGTTTCGCTCTTCATATTAAATCGTTTTCCCGTTGAAGGCATTTGCTTTTCACACGCAGTGTGATATGGGATTTTCATTGGAGCGAAAGAGTAAGGAACAGTCAGCCATTTTTTACGCACAAAATGACAGTTGTTTATGAGATTTTCCATTGACGTAAAGAGCATCAGTAATAGTACGTTCAGACAGCAGAGTTATAACATGTTATAGCGCTATCTTGATGGTGGTTTCTGTGTTGCAATTATTTGACAACCGTTATAACATGTTATAACTCTCCAGTCTGTACAGAGTTTTATATTTAAATAGAACATTAAATTCGTGTACTACGATTGAGGAGAAAGAGATACGTCTGTTTGTCTGTGGAACTAAGGAAATCTATACACAAATACAGAACGTTAAATTAAGTGAAATTTAATATAAATTGCATTAATTCAATCAAAAAATTAAAGGCGAACAAACTATATTAGGATGCGATGCCAATGACCTTTGCGACTGAATGTTTCGCATCTGGGAGTAAATTTGATGGTCGAAAACTTTGAAAATGAGTGTCAACTTGATTCCATGGATTGCTCTATCATTATTCGACACGACATAGAGTTATTCGAGTCACTGCTAACTGTAATATAACTCTAGAAAAAAACAATTGATTGTTTTAAGATCCATTCACAGCGCACCAGCGCTGCAGGACATCGAATCAGATGCTATCCTGGTTGTACTAAAATCGCCAAAGGCATGAACAATAATCCCCCCAAGCAAAACAACAAAATTGGACACAACTGCAAGCCAAAAAAAAAATATATACAGACCATTAAACTTTGCTTATATTTAGCGATCTGTTAAAACTGCGCTCAGTTATCATTTTTCTGATCACGAAAGGTGGTAAAGAAATATTTTTGCGCTCACAATGAATGACATCACATCCATATCATCACCACAGAGCTTCCGAAGCTGTGTAAACAACAGGGCAATCAAAATAAACATAAAAAAGAGAAACATTGTGGTCATTTGCCGAACGTAAAAATCAAAAATACCACAGCAGCAGATGCAAAAAATTGTTTAATTGCTCGAACGCCTACTACGATGGTGATCATGCTGATGATGATGATGATGGCATTCTCTACTCTCGATCAAGAAGAAAGTGTGCAGATAGGTTACTAATTTATTTTATTTCCAATTTACTCATATAATAGTCTACCATATCATGATAAATATTAAGCATTTTAGAAAAAATCTCCAAATCCGTGCCAATACGAAAAGGAAAGAAAAATTACCCTAAGTAGGAACTACCCACCGCAAGCCGTCGCGCAGCCCCTACTTTCTAATCATGCCGGCACTCTTGATTCGCTTCCGCATGTGCTTCGGTTGTGCCCGAATCACCGACGTTTCGATCTGAACCGGCATCGTGCGCTGACGGGCGATGAATAGTTTCTGTACGTCCAGTGAGGCATACTGTCTTCCACTGTTGCTCAATGCAGTAGAGGTAGCCTTCATCCCATCGGAGGGTTCCTTCACTGCTTCACCTGAAACGTAAATTTCAAACTCATCAATCACATTGCCCTAATCCCAGCCTACATTCGCATGGAGCAAACTCTTACTAACTTGATTTGGACGAACTGTTGTCTTTGTTCTCTTTTTCGTCCCCGGAGGTGCTGCTCTTCTTGTCCTCCGACAGATCACTCGACGATATCGGACTCTCTTCGGCGAGGGCCAAGTTCGTAGCTGGTTCGCTCGTAGATGATTTCTTCTCACCTGACACGTTGTCCGATTTGCCGGAATCTTCTTCCGGCGTTGAATTTCGTTGCATCGCCACTCCTCGAGTTAACGTCATCCGTCGAGTTGCCGTATCGTATTCGTCAATGTTCAAACTGTACATTGGTCGGCGATGATTCTCCATACGCGCATCTTCGAATGAATTATCACTTTCCTTTGGTCGCTTGTGATCCAGCTTGATCTGGATTACACTGTTGGGGTAATCTTCCAGGCTCTCCGTAGATTGATCCTCCGTGCATGTTTGCATTGTGCTGTGGTAGTCCCTTAGAAATTTCCTCTTGTTGGTTCGAAATCTCCGATAGGAACGTTGAATTGTCGAGGCAGCTTGTGCTTCAGCTTCCTTCAGTAGCTCTTCGCGTTCGATAAACTCATCCAGTGATTGATTAATTGCGTTGTTCCCGAACGAAGCGTACGGTATATTAGAAGAGGTATTCTGCGAACTTCGTTTCAGGAATCCTTTGTTTGCTTGAATTGTTGTCTGCGAAGGTAGCGTAGACTCCGTATCCGTCGATGCAATCGTTTCCAGTGCCGTTTGTACGTTGTTATCATCTATGGTGTTCTCCACCTGTTCTGGGTCATAATAATCTGAATCTGCGACAGATACCGAACTTGCTAAAATTTTGTTCTTGATGCTACCGATGTAATACCCATCGAACTGATCCTCTTCCTCAACGTAATCCGGGTCATATTTCCGCAAATCTACGTAGTTCGTATCCTGCCTAGCAAGGTCCACGCGTTCGGTCATGCACCTGCGAATAAGAGTTTTGCGTGGAGAACTTTCAAGCGTGGCTATGTCATCCCTGGAATGCAACTGGTTCAGTAGTTGTGTATTCCGAGCTCTAGCAGCCATCATCGGGTTGAACACCTCGTTCCCATCGTCTTTGCCATTATCTTCGTTGGCAACCCCATCACCTTCAGCTTGCTCGGCTGCTTCTTCAGTGATGGGGCTGTTCTCTAAAAAATCATCGGTAAAGCTACGCTTGGTCGGTTGCCGACTTACCGGAGGAGGAGGTTCATCCTTCACCACTACATCCGCATCGTCGTCATCGTCATTTTTGCCTGGATCGTCTTGAGCCTTAGCATCGCTTGGATGCTGCTGGTTCTCCAGCTCCGTTTTCTTCAACGAGTAAAACAATGCTTCCGCTGAATCTTTGTTGAACGATGCCAGATCAACCTTCTTGATCTCTTCCAATTCGACGCTTGGTTGTTTGATTGGGAGCATCGAAGTAGATGGAGACACTTGCTTTTGGATGCATGGTTCTTCTACTACCTCTTCCTTGGACTCGTCGACTTCTACAGAATTCTGTTCCGTGGTATTTTTTGTGTCACCTTCTGAGTTGATCGGTTCTACACCTCCTTCCGATTTTTCTGCATTCTTTTCAATGCTCTCACCTTTTTCTACAGAAACTTCTTCAGCACCCACTGCTTCAGAGCTTGGCTTGGCATCGACATCATTCTCAGTAGTTTCCTCGGAGGGAGGAGCTGAAGGTTCAACCGCTTCATTGTCCGCTTGATCATTTCCGTTATTCTTCGGTTCTGCAACTGCCTCATCGTCCTTCTCCATCGAGGCAGGATGTTCCGGTTCAGCGTCTTCTTCATCATCTCCCATTCGGCTACTAAGGGACATCTCACCGGCATCGACGGAACCATCGCGCTCTTGACCACTCGCTGCCTCGGCCGAGGTATCACCTTCCGACTCCTTGGCTGAAGATTCTTTCGATACTGTATTCGACTGATCTACACTTGCGTTCAGCTCAGACTCCGTTTTGTCCAGCGATGGTTCCTTGGATGGTTTTGCTGAACCGCTTGAGTTTGGTTCATCTGCTGGCTCTTCGACGGAACCTATCGGACCACTGGCTTCCGATTGTGGTTCTTCTGTCGATCCTACCTTCTCCGGGGAACCACCAGGGTTTCCTTCTGTTGCAGAAATTTCAACGTTTAAGTCAGACTCCGTTTTGTCCAGCGATGGTTCCTTGGATGCTTTTGCTGAACCGTTTGAGTTTGGGTCATCTGCTGGTCCTTCGACGGAGCCTACCGCTTCCTTCGAATCACTGCCTTCAGATGGTGGTTCTTCCATCGATCCTACCTTCTCCGGTGACCCAGCAGGATTTTCTTCCACTGCAGGCTGATCCTCCGTGGAGGCGGATTTTACTGGTGATGCTTCGCCGCCTGTTGCCTCAGATTTGGGATTTTCTTCCATAGATCCAGCGTTTTCGTCTTTCGGTGGAGATGATGATGGTGGTTCTTCCACGGATTCGGGTTTCACCGGAGGTTTATCCACTGAACCACTGGATACCTGTTCGGTTTCCTCTACCTGTCCGGAAGCTTGCTCTTCATTAATATCTGGATTTTCTACTGATTGGCTTCCTTCAGGCGACTTGTTCTCTTGCTCCTGATTGTTTTCATCTACCAGTGTAACTTCTTCCGTAGCTGGTTCTTCGGTTGATTTTGGTTTTAGTTCCTCTTCAAGTGATCCACTAGTAGCATTTTCAGTTGGATCACCAGGGGACTTATCTTCCGATTCTTCCTTCAAAACAACATCTTCACTATTTGATGGTACGTTGGCGTCAGCCTCGACACTCTCATCATTTGGGGAAACGGTGTCTTTTTCGCCTTCGTTTTCATTCGATTTAGATCCTTCTGACAATTCTTGCGACTTGTCCTGTTCAGTAACTTTATCAACAGAATCAGTTTTTTCGGGTGAGACGTCTTCTGGAGGCTGCTCCTCCTGTTCATCGGTAGATGTTTCGGTCTGTGGTTTTTCAGTCGATGAATTTTCTTCTGCTGGTTCATCGCCTGCTTTCTCATCGGAACCTGCAGGAGGCTCTTCTGCATTATTTACTGACGATTCCTTGGGGGAGTCAATTATGTTCGCATCCTCGATAATCTCTTCTTTCGTTTCATTCTTGCTGGGCTCTTCTTCGGTAGGTTCTTCGACAATAGGCTTCGCTTGCGCATTTTCGGAATCCACCGACATTTCAGCACCTGGTTCTTCACTGGGAACGTCAGGTAGTTCTGGGACCGTTTCTTCAACTCCGAGTGTAGGTTTATCCGCATCGACCGTATCAACACCTTCAGCTTGTACCTCACCAGAATCCTGACGGTCAATAGAAATTTGCTTCGGACTCTCGGATTTCGCTTCGATCGATCCATTAGTTATTGGTTCCTCTTTCTTTTCCAGTGAATCGTCGACTGGTAAATCTACTTCGTCAGAAGTTTCCTTTGATTCTATAGGTGCATCCATATTTTCCTCAGACTGATTCGTTTCTGTCGCTTGTGGAGCATCTTCCACCAATACTTCTGCTTCTCCGACAACCTCTCCAGTAACTTCAGCCGTACTAGGAGTACTTCCGTACTCCTCAGCATTCCCAGGTTTGAGTACATCTTCATCTTCGTCGGGCGGATACGAGTCCACATCTTCACAGTTAGTTGGGCGTTGCGATTCCACTGCCAAATCGGCTTCAACTTGCGTTTCAATCGCTTCACCAGTTTCCCTATCAGCTTCGTCTGATTCTACCACAGCATCTTGTAGCACACTGGACACTGCATTCGCCGCGGCAATCGAATCAACACTCACAGTTTTATTGATCGATCTCGATTCTCTCGGTGTCTGATACTCTTGATGGGCCTGAACTTTCACCATTGCTTGCTCTATCAAGTCCGGAGAGTCTTCCTTGATTGCATCCAGACTGTCCTGTCGAGAACCTTTTCCACTTCCACCCGATTTCTTCTCATCTTCACCATTAGGCACTTCTGGCGATCCAACAGCAGATTCTTGTTTCTCCACTGATTTATTCGAATCTTTGGATCCTTGCCTTCGGACACGTTTCTTTCGGCGACCTCGGGTAGCCGAAGCACTGCCTCCGCTGTCATCATCTCCATCGCCTGCACTAGCCGTTCCACTTCGCAAGGCCATTCCTCCGGCAGAACTAGGAATATCACCAACACTTCCGGCACTGAGGCTACCGCCATCATTGCCACCACCTTTGACACGGCACTTGTCCTTGTAGTCGGTATACACTTTGTACGCGCTGAAATTTGTGTACCCCCTATCCAGCTCACCATCCCTTTCGTGGATTAAATTCTCGAAATACTCCGCCGCGTGGACGTAGATATTTTCCGGATTTTCCTTGATGACACTTTTCGCCAAACCACGCATCAGCTCCGGCAGCCCTTCCGGGACTTGGGGAGTTGTGATGGGCATTTTCCACACTAGAGCCTTTGAACAATGCTCTAAAGAACTTCCACTTTGGTTGGAATCTCGAATCGCAATGATTCAGCGGTGTAAAAATCCAGAACCTTTCCAAGAGTCAAGTTTTCCGCGGTACTGAACTGGTAATGCTATTCCAGATTGGATAATCGATAAAGGAAGAAAACGGGACCAACCCACGAGGGGTTGTTCATTTGCATAGCAACGTTGAAACGAAAGAACCCTACCAGGTTTCGACCTATGGTGCCTCATTAAGTTTCAAGGGTTAGATGGCCGTTGTCTGGGTTACCACCGAGGAACAACACAAACACCCAGAGTGCCATCATCGTCGTCGTTGTTATGGGTTTTCTTATTATTCCGCTGAGCCATGTTTATGCATGAGTTGGAAAAAAACGGTGGTCAAGTGGACAATCATTAGAAAGTGCGACCATCCGCGGTGCGGAGAAAAGGGGGCTGGGAGGTTGCAAAATACCATCACATCTATACACTAATTACGAAGCAGAGGCACATGCCACAGGCCACGAGAGGTCAATGTTTAGTAGGCGCTGCAGCACGCGGTATGCCTGGAATAGTAGGCTCGTGTTTTTCTTGTTGTTGAGAAATTTTCCATTTGGAGGGAGACTGTTCAATGTGAGGACGTTGGAATTTTGGGAAAATTGTAGGGGTTAAATTGTAGTAATAAGAGGAAAGTTAAAGATTCACTACGTGATTTATTGCATTAATTATAATAGAAAAAAATCAATCCATAACTTGTTAAATAGCTAATTACCCTTATTCCTAATTTACGATGCATCGGAAATGGTACACATTTTTTTTTTATTTGAATGGCCTATCGATACGTCGTAAATGGGAATAAGGGTGAATATGTAGTTATAAATATTGGTTGGATATGTACTTGAACAAAAACCATGTTGTGACATTAGGGGTATGATTTACGTAGGTATTTACATTGTTTGAGAACTCAGATTTGACCGAAGCCTGTTCGGGAAAAATGCCGAATTTCGAATACAGACTGAACATAGAAATGTAGAAATAGTTTAAAAAGTCTTGAACTTGAAAAAATTGAGATCCATGGCGAAATTTCCGAGGTTACGGTTCCCGGATTTGAAGTCCGAAGAAATTTTCGGTCAAATTTTGGACAAGGATCAAGATTTTTTGAATTTGATAAATTTTCGAAATTTTAAAGAATTTTGATCAAAATGCAAAATGAGTTTTGAGGAGGATTTCAGATGAAATCTAGGGATAGTTCCAAAAGAATTCTGAGGAAAAATTCAATTGAAATTTACCAGAAGTTCCACGTAATTTTGAGAAGTCTTTCAAAAATAAAATTGAGGACAATTAAAGGTGAATTCCGAGGTAGTTTTGAAGAGACGATTACCTGTGAATTATGGGTATAATTTCAGGGTATTCGAATGCAAGTCTGAAGTAATCTAATAATTAAATTGTGAGGAGAATTCTACGACCAACTGAATTATGTTACGGCTACAATCCTGACACTACCCCAAGGGTTTGGTCACTCCGCACAGTGTACCAAAAATACAGATGGGCACACCTGGGCACTTTCATTGGCACCCATTGTTAGAAATTTTCATGTTATTAAAAGTTACTGGCAACACTGTACTATATCTGCGCCTGCTCTGTGCATGTGTGAAAATGTTAATCATTGTTGTTGACACAATCCAATTTTTGGTTTCATAGCTTCAGCCGTGAATTTTCGGCGCAATTCTGCCATGGATTCCTCCCAGCGCACATATTTTCAAAACATTAGGTAAAATCTGGTCAAAAGTCAAGGAGGGATGAGCGAGGTCAATCTGTGGGTTATACTGGAATTCTTCCGGATGGTACTGGAGTCGCTACTAGAAGACTTCGAGATCGGAGAACCTCCACTCAAGACGATCGAACTGTTCAAGGATCTAGTGCGGAAGGCTTTGGTGTTTCAGAACAGTTTGATCGAAGTTGGGAAGGGGGTGGCATCGTTCCGGAAGGTAATTGAAAAGATGACCATGAAGGGAATGCTACTGGTCATAATGCCGATTCGGCATGTAATTAGTGAGTTGGTTAGTGGGGAGAGCGAGACCCTGAAGGAGGAAGTGAAGGAAACGTTGAAGACGTTGGTAGATCGATTTGTGGCGGGAAGATTCGTGACGGAGCTGAAATCACACCCGAAGGAGGTTAAGTGGAATTGTAAGATGTTGGCAGGTCAGATGTTAGGCTTGAAGGTGAGCTCTTGAAAGACGACGTTGGTTGAAGGATAGGTTTAGCTCTCGGACACGACCCTGGTAATTCAGCGCTTGAAATAGAAGTTTTATATACTTGGCGGAGAAGAAGTTCCGGCGAAGTGTAAAGTGACCGGTGTTTTCCATGGTGCGATGAGAGCAGTTCGGTAAGCATTTCAACATCGCGATGTTTACAATAATCCTCGATCCGAACGCAGCTTTAAGAATTCTATGAGGTACGAATTGATTATGGAATCCGAGCCACACAGAAAGTGGTAAGGGCATCGGTGTCCATACAAAGGCCACCATCTGGCCGTAGTAGTTTTATCAGTGGACGTTTACCATGTTTGATTCCGTAACGCTTCACCACTTCGTTGACATTCAGTTCCATGATTCGTTCCTCATTGTAACTGACATCGATGAATTCGCCTTCGATCATCACTCGGACCATGTTCGGAGGTAGAATCTTCACCCGTGTTTGCTTCCCTACCATCGACAGCGCCCCAGCTTTTACAGGTGTTTTCTGGCCGGCACTGCTTTTCGCCAGAGACATCATACTTCTCTCCATCTGTCCGATCGTTGAACTGTCTGACCGTGTGGAAATATTAAACCCCACATCCACCAGGGCAGTCTGATTCCGGTTGAAACTCCCACTAGAACTCTGGCGATGCATCTTTGACTGAGTCGATGGCTTTCGGTAGAAACCCCTCTCGGAAGCGTTCATCAGAATCTGAAGTGCATCTGGACCATCATACTTCAATCCAGTAGAAGTTATTATCCTGTCGGAAATTGGAAGTGCCTTCCCCGGAGAACGTTGTTGCTCTAAGTTTCAATTTGGTGGCCGAGTCCTTTTCCGAGATAATTTGGGAGCAACGAATCGATGGTCCGACAGTTAGGATCTGAGTTAAGATTCCACTGCTTGTTGTTTTGTTTCTTCAAAACAAAATATGTGAACTGTCAAATTAACCGGGTTGCCAAACATACCATTATACAAACAAAAAATTCAGTCTGATGACAGCTGCGACACACTGAGAAAAAAGGCGGCGCAAATGTGTAGAGCGACCACCCCTTGCACTACCCCTAATGATCAGCTACGTCTGAAAGTATTTTCAATGTTATTGACCGGTGCACAAATTTTTGGATTCTAGCGAAAATTTTAGTTTGACAGATACAATTTGCACACCACCCACTAACACCAGTAGGCATGTGTTGCATTGATAAGTTGGTGTTATGACAGCATGGTTTATATTGCACTGATGCAAAAAATCTTTCACTGTATTGCCAGCGAGACCCCACTTCCTTACTTCTTTTCCCGAAGAATGGCATTTGAAATCACGCACGGAAAGTAATAGCCAACAGCCGTAAAAACCCATCCGGAAGTTTGTCTTGCGAGAAGCCGTTGGTTTGCACATTCTCTTCGTTCCTGTCGTGAAATCCATCTTCAGGTTCTGATCCACTTTCCGCGAGATCGTAATCGATCCTTCTTGAGTAGGCACTCGAACATTCAGCAGTATGTTCCTCATCCGGAAATTGCCTCTCCCCAAACGACTCACACAGGAATTCCACATCATCGAATGAATTGGGCTCGTCAGTCGATGGCTCAAATTCTTCGCTAGGTTCTCTAGCATTCTCCCGGCGCCGTTTTGGACTTCGTTCGGACTGCATTCCGAAAATAGATTTTTTTTTGCTAAACATAAAAAGACGAAATTAAGAACGGCTTAAAAACGAGAGACTTACCAGCGACGGGTATCAATAAAGAAAAATTGGTGAAATCCTCGGTGTTTCTACCCAACAAACAATTTTAGCTGCAGACTAGCTTATACAGGCAAAAATTAGCTGTATAAGCCAATTTTCAGCTGTATAAGCTAATCTGCAGCTAAAATTGTTCGTTGGGTGTTTAAATAATAGAATCTCAATGGTGGCTACGGTTACTTTTCCCACACACAGAAATCAAAACAAAGACGCGAAAAGTTGCCGTCGAGGCAGCTGTCAAACTGCAATGTCATATATAACAGGATTAGACATCCCTTTCACTCTGCCACTGTTCTTATGTAACCACGTTTTTGACGTCATAGTCGTCGTTACATAAGAACAGCGGCATGATGAAAGTGATGACAAATTCTCATTGCCGGACTTGTTCTTTATGTCATTCGTTAAACTGCATGGTAAGAGTATGTGTGAGGTGTGCAAATATTCACTGTGCAAAAATGTTTTGCACAGCTGTCTAATGAGGTGCAAAATGCGCAATAATCAATCAGTCATTCAATCAAAGAGAATTCTGTGGAGAGCTCCAAGCTACCAAGCTACCGATAAAAATTCCAAAGGAATCTAATTCTGAATATCACCTTTTGTATTCCGATCGAAACGGATTTCCCATACAAATAAAATTGTATGGGAAATCCGTTTCGAACGGAATAGAGAATAGGGGTGTATAGCTCAAAAAAAAGTGCGGAATTTCAAGCTAGTTTAAAAATAATCTCACGAGAATTCCTAATCTAATACAAACACAGCCAGTACGAGAAAGCATCCTAGAAAATGATTAAGTTAGATAACGCCTAATTATTTGTCTTGTCAATATTGATGTTTTCAGCATATCTGAATTATGAGACAAACATTAAAAAGGCCTACTGCGTTGTATTTGCCGCTGAGATGATTCTTAGAAATGCTTCGAGGTCAAATAAAACTATTTAAACAACGAAGCATTTCTTGGGTAGAAGGAAGCGTGGACAGTTATATGAATTTGATTACCATAATATTGGTATAAATATAATATTAAACATAACAATGGAACGATTTCACCATGTCTCCTATGTTATCCATTATCCCATCCTGACGATCGCAAACAAACACAGAACATCATCTGAATCTCCATCATAAACAAAGTGACCGATTTTTTTCTCTCCCACAGGAGAAAATACTAAACTTCCCACGGAACTGACAACAGCGGAAAACCGAAACACAGCTCCAAACTTGAATAAAAGTAAGGATACGATTTATCCAACATTTTTCATTACGTCCGGTTTTTGTACGGAGTAGTCCCGGGTAGTCATTGTTGTGATGATCTGCTTAATTAGCGGGGCACCTAATTCGATAAATGTTTTTCTCACACAACTCGCAGAACAATTATCACAATCTGCATTGGCATGGCTAATGGGTGTGCTTAGGATGCCTGACCCCCATCACAATTTATGCAGGCCGACCTAGATTTTTTTTTTGGATTCTAATATCGACAATATAAATTATATAAATCTTCAAAAAACAATGGGGCCCCCTTAGCTACGCCAATGCTAACCTGTCTATACGGGGAACGCAGCGTAGATTGATGTGTTTCCCACTTCACAGTAAGGTAGATAGTTCCTGAAGAAAGGCTAAAGCTATAGAGCAATTTCAGACCAAATAGCAAAACAAACTAATTTTTGACTCAACCTACTCTGATTAGCATGAAACTTAGCCTAATTGTTCTCTAAAGGCAACGAACCGGCAATGCCGGAATTCAGCCTAATTTTTCAAAATGGCGTATTCGATATATTTCAATTAATCATAGCACGAAAACTCCTCATCTAATCGAAATGACGTCTGAGATAAAATTGTAGAAAACTGGTTTGTCTTAAAAAAAAAACCCACACTGAAAAAAAAATGCACACAAAAAACGAAAAAAAAAAACTGTTGAGAACTACAATAACATAAAATATTACACTTTTAAGATTTTTAAACTTATGTTTATTTGAAAGCTTATGTGTGCTTATGTACACTTAGAAAATAATACCGAAGTCGGTTTAATTTCAATCGAGTTTTTATCTGCTAAATTCTCGGTAGTCTGTTTGGGAGAGACTTAGAAAATTTTCAACCGTCAATTTTTGCTCCGTTTTTTCTAGACTTTTGTGTAGTTGTAATTAGTGTTCCTTCAACTATTTGCCACCCCAGAGTTCTTAAACCACTGATCATCTCGGAACCTAGCACCATTGGTTATTCTTTGTGGCTCTTTGTGTTCCTTACAAGTGGGTCAGATTCTCCGATTAGCAGCCTGAATCCATTCAGCCACAATTGTGCTTTCATCATCTGACTAATCAACTGATTGGCCATACAGGATTTTTGGTTCGCTTGTCCGATACTAAGAATAGGAAAACCTATTTTCGAACCCAGTCAACCAGCCGTTGAGTATGGAGATCACTGTAACAAGACATCGTTCATGGATCAATTTGGTGAGTCCGTTGCAATTTATTCTGGTGCTAATAATTGGCAGGATCCAATATTGGACAGTTTGATGTTTATAAAGTACTATCAGTTAAAACTGTGTTTTTGAGATTTGTCTATATATATTCTTTGGTGCTTCCTACATCGGTTGCAGGACAGTGTTACCGATTTATATTGGATAATCGAATAAATACCATAAACGAACTGTATCTCGGATAGGTAAACCATCCCACATAGGGTTTGGATGATACCCCGAACACGTCGTTAAGCTCTCTTTTATGGTTATTTTTATTAGGGAAATGATAAGACAATCTTATTCAAATGTCGTAATAATACCTCTGACCAAGGAAGAATGATTTATATAGTTTTCATAAAAGTTGACGATACAAATACTAATGAGGAAAGGAATTCCGCATTTCCTTTTCCCAAGTCCTTTTTCTCTCCTTCCCTTCCCTTCTTCTCTTTTCAGAAAGCGAGTAATGGCGCTATAACCATATGCCATATAGGGCTAGGACAAGAGTTAGTGCTCAGGTCCCAACCGCTAGAAGAAAATGGTAGCGAGCAAGGGCGCTATAACCTAGGCGAATACAGCATTCCCTCCGTATAGGTTACGTCCGCACACCGCTCTCTGTTGTCCTTCGACTGAGGTCGGCTGGATCGATTGAGGGATGGCAGTGGGTTGGCGGTGCCGTCCACGCTTGTACGGAGGGAGGACTGTACGCTCGAACACAAGGGGTAAATACCTGTGTTCCATCCCAGGAGATCGGACAACCAAGGAGTGTACATTAACTTTCTTAGCTCTGTCACTCCCAACGATTTATATAGCCTATTTTCAAATCCAGCATACGGAGCGGTTGGTACGGTATGTCCCCGCTCTTTGATTACCTGTGGATTAAATGTTAACCACTGTCTATACTTATTAAGTAGACATGGTAAACATTCACTTCCACAAAAATTAACTTAACGCTACACAGTAGGCCTGGCCGCTTTATTGTTTGTTTCACATCCTTGATGTGCAGCAGGCATTAATAATGACAAGAAAAATGATAGATGTATCATTTTCCAGGATTCTTTCAAGTACTGGCTGTGTATGTGTAGACTAGACTAGACTAGACTAAATTCTCGGTAGTCTGTTTGGTTCAAGAAGGAACAACCGAGGTTTCGTTAAATTTTCTTTTCCCACAATCTGTCAAGCAGGAATAATCTCTTAGACCCCTTGCAGGTATTTTATTATAATTTGCTCCATAATACTCTTGAAAATCATCTGCAGAACACTTTTAGAAGTCAGTCTGCAGTGCTCTTCAAATTATTAATAATTTATGCAGTGTTACCTCCGAATTCCCATAAGATTTCTCCGGAAAATTCACTTGGAGTTCTCCTCAGCAGTCTATTTGTAATCGCCAGAAATTCCTAAAGAACTTTTAGAGGTATTCCTTTCAAAGTTTTCCCTTGAACTCTCCTTTGAATTCTCTAAAAAAAATTTCAACGAAACATCATTAAAATTATTGAATTTTCTTCGGAATCATCCTCCGAATTCCAGTGTTCACTTGGCTGTCGACAGAAGCAAACCATTATCAATGTGTGTCACGCGATCGTCTGTTTACTCGGCAGCAACAATTGTGTTTGGTCTCCTCATTGTTCTCCATCAGCAGTTCTTTTAGTCGATGCGTCGTCGAGTTTGGAAAGCAACCGTTTCGTGATGAATGTGTGAGTGCTGACCACGTTTTGCTGCAATGAAAGCGCTCTGACCTCCGTTGTCGAATCTGCCATACAATGAAACCACTGGAAGCGGCTCCCGTTTTGGTGGAGGAGGCTTATTCGATAGCGGAAGATAAATGTTTATTGTGTTGTACCTTTTGACTATAGTTTTAAGATGTATTGTTTAGTGAACAAGAATCCTCGGCTCTGTAAAGTTAATTCGGTTAAATAAATTAATAAATAATAAAAAAATCATCGGAATTTAATTCCCACGAAATTTTCCTCGGAATTATCTTGAAATGCTCCTCATGCGGTCAGAACTCTCCTGGAATTCGTTTCCGAGTTCCTTTGAAGTTTTTCTGGAATTATTTTGTAATCCTCCTTTTAGCATACTCCCGAAGTATTCCCATGGAATTATGCTCCGGATTCGTTTTCTCCCTGAAATTTCCTGAAATTATCCTCAGAATTTCTTAGAAATTAACTTTGTATGAATTTTCATTAAAAGTTCTGTCGAATCCTAGTTAGGGTTTACTTAGAATTCTTCTCAGAACTACCTTGGTACTCAGGTTTCACATATAATCTGAATCTATTTTCCTAAAACAGACTTTATTTGTAGCTACAACTCTGTCTCAGACGTCATTTCGATCGAGATTTCGATTACTTTGTTTATTTGATTATTTGGTTCTACATCAACAGACTGGGTTTAGTCCTAATGATGGATTAAGCAATACTAGGAAATACAATATAGTCAAGAAGTAACAAGCTGCAAAGGCCGTGAAGTCCAAGTTATTTTATAATTCTTAAAAAATATATCACAGAATCTTCGACGCAGCGTCTCGCGTGCCAAGTAAAAATCAAATAAGGAAGCAACACGATTAAAAACCCTTTGTAGCCTATTGATAGCACCATACAAACTATAGTTTGTACGACGAAAAGGTATCCTCAGCATTGCGTTGTTACGGAGTGCTCGTGGTTGAACGTTACCGTCGATTTGTTGTAGGACAATCGATTCTGCCCTGTAGAATGTCTGCCACAAACAGGGCCCTTGTCGTATCTCTTCGACTCCACAAAGGATCCAGGTGAATTATCTGGCACCGACTTTCGTAGCTTGGAAGGCGATGAGGATCCCTCCAAGGCAATCGTCGAAGTGCAAACCAGATGGGCCGTCGTTAAATAGACTCTACTTATTGTACACTGTTTTGGTAATTGGGATTCCATTCAGGGTAGCAGTATTCTAACACCGACCGGACGAGGGAGCAGTAAAGCGACTTCAAACAGTAGATGTTCGTGAAACTTTTAGCTATCCTGAAAATGAAGCCGAGCGTTCTGGATGCCTTGTCGATCACGTACGAGATATGCTGGCTGTAAGTGAGTTGACAATCTAGGATGACTCCCAGATCCTTAATGTGATTCACACGATGTACGTCAACGCCTTCTAGGATATAACTGAACGTAATTGGGTGTTTTTTTTCCATAAAAACGTGATTACTGGACATTTTGTTGGATGGACCATGCGGTTCAGTTGACACCAATTAGCAAAAGCGTTGAGTCGGAGTTCGAGAAGGTGTCGGTCAGCGATGGCTCGGATTCGGAGATAGATTTTCATGTCGTCTGCAAACGGCAGTCGTGGACCATCGAGGACGAAATTGACGTCGTTGAAATACATAAGAATTATCAACGGGCCGAGGCGGCTACCTTGCTGAATACCCGAAGTGGCAGGAAACGAAGGAGATCGGCAGTCGTCGATTGCAACTTCCAACTGACCATCAGATAGATAGGAAGCGTACCATCATAGAAGACTGCCGTTTATACCAACAATCAATACGAAACTAACGATTTTAAATTGGCTCACTACTTGACTAGCCTATTGGTCCCAAGCATTCCCATTCTAGTCGAAATTCTAGTACTACGCAATGTTTTGATTCGCTATGAAAGTTTGACAGATAAAATGAGGGGTTAGTGGATTTTCCTAGCTTGAGACCGAAGAGAGTACCAGAGCTGAGCCAAAAAGTTGAGCACGTTTCTTCGGAACCTTCTGGTCTTAGAGTTACCTCTATGTTTATACCGAGCCTATCCAGTTTGGCGATCGCTATAGGATGGTTCAACTTGTCGAAGGCGGCTCATAGGTCAGTGTAGATGACATCTGTTTGCATATCCCACATAAACGCGAACCATAAATTGACCTTACCTAAAATGGTTAAAAATTGTTTATAATCCCTGCTAAACTTTAACTGAAATGGTTATGGAACTTTACATGAACGTTTAATGATAAAGTTTCAACCTTATGTATTATGGTTTTTTGGAACTGGACTTTACAAATAATGGGTTGTTAAGAACCATTACCATTCCAAATTCTTGTTTTCTCCATATATTTTCAGAAAGAGAACTATATAAGAACGTTTTTACTTATGATTTGAGAACATTAATGGTAATGGTTATGGTAGTCAGTAAGGTCCATTAATGGTTTTGTATTATCGCTCAACTTTACGTGGAATATATCGTGAATTGGTAATCAGTAAATTACAGGCAACCTACTCGCGATATATTCCACATAAAGTTGATCGATGTTACAAAACCATTCGTGGACCTTACTGACTACCATAACCATTACCATTAAAGTTCTCAAACCATAAGTTAAAAGGTTCTAATATAGTTCTCTTTCCGAAAATGTATGGAGAAAACAAGAATTTGGAACGGTAATGGTTCTTAACAACCCATTATTTGTAAGGTCCAGTTCCCAAAAACCATAATACATAAGGTTGAAACTTTATCATTAAACGTTCATGTAAAGTTCCATAACCATTTCAGTTAAAGTTTAGCAGGGATTATAAACAATTTTTAACCATTTTAGGTAAGGTCAATTTATGGTTCGCGTTTATGCGGGATGGTCTGTCATACTCTCCGTAATGTACGAGGTGAGACACAATACAATTATTTGTACATCTTCAAACTACGGTTTATTTAAAAATGTCAAATACGCCAAAAATGCAAAATCCAAAACGGCCGAATTTTAGCACAAATGTGAATGATTTCCTATTACAGACAATTACGCAAAGTTTCATGCAAATCGAAGAAGGTCGAGTCTGATCGATTCGACATTTGACGTGGAACTGCTCTATAGTTAACTTGCTTTTGAAAGTCTTGCCCGAGCATACCCTATCATGTTAGTCCCCTGTAAGCATCGATAACCGAACTGCATACTATAGTTGTTCACCCCTATTCTGTATTCCGTTCGAAACGGATTTCCCAATTGTATGGGAACGGAGTACAGAATAGGGGTGGTTAACTACAATTCGATTCATATTGTCAAACTTCGTTCCATTTGATTTTACCTTACAAATCATCTAAATAAATAATAGAAAATAAATTTGGAGGAACTCTCAAACTGATTATCATATCATATATCCGAAGCATCAAAAGAATTTTGTTTAAATATTATCGATGTAGGTTTAAGTGGTGACTCTGGGCCGATGGATGATCTAACTTGATTAGAAAAGCCTTAAAAAAAAGTTACGTAGCTCCCCAAGAATCGCCCTGGAACTTCCAAGAAACCTACTGGAAAATTTCCCTTTTCTAAACTTCGGCATACTCTACTTCACAGCCAGCTTTAATTTAACTCATATAACTCGTGAGCAAAGCATTGGGGCCTCATTTAGCTCATTTGGTAAAGGTGCAGCTACAAAGCAAGACCATGCTGAAGGTGGCTGGATTCGATTCCCGGTCCGAACCAGGAATTTTCCGCATTGGAAAATTTCTCGACTTTCTTGGACATAGAGTATGTGTACTTGCCACATAATTCTATACCTACATAGCTGGAATAAGGGTCTATCTGCTTTGATCGATTCTCTTCATCAACTCTCTCTTTCGTTAATAACTCAGCTGCAACAACATTCCCTGTTTTATTTGACGATTTGGACGATAGATAAACACCTTCTTTATCATGCTATGTGGTAAAAATAGCACGAGCACTGTTTGTATAGCCGTGGTTATCAAAAGAGGTCCTTTTCCCAGCTCTGTATAGAATTATACTAATGCAAAAATGGTACAGACATCGAAAGCTCTCAATTAATAAATGTGGAAGTGCATCTAGAACACTAAGTTAAAAGCACGCAATAAACTAATATGCGAAGAAGAAGAAGCTAATCATTTTATGCATAAATATTGGATGCTTGTCATCATTGTCCTGTGGGTCCCGTATGACGAAGAAGTGATCTACCCTACCCTTCCCCTACCAGCATTCCTCCAAAGCCAACATTCCAACCGAGCTGCCCTTAACCTGAGAACTCAACATGTCACGAACGCCATAACCCATCACCCAATTGCCATCAAATTATGGAAATTAAAAGCTTCCTGCTTCTTTGTTCAACCCAAACCACACTCGCCGTTCCCTTGTTGCTGCAGCCGAAATGGTGAAGCAGATTTCTATTAAACATTAGGCCTATTAGGAATGCATGGCTCTTTCTCTGTCGGGTGGTAAAGCTGTTGACCTGACCTGTGTACTATACACGTACATATCCCTACCAATGATTCATTCTGTTACAGCCTGATGGATGGCGATGATTGGGGCCGGCCGATAAAACGAGAACGACAAAACATTGACCGCAGGTGGTGGCACACGAAAATATTCAAACCACCACAACGGCCATCCCTCGCGTGGAATGGTATGTTTAAGGTATGAAGTGGTGCAGCAGCAACTGAGGAAAGCGAAACCGATAAGGCCAAACAATCGCGCTTTGCTGGTGGTGAGATTACCCTGCTGTTCCAACAGCGCATGATGTAAGGAATTATTTTTCGGATGTCCTTGAACCTTTCTTCGGTGGAGTTGAAAAAGGAGAAGCTTTTCGTCGTTATAGAATATTTTAATTTTCGGTCTTCACAGCACCGGCTAGACAGTGTTGAGCTGGGAAAATGCTAATGTGCGATAAGAATTTTGCTATTCAAAGTGTGAAACACGCGCTTCTAATTATGACACAGGACACAACGTCCAAGGTCAAAAAGGGACTGAACTTAGGGCTTTCTTTTCTTTGAATTCTGAGAAGGAAATTGATCATCGGATGACTGTTGCATATTTTTGTCATTAACATTTCAAAGGGACGAAACTGCTGCTGTAAACAATGGCTTAGCCGTCGATTATTCACGAATAAAAGCTCACTTATGCAAACTAACAACACCATCAAGTAGAGGACTGGCATGGTTAGTTTGGAGCAAGCTTTTATTTGCGAGAAATCGACGGTTGAAGTCAATGCTTACAAAAGCAGTGTCACCCAAATAAAATGTTGGCATCGATTTGATAAGCATTTTATGCAATTATTTAAAATTAAAAAAAGTGGTAAAGCAGTGTCGTCACTTACTTGGCCTTGCCGTGACTTAGTTGTTGGAGTTACTGGTGGAGGTGCTGTCCAATGTCGTCTCCAACTTGAATATGTTGGTCGGTTCCTCCCGGAGAGCTCTCTTCTGAAGCGCCTTCAAATCTTCCTCGCTGAACTGTTGCAAATATTCCGTCTCGAGAGGATGCATTTCCACTGCCGGAATGATCAGCGAATGCAGTGGGGGTCCCAGATCGGTTTTCCGCATATCTTTCAACGAGCAAGCCTTGATCTGCTGAGTTTCATGACCGACTCGAGCCAGTCCAATTACAACGGTTCGGTCGTTGAAGATGTGACTTCTTAAATCGTGACCGCATTCCTTGCGCTTGTGAAGCAAGCGGAACAACTGATCAGCCGCTTCGCTACAGGTCATGAAGCGCGGCGGTTGGTACTCACGTTTCTTCTTGCACAGCGATTCCAGAGTCGGTTCCTTCACCCGGATGTCCAACAGACAGAGCGTATGCAGGCCGTGTTCGATGTTGGCGATTATTTTATCGTAGAAACTGTCCGGTTCCCAGTTTTCGGTCCAATAAGGTATGGACACTGTTTCTCCAAAGTGATACAGTTGCAATCCGCAACATCCCACGGCATTCATTATGGAAGCGTTGTGTATCACCTGGAACGGGATTTTCTTCTCTTTGGCTCGTAGCAACAGATCGGTATGGGTGGTGGCACCGAAGGGGTCCCCTACCACCAGGAAGGCTATCTCCACCGAATCGGCATTCGCTAGGATATCATCCGCACCCTGTTCGACCAATTCGCGATCAGCCAGGATCAGTGGTCGACCATAGAATTCCTCCTGAAAGTGAAAACGTTACATGCACAAACATGTTCCATCTTGGCTACAACCATATTGAAAAATCACCTACCAGCTTCTCCTGACCGCAGGTCAGAATCGACGTGTACGATTCCAGATAGACCCGTTCACACCGCTTGACGACCTCCAGCCCCTTGACGGTGATATCCTTGGGATCACCCAAGCCGAGACCAATCACGTAGAACATCTTCCTTCCGGTCGGAGCAATTAACTATTAGTTCACCACACGGCACGCGACAAATCAGCTGATTCGATTGTTTACGACGACGCGTGGCAACACAGGATGACAAACTATGGAAACTTCCACCCCAGAGCGGTCAATTTTTCCGTGAAAACGCGCACGTGCCGGACGTGAATTATTTTTGTGTTTTCGATTCGAAACCGCGCGGTGTTTTGTTTTGATTTCTTTTCTTTTTTTTCGATTCACACTTCGCTTCGCTCTCACACGCGATGACAAACGGGGCGCGTTTAGTAGTGTGTGGATGAACTGGATGAACTTGATGGGTGAACTTAAAAAATTGATGAGGTGCAAGGACGATTTGGTAGAGGTTAAAAGTTTTTTTTACTAATAGCGAATTCGTTTATTATTCAGTTCCAACCTGGATCGGGTATCAAGATTGGGTCTGCTTGTTTTCTGACAAACGTCAGTTTGCTCGTTTGTTTTTAAAACCTAGCTCAGGTTGAGGTTTACACTGACAAAAAGTTCGGTTTCGCACTGGGTTGGAACTGGTGTTAACCCCGATAATAAACGAATTCGCTATAAGGCTCTGAACCATTTGGTGGATTATTTTAACTTTTGGTTAAAATTTGACAGATGGAAAGTTATCGATTAACCCTGCTATCCGAGCATGGTTATTTCTGACAGACAAGAAGTTAAATTTTGACAACCGTGGCTCGAAAACCGGTCGATCGACAGCACGGGGATTTTCGAACATAGAAAATAACTTTCGAAATGTCACTTTTAACCACGTGTTAAATTTAACTCGGCAAATGGTTCACAGCCTAAGTTCGATCCAGTACCATAATAAAATGTGTATGGTTATTTTGCTTAACGACGTGTTTAGGGTATTATACAAACAATTTGTGGAATAGTTCTATCATTAAGGTTATCGTTGGGGTATGGTATTGTTTTATAAGGGTTGTTGTCTGTCTGCAGTTCCACTCCGATCTCAAAAAGTACTCCCTCAACCGTTGCATTCTCATGTCATGACGCTTGACATCTTGGCTCAAACCAGTAAAGTCCTCTCGAATCCATCCCAAACGAATTTCAGTCGCAATCAAGCCCAGATAATCCAACCGAGCCTGCCCATTTCTTAACAATCTCTGGATCTGAATTACGCAAAGAAAACGAACTTATTTGTAGGCGGCTGCTAATAGGATGGATCTCTCTGATTTGGTATTGTGTATATGGAATCCAAGACGAAAGGGCATCAATATTAGAAATAAATATCTGACTTCAGCTATCGGTCAATAATTGACATGATAATTATTATCCACTTTATTTATATACAGTTACAGATATTCTAGCATGTTCGAGACTGAAATCGTCTGTTTTTTTCAATATTGAGTTTGATGTTGAATCTTCTTTCCCAATTGAGGGGGTGAGGGTTACTTCCGTGTCCCGATCAGTTTTTTTTTGTGGAATCCTACCGATTGCTGGAGCTCCCTCTTTCAGAAAAAAAATCAACAAAAACATAAAAAAGGGCATCAAACCATAAAACGAATTTAAACATTCTTGCGAGCATTCTTGGCTTTTGACAGTGCTGCCAGAAAAGATTGAAAAATTGGTCTTCATGGTGGTTAAAGCAACCGGTGGAAACTAATGATTTTTAATTGGCGCACTACTTGACTAGCCTACACTCAAAAAATTTATCACATATCTAATGGATGAAATCCATGTGAATTTCACATAGCTTTTCTGTGATCACATAGCAGCAAATCCCACCACAAAATCACATGAATATTATGAGGTCGATGAAATTCATATGAAAAATCACATACAATTAATGTGATTGCATAAAGGTTATGTGTAATTCAGATGAATTCCATTAATTTTGATTATGGATGAAAATCATGTGCGTTTCCAATGGAAGGTACATGCAAACTTTTTTCGGTGTATTGGTCCCAAGCAAATCGATTAACGTACACTCAGAAAAAATTTCACTTAGATGTTACATGAAAACATACATAGATTTTTTCCATCTAGTTTTTCACGTAAATTTTACGTTTTTCATATGTAGATTGGTTTGAAAGTTCTAATTTAAATCCACATACAACTCTAATAGCAACAATCAATACGAAACTAACGATTTTAAATTGGCTCACCACTTTAGTAGCCTATTGGTCCCAAGCAAACGATTAACGTACCCTATTCTAGTTGAAATTCTATTACTACACTATGTTTGTTTTGATTCGCTATGAAAGTTTGACAGATAACATCAGGGGTGTGTGGATTCATGCAGAACATGCAGGGGTGAGTGAAATAGCTTGGGACTGCTTGGGACCGTTGTTCTGGTACTGAGTGAGTCAAAAATAATAATGATTTTCTTCGGGACCCAGTGGTCTTAGAGTTACCTCTATGCTAATAGGTAGTATAGGCTTTGGAAGTAAATTTCACTGTATTTTCATGTAGCATCTAAGTGAAAATAACTCAAAGTGAAAAGATCTTTGCCCAATCCACTAGAAAACAACATAGATTTTATGGTACTTTCTAAGTAAATTTTATTATGTTTTCACTTAAATTTTAGTAAATTTCTTCGTACCATCATCCATTGTTAGGAATTTTAAAATAGTTTTTCAAGATAATAAAAATTGTATTGTTCAGAAAGCTGATAATATATTCCTAATAAAAAAATTGCCATAAATGAACGATAACCCAAATAATTTAACTATTCCACAAATGTGTTGGATGATACCCAAACACGTCGTTAAGCAAAATAACCATAACAATTTTATTAGGGATGTCTTATGTGTTCCAGCAACTTCCATCCAGCTGCACTTCCTCTGCCAATCTTTCGGGTGAGATCATTCCTCGTCCGTCAATTTCTCGTTCTAAAAACATACCATAAATAAATGGTGTATCATGACAAAAATAAAACATCATACTTCAGAAAATTCAACAAGTCCAATGGATTTGTGAATGCAGCAACAACTCGTCAGCAATGCACCGTTTGGACGCCATGTTAGGTTTTTTTTGTGCCATCACCACTCATAAATTTTCACATTATAAATTCATGTAAAATCTAAGTGAAATTATCTTACATGAAATTCATTTGAAACGTATATATATATATATATATTCATCTAAGTTTCAAAGCGTATTACATTGCTTTTAATACGATTTGTGATAAATTTTATTAACGTTATGTACTTTACAGACAATTCTTAATATCTGAAGGTTATGTGTTTTTTCCAGTGAAATTTATGTGACAAATTTTTTAAGTATACGCCATTCTAGTCAAAATTCTAGTACTACACTATGTTTGTTTTGATTCGCTATAGAAATTTGACAGATAAAATGAGGGGTTCGTTCCTATGTTTCGAGGGGTGCATCGATTAGCTTGGGACCGAAGAGAGTACTAGCAACAATCAATACGAAACTAACGATTTTTAATTGGCTCACTACTTGACTAGCCTATTGGTCCCAATCAAATCGACTAACGTACCCCATTCTAGTATAAATTCCAGTACTACACTATGTTTGTTTTGATACGCTATGAAAGTTTGACAGATAAAATGAGGGGTTCGTGGATTTTCATATGTTTCGAGGGTGCATTGATTAGCTTGGGACCGAAGATAGTACCAGAACTGAGCCAAAAAGTTGAGCTCGTTTTTTCGGAACCTTCTGGTCTTAGAGTTACCTCTATGGTACTAGAGCTGAACCAAAAGGTTGAGCACGTTTCTTCGGGACCTACTGGTCTTACAGTTGGTTATCTGTATATGGTTGAAGGGTGTTTGAGTTAAAGCCTTACACCAACCGGTGAACACTCGTGTTTATTTCAGTTACCATGGAGACGTAATTTGTGATTAGCCCCGGTCCCTTTCAAATTGTATCATTATTTATGAACGGCCTTATATTTGAAATGACGTTTCACATTCATCTAGTGATGTCCGATTTTCATTCGAATAATCGTTTAATCGATTAACGAACCGAAAAGTAAACTATTTATAATCGGTTAGATCATGCCGATATACACAGCAAAAAAAAATGTAATATCGATCAATGTAATTCAAGCTGATGTATGAAATAATGATGTAATAGCAAAAAGCAGATCCAATATTACATCAATGGATGTAATTTTGTTCGCAAAATCGATGTGCATCGTACAACGTTATATTACACAACCGATGGATTGACCTGGTTGCAGCAGTTTGGATGTAATATTCAACAACTTTTTTTTCTGTGTAAGCATTAACATCTCCACAGGATCATCACCGATCGTTTCAAACATGTGCTGTACTCTCATTCGTGGAAAAATGGCAGCACAGCGAACAAAAAATAATCGATTAGTTGTTAATCGAGTAATTAAAAAATGGAACATCTCTGATTTTGGTGTGATTGTTTTGATAAAAATGAGCGCAAAATTTCATCTATTCCGAGGGGGCAGCAAAACCACAAAATTACCTTGAATACGGGGGGTTCTCATTGGATGAAAGGGACCGTGAAAGAAGACACTAAAATAGAAAGTTTTTCTTCCGACAGTTTCATCTTAGTATTCATCTTTGCTTACACACTTAATCTGGCTCGGTAAAATCTCCAACAGCCGATTAAATACCTTGGCATTTACTTTTGCTGATATACCTGCAAAATATATGTTTATTAGCTGATATCGCAGCAAAATGATATTTGTTAGCTGAGTCTCGGCAATTATTTTACCACAGACAAACAGACGTAACTCTTTGAAAAAGTTTTTCTTGAAAACATAGTATCTCAAAACATAGGACCTCAGTAGCGACATCTTTCAGGCTTCTCGCGGAAAACAAGCTTGCTCGCTAACTCGCAAACAATATTGCATAAAAGTTCTATAGAATGTATAGAAACGTCAAAGTGATCCGATGCCAGCGCTGCGGCGAGTAGTTCGCGGAACTGATAATATTCAAATCAACCGTTAAATGCGTGAACGAAGATACACAATGAAGAGTTACGTCTGTTTGTCTGTGATTTTACTGAGCCTCAGCAAACTAAATCGCAGAACTACTCGGCTGTTGGAATATCGGCGAAAAAATTTAAGTGTGTACACTAAAATCACAGACAAACAGACATAACACTCGCAAGTTGTTCATCGAACAAGCATTTAACGGACAATTTAATAGTATCGTAGTTGGTAGTACCGCCACCTGTGGCGCACATAGTCAATTCCCTTGCGTTTGACGTTTACACACTACCGCCATCTGTTCAGCGTACTACCCACCACAGTGAGCTCAACAGATGGCGGTAATGTTTTAGCGACGATGTTTTACAGTGAGAATTATTCAATGTGTTATGTCTGTTTTTCTGTGCTAAAATTATGGACGTCTGTCAATAGTTGTTCCAACCGAACCGTCAAAATGCTTTGCTCGATTGGAACAGATTTTTTTCAGTTTTGTGGTGACAGTCGTCCATACTAAAGAGCCTGAATTTATAAAGAGACGACATCTTATCCATTTGACAGGTCTTCTGCTCGATTGGAATGACTTTTCATATGACTTTGACAGACAATCGATTGTTCCAATTTTGACATGTCGCCTCTTTATAAATTTAGGCTCTTTAGTCCATACTTTAACTAGAGGGCTTTAGTTTTAGTGTATCGAAGAGTGTTTTTGATGTGTTTAACACAAGGAGACTTACCCCCTGAGCAGAATCATTTTTGTCGCATTCTCAACTCAACCGCTTCGTCCCGTTTCTTGTCGTCCAGTTGGTACATGACCTTGGTTGATATTGATAGCGTGAGTCCGTTCCAGCGTTCGTAGATTTCGAATGCCATAAGATGTGTTTCGATGTTGTGTTTGCCGTGCGCATTATCCAGTGAACGGAGGAACTCGGTCACGTTCATGAAGGGATCCTCAGGAAGGGCCAACCAACCTCGCAACCAACAAACAATGTGTGTTGATTAAAGGCTGAATAATCAATTTCATAGATGAAAAAACATATTTTTTCCTGAATAGGCTCTTATTCTGCTTTCAATGTTTGTTGGGCAGTTTGTCCGCTATCAGCTTGTCCAGCTGGGGTGCCCCTGGAACATCGGCTTAGTTGGGATGGTTAGGATCTGGGATAGGATTCCACTGCTTGTTATTCTGTTCCTTCAAAAAAAAACTGTTGAACTGTCAAATTAACCGGGTTGCAAAACATACCCAACATACAAGCAAACAAATTCAATCTGATGACCGACACTCTCGGCACTTCCGGCACAGCTGCAGCACACTGAGAAAAAGTTGGCGCAAAATAAGTGTGTAGAGTGACCACCCTTTGTTGGAGATAACTGCCCTTCATCGTAGATTAACTTACATGATTTTGTAGAAATTCCTAGTATCCTACTTTTATTTGCCCACACACTTAGTTTTTTTTTCTACTGAGCTCGGCTGCGCAAATCTCGGCAAAAATAAGTTTCACTGAGGTCTCAGCAAAAGTGGCATTTGATTGCTGAGTCTAATGCTTAGCTGAATCTCCGCAAACAAATGAAATGTTTGCTGAGATCTCAGTAAAACTTTTTTGCCGAGATTTGCACATCCGAGCTCGGTAGAAGAAAAAAAACTAACAGTGTTGTCTCCCACTATGTTCATTATTTTGATCATATGATTCAGTTCTTTCCTCCAGATTTCTTTACTAGAATTTCTTCCTAATTTTGGTGTTTCCAAATTTAAAATCTAGCACAAACTCAAATCTTTAACCGGTTTACGGATCGGATCTCAAGGATTACACACTTAAAAATTTTCGCCGAGATTCCAACAGCCGAGTAATTCTGCAATTTATTTTGCTGAGATTCATTCAAACAATTGCCAAGATTCAGCTAACAAATAACATTTTGCTGAGATATCAGCTAACAAACAGATATTTTGCAGAGATATCAGGAAAAGTAAATGCAGAGGTAATCGGCTGTTGGAGATTTTACCGAGCTAGATTAATTGTGTATGGGCGACAAGGATACAATACATGGAGAGTACAGACCTAGAAGCTTTAAGTTTTTGGCATACGTTGGAGTTCGAAGCTCCGGCGGAATCGAGCCAAGATCCTCGAAATGGACCGAAAAGCGAAGAGCCTGAATATGTGGGATGCGATCGATATAAGAGCCAAGAGCACTTCCAATGCTATGTGAAAGGCTCCCGAGAAACCTTCGCTAAGAAGTCGGCTTCCAAGCTAACAAAAATCAGGAAGCAGATTGCTAGTCTTCGACTGCAGGAAGACTCATCATTACGTGGTCCTCTGTTGCCATTTGAAGATTCGATTTGGTAGTTTCGCATTGCTGGTTTCACCGTTGAAGAGAGTGACGTCTGGCTGTTCGGTCCTGAGTTTGGCCCTTTCGTGACGGCGTTGACAAAATCTTGATGAAGACTCGACTGCACAGTGAAGAATCCAACAGAATAACAACAGTCGTGTCTGCTTTGATAGATTCTCTTCATCGTCTTTCTCTTTCGTTAATATATCAGCTGCAAAAACATTCCTTTTTGTATTTGAGAGAATCGATCAATGCAGATAGGCATTTTGAAATGTTCATGTAGACATCTAGGATGTTATTAGAATTTTTGATCATCTGCAGATATTAAGAATAATTCCTAAAATTAAAACGAACCCTGAAAATCAAACAATGATTTTATTTGAATGTGTGATCAGTTTAAGGTCTTCGGGATGATCCCTAATTAACCTAGTAAACTCTTTAAAGTATTTATATAGAGCTGGAATGAGGGCGTAACACACGGAGATGAACTAGCCTAACTACGGCTAAAAATCTTCTAAATAAAGAAGAAGAAGAAAGAGAGCGTAACAGCTTTTGTAAACAATGGTGATTTCTCGAAAGTCATAACTGTCCCCGGAAAATCGACATAACCAGCGAGTAAGGGAAGACTTCCCCTACCCGATGGATATGTTGGTTTGTGTAGGCCTGCCTTGAATTCCTAGAAATTAACGAAAAAAGTCATTGTTTACAAAGGCTGTTACGCCTTCAGTATAGCTACTACTCAAATCATATAATTAATTGAACTTTTTTTCATCATAGAGATCTAGAGTAATTTCAGAACATCAAAATCTCATGAAAAATAATATCTGAAGCAGGGCATCATTTGAATTTTTAACCAAATGGAGGTTTCAGAATGCTACATTAAAGAAAGTGGCAGTCTTAAGGATGATTCCTGATCAACTTAAAGTCTTGAGAGAATATCTTATGGACATCATTTAAATTTTTCAATCATACCTTTAGAATATCTCCTGATCTCCCACCTGGAACTTTATGTCCGCCTTGTACATTTTTGTAATGCCTAGTTAAATGCTATTTTTCACGTCGCTATGTTGTATCTCATTAATGTAGGAAATAATTGCTTCAAAAGCAAAAATCTAAAATCAAAAATCAAGACACGATAACTATACACATGCTCTTTACAGTTTAATCTATTTCTAATTAACACTATCAACATTTTCAAAAAATCACTACCTTCAAGGATGGCGTCCAAATTGCGATCATCCAACTGTGACGTTTAACAACAAACTAGCGGCATGAATAATTCATTCATTCCACTTCTGGACGCTCAAGTGGGCTGGTCCCCATATTCTTCCAGCACCAAAAGGTACGTTTCGAGTTTCAGCTCCGTGACAAAGAAAATTTGCACCTAAAATTAAAATATTTTAAACTTTTTCAGCATCTACATGCACCACATATCTCCTCTGTGATATTTTTAAGCATCGCACACCATCGCTTTCCACGCAACGCTCATCCGTAGTCATCTCACGCGTATATGAATTTACACCGTCCAGTGTCCAGTTGACCTACATTCCAGCAATCACCACCACCGTATGGAAGTATGGAGAAACGAAAGTCTGATAGAAAAAAGGTAATTAACACATTTATGGCGCTGGAAAGTAGTAACCGGGATGGATATTCTGATTTTAGCGAGAGTCTCCTACGGAATCAGAGAAATCCGAACAACCGAAAGATTCGGTGGAGCAGGTGGTACAACAAGTAGAAGAACTGAACTGTTTCTTTGATCTGAGAACGAAACGTGGCCAGATATTGTTCTTCACTGTTACCATACTAGCGGCCACATTGACGCAATGTCTTCCAAAGGATGCCCTTGCAAATATTCTTCAAACGAAGGAACAAAGCGGTAATCGAAATGTGGCTCAACCGAATGTGGAATGTAAACCAGAAGTTAAGATTGTTGAAAAGGTAACACCATCAGTAGCAGAGAATCGTCCAAAATATTGGATCTACGGGCGCAATCCGAATGGTGATCACTTGATACACGTGAAGAATGTGCTACAGCGACTGGGGATAGAACAAGTGGATAATGATACGGCAGATTGGGACCTGCTGTGGGCTCACGATTACCCCTTCCGAAAGGTGAACCTGTATCACTTGAAACCCCATCAGTTGGTGAATCATTTCCCAGGATCAGGATACATAACGAATAAGGTGGATTTATCCACAACGGAGATGAAGTATATTCCGAAGGCATTCAAATTGCCAAATGAGGAAGAGAAGTTTAGGAAGTATGCAGAGGAGAATCCAAATAAGCGCTTCGTTCAGAAGAATAACCAACATCGACATATCCAAATCAGAAAGTTGGAAGAAATCGACTTTGGGAGCAACGATACGTTCATCCAAGAGTTCATCGATCATCCTCTCTTGGTAGATGGTTACAAGTTCGATATCGGAGTTTATACGGTTATAACATCGATAGATCCCCTGCGGGTGTACATTTACAAAGGTGACATTCTGTTCCGATACTGTCCAGTCAAATACTATCCATTTGACTCGAACAATCTGGACAAATACATCGTCGGTGATGATTACTTACCAACATGGGAAGTTCCTGCACTGAAGCCGTACTACACTAAGCAAGGGTTTGGAATGAAAGAATCATTCGATGCGTACGTTCGAAGTACCGGGCGTGACCCAACAATCATCTGGGAACAGGTTGAAGATGCCATTCGTTTGGCAATCCTCAAGAAAGAATCTCTACTGGTGGGAATTCTTCCGCGATACGCCAGCAAACGTAACTTCTTCGAAATGATGCGTTTCGACCTTGTAGTAGACGACAAGCTTCGTGTATTCCTCATGGAAGCCAACATGAGTCCGAATCTCTCTTCCTCTCACTTCAAACCGAATCGTTTGCTGTACGAACAGGTGATCTACAACTTCCTACGAATGGTCGGTGTGGGATCGGATCTACGGAGAGATTCCTTCCGAAAACGATCCACCGATGCGGAAGCAATGATCTCTTCCCTCAAGAACATCGTTGTGGAGGCGAATCGATGTGCAGACGGCCCTTGTTCGGAGTCATGCGCCCCCAAGGAATGTGCTTTGTGCATTAGCTGCCTCAGTGGCGGAGATTTGAGAGAACTGTACGCAGCTTATCGGGAACACTTGAACCGTGGTGATATGAAGCGAATTTTCCCAGTGCCAAAGGCTGATCGCCAAATATTTGAGGAGCACGCAGCAGATCTGAGTACAAAAAACCGCTGGATGAGTCACTGGTTTGATGCGAAATGCGAGGTGGACACATCGTACTGTTATTAGAACAAGCATTCCAGAAGAAGAAGAAAGTTTTAACACGAATGTACTTAACTTAGAATCATAGGTTTTAACTTAGTTGTAGGCATCGGGAACCTGTTAAACTTTAGCAATAAATAAACATCAACATATCAAATATACGCCGTATTTTTTTATTCATTCCGTGCTGAGCACCAATGCTATCGACGCCAGGGAGGCAGCTCCCACAACTGGACCCTACCTATCGACTCATCAACTCATGACCCGGGAACCAACGGCTTTACTTCCGTTCCGAAGGAAGACGTGATCAGAGATGTTATGCCTCAGAACATCCCGGCGGCGCCGACTGGGATTGAACCCAGGCCTGCTGGGGTAAGAGGTAATCACGCTTACTACTACACCACCGGCGCCGCCTAAATATACGCAGTTGTTTCAATCGATCCTGCAAGCCACGTGTTGCTGATAGCAACACGTATTGGAGCATGTGTGATTCCAACGGCCGTTACCATAGACAACCACCCGATTGTTTATTTTTTATCGATAAAGATTGTTCTAGAATTAGTTAAGTTAAATTCTGTTTAACTAAAAAAAATGAATGCGAAAGCCACTACAATTAAAGAAGCCCTCAAACGACTGGAGGATCGCACGAAAACTAACCCTTGCGAAGATAAGGAAATCGACCTGTGCTTTCAGTGGCCACCGATTGAGAAAATGGACACAACCTTCTCCACCTTGGTCGCTTGCGAGTAAAACACTATTGCTAGGCTAACTCCTGTTCACTTAACTTAGTCCCTTTAATCTGTTGCAGGAAACTATCGCTTTCAACCAATATGATCGACAAAATCTTCGGCCTGAGTGGAATGAAGAACCTTCGAATTCTATCGCTCGGCAGAAACTACATCAAAGCCATCTCCGGGTTGGAGGGAGTCAGCGACACTCTCGAAGAGCTTTGGCTCAGTTATAATCTTGTTGAGAAGTTGAAGGGGATCAACGTGCTCAAGAAGCTCAAGGTTCTGTACATGAGCAACAACTTGGTCAAGGATTGGGTAGAGTTCAACAGACTGGCCGATTTGCCTATGCTGGAGGATTTGCTGTTTGCCGGAAACCCGTTGGTCGAATCAATGGAGGAGAGCGTTTGGCGTGCGGAAGCTAGCAAACGGTTACTGTCGCTGAAGAAGCTAGACGGAGAAACGGTCATTCGGGAGGAAAATGATAGCCAACAGGGCCCGCAACCAGCTGGTGGTCAGACGGAGAAAATTTAGAGGGCGTGTGCCTTCTTGGGTTTTTCTCAAGATCGTGTAGTATATTGAAATATATGTCACAAAAGCAATACGATGTCTATCTGTCAGATTCCGGAATGCTAGCCGCATTTGTTGTACAATTTCACGAGTTTTACGACATGGTTGAAGTGCATCGTTTTTCAACGTGCCAGCAATTTGGACCCTGCCATTTTTGAGAGATCAGTGAGATCATTCCATATTTTGTGGACAATTTCATCTGAATCATCTTGCATCTTAAATGTCACACAGTTGGTTGGTTATCTTTATTAAAGAGATTTTCAGCCAGATGCTGGTTCATCTCCGGCTATCACACAGTGGTCCTGGCCGTGTTGCGCTTTTGATTGATTGATTGATTTATCTTTATTAATGAGGCTTTCAGCCTGGGACTGGTTCGCCTCCAACGTTGCGCATTTCTAATTTGTAATATACATCGAATAGACAATAAATATGACGGAGGTGGTCTATCTCTTTCCAGGAAGCTTTCAAGAACTGGCTGTGTTGGTGTTAGATTAGATTATATTCCTTTAAATTTTTCGAACCTCTTAACGGAATCCCTTTATGAAGAGCTTCGAGTGGGTTGGTTTTTTTCCTTTAAATTCCGTTATAATTGCTTATTTTTTGACAGATACGCGTATTTCGTCTACTACTTGTAGACTTCATCAGTGCCAAGTACTCAACACCACTGAGTACTTGGCGCTGATGAAGTCTGCAAGTAGTAGACGAAATACGCGTATCTGTCAAAAGATAAGCAATTAGGTATAACAGAATTTAAAGGAAATAGACCAACCCACTCAAAGCTCTTAATAGATTATATTGTAGGGAGGAAATTCTATACTAATATCAACATGAAGCTTTAGTGTGATAATGTCCCAACAAACATTGAATGTTGAATAAGAGCTTATTGAGGCAAAAACAAGCTTCTTCAGCTAAAAAATAGCTTTTTCAACTGTTGATCAACTCAAATTGTTTTTGGGGCATTAGCTAGAGAAATTACTGAAGAGGATAGATTTATAGTTCAGTTAGAGAATGGCAGTGTGAAAATGGAACACAAGTTGAAATTGAGCGAAGGGTCATTGATGAAACAATGCTAATCAAATGCGCACTCCTTTGCCTAGCTCACTTAATGGGTGAGGGTACTTGAGGTATTTCATCAAATCCACAGGTACAATAGTGCGCGTTTGACTTGTCTGCGGCAGGGTATAGTTCTAGCGATGTTCATCACTACCTAAAACCTACCGTTGTCGAAAGAATTTTCAAGCGATGGTCTTATATATTACAATTCTCCTTTACCTAACTATTGTTTGCTTCTCTCATCATGACCAACGTTGTCTTCAGAAATTTCGCTAGCTAATAAATTATCGCACTAAAGCTTCATGCTGAAATTGGTATAGCATTTTGTCCCAACTCTGTAATCGTAAACTTCACGTATAACAAACTGGTGGATGTGCATCGTTTTCGAAACGATATTGCGGAAGCAAAAATAAAACTTACCTTACAAGGAGTTTCGAATATGTTTTCCCACGAAAAGAGCTACTTAATATAAAGCACTTCGTTTATACAGCCGGACGTAGTCAGGCAGTTCTGTTCAGCACGATTTGGAAGTTCTCCGTCACTAGATAATCATCTCCGAAGACCACCACAAGATTGACCTCGAATTCTACAAACAAAACATGGAAACTCGGTTAGTGCTTTACACTCAATCAATCAATCGCAAATCTCACGACCACTCACCAATTTTGAAATTTTTCGTTATCAACGTAGGGCACGTAAACAATCGCGGAAACGTCATGTAGATCGGAATCTGCACCTTCGGACAAACGTTCCCATCGGCAATCTGGATGTTCTGAATCTCCGTGGCATCCCGTGCGTACCCTTCGGCGCATCCGCACGTTTCCACACGGACCAGTTGCATTTCGATCGATTTGATCGGAACCTCCGTGTGATGAATGGTCAAACTCCCGGTGAATGGTTTCGTGACGCATGATTCCGTGGAGTCCAGCACACCGGTGATCAGGAACCGCGGTATGGAGATTCGTTCTTTGGCCGTTTTCTGCAGAGACTCCGGGCTGATGGAAAAGTTGGTTTCAGTTTTCTTCTCCGACGGTAAACCCGGATGGTATTGGATGAAGAACTGTTGTGCCTTGGTGACGCTCTTGGCCAGGAAACTGCGCTTTATTTCCGCTTTTAGAATGTAGGTAACGTTGACGAATACCCCGTGGTAGGTTTCGTACAAGACTTTCGGCTCCTTTGCGCAGATTAGTGGAAGTTCAAAGGGGATTTCCGTGGATCCTGAGGGTAGTTTACCGGACGGGGCCAGGTCTGTGTACTGATTAAGCAGAGTGATCGGTTTGACCGAGTTGTACATGGCCTCGAAGATGCCCACATTTTTGTTACTGATGGTCAGATTGACCTGGGAAACGGGGGAAGAAGTTTATGTTTCATAAATGAAATTGGACACAAGCTTTTGCATACTTACCTGTCCTTCCATGGACAATGTTATCCCATCGTGCTTGGCTTCCGTTGAAGATGATATATGAATAACGCCACTGATCGTTTCCTGTTAAATGTCGATGGCAAAAAATAAAATATGTATGTTAAGTACTTTCATAGTACTAGAATTTAAATAATTTTACTTTAGTTTGAGATCTTGAACGTTTTTAAAAGTTTCAGATTTTTTACGGTGTTACAGAACAATGAGATTTTTTCGGAAGTATACGGTTTGGGCTTGTCATAGAAATAGGTTAACAATAGGTTGGGACGACATTTCGGGAACTTTGAAAAAATGCGAGATCTCCGATTTGGAAATTTTTCGATAAACCGAAAATTAAAGCAATACTCAATATTCCGGATGTTGAGAAATTTTCAAGATTCTGGACACAAGAAAAGTTTTTAAAAATTTTGAGGTTCAAAAAAATATTCGGGCATTGAAAATTTTAGGATCTCGAACTTAAAAACTACATATATCTGGATCGTTCAAAAAACTTAAGATTCTCGAACTATGACTAATTAGTTCCCTCTCAGCCAACTGGTCAGCTTATTGAAAATGATTTTTTTCCAAGAAATATTCAACAAACATTCGAATTGGATATATTAGTTCGAGGCTGATTTAAAGAATCACCCATGTTACTTCTTCCTACGAAAACTCTACCGGGACTCACAGAATTTTAAACATTCAAAACTACATTAGCTTTCGAAACCATTCAGAGGGTTCCGGATCCTGCTATCTTTTTGACGTAGGATTACGTCTTTCGGCAACATATTGGGGGTGCAATTTCAAAAAACCAAAATCGTTCGCGTTACGAAAAGTGGTCAGGCTTTGACCACTTATAACTCAATAGCGGATGGATTTTAATTCCAAACAAACCAATCGATTGGAAATTTTTCTACGAATCTGCTAACTAAACATATTTTTAAATTTTCAATAGGTCACTATTGAAAATTACACAAATTCCCAACTGTTGCAATGGTGATAAAAAAAATTATCATCGATTGCCTACAAAAAGCGCTTTCTCTAACACAGTCGCAGAATATTGATATCGAGAACGCAATCCTACGTCAAATCTACGGTCGTGTCTTGGATACAACCTCTTATTTTTTCAGAATTATTT
The DNA here is from genome assembly GCF_037179485.1 of Ochlerotatus camptorhynchus. NCBI lineage: Eukaryota > Metazoa > Arthropoda > Insecta > Diptera > Culicidae > Ochlerotatus > Ochlerotatus camptorhynchus. The sequence continues at coordinate 537,083 of NW_027040560.1, read as the reverse complement.
ATTTCTAGAGGTACGCAATAGTATTTAACTCCGACGCAGAAATGAGCTGTACTTAAATTAATCAATTTATTTACTACTTTAAGTACATTAATTAATTTTAAGTGCATTATATTACAGTCTAAAATTCGTAATTAAAGTACATTAATAACATTTTCAGTACTGTTAATTAACTACTCATTACTCTCAATACTACATAGAAATGCATTAATTACCTTACGTACTTTTGCCTCAATTTCAACTACTAATGTTAAGCCTATTGTTTGCTCTGTTAATTCTTGAAAATTTTCTCAACTTCTACGCGAAGTTTCATCAACTGCTTCCAAGTTCCATTATATATTTATTAAAAGTTCTTTCAATTGGGTTCTTTAATTTTGAAAAAAATATATCGTTTTTTATACATCATCCGAAAGAGCTTCGTTTTCTGAGCACAGCGATATTTTTTTTTCGAACCCACACACTTTGATCTCGATTTTTAAATCAAGATTTAAAGCAAAATAACAACTTCACTGTTTGACACTTAACTGATAAACTGACAGCTCGATCCCATACAAAGTGACACCATAGAGGTAACTCTAAGACTAGAAGGTCCCGAAATAACGTGCTCAAATTTTTGGCTCAGCTCTGGTACTCTCTTCGGTCCCAAGCTAATCGATTCACCCCTCGAAACATAGGAAAATCCACCTATCCCTCATTTTATCTGTCAAACTTTCATAGCGAATCAAAACAAACATAGTGTAGTGCTGGAAGTTATACTAGAATGGGGTACGTTAGTCGTTTTGCTTGGGACCAATAGGCTAGTCAAGTAGTGAGCCAATTTAAAATCGTTAGTTTCGTATTGATTGTTGGTGACACCGAGGGGCGCTAATAAGGTGATTTTTACAAATGTAATCGTACTTATTTAAAATAGTTCTAGTGTACCAAAATTGATGAAATTTTGGGTTTGGGTTTCATTTTTAATGGAGATTACGAATACGCATTTACCTCAATACCCTTAGAGAACCCAATTCGACCAAGATCTCAAAACATCCATGACCTTCTCCGAACATCAGGTAAGACTTTGAACCTTTTCTATGAATTTTCGTAAATATCTGGGTGAAACAAAAAAAAAACCCTGTAAAATGTCACAAATTATAAAGTGAAATTTGTTTTCGGAAAAATCAACAGCCTGGTACACTAAAATTGTGTTTATCCTATTTTAATCATGTGATATAATTATACTCGTTTGTATGTCCCAAAACAGAAGACAGCTAAAAAAAATTAAAAAAAACGCAGAGCTATAAGATATTGACATGCTGTTGCAAAACGACCTCTGCAGGGACAAAAGCATTGGTCGTACCGGCTAGAGCATGAATGACTACCACAACAAAACATACGATAACATAGTGCAAGCTTTATTTCCCTCCCATGTTACACCTAACTTCTGAGCTCCTGTTCTTCAGAATCGCCTAGCTAGTTCTTTTTTCTTCTTCTTCAATGCTTCATCTCTTCACTGGTGTACTCACTGCTACCGGAACATCCGCACATCCTCTCGTTCACAGCTCATCACCGTCGATCTTCGGACTGTGCCGACGTGGAGGCATCGTGCATGCTCCACCGCGACCGGCTTCGAGGGCCTGATGACGGTTGGCGTCCACCTCAAAGCGATCGGGTTCAGATCGTCACCCGCTTACTGGCGATGTAGGTCCGCTTTCAGTTCGCACACCTTGCACGACAACGTATCGGCACATACGGTCCAAGCCAAGTTCCTTTGACGGTGCAGCGGCGACCAGGGGGCGACTCAATTTCGGACCGAGTTCACTCAGGGTTGCCGCTGTACCCTGAGCTGGTCAAACTATTATGTCGCTGATTCTTTCTTCGATTCGAGCAGGAAAACAAAAAGCCCTGAGGCAACAACTCGTTAGCCTCCATCTGTCGGCAGTGTACGCAGTGGGCAACTTACTTCGCATTGAAGGCTTTTATCTTTTGTCTTCCGAGGCTGGCCGTATCCAGCCGCTGTGGCCCACTCGATCGACTGTATGTAGGAGCAGATGCTGGAGGAAGGAAAACGTGTCAGCAATGCCATAACAGTCATGAACATGGAAGTGGCTTACCGCTTTTAGTATCGAATCACGACTTTTCTTCTCCGTCCGACTTGCAGCCACAATATATCGAGTCCCGAATCCAGCAGTGGTTCACGTGTCCCAAGTTGCCTCACGTGTCTGATGTGCACGATGAATCCCGCAGACTGATGTACAAGATGGCGTCCGAGGTCACAGCGTGAGCGCTCGTCTGTGAATATAATTCACGATAATAGCGGTAATGTTTCCGTGAGGCGACGTACTCGACTTACCGTTTCTCGGCGGTTCTGATCGATGCCGATGTTGTTGCCACCAGCTGCCTACTTCCCCAAGGCAATCGTGTCGGAATCGAACGTCGCTTCAACCTGCCGACAATGGACTGTCGCTGATACTGCGCGCACCCGTCAAAAGAATCCACACGCGACGACGGCAAATATGGGCAGTGACTGCAAATGACTTTTCGTGCCGTACTCGGCGCTCACAGTCTCCACAAACTGTCTCGATGGCCTCTTCGAAATGCCGCAGTTGCTTTTGGAGCTATTGCGATCGAATCGTGAAAGTTTTCGCGATTTTCACTACCGCGTCGGCGATGGCCGCCCGAATCAGACCACGCTTTTGCACTTTCTGCTGCTTTACTGCTACTTGAGCGACGGGCTTCGTTGCGACGTCATCTGCAGTTGTGTTCGTGTGTTGTTGTCGGAGGTGCTATTATCATAGACGTAACTCTAAGACCACTGGGTCCCGAAGAAAATCATTATTATTTTTGGCTCACTCAGTACCAGAACAACGGTCCCAAGCAGTCCCAAGCTATTTCACTCACCCCTGCATGTTCTGCATGAATCCACACACCCCTGATGTTATCTGTCAAACTTTCATAGCGAATCAAAACAAACATAGTGTAGTAATAGAATTTCAACTAGAATAGGGTACGTTAATCGTTTGCTTGGGACCAATAGGCTACTAAAGTGGTGAGCCAATTTAATATCGTTAGTTTCGTATTGATTGTTGCTATTATTCCATTCGCCCGTGCGGCGATATCCGTCAATTTGACTGGTGACGTTTGCCCATGAAGCATAATTTTAATGTGCACGATCAAGCGAAACTACTCTGATTCTGCTCAAAAAGCTTGCATCAAATAAAACGTAACAATGCATTGTGAAAAATTGCTGTTTTCGGGCGTTCCGCTTGGGACAGGAATTCATCTGGTGTTCCTCCACTTTGCACAGAAAGCATTTATCCTTATTCACAGAATAAAATATATTCCCCTTCAGATTGAAGGAATTAAGCGACGAGGGAATCTCCTTTTCCTCGTCCATGTATACACCTCGCACTTCTGTGTATATGTCGAAGCTCAACTCCACAGGATATTTCTCCCGGATGACATGGCACGCTTCACTTTCCCGTACTTTACCAGCATCAACGTTAGATCACCATCTGGTACTTCTGGTGGCAGATCGTTCCCTTGCACGTTGCCCCCCCTCAAGCGACATTCGTACCAACAATCAATATGAAACTATCGATTTTAAATTGGCTCACAACTTGACTAGCCTATTGGTCCCAAGCAAATCGATTAACGTACCCCATTCTAGACAAAATTCTAGTACTACACAATGTTTGTTTTGATTCGCTATGAAAGTTTGACAGATAAAATGAGGGGTTCGTGGATTTTCCTATGTTTCGAGGGGAGCATCGATTAGCTTGGGACCGAAGAGAGTACCAGAGCTGAGCCAAAAAGTTGAGCACGTTTCTTCGGGACTTACTAGTCTTAGACTTACCTCTATGTTCGTACCTTCACTGCTTTTCCATTAGCATCAGGGTGTAATGCATACTTGATTCAGATTTTAATGTGACGAAGATCGCCTTCTCTTCAACAATGCGATAAGTGGCGATCATACCAACAGGATTCGTGTCCAGTGATTTCACGAAAGTTGCAATCTCGCCAATCGATGGCCTCGTGCTGCCATTTATAGATGAACAACATTTCAAAAGATTCTGTCTGATTTGATCGATTTTCTCTTTTGATAACCACGGCTATGTGGATTTCATGCTATTGCCATTGCCACATAGTTTGATAAAGGAGATCTAAAACATCGAACACAGCAGGAAATGATTTTGCAACTGAGTTATTAACGAAAGAGAAAGTCGATGAAGAATTGATCAATGCAGATAGGATCCTTTGATTTTTTTTATCTAAGTAAACAAACTATCGATAGCGGGTCGACACCAGCGATGCCAGATTTGAAGACATGTCTTCATTTTGCAGACATTTACAATTCTGTGAAGATATTTTTTACTGCAGAAATTTGTGAAGACATTTCATGTTTTGAAGATATACTGCAACTGGTTAAGACTTCCGAAGCATTTTTACATTTTAATCAGACATGTGTCGATTTTTGGTAAAGAATTGAAGATTTCGATTTCACATTTTTAGTTCCTTCTTGAAAATGTCGACTATGAATAATGTCACATAAAAACAGATTCATTTCAGAATAATACTTTATCGACCTGAATATCCATAGGAATTTACTGAAATCTTTGTTTAGCTGGAAATATTTTGAATACATCCTGATCAGACTTTTCCGGACAATTTGCAGCGTAATGACCTGGCTTGTTGCAATTGAAACAGCAATTGTCCTTTGCCTTGCTCGAACCGCCGCCCTTGCAACGCCTCTGTTGTTGGTCACCACTGTAGAACGCTCCTTCATCGTAGCTGCTCTTCGGCCCCTGATGACAATGGCAGCTAAGCACGATTTGGAGATCAACCAAATGGACGCTGTATCCGGCCGCTTTCCTGCAAGGCACTCTAGGTGACGAGGTAATCTGTATGGATCAGCCTGAAGAATTCAGCGTGGGCTGGATCTCGACGAAGGTTTGCAGACTAAAGAAAGCACTGTACGGCTTAAAACAGTCCAGTCGTGTATGGAACCAGCAGTTGGATGATGCCTTTCGATAATGTGAACTTAGAACGTTCAAAAGTGGATGCTTGCCTTTATTACAAGATCGAAGGCAACAAGATGACGCTTTTGACTGTGTACGTTGACGATTTTCTTATATTCACCAACGACAAGAAACTGAAGAAGGCCTTGAAGAAGTTCATGTGCAGTCGATTTGAGATGAAAAATCTCGGTGAAGCGAAGCATTGCTTGGGTCTGCGAATAAGAAGAGATCGAGTCAAAGGTGAGCTGTCACTAGATCAAGAAACTTTTGTCGAAGCGATGCTGGAGAAGTTTCAAATAACGAATTGTCATGCCGTGGCTACGCCGTTCGAACCAAGCCAAAGGTTGGACAAATCAATGTGTTCAAAAATAAAGGAGAAGAAGAAGAGATGAAGACTGTATCCTACAAAGAAGCCATCGGAAGTTTGATGTATTAGTCCCAGGTTACAAGACCCGACATCAGCTACCCAGTGAATACTGTAAGTCAGTACAGTAGCCATCCAGGTTGCAAGCACTGGGAGGCGGTCAAACGAATTTTCCGATATCTGCGAGGGACTGCTGGCTATCGATTACGCTACACGAAGAATGGAAGTCCGGATATAGCTGGCTACACAGATGAAGATTGGGGAGGAGACGTGAACACAACAACAACGGGCCACGTCTTCATAGTGCAATGTGGCGCAATTCCCTGGAACGTGAAACGTCAACCAACGGTTGCATTATCATCGTGCGAGTCTGAGTACATGGCGATGTCCCGGACCATTCAAGAGCAGAGCATGCTGGAGCAGATTTTCGGCAAGCAAGAAATAAATGTCCTGTGCGACAATCAATCTGCGATCTGCGTTGCCAAAAATGGATCGTACAATCCACGAATGAAGCACGTCGATATACGGTATCATTTTGTGCACGATTCGCTGGATAACGGTATTATTGAACTGAAGTACGTGAACACCAAGCAACAAGCATTTTAAATACTTCCTCATCAATCTGCCATCTTTGAGAGAGTACCTAGAATTTTTGATATAGATAGTGAATTTTTGATAGAGATACCTTTTGAATTTTTGAACAGTTAAAGATCTTCAGGTCGTTATCTTGATCACCCTTAAGCCATGAAAAATTATCCAGGCGACTTTATTGAAAAATATGATCAGCTGGAGATCTTTTAAATAATTCAAATGATCACATATGATCTACCTCGTGATCTACCATAAATCTTCGAAGAATATCTGGCGACGTTATTTAAATATTTTGAACAGAATGATATCATAAGATTAATAATTGATTAACCTGGCTTGAAAAAATCTCCAGAAGACTTTTTTGAAGTCTCCGATTAGCTGGAAATCTTTTAAATACTTCATAATCAACCTGCAATCTTGGAAGAATATTTAAAGACGACATTTGAATTTTGAACAGCTGCTACTTAAAAAGTATTGAAAAATATCTAGAGAATTTTATTGATATTTTATTTAAAATCCGTGAACTGTGGAACTTCTCCGAAAGTTCCTGTACTTTAACAAAGTTTCTTAACCCTAAATTCAGTTCCATGAAATCAATCGAAACTGCTTGAACGTCTTTCCAATACATCTCCCTTTCCCAACAGTAACAATTCTAGAGAGAAACCAGAGAAACGCACATCATGGTAAACGTGGCTTAAGCTCAAATGGATCATCAAACAGTTCGAATTTTTGACTATCAAGTTTTTCGTGGTTTGCTTGATCCGAATGAATGTACAGTGATCTCAAAGTTGAGCGTACAGATGTCCTTAAATTTTAGGAAAACAGATGTAAAAGCCCAATTTAAAGAGATGCGTTTCTGAATTTTTGGTTGCTGAATCAATTATCAATTATAGGTAATTTTGCCTCTCCCTCCTTTGAGGCGAGATTTTCTCATTTGTCTGACCCGATCGAACTTTGTCCGCGAACTTTGAGGCGAGATTTCCTATTTGCCTGAACTGTTGTTATCCGTAACTTATAATTACCCTTAAACGAAGAATCATCCTAATGAAGTTTTCGCATTATTCGTAATGGGTTCTTGCTTGTTGCCAATGTGTTATTTCTAAAAATTCCTGAACTGAACTTGACAGCTTGAAAGGAATATTTCTAATGAATCACCCACATCAATGATTACTGTGATTTCTTGAACAAGTAGATCATCACAAAAGGGATGCAAAAGAAGCTTTACGTAAAGAAAACATTCCCCTGTTTTGATGGGTGAGCTCTAATATAATCTTATCTCTCTCAGTTGGTAGAAATAGTTTGCAAGGGTTAAACGGTTAAACCACAGACAAACAGACATAGCACATTGAATATTTCTCACTGTAAAACATCGTCGCTAAAACATTACTGCCATCTGTTGAATACACTGCGGTGGACACTACGCTGAGCAGTGTCGCTGAAGAGATGACGTCAAATGCAAGGGGATTAACTTTGCGCGCCACAGATGGCGGTACTACCAACTACGATACTTTTAAATTATCCTTTAAGGTGATTCCTTGTAGAGTCCACAAATGGCCACCACGTAGGCTATACATGCACTTCCACTTCGAATTTTCAATTACACACATCTCTTAAATGAATGCCCAATTTCACCTGAAATTGCTACTTCATGTATGCTGCAGTGCAGCACACGTGGAGTAACAGTTTCATTGTGCTACGTATCATAGCAGCTGAAATTTGTGCACTTAAAGTCTCGAAGTGGTTACGAGAATAAGGATCTCACAGCGAAACACCTTAAATGCTTGTTCGATGAACAACTTGCGAGTGTTGTCTGTTTTTCTGTGGTTAAACTATGATTCGCGAGAAATCAGTGATTGAAGCCACTGTTACAAAAGCAGTTTCGCCCTAATGAAAAGTTGATATTGTTTCGATGACTACAAACTACTAGGCACGACTATCGAACGGGTGCACTGCGTGAAAGACTTAGGCGTTTTTCTAGACTCAAAGCTGACATACTCACACCATATATCGTATGTCGTCGACAAAGCGTCCAGAACGCTTGGCTTTGTCTTCAAGATTACTAAGAACTTCACGGACATTTACTGCTTGAAATCGCTCTATTGCTCTCTCGTACGATCTACGTTGGAATACTGCTCTGCTGTCTGGAGCCCGAACTACAATAATGGGGCCGAGCGAATTGAATCTGTTCAACGACGTTTTCTTCGCTTCGCGCTCCGTAAGCTGCCTTGGAGATACCCACTTCGTCTTCCAAGCTACGAGAATCGCTGCCAATTGATCAATATCGAGCCCTTACGTATCCGAAGAGATGTTTTCAGAGCCTTAACCGTCGCCGATACTCTGCAAGGAAGAATTGACTGCGAAGCAATTCTGCAACAAGTGAACATTAATGTTCAACCTCGATCACTACGCAACAGTCTTATGCTGAGACTTCCACTTCTTCGAACTAATTATAGCATAGGGAGCGCTATTTACGGCTTGCAGCTAGTGTTCAACCGAGTAGCGTCGATGTTCGATTTCCACTTGACACGGAATATGCTTCGCCGAAGATTCTCTGCCTTTTTTGCTGACCGAAGGCGCTTGATACCCAACAGCTAAGTGTAAAATTTAAGACTTATAAATTTTTAGTAACTTGACAATGCTTTCCAAGTTATTTTCGTTTGTAACTGTAGTAACTGTAGTATATGTATGTCGTCTGTATAATCTGTATTTTTTACAACACATCATTGGGACTATTTCTAGTCTGTTGATGCAACCATAACAAATAAACAAATAAACAAATGACACTTTTCCAACGATTGGCAAAATCCTTCGACCCCTCGGGGTCAAAAGTTCATCCACAGGAAATGAATTTACGAATACGACTGAATACCAGCCTACCGTCAATCAATTTGTACGGATTCCATCCGATTTTAAACCGTATGTTTTCCACTTACCCCTTCGTAGTAGATTTTATTCGCTCGTCTGAGCTTTATCTCCAGGTTGATCGACATCCAGCACAACTATTTAAAGCACATAAATTGTAAATTGTATCAGTTGATTCACGAAAAACTACGCTCTAATCAAACTTGTAATCAGCAGTCGATCGCAGTCGCTTTTTTTTTGTTTTGATTCATTCGAGTGGGTGACAGTAGTAACTCGGTGAACGCGTTCCAAATTAGACCAGTGTACACGTGACCGAATGAAAACACATTTCGTTAGTTTGGTGCAAATTTAATGCTTCTTCCAGAACCGTCTCCGAAGTTCGCCAGACTGAACTGTCACATCAGAAAATCAAAACATCGCTATCATCGCGTGCACGTTTGAGCTGCTGCAGTTCCCCACATGTGTAATAAATAGTTTTTACTCGTTAAAATCCTGCTTCATTTCGAAGTAATTCGTGAATATAAACGGCAATCTACGCAGGAAAGTATGTCAGCGGGAGCAGAAACGGCACCGGTATTCCCGAAGCTGAACGCCGAGGAGGAACCGGATTTAGGAGCCACCGAGATCGAGTCCATGTGTATGAACTGCCACGAGAATGTATGTTCCTTAAAACCTGCCTGAATCGATCGCTTGTAACCTAATGGTAACCTTAATCATTTCAGGGCACGACACGGCTGCTGCTGACGCAGATTCCCTTCTACAAGGAGGTGGTCCTGATGTCCTTCTGTTGCGATCACTGCGGTTTCCAGAACAATGAAATCCAACCGGGTGGCGAAATGGCTCCCAAAGGTATCCGGATCAGTGTCAAGATCGACACAATGAAAGACTTGAATCGACGCGTCGTAAAGTCCGACTACTCCAGCGTCCGGATAGAGGAGCTGGATTTCGATATTCCAGCTCAGTCGCAAAAGGGGGAGGTAACTACCGTCGAAGGGATCATCGATCGGGTGGTACGAGGATTGGAGCAGGACCAACCCGTCCGTCGAATACAGCACCCGGAGGCAGCGGAACAGATCGATGCCTTCGTCGAAAAACTCAAAGAGCTGAAGGAGATGAAGCAACCGTTCCGGATAACAATCGAGGACATCTCCGGAAACAGCTTCGTGGAAAATCCTCTGGCACCACAACCGGATCCGAACACCACCGTTTCCCACTTCATCCGAAGCAAAGATCAGAACCATTCGTTGGGAGTTTTTACCCACGAAGAAGTGGATGGTGAAAACCCCAAACAGCCGAAAATCATCCCGGAGGAGGAAGATAAGATGCTGAAAATGATTTCCGAGGGTTCCTGGCCACTGGAAGAACTTCATGGGGAGGTGCTGCAGTTCCAAACCAACTGCCCGGAATGTGCGGCCGATTGCGAAACGAATATGAAGGTGACCAACATTCCACACTTCAAGGAGGTGGTCATTATGGCAACGGTCTGCGACAACTGCGGTTTAAGGACGAACGAAGTCAAGCCAGGCGGTGGCATCGAGGAAAAGGGCGTTAAGATTGAAGTTACGGTTCGGGGAAAAATCGATTTCTCACGGGACGTTTTGAAGTCGGAATCGTGCGATCTGCACATCCGCGAGCTGGAGTGCGAAGTGGGTGCCGGTGCCCTGGGAGGGCGCTTCACCACGATCGAAGGCTTGCTAACGGCTATCAGGGATCAGCTGGTTGACAGCACCGGTATGTTTATGGACTCGAACGACGAGGCAACAAAGCACCGAATGGATAACTTCTTCGGGCAGCTGGATGCGGCCATCGCTGGGAACAAGCCGATGACGATAGTGCTGGATGATCCGACGGGAAATAGCTACGTGCAGTCATTGAACGACGATGGCACTCCTGACGAGGCATTGCGGATAATAAAGTATCACCGGTCGTACGACCAGAATGAAGAACTCGGATTGAACGACATGAAGACGGAAAATTACGGAGAAGAAGATGATGCCAAGCAGGAGAAGTGAGGAGGTGAGTGAACGATTTTCTGTTCCTGTTTAGAATGTCAGGAAAGTATAATATTGATACATTTACGATCAGAACATCTGGATTTCTGCCGTCTTCTCTTTGCGAAAGAAATCTCCCGAATGCATTTCTTTGATTTTTGAGGGTTGAGTTATGCTCAAACGATTCCCAAAGGAAGTTGTTTCGGGAATCCATGTTAAGGCTTGGACGGCTTCTGAACACGATGCCTCCAAAAAAATGTTTATGTTTGCAATGACATAGTATAGTCATTTCTTGATGAATCTCGAAACTTGTGATACCAGTAGAATCCCTAGAGTCTGCAGATTATTTCGTTTATAGGTTCAAAATAAGGTCGTCTACGGCTGCAGAGCTGTACTCAGGATATTTGTTTGCAGACTTTTTCTGACGTTCATAGAACTTCCCTGAAGTTCAATGAACTTCTCTGTTTCTCTGGAGTTTGCAAGAATTTCCTAGGGTTCGTAGAACTTTATTATTGAAGTTCTTAAAGTTGTCCTAGACTTCGGACATCTTCATTGAAGTTCGCAAGACTCACCTAAAGTTTGCAGAACTGTACTGATGTTCCGAGTATCGTTCAAGTTCAAAGAACTTGCCTGCAGAATACCGAACTGGAGTTTGCAAGATTTCCCTGGACTTTGCAGAACTTTCCGGATGTTTGTCAAATGTCCCTAAAGCTCGCATATGTTTCCTGTAGTTCGCAATACTTTCCTTAAGTTTGAAAATTTTCTCTGACGTTCAAAAAACCTCGCTGCAGTTTTCAAATGAATCTGACTCATATTTGAGTAGGTGCCGTTTTTTGCGAATTTGAGTTAACGGTATGAAGAGATTCATTTTTCGTGATCAAGTTTAAAATTGGAACAACCCACACGCGACAATCGAATTTACTCTCGATCTGCACATTAAACATAACGTCGTACATAGTGCGCATTATAGCGCATCGTTGTGCGAATACAGCGCACTATGGCCGACACTATGTTTGACGTACAAAACAGGAGTAAAATCGATTGTCGCATGTGGGGTTTTCCGGTTAACAACACAGCAAAAAAAGTTGTTGAATATTACATCGAAACTGATGCAACCAGGTCAATCCATCGGTTGTGTAATATCACATTGTACGATGTACATCGATTTTGCGAACAAAATTACATCCATTGATGTAATATTGTATCTGCTTTTTGCTATTACATCATTATTTCATACATCAGCTTGAATTACGTTGATCGATATTACATTTTTTTTTGCTGTGAACTGTATCGATATACTCAACCAAGTAAAAGTGACTTACTCTCTGAGTTAGTTTCGTTTTCAGTGTTTGCAAGTCCTTTCAAGTGGTATAAAATAAGAAATCTTGACAGTTGCGGCATTCGATTGCGTGTGTGTTGGTTGGATGCGTGTTTGTTTGCCACAGGTGAACAGAACGTCAAACCTACCCGCTAGCACCAGCTACAACTCTCCGGTAGGGGAAGCCCTTTTGGCATAAGGATAATCAGACCCAAAAGTTATAACACACATAATGCTTGTGTAAAAATGCCATCTTTCGGCTGAAATTTCCATCCCTAATTGCTTTAAAATTAAATCATCTGATGTGCGTGAGTATTCGCAGTTTGGATACTTTTCCTACTCTTAAGTCGACTTCTTGCCGTATGCGGAGAAATATTTCGGTGAACCCTTATGCCAAAATGGGGTGAACCCCCTTCTCTGACAGAACGAGTCCCATCAGTTTTTAGTTTGGCAGCAAGCAGCGCAGTAATGCGAACAAGCAGCAGCAGCAGACCGAAAAATGGCTGATTCCAAGAGATCAACAACAACGACGTCGTCCACGAATAACAGCGGCACTGGCGGCAGCGGCAGCAGCAGCAGCAAATCTCGCAAATCCAAGAACGACCTAATCCGCAGCGCCGTCGGCAGTTATCTCAAGCAGCGGAACTACATCGTAAGTGTGTGATGCAGGTCTTTTTTTTTTTTTTTAGTGGTGTCCTCTCTCCTCTCTGTAGATAACCTAGAAAAAGAGGAGAGCGGTGCAAAAATATTGCGGAATGCTTCCTGTCTGTGGGGGCCGATTCCGATTGTTGTCGGGGGATTTCAGTTCGGTGATCTGCAATCTCCGGAGTTCGTGATCGGCGGTAGAAGCAATTAACGGGGAAAAAGTTGGCTTCGGGCAGTGTAAACAAAAGTGTTGTTTGATGATCGTTTGTTTTTATCTGTTCTTTTTGGTGTTCTTATCGCTGCAGGTAAACGATCGCTACCGAAAATCGGATCTAATTCTAACGCAATCCACCGAGCAAATCGCAATGAACACTGCCATCGAAAACGAGATATCTAAGGCGAACAGTTTCCTGTTCTCGAACATCTTCTGCCTGAACAACAATCCTGCCCAGGTGGATCAGCACTTTGTCAAGTAGGTTCCATAAATTTACAGGGAGGGAATCCAATTAATCTGTTTTATGACTTCCAGATTGTGTAACTTTATCAAATGCCAAGTGGAGCCGGTCCGGCAAGAGCTATCCGAGCTGGTAAATCCTCTTCTCTGTCATCTGTACATCGAGATGCTGAAGGGGCGCGACTGGCGTCCGGCAATTCTTTTCCTCCGGAAGCATGCCTCCCTGGTAGGGAAGATCGAACCAAGCTCCGTTCCTCCGAGCAACTCTCCACTGATTATGAATCAGAAAATCAACGGCACCGTTGAGGAGCAGCAAGCATCCGGGATTCCCGCTTCAACCGTGCAAAATTCAGTCATTATTTTCTCCCCCACCATGCAAGGTACACCTGAACCCACCCAGAACGCCAGTCCCAAGCTGGAAACGTTCAAGCAACTCATTAACAAACTATCGCAAATCACCCGGATCCAGGATCTGGAAAATAATCCCCTGACGCTTCAGTTTCGATCCTGCCAGTACGAAATGCGACTTGGATCTCCTTCGATTGCAGCCCTACGACGATATCTGGCCAAATATGGCCACTCGTTGATACTGCAGATCCTCCGGAATTGGTTCTATTTCGAGACCATCGATGATAAGGACTTTGTGGACTACAGTCCGGTGCTGGCATCGCCCAAAGTTCATAAAAAGCCACGATTAGTCGGGACTTCCAATGGAATGGATCTGCTGAATGGTCTTCCAATGGAGGTGGATGCGCTGGATGTCACGCCAGAGCCGGAATATGATTTTTCCGAACACTCGGAGGCGGAAAATATGAAATTTATCCTGCGGAACGGCTTCAGCAGCGAGTACATCCGGTACAAAGTTCGTGAGCTGAATGGAGGCTTCGACGGGGGAGGAACCACGATGGATATGGACGACGATGACGATGAAGATGATTCGGCATATCTGCCAGCCCTGGAGGACATCCCACCTAGTGTTAAGGCGGAAGTATTCCCGGATGGCGATCAACAGCAGCAGCAGCTACAGGATGACATATCCGGCATGTTTCGGAGGATAACGGCAGCGGAACGGTTACGAAAGCTGCGGGAGTGTACGGAGAAACTGAACCGATTCCAGTCGCCGCTTTGCATCTACCAGGTGGAGAATGTGGACGATCGATTGACAGCGGTGGCGATCGATGAGGACAGTTGCCATTTGGCCAGTGGATTCGAGGACGCTTCAATCATCCTGTGGTCGGTCAATCGGAGCACTCAAATCGGACGGAAACCGTACGCCGGACTGCGCGATCGACGGTGCTGTTGGAATGTGACTTGCTGTGATAGTAGTTTTAGCGAGGACGAAGACGAGGAGGAGGAGAAGGAAGATGGCGAAGGGAAAGGCGATCTGCGTGGCGGCAAAGAACGGGAGTACGACGATCCGGGAGAGCGCTCCGGGTTGCGAAATCTGTTCCGGGTCAAGACGAAAGCGGAGGTGGATCGGTTGAACAAGCTACTGCCCGTGTACAGCCGAAGGCAGGGCAAACGGGAACGCTGGAAGCAGTTTATGGATCGGAAGTGCAGTGAAAATGTGTTGTAAGTATTAGGAGGGGGTGGGGGTGTGTGTGAAAACTTGATATTCAGTTATCCATTTGAAATTAGGAACGTATTCATCCAGGGCTTGTAATTTATTTGATCGTCGGGCTTTGACAGTGTCCTACACAGAGTTGGTAAATGTTAGGGGTAAGCAATGTCGCTTATGATACGTTTTTCGAGGTTCTGAAATACTGCATGATTTAAGGTGTTTCGGTTATGAGCCTCGGTTTTGAGAACCTCCGAGGAACTGAGATTGGAATCAAGAAAAGGTTCGGATCAGGGTTCTGATGCAGGGTCAAATATCAGTATCATCGCTTAATTTTGTCACTAAGGACATCTATTTTGATTCATAACAAGGCGCGTATTTGGAGAGGTCCCAGAACTCTTCGGATGATGCGGACCATCACAATTGAATTCGACTTCTTGTGATAAGAGCAAGTTATCGAAAACGAATACCTCATTACTTCAAAAAAATCAATGTGCTGATCAATGAATGTGCTGAAAGATCAATGTGCTGATCGCAGTGATTAGGACCAGCACAGAGGGGAAAAATGCTTTTTTGACGTAGGATTACGTCTTTCGGCAACATATTGGGGGTGCAATTCTAGATAGAGCTGGAATTAGGGCGTAACAGCTTTTGTAAACAATGACTTCTATCGATGATTTCTATGAATTCAAGGCACGTCCACGCAGACCAACCTAACCATCGGCTAGGGGAAGTCTTTCCCTACCCGATGAGGATATTGGTTTGCGTGGGAGAGCCTTTAATTTCTAGAAATCATCAAGACAAATCATTGTTTACAAAAGCTATTAGGCCCTAATTCCAGCTCTATCTAGAATTTCAAAAAACCAAAATCGACCGCGTTACGAAAAGTGTTCAGGTTTTGATCACTTATAACTCTGTGAATAGCGGATGGATTTGAATTTTAAACAAGCCAATCGATAGGAATTTTTTCTACGAATCTGCAAAAATAAACACTTTATCAATTTTCAATAGGTCACTATTGAAAATTACACAAACAGTTTACCGGCAAAAAGTGCTTTCCCTAACACAGATTTCAAAATCAAATTTCATCCGGTCTCGCCGAACGGTGCTTATTCAATCACCGTTTGTGGTAGTGTCCGGTCGGTCGTCATCAGCAGCAGCAGTGCTTTCGATGCGTGGCGTTGAACATTGTTCTCCAGTACACAACGAAAGGCTGCCCGCAAACGGCGAGCTGCAGCCCACATGAGCGTCCATTCACCGAAGAAGGAGGAAGAAGCCGCACCGCTACTGATCGGATTCAGTAGATCTTCGTGAGTCGCTGTGCTACAGCTCGTCAGCCTCATCCGTATTGAACACCCTAATAGCATAGAGGTAACTCTAAGACTAGAAGGTCTCGAAATAACGTGCTCAACTTTTTGGCTCAGCTCTGGTACTCTCTTCGGTCCCAAGCTAATCGCTTCATCCCTCGAAACATAGGAAAAACCAATAACCCCTCATTTTATCTGTCAAACTTTCATAGCGAATCAAAACAAACATTGCGTAGTACTAGAATGGGGTACGTTAATCGTTTACTTGGGACCAATAGGCTAGTCAAGTAGCGAGCCAATTTCAAAACGTTAGTTTCGTATTGATTGTTGCTAATAGCTCAGCATTACTCAACCGGTTCTTTTCAGGACAACCATTTTTATTAAACGTTCGCTCGCCTTGCTGCCAGCCACATCACCCCAAAGCTCGCTGATAATGTACCCAGCAACCAAACGTTTGTGGTCAAATGCGTAACTGTATTGAAGAGGTTAATACAAATTCTCGCAATGACCGAATACAACATGACTTTGTCAATTAACCAGAAACACTTCGAATTAAGTTAAGGTTTTCTCCAGGACGCTACAAAAAAGCAAAAAAACTCGAATTTATATGATTGATAGTTAGCGCTCAACTTCCGAGCCGAACAGACGCATGTGTCGTTATCGTCTACGGAAGCTTCTTGCCGACTATTTTTCGAGCGATTCCTAATACGAAAGTGAGTGAGTGAGTGATCACTGTTAGTTTCGCGTCGCGTGTGGATGCTACCGCGTACAAATGTCCGCGATAAAACGCCGCGAAAACACATTTCGCATCGACTATGCGAATGTGCCGAAGAAGCCATCGTCCGAGGAGGTCCACCAGTTCGTCGGTGCGACGCTCGGCATGAAACGTGAGGAAGTCCTACGTATTCAATACTGCCGCAACACCGGAGTTGCCTTCGTTAAAGCCGCTTGCCTCGAAGTGGCACAAAAAGTCGTCGAGGGAAACGACAACATGCACGAGCTGAGGATCGACGGGCAAGTGTACAAACTACGTCTGATGATGGAGGATGGAGCGGTAGTGGTGAGGCTCTTTAATCTGTCCGAAGCTGTCACGAACGATAAAATTGCCAAGTTTCTAGGCGCGTACGGGGAGGTACTCTCAATCCGAGAGGAGCTAGCAGACGAGAAACACTTTTTTCCTGGTCTGCCGACCGGGGTCCGGATCGCTCGGATGACTATTAAAAAGGGCATAGCATCCTACGTCACAATTGACGGAGAAACGACACTCGTGTCGTACTACGGCCAGCAGCAAACCTGCCGGTACTGCTGCGAGTATATCCACAACGGTATCTCGTGTGTGCAGAACAAAAAACTGCTGATCCAAAAACTGGCAGCAACCGGCTCCTCGTATGCGGACGCACTAAAAAACAAGCCGAAACCAATCGTCCCAAACCCACTAGCTCCAAAGCCACCCACCCCGAAGCCGCCCGCCCTGAAGCCGCTCGCCCCAAAGCCAGTTGTTCCAAAGCCACATGCCCCGAAGCCACTTGGTGCTGCACCGAAGCCGGGAGGTCAAAAACAGCCAACACTAACAGATGTACAATCGTGCCCAAGTGATACCACGAGCCCTTCTGCTGGTACAGAGCCGATCGATGTCGATTTCGACGACTTTCTGAAACCAGCAGACGTGCAGCAGGAAGAAGATGACAACAGTACATGGACGAAAGTTGCCCGCAAATCAGCTTCGCATCCAAAAAGCGACGGCAACGAGACCGATTCGTCAACGTCCAGTAGGCACTCACGAAGGCTGACGAGCAAAAAAATGCGCTGCGATGATGGCAACAACTCGCACGACAAAGACCCCCACCATTAAAACATCCTCTTCACCAGCTATAACATCGCAACGGTAAACGTGAACACCATCACGAATACAACTAAAATAAACGCACTTCGAACGTTTGTCCGAACGATGGAGCTCGATATCGTTTTTCTCCAGGAGATGGAAAACGAGCAGCTCACTCTGCCTGGTTTCAACGTAATTGCCAACGTTGACCACACGAGACGAGGCACCGCCATCGCACTGAAAGAACACATACAGTTCTCGCATGTGGAGAGGAGCCTGGATGGACGCCTTGTTGCAGTGCGCGTCCACGATACCACACTTTGCTGTGTTTACGCTCCATCTGGAACAGCACTCCGCGCCCAGAGAGAGAGATTTTTCAATAACACGATCGCCTACTACCTCCGTCACCACACCGAAAACGTAATTCTCGCAGGTGACTTCAATTGTGTTCTGCGGCAGTGCGACGCAACAGGATACAATATGAGTCCGTCACTCCAAGCCACAATTCAACAATTGCAGCTTCACGACGTGTGGCTAAAGCTGCGCCCGAGAGACTCTGGTCACACCTATATTACTGCAAACTCTTCTTCCAGACTAGATCGCATATATGTAAACAGTGGACTGTGTGAACAGCTGCGCACTGTTAATACTCATGTGTGTTCATTCACGGATCACATGGCTGTTACACTGCGAGTGTGTTTGCCACATCTCGGGCAAGCACAAGGGCGCGGGTTTTGGGCACTTCGTCTCCATCTTCTCACCGACGAAAACGTGGCGGAGCTCCAGACACGATGGCAGTTTTGGACTCGCCAAAGACGCAATTACCGAAGCTGGATGGAGTGGTGGCTGGCGTGTGGTAAGCCAAAAATTGCTAGTTTCTTCCGCTGGAAATCCAAAGAAGCATACGACGAATTTCATCATGCGCAGCAGTCGCTTCACGACCAGCTGCGACGGGCCTACGACGGCTACTACCAAAATCCGGCAATGCTAGCAACCATCAACCGACTCAAGGGAAAGATGCTCGCTCTACAGAGAGGTTTCACGCAAGCCTTTGTACGTATACACGAGCAAATCGTAGCAGGAGAACCGCTCTCCGTGTTCCAGCTTGGCGAAAGGAGAAGGAAAAGAACAACGATAGCACGACTGGATGGCGAACAAGGTGAGATCCTGGACAACTCACAATCCATTCAAGATCACGTACATCGATATTTCGCCGACTTATATTCGGAGCCAGGCGGAGATGCAGCTCAGCCCGAGGATTTTCAGTGCGACCAGATTGTTCCAGAAAACGATGTTTCGAACGAGGCATGTATGGACACAATTACTACGGCGGACATATGGACTGCGATTAAATCCAGCGCATCCAAAAAGTCACCAGGGCCAGACGGAATTCCGAAAGAATTTTACCTTCGAACATTCAACGTCATTCATCGCGAGCTCAATCTGCTGCTAAACGAGGCGCTATCGTCAAATTTTCCATCGGAATTTGTTGACGGTGTCATCGTTCTAGTGAAGAAGAGGGGATCCGGTAACACTGTTGGCTCTTACCGCCCCATCTCGCTTCTCAACTTCGACTACAAGCTGCTCTCCCGTATACTGAAGGCGCGCCTAGAAAATGTTATGACAACACACCGAATACTGAGCAACGCTCAAAAGTGTTCGAACGCACACAACAACATCTTTCAGGCCACGCTGGCTTTGAAGGACAGGATCGCTCAACTGACGGCTCGTAAACAGGTTGGAAAATTAATCTCTTTCGATCTGGACCACGCGTTCGATCGGGTGAGGCACTCATTCCTCTTCGAGAATATGCGCTCCCTCGGCATTAACAACCGGCTCGTGGACTTGCTCTCGCGGATTTCAGCTCTATCCTCTTCCCGCCTGTTGATAAACGGGCACCTGACGACATCGTTCCCCATACAGCGATCAGTGAGGCAAGGGGATCCCATTTCGATGCATTTGTTTGTGTTGTATTTACACCCACTAGTTGAGTCCCTCGAGCGAGTGTGCGACACCGACTTGCTCGTGGCATATGCGGATGATATTAGTGTCATCACCACATCGGCGAGCAAAATCGAAGCAATGCGTGAAATATTTGATCGTTTCGGGAGAGTGTCTGGAGCGGTACTCAATCTTCACAAGACGACGTCCATTGATGTCGGCTTCATCAATGGGAATCCGATTCAAGCAAACTGGATGAGGACCGAAAATAAGATCAAAATACTGGGTGTGATCTTTGCCAATTCTATACGGCTCATGATCACCCTAAACTGGGACATGCTGGTGGGGAAAATAGCGCATCAAGTGTGGCTACATTCACTGCGCACGCTAACCCTTCATCAAAAGGTGATTCTCCTTAACACGTTCATCACGGCCAAGATTTGGTACTTGTCATCCGTATTGCCGCTATACTGTGTACACATGGCCAAAATAACCGCCACCATGGGGACATTTTTGTGGAGAAGACAGCCAGCGCGTGTACCAATCCAACAACTGGCTAGACCACGCGATCAAGGAGGACTAAAGCTGCAGCTGCCGGCGCTGAAATCCAAAGCATTGCTGATAAACCGCCATCTCCAGGAGATCGGTTCCATTCCCTTTTACAATTCCTTCCTCACCCGTACAAATCCTCACCCACCCCCTGCAGATCTTCCTTGCCTCAAAACAATCCTGCAAACTTACCCTCGTTTGCCACCTCAAATCCAACAAAACCCTTCCTCCGATCAAATTCATAGTTTTTACCTCGGCCAAACGAACCAACCGAGAGTAGAAATACGCCACCCTACAGTGAATTGGAGACGCGTGTGGCTCAACATCGGAAGTAGGATGCTGTCATCAACCCAGCGTAGTAACTGGTACCTACTTGTGAACGAAAAACTCGAGCACCGACAATTGTGGCACACCATTCGGCGCGCGGATAGTCAACAGTGCATACACTGCAATGCAGCCACAGAAACACTGAAACACAAGCTGAGTGAGTGTCTACGAGTGACTGCGGCGTGGACGCATTTGCAGAGCATATTGACGACATACCTAGGCAGCCAGAGGAGGCTCTCTTTCGATGAACTCATGCACCCAGTTTTGGGAAGTGTAGGCAGAAGACAAAAAAATGAAATATTAAAACTTTGTATTAATTATGTCACCTTTGTCATGAATTGTGATAATGTAGTAGACGTAGGCGAACTAGATTTTTATCTGCAAGTTGAAATGTAATTAATTCCTATGCAATTAGTTTTGAACAAAATCAACAGAAATAAACTAAATTTTATGTAAAAAAAAAAAAAAAAAAAAAAATTGATCGCGAATATCTCGCGAATGGAAAATTTTAGCAAGAAATTCCTCCAAATGAATTTTTGTTTTTTTTTTTTTTTTATTATCTATTGAATAAAACAAAAAATCCGTGCGTTTGGTGCACGAAAATGCGTAATTTTGTCATCAGAAAACGAGGAGTCTCCATGATTGGAAAAAGTGTTTTCCCTAATACAGTCGCCGAATATTGAAACCGAGCACGTAATCCTACGTCAACCTTGCGCAACCTTCATGCAGGATCGTCCCTTCTGACTGCAGTTCAATGAGGTACAGAGAGAGGTGAAGCAGATCGTGAAATATGGTTGTATTAGTAAACCAAAAAATCAACGTAAACGCAATTAGTGACGTCACTAATTGCTTGTACCGTATAAGGGTTGCACTCATCTCGGCACTCATACAACTTAACCGATCGCTTCACCTCGGTAATCCAGCTCATTGACTGCAGTCGTCCGAGTTAGTGTTTGTCTTTGATTCTCCAAGTGATCTAGTTGGATTTTATTCCCAAAATAGAGTTAGTCCAAGTGGTTTCGAAAGTACAGTTTGCTAAGGACCCAACAGTGTCAGAATCCTAAAAAAAGTCCAAGAATGTAAAAAAACTGGCCTAGCGTCATAAGCTTGATAATTTTGAAATGCAATCTTCGAACAAAATGCCAGTCTGTGGCTGTGTTCCATTTGGTGAATTTTCACTTAAATTTGACGCTTCGAAAATAAATTATAATGTTCGAAAATCCCTCGTCCAATTTTCGAGAAGGTGTTTGTCAAAATTTATTCCTGGTCTGTCAGAAATAAGTCTGGTAGAATAGCAGGATCCGTCTTTTTTTTAACTTTATTTTTGAGATTTTTAGCCGTATAGGTTAGTTCATCTCGTCCATGAAAGGTGCGGCCTCAGAAGGAGGACCCCCAACAGAGTAGTTTTTTACAGTGTTTACTTCAACCGAACATTGGTTCCTGGCTCGATCGTACATTTACACAACGTTAAAATCTGAATAAGACAGATAACACAGGGAGGGCCCCCACCAGGCAGAGATGTCCCAACAGCCGAAAGGAATTAAAAAAGACTAAACTTTAAAATACAATGCAGCATCCTTTAAAAAGTGCATTACTGCTGCCAGTGTGGAGGGATCATCACCCAGCATGTCGCGTATGCTATTTGGAAGCCCGTGGAATTACCACAGGTTCTGATACTGAGGGCATACGCATAGAATGTGCTCGATTGAGGCTGGAGATCTACAACCGACGCAAGTCCTGTGGAACGGCGTTCCTCCGAAATTGTGCGAGATCTTGGTGTGACCGGTCCTCAAACGCGACGCTATCTTCTGATCCCGCTGGTTCAACTGTTCTGTCCATTTCCTCGTCGTCCCTTTGATCCGTCTGATGAAAAGGGAGCGGTTTTGGGCCCACTCTGCTTTCCAAGCTTCCCGTACTTTGCTCACGATCCAGGGCTTAACATCGTGTAACGGTACTTCGTTGGTATAGCGAGGGACAGATGGTCCTGCCCCAGCCGGAAAGTCAGCTTCAGAGTTGCCTGGTATTCCGCAGTGCCCAGGAACTCAGCAGAATACCGTGTTTGGTGGCGCGGACTGCATCGTCGCCTGTACCCAGGGATGAGTCGGGGCCTCGGATGTCTGGGCTTGTATGATGCTGTGCGAATCCGTGAGGACCAGGATCGGTCGGTCGGAGAGCGTTGTAGCAGCGATGAAGATGGCAGCAGCTTCAGCAGAGAAGACAAAACATTGCGGCGGTAACCTGCAGCTGGTTGGTGTGATGTTTCCGGCTAGATCGATACCGATCCCGGCCTGAGAGCGAGATCCGCCCGTGTATCGGTGAGTGTGCGTGGGGTATTTTTCTCCTAACATTTCAGCTACAGTCCTTTTCATGACCACGGAATTGTCTCCGGCTTTGAAACTGTCCTTAATCCGGCTTTCGATTTTCGGTAATGGTGTTTGCCAGCATTTGGGAGATCTTCGTTGGCAGCCGTGCGGAGGAGTCTGTTCCCCTAGTCGAGGAGGAAGATCCCTTGATTTCCGGATGTCTTCGAGATGAAAGCAGCGGCTTTGGTTGCGATAGCTGTGGTTATACGGAAGCGGAAAGGCAGGATGCCTGCGTCGATGCATGCAGCGTCAGCGAGCGTGAATGGCAGCAGGCCAGAGACAATCCGGACGTAGGTGTTGTAGACTGGTGCTAACGTAGCTAAAAGCTTATCCGTTGCGATGCAGGTCATCTCCAACCCGTATAGAAGGTGACTGTCGATAATTGCACTCGCCACGTGAAAACGGATGCTGCGGTTGTTCGATCTATTCTGTTGGGAAATAGTCCGGGTGAGATTCACTCGACTGCGGCAATTTTTTTTGACTGCACTGAAATGCTGTTCAAATTTGAGGAATCGGTCAACGAGAACTCCCAGAACTCGGACGGTCTTCTTCTGCGGTATGGACTGGTCGTCGGTTTTGGTCGGTGGTCCGCTAATTCTGTGTCGAGAAGGGCAGACATGGCACCTGATGCTTTTAGAGGCTGATAATTCAAAGCCTGAGACTGCCGCTTGGGCTCTCATCCTTGTACGTACTGGCGGTGGTCCGGTGGTGACGATTAGGATGCTCCGTTCATCGCCACGAGGAACAGGGTAACGGCGATAACCGATCTTTGTGGGACACCCGTTTCCTCGGGGAAAAGCCGGGACTTGGTGTTGCCGTCTGCGACTCGGAATGAGCGGTTGGACACGAAGTTCTGGATGAAGTGAACGTCCGTTAAGACCCCAGTCGATTAGTTGCATAAGGACGAGGGTTGTCCACGTTCTGGACAAGTCCTTCGATATGTCAAGCGATACTATCTCGGTGTGCAGACCACTGTCGTAGGCGTTCTTGAGAACTTCCCCTAGGGTTGCGAAATAGGTGGACGTTCCGATCCATCTGTCAAATCTAAGTGAAAATTTACCACAACCTGAATATTCAAATGCTCGTAGATCTAATTGAAGAATCAAAGTGACGATTGACACACAGATGGCGAGTGGGTAAAAATGACTTTTCGATATCTGTAAAATTGCATGACATTTTAGTACATCATCATTTTTGTAATTGCGGACCTGAAAACTAGGTGTCGCATGACCAGTTTTGGCTTTTGCTTTGATTCGCCAATAATCTATTATGTGATTTCAATAGAAGTGTGAGGTGATGGTTTTCTGCATTTAAATGGTTACAACAACGCAGATTTCGCGATTTTCTCCCGCATTTGGCGCGGATTTGTTATCAGACTTCTTATGGCACGGATTTGCTTATTTTCAGATTCAGATTTTATTTGAAATTTCTCTTAAGAACCCTGCATTTAAAATAAAATGCCATTACTATTTTTTTTTTCATGAAATTGTTTTGAACCTTCTCTTGATGTTCTTGGTGTGGCGTTAGGATGTTTGGTGTAATGATGTTTCGGAGTAGTGACAGTTTGTCTCCATGTTACCAAAAATCGTATTCATTAATAATATTCTTAAATTTATCTTTCCCCACAAACAGCAGCGAAACCGGCGGAGTCACGCTGCGCGGCCACTCGAATGCCATCACCGATCTCCTATTCTCGAACCACGCTCCGCTGCTGATGAGCGTCTCGCGGGATCTCACGATGCGCGCATGGCAGGCCACAGACTACACCTGTCGAGCGGTGTACCGAGGCCACAATCATCCGATCTGGACCGTGGCGGAAAGTCCGACCGGAATGTACCTGGCGACCGGTTCGCGAGATACGACGGCCCGGCTCTGGTCCACGGATCGTGAGTTTCCGCTGCAGATCTACGTTGGCCATACGCAGGACGTGGACACGGTGGCGTTCCATCCCAATGGGAACTACTTGGCCACCGGGTCGACGGATTTGACCGTCCGTTTGTGGTGTGCCACCAGTGGTAAACTGTTTCGGATCTTCACCGACTGCCGACAACCGGTACATCGGATCTGCTTCAGTCCGGATGGGAAATATTTGGCCGCTGCCGGTAAGCTAACCACATACAGTGTATCTCAAAATTGAGCGTACAGCTGCCCTTGCATTTTAGAAGAAAAAAAAAAACAGCTGTACGAGCATAATTTAAAACGAATGAATGACTGCTGGCTCATCAAACAATTATTTTTCATCTGTATGATATTGGATTTATTTGGTTGAGTGCGTAAAAATTTAGAGCTCAACACACCTTTTTCTCAAAAAACTACTCTTTCTTAGAGTTGGTTGGAAATGTTATCTAACGTGAAGCTTTAGTGTGATAATTTATTAGCTAGAGAAAGGTCTGAAGATAGTAGGTTGATAGTTCCGCTAGAGTACGGCAGTATGAAAATTGACAGTACTAGTCAAACGCACATTTCTTTACCTAACTCATACATTAATGTGAGTATTTCTTCAAATCTATAGGCAAGCAAGTGCGCGTTTGACTTACTCTTGACTGCGGTTGTGGAATAGTTTTATCGACGTTTCATCGCTACTTTGTCTTCAAATACGATGAACCAAACTGTTTGAAACTTTATTCACTTGTATAGGGGAAATGGATGTAATGTCGGCCTAAATGCCCCTAATTTGGGCCCATAAATAAATTCAACAATCGGCTAAATTTTCATTAGCGACCAAAAACAGCCATTAGTATTGTCCCAATATAGATAAAATTGATAACTAGTAGAATTTTAGCTATGGGCCCAATCTTAGATCCAT
Source organism: Ochlerotatus camptorhynchus (assembly GCF_037179485.1). Taxonomy (NCBI): domain Eukaryota; kingdom Metazoa; phylum Arthropoda; class Insecta; order Diptera; family Culicidae; genus Ochlerotatus; species Ochlerotatus camptorhynchus. The sequence continues at coordinate 511,191 of NW_027040560.1, read as the reverse complement.
AAACCAACATTAGAGTCATTTCCCCTATATAATAAAGATCTATATGCCACTAATTTTGCTAAAATCCTCAGCAAAAGTTGAAAATCGAGCATTTTACTAAAGTACAGACTCTGCCAATAAAGTCCAAAACTATACCGATAAATCAATAAAAAGTTGTTCAACCACCAGCCAAGATTTCAAAAATCTATTTTTTAAACGTTTTTTTTTAAAAATAACCCTTCAGGTGTACACTCAATTTTGCGATACACTGTAGCTTCCCCCTTTCCGACCTTAACCCCGTATACGTTCCTCTTCAACAGGCGAAGAAAATCGCGTTCGGATCTTCGATCTCGCCGCGGGCTCCCAGCTGACCGAGCTGCGTGACCACACGTCCGGAGTAACCTACGTCACGTGGAGTTCCGACAGTCGGCACTTCGTGTCGGCCGGTGCCGACGGAACGGTCCGAATATGGGATGCCGTCAAGATGGTTTCGTCGTCTTCCTCGTCGTCGTCATCTTCCAGCAGTTCTTCCGTTAGCAATCAGCAGCAGCAAAATTCAATCAGTAGTCCAAGCAGTGGCGCTGCTGCTGCTGCTGCTACACTGACAAACAATGGCACCGCCAGTGTTGCCAACCACTCTCAGAAGACCAGTTCCTCGTCGCAGCAGTCGTCGTCCTCCTCAAGCAATACAACTAACAATCTCTTGCTCGCCTACTCGACGGGCTGCCGGCGGATCTACCGGTTGCACTACAATCAACTCAGCGGAAGTCTCAGCTGTATCGGTAACAGCTAAGAACAACTACAATTACCTTCTTCATCCCAACAACGCAGCGTTAAGTATTATTTATTCTCTTTACCTTCAGCTATCTTTCTTCTATTCTTGTTTCCTCAAGGAAAAAAAAATGCCTCTCGTTACCCTGATGGAATGATATACTCAGAGAGTGTTTCGTTGCTCCCTTTAATAATATGTGTAGAAAGAGAAAGAGATACAGAGAGAATTAGTCCGAATTTTTGTTTGTTTAAGAGCCTCTGTTGTTGTAAGTTAGTGTTTAAGCTACAAAAGTAATAAAAGCCAATAATGATGTCCTACTTAGCTAGAGAGAGAGAGTGATAGCAATTTGATTGATCGCGACAACGCACGCCCTAGGGTATGCAAATATCTTGAATAAGTTTGAAAATCATGATTGTGAAACAATGGGCTGAGTAAAAACTACTTACTTGCGCAAAGTTACGAACGGTGGGTGGAATGTTTGCGTGGGAAAATATCACAGCCATTGGTCAGGTTGAGCTCTGCAGAGATCTGTAAATGCTTAACCTGAAAGTGAGTAAATGAAAATTTAAAAACTGGTTTTCTCTGAGTCATCACTTCAGATTGGAGAAAGCTCTCGTCGTTCCGTGCGAAATAATCAAAGGAAAACATCGACGAGAGCTTTTTGCAATCGGACGTGATTTCTCAGAGATAACCATTTTTGAATTTTTCATTCACTTATTAGGTCACTTTCACCTTAAGGTGATTCCTTGAAGAGTCCAAAATGGCCGTCATCATGGCTGATATTTTTTTTTTTTTTTTTTTTTGCAGCAAGTATGGAATTCGAGTTTTATTGTTCTATGTTTTGTGGGAGCTGATATTTGTGCTCTTGAAATTTCGAGGTGATAGAACGATCAATCATAAATAAGTTTTCCACAACGATTCATCTTAAGTGTGAATGCTATCAAACGGGTACAGTTATAATTCACTTGTTGGGTGACATCCCTACTAAAATGCAGTTAGACTCAGAAACTTGAGAATTTTTGCTAATCCTGGATCTTCAATTTCTGTTCGGCACGGATGGCAGAGGAGTTAAAACAAGCTGTCCCGAGCCTTGTTTAATCACGCGAAGCTTTACTTACCACGCCGAACGGTTTGGATGGTACGCCGTTGCCCTGCCGGGACTGCTGGAGCGAGTGCCTTTTTTCTCGATTCTATCAAAAAACTGTTTAAGACGCTAAGACAGTTACTCTACTAAATTAAGAGACTGTTACAATAGCCTGGTTCAGAATTTGATAGAAAGAAAAGGAGTGCCTTTAGCATCAGGTGTTTGGACTTTGATTGTAGACTGAGGACTGAATTTGTCACTAAATTAGAGATTCTGGTCTCATCAGTAATCTTAGTTTAAAACCTGATGACGGTACTGGCTGGAAGGAATTCGGATCTTAACAGATCGACAGACGTTTTAAGACTAAAGAAAACATTCGATTTATTAAATAGAAAATTTTCCTTATATAGAGGTTTGAGCTTTCTTAGGAATTAGATTTCCTTAGAGTTAGGTATTATCCAGTGATTGATTGATCAACTTAATGTTTTAAGGTGATCATTAGACGTAGTTTCAGGATTGTAGTCGTATCATCATTAAGCTTGCTGTAGGGTTAATTTTGTGTTTCATTTTTTTTTTCTTTGGTTTGTTTTTTCGTCGATCTTGTTTTCCGTGCTGAGCACCAATGCTACCGACGCCAGGAAGGCAGCTCCCACACCTGGACCCTACCTATCGACCCATCAACTCATGAACCGGGGACCAACGGCTTTACTTCCCTTCCGAAGGAAGGCGTGATCAGAGATGTTATGCCTCAGAACATCCCGGCGGCGCCGACTGGGATTGAACCCAGGCCTGCTGGGGTGAGAGGTAATCACGCTTACCACTACACCACCGGCACCGCTTTTTTGTGTTTCATGACGCTTCTAATAGCTTCTCACCACCAATCCGTAAGGGGTGGTGGAAAAGCGACTTGGAAATGTATGATGAAATTCACTTTTAATTAAAAATATCAGTAATGGTGCAATTTGTCCGTTATATTATTTCTACATAATGTCACTATTACTAAACGACCAAAAAGTAGAAATTTTCTTACCAGCAAGGTTTTAAGAGAAATCGACGAGAATTTTTTTCGAAAATCTCCATACCGCAATACTAGCACAGACCAGACTAGCACAATAGCGAGCAAGGACAACTTTAGGAAGGTACAAATCGGTTTGATCATCTCTCTTTACCAAACTCCCCCGATGGATTTTCAAACCTACGACTGGATGCTTTCCTTCAGATAACAACTTAAGTGCGGTAAAAATCGATACCACTTTAGTCTGTTATTTGAAATTAGCATCTTCAACTATGTAAATCGTTGACTTCACGCAGAAGTAATACTAAAAATATAGTCAAAAAATCGGCCCAGCCTATAAATCTTTAAAAAAATCTCTTCCCAAAATTTCTTAGTTCAAGATTTCATATTATAAATCTGTAGATCGCATTGTTTTCCCTGGGTATTGGCATAACCTTAAAAGATGCACACTAGTGATGTAGTTGTGATGTAGCTGACCAAAATTTTGTTGGAATTTAACTAATAGCCAAAATTAAATAATTGCGTAGTTTAGAATTATGATTTTAACTATGAATTGTTTTTCTAAATAATTGAGCCTAATAATCATTTTTTTTTCAAAACTTTTGGAATGCGACATCACACAGGTACTACCCCTTTGAATTTGGCTTGAAGACGATGAAGTTTTGAAAAAGACAACGATATTACCTATCTGCACGCTGGATCAACATATAACCATGCTTGAGGGATAGAACATCATTTTATTTTCATAAAAACAGGACCATCATAGCAGATTATCCGGAAAGCCCTTTGGGATATGGGATATCAGAGACGAAGAAAATTGGAAGACCACGATCCACTCACGTGCTGAAACAATCATCACGAAAAGCGTCCACAAGACTAGTAGTAGTGGCCACATTGCCCCCGAGTGGCTGGGTGGATATACGATAAACAACAAGGCTCAACTACTACGGGCACATCCTTAGGAGCGATCCAGGCGGAATTTTGAAAACGGCACTCACGGGCCTCCCTTAGATCAGTCGGTAAAGGCGCAGCTACAAAGCAAGACCATGCTGGAGATGGCTGAGTTCGATTCCCGGTCCAGTCTAGGAATTTTTCAGGTTGGAAAATTTCTCGACTTCCTTGGGGCATAAAGTATGATTGTACTTGCCACACAATTATACTAATGCAAAAATGGTACATGTATCGAAAGCTCTCAATTAATAACTGTAGAAGTGCATCTAGAACACTAAGTTGAGAGCACGCAATAAGCTAATATGCGATATGCAATAAGCTTGAAATGCGAGGAAGAAGAAGAAGAAGACTCAAGTACAGCATACCAGAACCCAAGAAAATTGAAAGACCGGCATATACCTGGAAAACCTGTATTCGACAGAACGTAGAGAGGAGCAAAATTTTTATTGAAGTATGGTAGGATATAGCACAAGAAAGGAGCAAGTTCAAACAAACCACTTTATAGTAGCATGGTGGAGTCGGAATTTGAGACTAGCAGTGACTCTGTCAGGATAGTGAAGCCGAAGACCTAGTTCCTTCAGACTTCTCCGGATTCAGTGATGAGGACCCCATCATGAGAGGACGCGATTCTGGCAAAGAAGTCGGTCCGAGGCAACGACAATAACTACCCACAAAGGAACCCCCAGTCAACCAAAGATTTAGCAACACAAGTAAGCCCAGAATTTCATGGGTAAGTTTACATAATCGTTATATTAACATGCTACTCCAATAGTAGGTCACTCAACTACCACGGTTGGATGGTTTTAAATCGATTGTTTTCAGTCAACGTATACTGACGTTTAACGAGACCTTTGCACCAGTTGGTGCTTATTCGGAAGCGTTCCCAGTGACAGCTTCTGTCTGGGATGAGACAACGGCTGGGCGATTTTCGAGCGATATTACAAGCTGCTTTCACAAAGTCATCACTCGATACAAGGATACGGAAAAAAATACCTTCTGGCTGGATAATTGCACCTCACAGAATAAGAACTGGAATTTTTCCCTACACTTAATTCTTCTCATCAATTCAGAAATTTTTCGAAAGTGATCATACTTTTATGGCCGCTGACAGTTTTCACACTGCAGTCGAGAAAGCCATGCGCCACGGTCAGCCCACATCAACATTTTCCGACTTCAAAAACGTCGTGCAAAGAGCAAAGAAGATTGTAGAAATTCTGGACATGGAAGCATTGACAATATCAGGAAAGTTGTCTTCATAAAAGGTAAGTACGAAATGCAGCACAGTAGCTCAATAGATGAAACGGGAAAGTTGCTGTCATGCAATATCATCTCAAATAAGCATCATAAGATCATTTTCTCCGACAACTTCACTGTTGAAAGTACCATGACTCATCACAAACGGCCAGTCGGAATAAACCCCGATCGCAAACGAGCCCTGCTGACTTCATTTCTTCCCGTTGTTCCTGATGATCAAAAAGAGTTCTGGAACAATCTTCCCGAACGTAAGGAAACCGTGGAATGCTCGCAACTGCTTGTCGACTGGAGTTCCACCATAGCGGATGACACAGCAAAAGATCATCGACGAAAGCTGTTTTCGAGGCCAGTGCTGCAAAATCTCGACAGTACACGGTGATATTGACAATTCTGCTTTGGTCACTCATTTGAGCCAACAGTCATAGTCAAGGCAAACCATGTCAATTGTCAATGACAATGCTGTCAGTGACGAACATGTGTAGATTTTTATAGTAACTAAATTTGTAATGAAATTAAATGGCTTAAACAAAACATTCACATGGAGTCATTTTAGTGAACAAGCATCTACGTCCTGAACTCCTTGGATAACAATAATGTGACACAGAATGTACTATATTACACGATTTGTTACCAGGTGAATCTTTGCCATTGACGAAAAAATGAATGAGATTTTGACGAAGGTTTTTTTGAGGATCAAGTCTGTCAGTGACTATGTGACGAACAATTTTGTCAATATCGCGCGAAAGTCTGTCAATGACAATGACAAATCTCAGCACTGTTCGAGGCTGTTTTGATATGGAATTCTTCGAATACAAATATATGAATAATTCAACATGGAAACTGTTCGGTCTGGGAAGGCACTTTCCCTTTCGGCAGTGGACTGTATCGGCAATGATTGTTGGTGGAGGCAAGCGGCGATCTAAATCAAACTCTTTGAGCTCTGAAAAGAGCTGGGGGTGGGGTTCAACGCTTGCTCTGAACCAGGGATGTGTGCTGGGTAATTATTCAAACGGCGACGGCTACGCTAGTAACTACTTTTATTCTCTACTGCTTTTCTTTACAAAGGTTTGCTTTCTTCTGCTGCTTGCTGATGCTTACTCGTGGCCGGTCAAAAGGTAACTGATTTCAGTTTGCCTAATGGGTGCCACTTTTATAGGAGCGCACTGTCTGCGCATGGTGATATGGACGTCGCTGATTGGTTAGTGTTCTTTGACTATATGTTTTTAGTATTACTTCTACGTGAAGTCAACGATTTACATAGTTGAAGATGCTAATTTCAAATAACAGACTGTAGTGGTAATTTTTATACGATAGATGGAGTAGATGAAAGCATAGAGTTGATAGTTCCGTTAGAGTACGGCAGTGTGAAGATTGTATATAGATATTAGACAAGCGAGCTAGGACAACTTTTAAGGAAGGTACAAATCGGTTTTTTCATCTCTCTTTACCAAACTCCCCCCTTGGAGAGGGATGGTGAGGGGTGTCTCCCCCGCCACCACTGGCAAAAAGAGATGAAGATCGACCCGCTCATGTACCAACTGTGTGTTTGAAACAGTTCTACCGATTTTTTACCGCACTTCAGTTGTTATTTGAAGGAAGGCATCCAGTCGTAGGTTTGGAAATTGCAACTATTGTTTACCCCTACCACGATATGTGCTCCTGTCATCGTCGACTTGACGATCTCGAGGGGACACGGGTGGGGTAGGTGTTGCTACTGTACCTTTCGACCATTGACAGTAATTGATGGTATGCTCCCATCCAGAGTTATGTACTTTGACCTCGACTTTGACTATATGTTTTTAGTATTACTTCTACGTGAAGTCAACGATTTACATAGTTGAAGATGCTAATTTCAAATAACAGACTGTAGTGGTAATTTTTATACGATAGATGGAGTAGATGAAAGCATAGAGTTGATAGTTAGGGGACCATCATGCACAGCTCTGTTTAGAGTGCCACGCTGGCACTAGGACGGTGATCAGCCGCTCCTAACATGGCGAACAGGCGCCGTTTTGAGCCGCACCTCCATGGTGAACAGATACTCAGATTTGGTAAAGCATTTCCTCTATCACCAAATGCCACATAGGACTGTTATGCGAATAGTGGCAGGATAGATCCCTATTCAAATGTGTTAGCAGTGCTTTTTTAACCACCATTGGTTGGCTCTTCTGGCGTTCCAGTAGCGGATCTATTGGACAGAGCAGGCGCAGACAACTGATCCCTGATTTATGCCCGGAATTCAGCTGTTGGAGTGTTAATTCATGACAATATAGCTAAATCGCCAAGGCACGGGTCTTCCACATATACAAACATATTCATAAAATCTAGATTCATCGTTCAAGATTCAATTAGGTGGAAATATTTGTAATTCTTCCTGGACAACCTACAGCCTTGAAAGAATATTGGATTTTTTAAACAGTTGGAGATCCTCAGAACTGAATCAACCTGAAGTCTTGGTAAAATATCCAGAGAACTTCACTAATATCTTCGTCTATATAGAGATAGTTTGAATATTTCCTGCTGTCTAAAAAGGATGTTTTAAAGAATATCCTGTAACTTATGCAACGTTTCCTGAACATCTACAATACTCCCTTAAGTTGTACAAAATTACCTCAGCTTCTACGAAGTTCTCTGAATTTATTCAAATTCCATAGTTTTCAAATCCATGGGTTTTAAAAAAAGTGCCTTAAAACTATATAGAGGTTCCTGATCAATAATAAGCTTTTCTGAAATAAAATATTCTACGAAGCTCCTCAAACTTAAATAAATTGTCCACTTCTGCGCAGTTTTCAGAACTTTTCCAAGTTCCTTGTTTCTACGATTTTTTTCTGAATATTTATGATGTTCCCAGAATGTTTACTAATTTTTCTCAATTTCTACGATGTTCCCTAAAATTTTTATAAGTCCTTGAAGTTTGACGAAGTTCCCATAAGTTAAAGAAAAATTCCTGGGCCCATGGCCAATCAGCAGAGCCTGAAGACGTCTTATTGTGCCATCAATTAAATATCGATGTAATATTGCCTATTGCATCTGAAACTGGACTGTCCCAAAAATGCAAAAAGTGTGATAAAGGTGCACGTTTCCGTTAAATCGTTTTGATGTCTTTGGAGCACTTATGGCTTGCATCATAAGGAATAACTGCACCGAAGAAATCAAGACGATTAGACGTAAACTTGCAATTTCATCACACTTTTTAATAAGTGAAAACGCGCTTATTAGTCCAATTTGGTGTGAAATGCGCAATACCATGTGATACCATTTCTAAAAATTGCTTCTTCTAGTACAGAACATAAGAAAGGTAGTCAACATAAAGAATTTAAGAAGATAAAGAATTTAAAAAAATATCGATGATTGTGGCCTAATTTTAGCAGCATGCATTACGTTATGCGAAAGGAACCCAATTCAAAAGAACCGTCATTCGAAGAAGCGATTTCGATGTTTCGATATGAACGGAACGAGGATTCATATGAACAGAGACTGATGATTTGTTACAGTGATGGCTAACGGGCTGCACCAACACACACACGCACACAAGTGCGCTGCTGAATCCGATTTTGACAGTTCGTTCTCCCTCCGCGGATGCGTGTTTTTCATCAAGAAGTGCATTCAGCAACCTCTCTGATTGGCTGGTTACCGCAAAGAAGAAAGCATTATCTGTCAAATTGCAACGCAACGCGAGAAAAAAGGAAAACATCTTCGCTCGGTTCGGTGCAGCAGCTGTGAAAAATAGTCCAATCCGCAAGAAAAATCCTCGATTCTCACGGATCCCGAAAAAAAAAAAAACCGGAAGAAGCCGTTGTTAATTCGTGCCTCGCCCCACCAAATGAAAGTGATAACAAACCGAGAAACGCCGTGACAAGTCAACCCAGTCCGTGGATCGCGAATGGTAATCGGTCAAAGCCGAGAAAGTGTGCGAATGTTGGTGAAAAAAATCGCGAAGCCCAATCAAGGTGGCAATCATGATGGGGATTTCCTTTTTTGTTAAGCGATGAAAAAGTATAGCGATATTATTGTTTAAGTCTGGGAGCAGCTAATGAAAAGTATCGCAGGTTGTGGACGAATGCGGCAGGAAATGGAATTTGGGACGGGGTGAGGTGATTCATTTTTGTTTGATTGTGTGATCAGCACTGTGGCGTACGTGCGAGAAAAAACACCATCCGAAGAGGGAAGGTGACCATCACGGAGAGTGAAATGTCAAAAAGTGATTCGTCCTGATAACAAAACAATTGCGTTATCTTTGGTGTGTTTTTGAGCTGGGAAGAAGAAAGTCTCAAAGTGGCTTGGTTTGCAGTGATTGCGCGAGTGTGTGGAAATGAGTGGTGAAAACCGTATTCCGAGCTATCTCCAGGGGACTCAACAGGGAACAGTTCAACAGATGCGTCAATTTCAGCACCAGTGCCGGATCTGCGGAATTTCGGAAGGGTTGCGGCGGTGTAGTCGGTGTCAGGTGGCCTATTACTGCTCCCAGGATCATCAGCGGACTGACTGGCGATTGCACAAGCTCGAGTGTCGTTCGATCCACCAGCTGCAGCAGGTACCTTCGTCGATAGCTGAACCGCAAGCGACGGTTGCCCAGCAGCAACAGTATGCCATATCCCGGAATCAGGGAATTTATCAGAACAATACGATAGCAAGCACCACCAATACTAGTGCAGTGATGGATGAGGAGGTGGTGGTGGGTGGTGCGGCGACCACGATGGCTTTGGAACAGCCGACGACGTCACTTGGCGGGGTGTTCGAGAATGCTACTGGCGTACGTGCAGAATTGTTGTCAACAAACGGAGCACACTCCACCAATACCAGAATGAGTCCCTTGATGAACACGGTAGGTTCAATTGGTTTGTATGGTTTGGGAAATGTTGAGTTGCAAAAGGGTTTTATTTTTGAACCGACATTAGCTCTCAAACCCCCAACGCAACGTTGCAACACTTGCAACGTCTGACCGCAAACTTCTCCTGTTTTTATGAGCTTTAAAGAATTAAAAAAAAATCATTTTTGTTCTGAAAATATTTTGAATTGAAATGAGGCAATCGTTTTGACTTTGTGGGTTTGAAAGCTAGTATCAAATGGCTCATGTTATGACATCACGCATTATAAGCTATGGAATGAATGTAGATTTTAAATAAAACAATGGACATTTTCCATCTCCAACATAATTTTGACAAAATTGTTCAAATTACAACACAAGTGTTCATGTTTATAAGCATGAGCATTAGACTGATGCAAAATTTGACTTTTTCGCTCCACAGTGCTTAAATGGTTTCAAATCGGGTCCTGATTAGCCTCCCAAAGTTACAACTCATTTGGTTAGAAACAGACTTCGCACAAGCCATTTGAAGTTTACATGTAAATTACTATGGGAAATTTCAACTTTTTGTTCGTTGCCTTCTAGTCTTTTTCCATATTGAGCTGCGAAACAGTTCGATAGCCATTATTGAAGAAAATTTTCTCAGCTACAACTTTGCTGAAGATCGTTTCTATGTAAAACGAGACAGGAAAAAGTTATTAATTATTTAAGAGATTGGTAAACTTATGACATTATCAAGCAGCTGCTCTGTAGGCAACACTGTATTTTGAGTGTGACATATTGCGAATTTGTTTATTATTCAGTTCCAACCTGGATCGGGTATCAAGATCGGCTCTGCTTGTTTTCTGACAAACGTCAATTTGATCGTTTGTTTTTAAAACCTACCTCAGGTTTAGGTTCGCACTGACAAAAAGTTCGGTTTCGCACTGGGTTGGAACTGGTTCCAACCCCGTTAATAAACAAATTCGCTAATAGTAACCATGATTATTGTGTCCTATTCAACGCCCCAGAAACATCAATGTTGCCTGCTGAGCAGTTGATTAAGCATGATCATTAGACATCAGCGCATTGAACCATTGATAACTTTCGATCCTTGCATTTCATCAAAAAGTGGTCTTCGGCAAAGTTGTAGCTGGGAAAATTTCCTACAAGTACAGTTGAAAGCTTTTGAAGCAGACTAATATGGTGAATCATAAGATAGACATAAACAAAAATCTTGGTTTTACTATAGTAATTCCCATACAAACTTCAAATGGTTTGTGTCATCTCAGTTTCTCACCAAAGGGGTTCAAATTTTGAGAGGTTAGTTCTGATTTGGAATCGTTTAAGTATTGTGGAGCGAAAAAGTTAAATTTTGCATCAGTCTAATAAGCTTGGATATCCGTACAATTCGTAATTGTTAAGAATTAACCAAATGGGGCTGGGGTGGGATTAGCAATCCATTATCAGTGTGCAAATTCCGGTAGATTAGTACTTTCAAGGTCAATAACTGTGCCGGCCACGTCCTTTCGGTCATCGTGGAGGTCAAGGATTGTTAATTCGACATCCGTTGTTACTACACGCTATTTCAAAACTACCCCAATTCAGGCTTGCTTCAACTCACATGCTATAAAAAAAATGTTTTTCAGAATAATGAAACCAATAGTTGTTATAATGATATTCGGTACTTGTTAGTTACAAGAAGAGGTTGTAAAGTATGTATTTGGTACATAAACCTGTCAATTTCGGTTTCCTAGTGTCACAATCATCGATTTTACTCAGAGTGAGCGCTCACGAATCGAAAAACCGCTGATTGTGACGCTCTGAAAGCGAAATTGGCAGGTTTTATGCGTCAAATACTGAACCTGAACCTACCCAAAAATGTGTAAACTATCTTGGGAGTGACAAGTTGACAAATCAACAACGGGTAGGTTCAGTTTTGACCGATGTGGGTGGATTCTATCCAAATTTGGGTAGTTTTGAAATAGCGTGTAGAGATCGAGTATGCCTCTGCACCTCCACGGTTGCTACGGGAAGGACGTTTTTGTTAGTGGGAAGGGTAAATTTGATCTGTGTTAACTTTGGAAAGTAAATGATGCGACCCTATCAGCTCATTAATGTAAAGGGGTTCTAACCCAATGCGGTACAGAGAGAGGTGAAGTAGATCGTGCAATATTGTTGTATTAGTAAACCAAAAAAAAAAACAACGTAAACGCAATTAGTACCGTCACTAATTGCTTGTATCGTACAGTGGTTTTACTCACACAACTTAACCGATTGCTTCACCTCGGTCATTGGTTCTAACTCACGGTCTTCTCTGCTCAGTCAGCAAAAACGATCGCTCGGCAACCGTTCCCAATACATCACTTTGAAACTTAATTTAGTTCGTTCGGGACTGGCTAAAGCATCTGTTCGTAACGCTCGTAGTGGTATGTAAATATACGGGGGACTCGGTTTCCTAGTAGCGTTCGTTATTATCTAACTGAGCAGAATATCATGGGTTCAATCCCCTGCTTCTTCACATTGTGTTGTTTTTTCTGCTTCTACTTCTTAACACGACCACTTACTTATTTGAAGATCACATGGTCTGAAATCGTTTATATTTTAAAAAAATATATAGGTACTGTCGGGTTTGGGTTTGGGCTGACACCCACATATCAGCGTTATGAAGTTGATTTGTTTTTCGACCAGTTTACGGATAGTTTCAATCAAATTTACAAATGTATTGATGCTTAAAGTGCGAGCAACCCCTGCATGTGTTTGAGTCCGTCTTTGGAGGTTAGTTTCTATTATTTGCACATACCGAGCAAGCATCATATGCATATTTAATAGTATCTATGAGCAGATCGATCAAACCGATTTACTCGTTGAATCAGTGGATATGAACTTTATTATCCACAAAAAATGGTTTACGGGAGTAAGGAACAGAGCTCAAAAATACAGTTTCAACAACTGATAATACTAAATAATAGTCTACCTGTCATAAAATCTTGTGGGTACTGTTTCCGTGAATGGAGCAGAAGTAGGTAAAAACCGGTTGGAAAACAGTACATATATGTTGTTTTTGTTTTTACTTTCAACGCGTGCATAGGGTAGCGAGACCAGTTATTCAATCTGTGCTTTTATGTTCGGTAAGACCGAGATTCCATGTCATTTCGGTAAAATGATCACCAACTCTAACCGGTAACTTTGGAAACATCTCTTTGTCATACACGATTGCAAATTATCGCCTACTTTGGCAATTTTCAAGTATCAAATACTTAAAAACTTATACTGTATTCAAAATATGCAATTAGGCATTTTGAAAGCTTAAAAGACATATTTTGGGAAAACAAATTTACCGAACCTTCAGCAGTTGAAAGTTAGGTAAAATTTCATGAAAATCGGTGATGGTTGACGTTTGAATAACTGGCACCACTACCCTACTCAAACAAACTAGTAAACAAAAGATAAACTTAACTACCTGACCTGAAATCACTTTCACAGCTCTAGAGCACAAGGAATTTGGAATTCGTCCATTTGTGTGGTACCATTTAGTCTGCAGTTTGCTCTTGTGTGATACATTTTAATCCGATGAGTTATCAATTCAGTGACTTCACTTGGTTCCATCCATATAGCAGCATGAGAATGCTTCAGGTAATTTGAACGGACAACGAAGGTTGTTTCAAATTTCTACAACTAGTCCTTATGTGAATTGGTTATTTTTATGTTAGAAGACATGTAAAGTATTGTGTCGGCGAATATATTATTGTCAGTTATTCCTGCTCCACAGAAAACGAATCAAAGCAGCGGATAAATAACTTTATGCTCGTCATTAGAAACAAATCAACCATTCGTTCGCTACCTGCCACCTAATATTAGGCAACCGATTTCCAAATATTCCACTCCAAATGCAAACGTATACGAAAGCACAGAAGTAAGGTGACTACATATAGGCACAGACAAACAGACATAACTCATTGGTGGTACTACCAACTGCGATACTTTTAAATTGACCGTTAAATGCTTTTTCGATGTACAACTTGCGAGTGTTATGTCTGTTTGTCTATGATATAGGTGTTCTAAAGTGTCAAATTCATGATTCAGCAACCAAGTTTGTTTACTATAGATAATATATATAATGTAGCCAAACGAGCATGACGTCATCATGGTGTTGTTTGAGGGAGAAGCATTGTAATATAATAATGATAGATAAAGCAAACCATTTCTTGATTCATTGATGCAAATATTTGCTCCACACTGCCCCCCCCCCCTCCCCGCGATCTCCACACACAAAGCTGTATCACCATGTATATATCCACTATGGCTCTAACGAAATTTTAAAGAAATATCCTACACTGAAAAAAGTTTTCACTTAGTTTCTATTATGAACGCACATAGTATTTTTCCAATCACTATCTAAGTTCGAAAGATCTACCGCTATAGTCTACAGTGCTATTATTATCTTTCTTTTGAGGTCAATAGATCAATAATCGGTTAAAAAATTGATTTTTGGGAACAAGTTTTTTTTATACCACCACCCCTAGATGTCGCTGAAAGCTTCTTTTGACAGCAAAATGTTCGTTACCAAAAGTTATGAGAAGTGAGGAAATTTCAGGTATCGATCATATTTCGTTTGGGTGATTTTTACCTGAATATCCCATAGCATTAGAAATTCTATATGAGAAATCATATAGATTTCATTGGACACATAACGTTCATGTGATTTAGTGGTGCTATTTCCAATTATGGGATCACATGAAAGTTAGGTGAAATTCACATGGATATTTTCCACTGGTTATGTGATTTATTTTATGAGTGTATGCAATTGCAAGCGAATTCCTGTGTAGCGTAAAGTGGGGTAAAATGGGTCAACTAGTACATTTACTAATTTATTTGTTTGTCAAACCATTTCCTTGTCCTGACAAAGTGATGTTATGATGTTAACAAATAAATAAATCCAATAGATGACTCCACCTTACCCTATGCCTATGCAAATCTAGTGCTAATTTTTACAGAATTTGAAAGAGTTTTCCAAGGTAATACTGAGCAATGTTTCAAAGAATTTACACAATTACATTTTTTTTTTACCGAGATCGGCATTTTATTTTGCTCGATCTCATTGAAAAACTTGCCGAGATTCAGCAAAATTTATGTTTGTTAGCTGGAATATCGGCAAAATTCCCGTTTGTGAGCCCATCTCGGCAAAAATCTAAGTGTATATGAAAAGAATTCTGAGCGAAATTCAGAGAGATTTTCGTGGATTTATTATTCTTCCATGAAAATTTCTGGAGAATACCATAGCGAGTGCTGAGGGAAATTCCAAAAGATTTTTCAGAAGAGAACGGAAATCGAGAAATTTTCCGAGATTTTCTAGGGAAAGCTTCTCGAATATGAGGAAATTCAAGGGAGGTTTCAGTCAGCCTATTAGTATATCCGAATTCAACTATCTTTTGAATGATTCGAGGTGAACTTAAATATTTTTATATTGATGAGAGCAGGGTTACTTAAACTCATTTGCTATAAATAATGTTTTTCAGAATTATGAAATCATTAGATTTTATAATGATAATTAGTACTTGTAAGTTACACGAATAGGTCGTGAAGTATGTGTTTAACACATACAATCTGTCATTATTGCTTTCAGTGCGTCACAATCAGCGATTATACGATTCGTGAGCGCTCACTCTGAGTGAACGCTCACGAATCATAAGACCGCTGATTGTGACGCTCTGAAAGCGAAATTGACCGGTTTTATGAGTCAAACACATACTTTTCACCCTCTTCTTGTTACTTACAAGTTCAACATATCATTATATTATCTAATGATTTCATAATTCCGAAAAACAATTTTTTATAGCAAGTGGATTAGAGTAAAAAATTGGTTCGATTTGACAGCTCAAAAAAGGTTCGGTTTTAAGGTCGGCTCCGCATCATTTTTAAAAAGTTACTGTTGAAAAAAAAACGATTTTTTGGACCACCCTAACATGGAAATGGTCACCCTAATATTTTGCGATAAGGAACAAAACTACCAATTTTTATGAAATGCTGAGAACCACTATACCCAAGTAATCAACAGCCTGCTAATTCGTCTTTTTGCAATATAAGGCTGGTATATGGCTAACAAAGGGCGTGCTAAGGTTTGAATTAGCCGCATATTAGCCTTATATTGCAAAAAGGCGAATTAGCTGCCTTGTTAGTTACTTGGGTATAGTTATGCTATGGAATGGCTTTCATCAACCTGGATTAACCTTCCTAGTGCATTAGGGTCTTTTTTGATCCCGCATCTCTTTAAAAAAAAACTGTAACTTTATAAGGGGCTGTTCATAATTTACGTTCTCTCCAAGATCAGATTGACATCTTTGCTGACTGGTGTTGTCTAAACCGACTGGTGGTCAACCCAGCTAAGTGTACAGTGATTACTTTCTCATGCAAGAAACAATCAATTATTTTCAACTACAAACTACTAGGCACGACTATCGAACGGGTGCATTACGTGAGACTTAGGCCTTTTTTGTAGACTCAAAGCTGACATACTCACACCATATATCGTATGTCGTCGACAAAGCTCAAAGAACTCTTGGCTTTGTCTTCTAGATTACTAAGAACTTCACAGACATTTACTGCTTGAAATCGCTCTATTGCGCTCTCGTACGATATACATTGGAATACTGCGCTGCAGTCTAGAGCCCGAACTACAATAGTGGGGCCGAGCGAATTGAATCAGTGCAACGACGTTTTCTTCGCTTCGTGCTCTGTAAGTTGCCTTGGAGACAGCCACTTCGTCTTCCAATCTACGAGAATCGCTGCCAATTGATCAATCGTATCCGAAGAGATGTTTTCAGAGCCTGAACCGTCGCCGATACTCTGCAAGGAAGAATCTACTGCGAAGAAATTCTGCAACAAGTGAACATTAATGTTCAACCTCGATCACTACGCAACAGTCTTATGCTAAGACTTCCACTTCTTCGAACTAATTATAGCTTAGAAAGTGCTATTTGCAGCGAGTGTTCAACCGAGTAGCGTGGATGTTCGATTTCCACTTGACACGGAATATGCTTCGCCGAAGATTCTCTGCCTTTTTTGCTGACCTTTGGCGCTTGACGCCCAACAGCTAAGTGTACAATTTAAGACTTATACATTTTAAGTAACTTGACAATGCTTTCCTAGTTATTTTCGTTTGTAACTATAGTATATGTAGTCTATATAAGCTGTACTTTTTTTTTACAACACATCATTGGGACTGTTTCTAGTCTGTTGATGCAAACAAAACAAATAAACAAATAGCTGTCAATTATTGGTTTTGTTATGATTGTCGCAAAAAGTGAAACGCTTCTTTCTTTGCTTTATGCTGACACCGAGTAAAATTCCAGCTGAAATGGAACAGATGCGTAATAAAATTTGCTTTGAAAATTAAAACTATGGCAATGATGCCATTCACAATGCTGGTGGGACCTTCCTCGATCATTAATTTGCTATCTCAGAGTTATCTTCCACTTTTCCTAAGCCCTTTAGTGAAGCATTTATGGGTTTTCGTATGGTGCATTGCCACAACGGGGGGAGTTAAGTTGTGACGCTCGGCAACTTGGCACAGTACTCGCTGACCATTTGAATGTCACTGACCAATTCGACACTGTTGTTATCATTCTTTAGAAGGGGTCGGTCGATTCCAAGAATTGTTAAAGCATACAGAGGACATCTAAAATGGAAATATATTGTTTATCAATACGTACCGTTTGTAGGATTGTAGTCCTTCAACCTTTCATTTTCATTTTCTCCAACATTAGATCCTGCTACGTCTTCCGTTGGATCGTGATGTAGGTACCGGATCTTTCCTCTTTTTGAATTCTTGAATTTTCAGCAGCTTTCGAATGACGGTAGTTCACTCAACGGAGGTGGAAGCTGCCAGTTCGTAGGTATCATTCCGAGTTTCAATTCTCTACTTGATCCACCGTGACAAGTTTTTCGGTTTGGAGTTGGAAAATCACCGGTTTGCTGTGATTAGGATACAAATTGCCGTGAAATTTTGTAGTGCAAAACAAAAACAACAACGAGTACCGTGTTATGATTATTCGTTTCGGTGACATTAGGTCACACACACAGCCACTGTTAATGAGCAGTCTCACTAAGACTTGTGCTTCAAAGTTCCGCCATAGACCAAGAGATGGATCTAGCCACATCTGCATACTAGGTCCAGCAGGGCCACAAAGAAGACACTTCCAAAACGTCATGCACTGGTACCGTCTGATGACTCAAAATGTATGATTTTTCATCCAGAAGTAAATATAAATCATGCCTTGGACCCAGGGTTGCTTCCACTCACTTGCTATAAAAAATGATTTTCTGAATTTTGAAATCATTAGACGTTATAATGATATTTTGTACTTGTTAGATACAAGAAGATGTTGAAAGGCAAGTATCTGACACATAAAACCTATCAATTTCGCTTCCAGAAAGTTACAATCAGCGATCTTATGATTCGTGAGCGTACACTCAGAAAGGGTGTGTTCGTGCCCAAGCCTCGTTATATTACTGAGTTGATCTATCCAGGCCTCTATTGAAAAAATCGTGGAGGTGCTGGGTGTTATATCCTAGATAAATGGTAAGTTACAAATTCGCTGTTGTCGCCGTAGGAAGTACCGTTAGTATATTTAAAATTAACCATCAGCCGCTGAAACTATATAAATTATCGCGTATCTCTGTTGTTCATTACATACCAAGTAAAAACTTAATCATATTTTGTCGTGGAGTGTTGTGGCTTTGAGATGCTCGTTAACCCTGGAGGGATCTGTTTTGCTTAGTGAGCAGAATATCATGGATTTAATCCAAAGCTCTCCCACAACAGAATAAACCACCGTCGTTGGGTTCCGAGAGCATAAAGCGCTGTTAATAACCAAAAGTTGAATAGTTTAAACCATGATTTTCGGAAAGGGTGATCCAGTTTGGAAGACATTGTTGGCTGCTTTCAGAAACGTCGCTTCATTTGAATAACTTTTTGTTGAGTCGGTCGTAGATTGTGGTAATGTAAGGGGCTCAGGGGCTATAGAGCAACTAGTTTTGCTTAATGAATAGAAGATCATGGGTTAAAACCCAAGCCTCATTACATTACTAAGTTAATACAGGGTGCGTGACGAATTTTTGCCTTAAATTTCAAATAGTAATTTCTCATGCTTGTGCATCATGATTTAGATATATTTGGCAGCACTGGATAGCTTATACTGTTAGGTGTAAGATTTAAACAAACAATGTTGAGTAAAAGTAAAGATGTCGAAACAAGAGAGCAATCTGTCAGCCGTTGTCGCTTTGTTGCGCGCCGGAGTATGCATGAAAGAAATAATTCGGTCGGTAAATGTGTCTGAAAGAACAGTGTATAATATTAAAAAAGGCTTGGGAAAGTGATAAGACGGAGCACCTGCTCATACTGCTAATAAAGCACAGAAATCGCTTACGGAAAATATTTCGTAAATTTGGGAGTAAGAAATTTGGCCCCCAAGCAGTCCCGATATCAATCCGTTGGATTATTTTGTATAGGGCTTCGTCCAACGGGATACCAATAGAACCCTTCACACCACACTTAAGTCGCTAAAAGCTAAAATCAAGGCAGTGATGACATCTATGGATCGAAACATTTTAAAACGTGCATACTGCAGTTTCCGGAAGCGTCTAACTACAGTCGTCGAAAGGGAAGGCAATTTTTTTGAATAAATTTACTTACAACTTCCATATGTTGCGAAAGAAAATAAATCGCACAAAATTCATTGCTAGAATAACTAACTGGTGTATTTTTTCTCAAATATGCCATTTACTGCAAAAATTCGTCACGCACCCTGTATATCCAGGCCTCTATTGTAGAAAATCGGTAATAACAGAAATTGGAGGAACGATTCAGAAAAGTAATAAGTATAATTAGACAAATGTGACGTATGCCTGAATCGGTTCGGAAGACGTTGTTGCTACTTTTGATGATTTCTTTTTTTGTGGTTATGTAAGGGGCACGGTGGCCTTAGAGCGACCGTTTTTGCTTACTGAGCAGAAGATCGTGGGTTAAACCCCAAGGCTCTTTACATTACTGAGTTGATATGGTCGCGTCATTTGCTTAACAGGTTTTAAAAGATCGCATCACTTTCCAATGTGAATCCAGACCTAATTTACCCTTCCCATTAACAAAAACGTCCTTATCGTGACAACCGTGAAGATGCAAAGGTATACTCGGTCTTTAGTAGTGAAATAACAACCTTTTCCCTCCCCGATGACCGTAAGGACGTGGCCGGCGCCGTTATTGACCTGAAAAATATGGATTCTCCGTGATGTACACTGATAATGGAATACAAATCCTAAGCCCCATTCATATGGTTCTTTGAGCAAATTTCGCCAAATCTGGTCAATCACGGAGTAGCAACTACTGAAATGTATGGTCGTCAATGCTCATGCTCATGCTCAGCTGGAACGGGTGTTGGCAATGGCCAATTTATGTTTGCGTTAGAAAACCTATCGTGTGACAAATAAAACATTTCAAGACCAACAATTGAAAAGACCTCAACTCCATTTTGTAAACAAACCTTGTAAGGCCATTTTGCCGCGAATCGATGTCCGCCAACGCAAACCAACAACATGAACAGGTAGAGGAAATTCTCCTCTACCCGATTGTGTTCTAGGTTTGCGAATGTAGGTTTTGGCTCGCGAGAAAATGACCTTACAAGGTTTGTTTGTAAACATTTTTCGAAACTGGTTCCGGGTATCCGGATATGGCCAGGTTCACCTGTTGGTCTAAGACATGATATCTTTTTACTTCTGGATGAAAAATCATAAATTTTGAGCCGTTAAATATTTTTATTTATCATATTTTTTCGACTGCGATCGATCAACTAACCCACCTTGTTTTCTTCTGTTCTCTTCTCTCTGCATCCCGTTCATCACACACCAGCAACCGTTCGTACAACAGCAACAGCAACTACAACAGCTACATTCGCCGCAGTCGCAATCACCCTGCTCCCCCCTCTCACCGTCGTTGCTGGCGTCGACGTCGTCGTCTGCTTCCTCGCCTTCGCCCACTCCTGCTGCTGCTGGCGTAGACATCGTAGACGTCGAGGACGAACTGCTGCTCAACGAGAACGCAGTCTCGAAGCTGTTCCCGAACGATTCACTCACCACCGTCGAGGAGCTCGTCGATTTGGACCAGATAGACGTCGATCACATCTTGAATGAAAACAATTTCCTGAACAACATCAACAATTTGAACTTTTTCGAAGAATCCCTCGGGGAAAGTGTCGATAGGAATAATCTGATCGCGAGTGGAAGCAGCGTCAGTAGTAACAGTGCCAATAGTGGATACAGTGTCGGTACGGGTGGCGGAAGTCCGCAGGATTCGTTGTTGTTGGTGGACGAAAGGGGAGTAGTATTACCGAACGGTGAGATGCAGTTGACACAGCCATCCGTGGCGACCACGCTGCAGCAACAGCAACAACAGCTGATTGGCAGTGGGAGCGGGAACGGATCACCGGTTCTGCTGGGCAGCAACAACACCAACAGTGCCAGTACGGACGAAAGTGTCAGTGCCCTGTTGAATGCCAAAATAGACAATTTGCTGGGGCTCAATCAGCCACAGCCGCAGATCGCTAGTCAGGAAGATGCCTTGTTGGCCGACTTTGAGCAGGAAAGTTTGGAAGAAGCGTGCCACAGTTTGATCCGGGACATGAACGAATACGGGGTTTGCGTGCTGGACAACTTCCTGGGACAGGACCGGGGATTGCACGTTCTCCAAGAAGTCACCAACATGTACTCGTCCGGGGTGTTTAAGGTGAGCGGTTTTGTTTGAGGGTGGTCCAAGGCGCGCCGCGCCGCGCCGTTTGGGCTTCTTATCTTATCAGTTGCTTAGTACTGCACATTTTTTTCTGGTTCTAACGAGTTAGGAGTGAGCAAATTTTACGCCTCATTGAGGAGTGTGTTCTTTTTTTATTTGCAACGATAAGAAGTCCGACGCTTGGGATCATCGTGTTATCAGGCGGTGGTAAATTGCATTTCTAATGTGTTTGTTTATTTTCGTTTTATGTTTTAAAAGGATGGACAGCTTGTCTCCAATAAGGGTGGAAAAAATATGCGGCACATCCGAGGGGACAAGATCGTGTGGATCGGTGGCGGAGAGCCAGGATGTAACAACATTGGGTACCTGATCAATAGGGTAAGTAGCTTCGATTTGGGCAGGATGGTTTGATTGAATACTAATCGACTGATTTTGCTTTCCTTGACGATTACAACAGGTGGATGCCATAATCACAAACTGTAAGCGAATGATTAACAACGGAAAGCTGGGCCAGTACAACATCAGAGAGCGAACCAAGGTAAGCCGCGGAACAAATTTCCACCGACTCTTGGTGACTGAGCTAGTCCTATCACATAAATTTAGGGCAGACGCAAATAATCCTTATTAGGTACGTGTGCGCTTCATAAAACCAGAAACGGCAATGCAATCTTATCTGCGGGTGTTCGTGGTTTCTACCACGCATTGGCGATAATTTCCCTTTTAAAACCATCAATCACCTTTTAATGTTATCCCGCTCCGCTATCTGGATGCAATCTATCGCATCATCCGATGTGATTAGAATGACGTTCTCCACCGACATCACTTCGCCAAGAACGACGGTCTGTCTTGTTTAGGGTAAATTTTAACACCAAATAATGCTAGTCATCTCTGAACAAATTGTTGACAGTAAACTTGCCATCGTCTCTCGATTTCATCGGAACTGCATTGTGAGTCATAACTGTACTTACGAACTGGGTGGGTGGCTTGTGCACTTGTTATTTGTAATTTCCAGTTCGAAGCAGCTGCAGCAGTACGATTTACTAGTTTTCAGCACTCGGGGATTCATCTTCCAGAAGGGAATACCAAAGTGCGCAGACCAAAATTCTTGTAGATGGCATTGTTAGAGTTTCAAACATGGTGTTTGCCTTGAGTTCAAATGGCTGAGTCTTATAGCGACCTTAATGGATTCCTCGGGATTTTTTTTTTCTGGGATGCGACTAATCATTGTTTTAGTTAAAAATCGAGAAAAAAAAAAAAACGTTTTCTAAGATTGTTGTTCCTCAGCTTAAACGTTGAATTCTTTAAACTTCTGAAATTGTTAGAAACATTGGATCACAATTAACACAATGGTATACAACAATATTCCATAACTGTGGTCATTCACCTTGCAAAACAAACGCAACGGGAAACACACCCTCAATCGATCATTACCCGTTAATAACAAACCTTCTCGCCCTTCTACCGTGTGTGTATCTGTGTATTATAGTAGGTACCTAGCATTGCATTGTTTCGGTCACGTCAGCCGGGCCCGGCTGCCTACCTACATATCTAGCTCGAAGTCGACCATATGTTGGAAGTTTTAGGCGTTTTGGTTTTCCTTCATTCCACGCAAACTCCATCCACAAACAGCATGCGTTTATCTAAAATTGCCGTTGGTGCATCGGTGGGTACGGTCACGTAGACCACGTGCAAGCAAGCAAGTAAAAGCGGATAGATTTCCTCATCGTCGTAATCTCCGGAATCGGTTTTTAATGACGCCTGTTGGTTTAGTGCTATCTGTTTCGGTCGTGACGCGTCGAACGTTCGCCGCAACAAGCTTGCTGTTGGTGCGAAAAGCTCTAGGATTAAATGGGATGCTTTCACCTTATAGCTCTTCTAGATTAGACGACTTTCACCTTGTATAAAAAACGTCCCGAAATGTCGTTGAAAATTGCACCATCGCACTATTTTTTGTAGTTGTGAGTTTGGGTCATTTTGTCTAGAATTTCTCTGCAGAACTCGGTACAGATCTTCTCCAAAGCAGTATTGACAGTCACTTTACAATTCTCTTCGATTAGAGCAGCCCCCCGCCAAATGACGAATCGAAAAAAACTCGATCTTCTCCGGTTTGCATGAAACATTGCATAATTGTTTGCTGTTTGGCAATGATTCATATATTTTTTGTTTTAAAAAATTAGGTCATTTCGCAATCTTGTAAAAGTTTCAAAATGGCGCACATAGGACCATTCTGGAAAAAAGGACGGTTAAAATCCTTTTCTCGATTTTCACGATGTTTTAGCGATATGGTTTCTTCGAAGAAGTTTCTTGAAATGTTATTCTGCATCTTCTGAAATATCCATACATAAATTATTATTAAGGTGGTATTACACTTAGAAAAACTAACTTTTTTAAATCACAAGATAATATGTTTTTCTTTTCGGATAAGTTGTAGAACTATGAATTTCGTGATCTTTGCTGAAGACACTAAGTTTCTCCGTCATAATTGTAGCGAAATATGAATGGATTTTTGTCAGGACTACTATAAAACTATTTTTTCATTAAAATACACAACTCTTCTCAAGACGGCAATATTGTAAATCGCTTCATTTGCGTTGTAAAGCGATTTTGAAGCAAAATTTTACCAATTTTACAGTTAAAATTTCTCTGAAAATGACAGTATCTGGCAGCCAAAATTGGTTGTTTGATCAACCATGATATGAAGTACTAATATTCAAAAAATCACTGTCGGGTCTGCTCGGGTACATAGGTTTTTTTTAAAGAGAAATTTGTTGAGCTTCAGGGTAGTCCGTAGATCTTGAGAACAGAACTACAAACAAATTAAAAGTAATTAGCAGAAATTCATAAAAACAAAATCACAAGAGAGGTCGTAGATCTTCAGATAAATGTTCAAAGAAATTTTCAAAACTTCAAGCAAGCAAAAATAATTTCAAATCAATTTGTAAAACTATAAGCGAAATTTTGCAAATCTTCAGGGAAATTCGCATAACTTCAGACAATTCCAAGAATATACAGTGAAATATAAAGTAATTCACAGAAGTTTGGAGATCCTCGAAACATTATTCAACAACAGAAAAGTTCGTAGATTTTCAGAACAAAGCTACAGGACTTCTGAAAAAATCACAAGAATCTCAGAAATGTTAATGGATCTTCAGTAAAAAAATCAGAACTTCAGGGAAGTGCGGCGATTTAAAAAAAATATTTACACGATTTCAGGAAAATGTGTAGATCTTGAGAGAGACATTTAAAACTTCAAGGAAGCTCAAATATTTTCAGATAAATTTTGACAACTTTAGGTAATCTTCAAGTAAATTTTCAAATCTTCAGGGTAACCCGAGAGGAATTTACAAAACATCAGAGAAGTTTGCAGATCTACTGAGAAATTTATTGAGCCTCAACTTTTTTTTGTAGATCTTGGGAATAGAGCTACGGAGCTTAAGACAACTATACAGAACTTTAAAGATATTTGCAGGAATTTGACAAAAATTTTCAATGTGAGATCTTCCGAAAAATTCGTTAAATGTCAGAAAACACCTCAATTCCAAAAACAAATTGCAGCGAAGTACAAAAGTACAATATTTTGCAGAACTCCATGGAAGTAGGAAATAGATAGATCTAAAGAACTTCAGAGAAGTCCGTAGACCTTAATAGAAATCTGTAGAACGTCAGAAAGTTCGTCGATCTTTAGATCAAGAATCCACAAAGAAATTTAAAGAACTTTAGAAAAATTCGGAGATCTACTGTGAAATTTATTGAACTTAAGGGCAGTTCGTAGATCTTTAGAACAGAAATACAGTATTTCAGAAAACTTCACATAATTTGAAATAAATTTTAGGAACTTCAGAAAAGTTCAGAGGGTAGATCTTAAATCTACTCAAAAATTAGCAGATGTTTAAATAAATTTTCAGAATTTTACTGCGGTTCTTGGATTTTGAGAGACATTTACAGAGCTTCAGGTATGTTCGCTGATCTTTAGAGATATTTGCACAGCTTCAGAAAAATTAGATAAACTTCAGAATACTTCCTAAAACTTCCGAAAAGCTAAAACATTTCTAGATAATCTTTCAATTCTTTAGAAAATTGTATAGATGTTCAGAGATATTTGCAGATTGAATCATGAAAATCTGCAGAGAAAATTACAGAACTTTCGAGAAGTTTGTAGATTATTAGAAATTTTGTGAACATCAGAGATAATTGTTGATCTTCAAGGATCTTAAATCTTCAGGGATTCAGGAATTTTGTAGATTTTTAGGAAAATTTGCAGAACTTCTGAAGAACACACAGAACTTCAAAGAAATCTGTAGAACTACCGAGAAATTTGCAGATCGTCTGGAAAGATTGTTGATCTTTAAAGAAATTTTACCGGAGAACAGAAACAAAACTTCAGGGACGTCAGAAGGTTTGAAGACCTTGCAGAATTGAGTTGTTAACAGAATTTTTTAGAACTCAAGGAATCATGTAGATCTAGTGAGAACTTTTCCCACTAGCTTGTCTAAAGTTGGTATCGACATCCTGGCGAAGTTTTGAAATCCATTTTCATCTTCATATCGCAGCTCTTGAAGGACAAGATGAGCCAGATCCCTGCCGGTGTTCCTCCTGAGCAACCATTTCCTACTCCACAAAGTTCACCTTCTCCTTCTCATTTTATTTAAAATAATAAAAGCAAATACGTCTGCCGGAAATAGAGCAATTTTCTGGTAATTTATGCTGGAAGTATTTACTTTTGATTCCTGATACAGTTTTTTTTGAAATTTAAATTGACAGTTTTTTCGACATGTGCAAGCAGAAGGGCTCGACAAAGTGTGTCGAAAGTAAATTCGAGTAGATTTTTCATTATGGCGGCGGTCAAAATCAGACCAAGAAATCAGATAGTCTAAACGGACCTTAAGAGATTTTAGACATGTGAAACCATGATTTATTCTGTCTTGATCTTCCAAACAGAGTTGGACTCAAACATATTATCAAAATGATATTTTGTTTTTGAAAGCATATTGTTATCAAATTTTGATATATCGTTTTATCGAAATAGTATAGACAGGGTTCTTACTTGTATTTATATTCTTGAATTTAAAAAATACTACACAAATACCTAAAAAGAATGTAATATTGATTGATGTAATGCATGCTACTGTATGAATAACTAATGTGATTGCAAAAACCAAATACAATATTACACCCATGGATATAATTTCTTTTCGCAAATTATGTGTAGGATAAATGCACCAATAGTGGAGGTACTTTTACATTGCACTAACGTGCATTTATTAAACATAAATTGAACAAATTAATATTAAACAACCTATGTGCATCTGTGCTGCTGTAATATTCAATAACTTTTTTGCTGTGCCGACATATAAGTATCAACGCCCAAGTTTGAACAATCGAAAATAACATAAATCAATAAATACATAAAAGGGATTCCAGATGGATAAATAGATAAAATAATAATGTGTATAATTTGTAGGCACCTGGAATTTTTTTTCATCCGACCTGGAAAAACCTGGAAAACTCAGGGAATTTGATTCCTTGGATTGAGTAGACACCCTGTTATAGTTTTATTTAGTTTTTCTATTTTTTTTTAGTTTTTTAACTATCAAGTTTTGGGTTTTAGCCCAATACTCCTATGCGACTAGACTACCATGCGTCGCCATTGATTTATAGCGACTGTAACATGGACCAAGGCATGGTAGTCTAGTCGCATAGGAGTATTGAGCGAAAACCCAAAACTTGATAACAGAAAATAAAATAAAACTCAAAAACAATGTTTTGATATGTTGTGCCTAAATTTAAAAAAAAAAAAAGATTATCACATATTACGCCCTCTGTCTGCAAGCCATGAAAACCTTAAAAAAAGAAACAAGTATATTACAAAGTGGTTAATTTAAAAATTTAAACGTTACGGGTGGCGATCAAATTTTTTTACTTAAGATTGAGAACAGAAAATATACGAAATTCTTAAAAGTTCTGACTGCTTCATAGAAGGTCAGCGAATTTATAGTAGTTCAGCAACGTTTGTACAAGCTGAGCGAATTAAATAGAAAATCGAGAAACTTTGGAATCCTTGAAGTGCTAGGAATTATGTAGATTTTCGAGCATTTCGATGAGAATATTGTAGAAATTCAACATGATGTTCTGATATCTCGGACAAATTTTCTAGAACAGTGAATGAGACATAGGAAACATTTACAAGTTCAGCAATCTTGGTGAACATTTAGTTAGTGTTAGCTATGAACAAATCGTATAAGTTCAGAAAACTTCGTAGAAATGGACACAATCTTCCAGCAATTCGCAGAACTTGCCAAAAATTTAGGGAACTTCATAGAGGTATAGTGTTGATGGATTGGAAAGAAGTTTGTTTTAACTACTTCGTTTATTTTCTAGACTCAGTCGTGTGTGACACTTTGCGGAGCCAAAAATCAGTAGTGTTTGAATTTACATTTTAAACAGCAGTAATTCTAGGTTAGTATTGGGTACCAATTACTCGTGGCGGGCTCGAGGTTAATGGGTAACAATTTCGATTGGAAGGAGTTAGGTAGGAAACTGGTTTCTGAAGCCTCCTTCAGATACTACCCTTGGACGGTTGACCAAATCCTGGCTGGGCAGGGGCAAGTAGCCCAGAAACAGGAGGATAATAAGAAAAGGAATTCGTAGATCGCCTGCATGTAGGGAAGATCACGGGTTCCCAATACATCTCTTACTTCACGGAAGGGTTATCTACCTCGGGCCACAAGGGTATCCAACAGTCGTGCTATGGAAGCGTCATTACCCGGGGAATACCAAACTGCGTGATCGATGTCATCATGACCGGTTCTACACCTACATATTTTACTGTCAACGAGGTTTATTCTGTAGAGATGTGTGTCTAGCGAGTAGTGGTTGGACATAAGTCTTGACATCACGCGAATGAAGCCCCGACTTACATCCAGACCTTTGAACCACACTCTCGAAGAAACACTTGGAATAATGGAATGTAACCACCGCCCAAGAGAATTACTTGTCCAATCGTTTTGCCAACTCTGACGTACTAATGGGTAAAATTCATCATGTGAAATTCTTTTATCATAAATCTCGCCTTGTTGCCCATCTTTGCGAGAGAGTCTGCCTTCTCATTGCCTGGAATAGACTGCTATGACGTTTGTGAATTGCACAAGTAGTAGTGCAGAACTTTGGGTAAATTCAAAGGTTTTCCTGCACTAATACTTATAATTTACCCCGAGTTCTGCACTAATACTTGTGCATTTCACAAACGTCAGAGAAGTCTATTGAGCAACCCATACAATGGTAATCATAGATGATCTTTCGACCAGCAAACTCATTTGCTCCCTTACCCTTGAAAGAGTTCCCTTGTGTCATCGACCGAATAACCTCAATATGGAAAGAAGTTCAGGGAGCTTTATTTGTAGAAGTACAGGAAACTTTGTAGAAGCTTTATACTTTGTTGATATCCATGGATTTTCAATATGATTTCAATAAAATTCTCTGGATGTTTTTCAAAGTCTTGAAAAATGAAAAGGTTTACTCAGTATTATACTGACGATCAGACACATTTTTCACATAATTTCAAATGTTTTCAAAATTAAGACATAAGGGAAATGGCTCTAATGTTGACCTATGGATCTAAGATTGGGCCCATCGCTAAAAATCTGCTATTTATCAAATTTATCTAGATGAACGCGTCATTGGGACGGTACTAATGGATATATTTGGTTGGTATTGAAAATTTAGTCGACTGCTGAATTTATGTATGGGCCCAAATTAGGGGCATTTAGGCCGACATTACATCCATTTCCCCTATCTTCAATACGAATGAAGAGATTTAACCTTTATATGAGCCGTTTTCGTATGGCGAAAGTGAATAAAAGATGAAGGCCACTCAGCCGTCGTGAATAGGCAATTAATTAAGACATTAAGACATTAGTTCGGCCATTTTTACTTACGCCTAATTTTTCAAAATGGCGTAGTTGATGTTTTTCAACCAATCATAGCACGAAAACGGTTCTACACACTGAAATAAAAATAACAAATTTTCCCCAAAAAATTAAAAAAATATATTTTGAGATTGTTTAACTTATGTTTATTTGAAAGCTTATCAAAATGCTAACTTTTTTGAAATGGATACAACGGACCCGTCAAAATTAACCAACATCGTAAAGCATAAACTTTTAGTAACAATTTTGAACTATTACTCCTCAAATAATTGTTGTTGTTTGAAAATCGTTTCCTATGGACAAATCACATAAATATTACGTGGATAAAAAACGCCTAAATTGTTTTCTTAAAGTTGATGTTTAACGATGTTGGCCAATTCTGAAGTGTCCGTTGTGTCCATTTCAGAAAAGTTAGTATTATTGATAAGTTTAAAAATGTTAAAAGTTATTGAAGTTTTTAACAGTTTTTTTTACGAATAAGTGTTTTTTTTTTGGGCAATCCATTTTCCTACAACTTTGTTTCAAATAGAATTTTGATTAGATGAGCCGTTCTCGTGATATGATTTATTAAAAAATGTCGAATACGTCATTTTGAAAAATTAGGCGGTAGTCAAAATGGCCAAGTTTCCTCACAAACTTGTTCCATGGCTCCTAGTGCGAAGTTTCATGGAATTCGGAGTGTGAAAAATAAATTTCGATTCGTCAGTTGACCTGGAACTGCTCATTAGCATTACTCGATTACAGGATCTTATCGGGACTTCTCGAAGTTCCTCCTATTACTACCATTACATTTCTCGTAAGAAACATATACATAGATTGCAGAGATTACATTTCCAGTTCCATCCACACATTCAGTTTGATGTAGGGGAAATGGCTCTAATGTTGGCCTATGGATCAAAGATAGGGCGCATCGCTAAAAATCTACTATTTATCAATCTTATCTAAATGGACGCGTCATTGGGACGCTACTAATGGATATTTTTGGTCGCTATTGAAAATTTAGTCGATTGTTGAATTTATGTATGGGACCAAATTATGGGGCATTTAGGCCGACATTACATTCATTTCTACTATATGTCGTATGTTTTAAGTGTAGGACAACTGCAGAGGCTTTGTACTCCAGGCTCATTATAGGTAGGAGTAGCCTTGACCAGGCATGGAAAATCATTTACATTCATTTCATACAATCATTTACATTCATTTGCCTCTAACTTTTTTCATCAACAGCATTCCGCAAAATGATGTGTAGAGCTTTTCTAGGTTTTGTTGTTAGCTACAACAATTGCTCATAACTCAAATCTGTATCTCTTATGCATCACGAACTAGAGCTGGCAGAACTTGGTACTGTTTTTCAGTGAATGTAAATTACATTCACTGAAAAACAGTAGTGGCTTCTGTTCGCTCTGGTTCGTCATACATCAGAGATATGGATTTGACTTGTTAGCAAAAGTTGTAGCTAATAACAAAACCTACAAAAGCTATTGACATCATTTTGCGGAGTGCTGTTAATGAAAAAAGTTAGAGGCAAATGAATGTAAATGAATGCACGAAATGAATGCAAATGATTTTCCATGCCTGGCCTTGACTACTTGCAAGGCAAATTCAGAAGACCTGTGAGCATGTTCAAAGACCTTGAGGGGAAAATTCAGATGTGTTTTGATACAAATGCATAGGACTTGTGTGGGATAGAGACCTTGCAAGGCCTTGCAGGACAAATTGAGAGATGTCCATTGTGGCACAATTTCCGAAGCTTCGGAAGGTAAGTCCTCTAACTTTATGGGATTAGTCTGAGACATCTTCAGATTAATAAAGACAGTGGTGCTCAACTGAAGACATATGGCGGGCCATATTGCATGTTTTTACGTAAAGCGCGGGCCACACTCAGCACCGTAGTAAGGAGATGATGAAAACGACCAAGGGGAGACAAGCTAAAGGGACAATTAAAAGTTGTTTTTATTTAGCGATTTTCCTCCTAATTCATTGCATCAATAACAAATTATTGTTTTTAGATCTTGAAAAAAAAAATCATATCACATATCATTAAAAATATTGTTTCTATAAAACTGTAACAGATCATATGAGCTCTAAAATTAAGTTAATATTTTGAAGTTGGATATCTCTAAAGATTTCCAAGGTCTCATTGAGACTTAAGAAGTTTTCTGAGCTACATATTCATGAAAATTATCCGAAGGCTGCTATGCTGAACGCCAAACACGGTTGAATTTTTGGTAAGTGAAAGATTGTATTAATACATTTTTTTTTGAAACCATGAGCTCGAAAAAAGTTGAGAATCTGTCTTGAACTTGGATGAATTTACAGGAAAAAATTAAGATTGAATTCCTGTGGACTTCTGGAAAGTATTCTTATGGAATTCCGAGAGGACTAGAAAGTGATTCTGAAAAGAAATTGAAAGGCTTCGTGAGGAAAGCTTCAGGAAAATTTAAAGGAGGTATTACATGGGAATTCCGAGGCACTGTCCAGAAGAATTTCAGAGAATCTGTCCAGAAGAATTTCAGAAGCACTAAAAAAAATCAGAGGACAATTAAAAAAATATCCAAAACCCCACAACTCCAAATAAATTCTGACAAGAGTACAAAAGCAATGCTTCTGAGGAGTTCTGACATTGATTTCAAAAGAATTGTAATTAGAATTCGAATGGAATCTGTGACTGAAGTTGATTCATTTCCAATATTTTCCGACAGCGTCAAGGAGAGGTTGTTTAGCAGTAGGTTGAGTTAAATATCATGGAAGTTCAAACTCACAGCATGTGGGAGTATTGAGGAGAGTTCAACAGAATTAAAAATATGTATAACGGAATTTTGGGGAAACTCCAACGGAAGCAAACTTATGGAAAATTCTAGAGGAATTTTGAAAAATTTATGGAAAATACGAAAGGAATTTTGAAAAATTTAGCCGGAATTCTGAAAATAACTCACAGGATAGTTTCAAATCCAATAGAGCTCTAATATGAAATCCAAGAATATCTTAATTTGATAAAAGTTTCATACGTTCCGCAGACTGAAAGCATTCTGTGGTTCGCATAAACTCACTAGGGGCCATTGGATGTGCACCACAGAATTAAGACCTTGTGTCAAAATACCTACTGGGACAAATACCTAGTCCAGGAGCCTTGTAAGACAACTTCAGAGGAATTGCGGGATACGTCCAAAGACCTTGGGCATGAACCACAACAGCCTTGAAGTAAAGTTTCAGATACCATGGTGTTACAACTGTCAAATTTGCCGCAAAGTATTACAACAAGGATCAATTGTGCGTGGCACTTAAAACACCAATTTGTAGACCAAGCATTAACCGTCAAACACTAGCTAATTGTTATTTTAAAAACAAACAAACGCTACTCTTCATTCAAAGCATCGTCATGAAAGCCGGTAACCACAAGTCGGACACAAGCTTGCATGCTAAGTGGCTCGCAAATTTGCATGCAAGGAAATAAAAAGCATATCAGGGGAAACATGTCAGAAGGGTATAACTCGAAACGTAAACAATGACTTTGAACGTCGATTTCTCTTGAATGACCATACACCCACGGAATCTGACTATACCAGCTCATTGAACAAACATTGCTCTGTCAGATGATTAAGTTAGTTTGAGTGGGTGTGTTGTCGTTCGTAAGAAACCGACGATCCAAGTCATTGTTTCGTTTCGAGTTAGACCCTTCGGACATGTTTCACCGCACTAGTTAGTATCATATTATGATACTAACTAGTGCGGTGAATTGGCGTTGACGGCGATTCTGCAGCCCTTTACATGGCGGACTTCGTACTATCTTTTTACTCCACTGAAAATTCCCATAAGAAACTGTCAATCTTTGCTAGAAGAGACGATTTTCCGGCGGTGCCGAGAACGCCAATAAACCATAAACAACAAAATGTGTGTGCGACTGAAGAGTTACGTCTATTTATCAGAGACGTAACCTTAAATTTTCCCGGAAGAGGCAATATCGATCGAGTTTTGAAAACAGCAGTTACGAAGTTCGTCCAGCTTTAATCAGTATATATAACAATTAAAAGTCTACAACTCCGTGAGCTCACAATTTCCCAAGAAAATAAGCATCATTAGCAGCAGAATGTGTCAATACAGATACGGATACGAATACGGAACAAACAAAGGCAAATCCCCAGACTGCACGCAGCCAGACGTCGAATTTCGGTATCTTCCATCGAAATCTTCCCCCGTATACGTACTCGTCCGGTATGTAGGTTGTGCTAATTTGGGAAACTCGCAGTGAGTACGTGACTAGCGTTGCGTTCTGAACTCCCGCTATCAGTCAGTGTCAGTTAGTAGCTATTTATCCGCACTCACCTGCTGCGGCTCAGTGTCAAATGAGAGATATCAAGTGCCCGTTACGCTACGGCACCGCCGCCGTTTTTAGAATAGATCTCCTCAACCACGAGAGTAGTGGTGGGACTGTCCGCCTTCAAGGTCTGTGATAAGAACGGAACTACTCGCGAACGAGTACATACATACAAAAGAGCCGGAATCTCACGCACGAGAGTCTGCGCTGAAACACGTGCTGCTCACGCAGTAGGCTGTTTTTTTTTTCGGTGCGTGCTTTTGTTCCTCTTTCTCGATTGAACCGGTCGAACCTGCCTACCGGTAGGCAGGCAGATGGTCAAGCCTTTTTTCCGTCAATATATTTGTTTTGCTGACCTTGCTCAAGTTCAACGGCATTTTAGGGGTTTGCTCTTTCGGTTTCTTCGGGCGAATAATCATCCTCTTCTGCCGATTTTCGTGTGCTATTATTGTTTACATTTGCTTTTTTCGATCTGCTGCGTTGTTCCACGTGCGTCCATTGTTGATTTTGGATTCTCTTGATTGCATTACCTAGCGATAGTGAGGGTATTTTTTTGTTTGTTTACACGATCATATCGGTTCGCTGTAATTGTTTAATTGGTAGCTGATAAATTGGACACTGATTCCGGGGGGTCCTTCCCCCTATATAGAGAAGAGGAGTCATAAAAGCAAAATTGATGTCATTTTGATTCGCGTGTTCCGGCACGTACGCCACCATGGCATGCTTTTGTTGGTTTCGAAGACTTTGACCTACCTCAAAGAAGACGGAAGAAAAGTAGAACCCCGCCTACTACGGACTAGACCGGTTGGACTGGAGAAAACGTGCGCATTGATGTGTTGTTGCTTCTTTCTTCGTCGCTATGTTATGAGAGCCGTTTTCGTTCTCTTTTTTCAGCTAACAGTCCGAATCGCAAATTTAAATCTGTTTTTTATTATAATAACCGTTTGCGCGTATCTTCATACTTCACAATTGTTAACTTTAGCGTTGGATTTCTCCAAATGGTTTTAGTTTTGATGCTTAGAACTCTTTGATTTGCTTCCAATTAAATATATCAAGCTAAAACAATGCATAATTCGCTTACTGAACCGTTTCTTGTCGTGTTTGCCATATAAAATGCTAGACTAGATAATAGCTGGATTCATCGATCTGTGTGCTGAAATTAGCTGGGAATGTCCTAATGTCTTAATGCAAAGAGAAAGTCGACGAAGAGAATCTGTCAATGTTAGGATCTTAGAACTTAGGACCTAATGCATTGATATACTTTCTTCAGAGGGCGGCTTCTCGTGAGTTGAAACTCACCCACGCCAAGGAACTATTCAGGGTGACCAGCGAACCGGGAAATGACCAAAAATTTGAAAAGTAACCGGGAGAACCGGGAAAAATCTATAATCCTATGTTATACACTTAATTGCCACCCACATTTGATCCGTTTGCGTTGTTTAGACATAAATTTGACAGTTAGACTATAAAGCAGTGCACAGTCCCTAACCTCACTTTGGCAACGAATGGGAGCCAAAACAAACCACCCAAAACTGTCGAAATTTACGGGTGAGAGAAGAGTGCAGCAAATCTTCGTGCACTGATATATCAAGCCTAACATTGCATTAGGTCCTAAGTAACATCTCTTCGTCGACTTTCTCTTTGTATCCCCACGGCCATGTAAAGACAGTCTCATGTATTTTCAGCACACAGATCGATAAAAGAAGCTTTTGTCTAGCATCTAATACGACTAAAACAACAAGAAACAGTCATGTGCTCAAGTTATTAACGAAAGAGAAAGTCGACAAAGAGAATCGGTCAATGTTACTTAGGACCTAATGCAATGTTCAGCTTTATAGATTTACCAACCAGGGACCTGACTAGAGGCCATGTTTTTGATGCTGTCATCTGCTCTTGTCTTACTGCTTATAACACGATTTTCCGTCCCTTTCCACCATGTCAGGTGGGCCATATTTATATGAGTTGCCTACTGTCAAACGTATAGGATTGTTATAGGGATGTCAACCCCCTGGCCGCAACGCGTCTGATCCGGTTCTAATTAAAGCACTGTAGTAAAAGTACACACTTAATCTAGCTTGATAAAATCTCCAAAAGCCGATTACCTCAGCATTTCCTTTAGCTGATATCTCTTCAAAATATCTGTTTGTTAGCTGATATCTCAGCAAAATGTTATTTGTTAGCTGAGTCTCGGCAAATGTTTTACTGAATCTCAGCAAAATATATTGCAGAACTGCTAGGCTGTTGGAATATCGGCGATAAATTTTAAGTGTGTCACCACAAAGCTGAAAAAAGATGTTCCAATCGAGCAAAGCAGTGCATTTTGACGGTTCGATTGGAACCACTTTTGACAGACGTCCAAACTTTTACTTAAAGGTCTTTAGTTCTACTGTTTTTTTTTTGGCTTTTACAACCTGTTAGAACAAAATCATGTACATTTAGGAATTCTAAGATTGGCATATACGAGTGTCAATTTCAGGGTGAACTGGGAAATCTGGAAAAGCCTGGAATTCGATGTAAGCCGTAAATTTCGATACTTCATCTGTTTTTCGAAAAAGAAATCTTGAACCATTGAAACATTTCAAGATTCTTGGACTGGACTAAATTTTTAGGATACACACTAAGAAATACCTAATTTTACACGTGAGGGTCTGTTCATAAACTACGTAGACAGTTTAGGGGGGGGGGGGGGGTTGGCAATTGTGCACGGTCCATACAGATTTAAAAAATTTTGTATGGAAAATTGTCTACGCAGGGGGGGGGGGTCAAGACTCCCAAAAAAACTGTAGCCCCTGACGGAATCCATCTTTGACATAAAGGAAGAGACGTAAACAAACATGTCACATAAAATTAAGTGTTCCGAGGCTGAAAAGTTCGTTACTCGACGAAAAGTACGTTTGATTGAGCTGAATTCGCGTCTCTTATGACTCAATTTTGTGTCAAAATTTACGCTCATATATGTCAGTCTCAGAGCACCTAAATTTACATGAGTTTTTTTCTAAGTGTGTACCACAGACAAAGAGTCATAACATATTGAATATTTCTCACTGTAAAACATCGTTGCTTAAAAATTACCGCCATCTGTTGAGTACACTGTGGTGGGTAGTATGCCGAACAGATGGCGGTAGTGTGTAAACGTCTAACGCAAGGGAATTGACTATGGTGGCGGTACTACCAACTACGTTACTTTTAAATTGTCCGTTAAATGCTTGTTCGATGAACAACTTGCGAGTGTTATGTCTGTTTGTCTGTGTGTGTTCTGTTACTTTGAAGAACTATAATAGAACTATAACTTTCTTTAATATAAGAGAATTTTAGAATTTTAGAAACTTTAAAGTAATTTTGAGAAGAGTTTAGCATTAATTTCAGCGATAACATCAAGGTATTTCAGAAAAAAAATAAAAGGAGTTTTGGAAAGAACTCTAAGAGCGGTCAGACTTTAACTTCAAGTCACTTTTGTGATTGCCCAAGTAACCATAGGCACGTTATTTCGCCTTTTTGGCTATATACGGGCCTCATCAGAACTTACAAACACTGGTATAGCCGTTGTTCAGCTGTATATAGCCAAAAAGGCGAAATAACGTGCCTATGGTTACTTGGGTGCTTCCATTTATGACCTGGAATCTCCGGGAATTATCCTTAAATTCAGGGAAATATTTCTCAATCCTTATTCATACCTGTATTACAAACTATAATTGTATCACCAATCATATAGCAAAGTGAAACAACGCATTTTTGAAACAGGCTTAGACTTGAACTGTTTAAATCAAGGGAAACGTTCTTGAACTAGAAACATTTTTTAAAGCTTCAAGACATGGACCATTCCTTCAAGATTCTGTGACGCATTTCAGTTTCAAGGTTTCGTATTTGAGAAAGTTTTGAAGATTGCGGACGTAGCTTTCTAGTAAAATCCATGGATCATTTGAGTTTCGACGAATTCTTGACTTTACATATTTCCAATATTTTAAACCAGAAAGCTTTGCAAGGTTTCGTGTACCCTCTACTTTTTTGAATTTTGAATTTAGTTTTGTCAATTTATCGGATCTCTATCGGCTTGGAAAAAGCTTAATTAGGATCTTGGAATATGAAAAACAAAATTATGTCTCAGAGTAAAACAAACTTTCGAATCAAGATCCTGGATTTAAAAAAGAAGCGAAATAACGGGCTTTGAAATATTAAAAATATTCCAGACATAGCAACATCTCAAGCTTGGAACAAGTTTAAAGATTTTCGCACATGTAAAGATTTCAAATCCCATTTTTTTTCAGTCCAGCAGCCGAAGAGAAAGAAATTTCTACATAAAGGGTGTCCACAGTCAAATTGCATCACTTTAACAAAACTGTAACATTTTGCTCTTTGGGTTAATTTTGATAAAATTTTGGGTGAGTTGGCCTCAGCGTGTAATGTTTACACTGCGTGAGTTTCATTGTTAAATTTCTAGTAGTTTTGTAAATGGAGTCGAAGGAGCAGCGCGTGCTCGCACCGACCCATCGGAAAGATGTTGGGAATCCAACAATCTACTGTTTCTCGTGTCATAAAACGTTTAACTGTCGATCGGAAGCAAGTGAGTGCAAGAAAAAGTGTTCCGTACTGCGTTGAAAATCACAAGCGAGGGGTTGCTCCCTTCAAACGCAAAGCCAACTATTCCGTTCGGGATGTCGCGAAAAAACTGCACCTGACAAAAAGTTTCGTGCAGAAAGCCAAGAAACAAGCTGCTGTATCATGGACGATGAAACATATGTAAAAGCGGACTTTAACAAATTCCGGGAAACCAGTATGTGACTGCCAAAGACAAGTTCGTTTTACCAGAGTCCCTCAGGAAACAGCAAGTGGAGTTGCGGTCGATCCGAGGGGGGCGACACATCTAAATCTCAAGTTTAGATGCTTATCAAATCTCCCACTAGCGAATCAATCTTCGAAAAATCTTCTTTCATTTTTCGCATCTACTTGCATCGCGCATCATCTTTTTACAGGAAATCTTCAGAATCGCCGTCAATCTTCTTTCTATCTACTCAGCGTGCGTGCAGCTAGCCACAGCAAAACACAATCTTTCCTGCATCGTAGATAGAGTCGTCCCCCTCGGGTCGATCGCAGGATAATGGGCTATAATGAAGCACGAACTCCGTAAGCATCCTAAAATTGTCACTACAGAGCAGGAAATTATGGTGAAAGCAGAAAAAAATGTCGTTTCAACCGTTGTACAAAACCTTATGGGTGGAATTAAGAAGAAAGTTCGGGCATTTGGATTTGGTGAAAAAATATAGTGAAATAAAGATACGTAAACCAAGTTTATAGATAGTCTTACATTCTCTGAAAAGTTCATGACAATTGGTTGAGAGACTTATTTTTGGCGAGTCCTTCTAAGTGATAAACTGTGGACACTAGACTGATGTAAAATTTGAAATTGACGCTCCACAGTGTTCAAACGGTTTCAAATCGGCTTCTGATTAGCCTCCCAGAATTTAGACCCATTAGATAAGAACCTGAATTGGCACAAACTATTTGAAGTTTATATGGAAATGACTATGGGAAAACACAACTTTTTGTTCATTGTCTTCTTCTCTTTTTCCATATCGCACTTTTAAAAGGTTCCATAGCTATTCTTATGGGAATCTTTATGAGCTACAACTTAGCAGGAAATCGTTTTTCAGCCAAACGTCAAATTAAATAGTTATTAATTGTTTAAGAGAAGAGATTGATAATCTTATGGCAAGATTAAGCAACTGTATTGTGGGCAACACTGTATTCTGCAGTGTGACATAGTAGCCATAAACACCAATGTTGCCTGCTGAACAGTTGATTGAGCATAATCATAAGACATCAGTGACTTGAATCATTTATAATTTTTGTTCCTTACATTTGATCGGAAAGTGGTCGTGAACAAAGTTGTTGTTTATTGATTTATTTGATAAGGCTCAAACGAATTAACTTTACAGAGCCGAGGATTCTTGGTCACTATACAATACATCTTAAAACTATAGTCAAAAGGTACAACACAATAAACACGTTATCTTCCGCTATCCAACAAGCCTCCTCCATCAGAACTGCAGCCGCTTCCAGTGGTTTGATTGTATGGCAGTTACGCCAACGAAGGTCAGAGTGCTTCCATTGCAGGAATGGACACAAAACGTGGTCAGCTCTCAAACACTCATCACTAAACGGTTGCTTTCCAAAGTCGACGACGCATCGACCGAAAGAACTGCTGATGAAAAACAATGATGAGGGCCACACAATGGTTGCTGCCGAGAAAACAGACGATCACGTGGCACACATCGAGAGTGGCCTGCTTTTGTCGACAGCCGAGTAAACACTGCCTTGAACCAAGTTGTAGCTGAGAAAATTTTCAACAAGCTCAGCTATCATTTTCTAAAGTAGAGTGAATTGGTGAATTTTGAGATCGATATGAACCGAAATTATGGTTTCTTCATAATAATTCCCATATAAACTTCAAATGGTTTGTGCCTAGTCAGTTTCTCACTAAATGAGTTCAAATTTTAGGAGGCTAATCAGGGCCCAATTTGGAGCGAAAATTTCAAATTTTGCATCAGTCTAGTGGACACCCTTTATGACAGTTAAGTTTGCCTTACGAATAATGCACAGAGGATTCAACTCTTACAAATTCCCGTTGAATGCTCCTTGAAATTCCTTCCGATTTGCTTTACAATTCACTAGAATTGGACTCATAATCCACAAATAGTCTCTTCAGAATTACCCTAGAAATCAGCTGTAGCTTTCCTTAGAATTTTCTTTAAATACTTCCTAAAATTACCTGAAATTTGTAGTCAAATTCCATTGTAAATCTCCCCAGAAATCCGTTACAATTATCTCTAGAATTACTCTGCGTTTCTCCTCTACTGATTTGGCATTCTCATCTTAATTCTATAGCCAATGCATTGAATTGTTAGAATCCTAAAATGTTGTCCTATTCCAAGAGCCATGATCCCTTTTTTTAATCTGAGATTTTTTAAGTAGGCCTTATTCAAGTAACAAATCTCACAAAATTCAAGAATGTAAAATACTGTTGTTGCGTCAAAAATAATCTTTCAAAAAATCTTAATCCGAGAATTCCAATGTTATTCAGTAGATTACGTTGTTTCTTAATAAAATATGGAGGGGGTTTGCACGGTTTTCTGCATTTAAATTACTAAAATCAATCATGCAGGTATTCCCTTTTTACCATATTTAGCTCTCTGAAGCTGAAACCGGGAAAAATAGGCCCCCGGTAAATACCGAGAATTTAA
Organism: Ochlerotatus camptorhynchus; assembly: GCF_037179485.1. Taxonomy (NCBI): domain Eukaryota; kingdom Metazoa; phylum Arthropoda; class Insecta; order Diptera; family Culicidae; genus Ochlerotatus; species Ochlerotatus camptorhynchus. Next base: position 470,093 of record NW_027040560.1, on the reverse strand, counting down.
TATCATAAAATCAGTGGCCACCCTGTATCAAGAAAACTGGCAACTTTCGTTTTCTGATACGAACACTATGAGACAGGCACAATCGCGTCATCTGCCGCTCAAAGGTAAATGCTCTGAATGGATTTGATAGCAAAGATTCTAGCTTCAGGAGAGCGGTTTGTGTATCTGCTCATTTTTCCATGCGATGCCTTCCACCTTCACTCAAGAGGTAACTCTAAGACTAGAAGGTCCCGAAGAAACGTGCTCAACTTTTTGGCTCAGCTCTGGTACTCTCTTCGGTCCCAAGCTAATCGATTCACCCTTCGAAACATAGGAAAATCCACGAACCCCTCATCTTATCTGTCAAACTTTCATAGCGAATCAAAACAAACATTGTGTAGTACTAGAATTTCGACTAAAATGGGGTACGTTAATCGTTTGCTTGGGACCAATAGGCTAGTCAAGTAGTGAGCCAATTTAAAATCGTTAGTTTCGTATTGATTGTTGGTGCTACTGAATCTGCCGCTTGGAGTGATTTGAGATTTGGGCGTAATTGCTTGTGTAAACAAAGACGTCTATTGCTGATTTCTCTTGAATTAAAGCTAAATCACACGAACAATCTATACCATATGATAGAGGAATCATTCCTCTACCTCATAGCGTTATTAGTTTTCGAGATTGAGCTTTAATTCGCGAAAAATCAGTGATTGACGTGTTTGTTTACAAATTCAATTACGCCCAAATCTCGAATCACTCCGGTTATGTCTTGATGTCGTGTCTTAAGCTTGTCGAATTTCGCTCGTTGGGCTATCTTTAAGCGGGCTACGTTTTAGTTGGGCTCCCGTCCCGTTAGTTGGGCTGACTGCCTAAATCGAAGTCAAACGTCATTTCTGACAGTGCTGATTCGATTTCGAGGGGCTCATGGATGAACAATTTGGGAAGTTGCTAAAAGATTTTGATGATAATAAACAACCATAATAAACAACCAATTTTAAGGTTGACAGCTCTTAGTGGGCTATGGGTTTGTTCCAACGAGCTAAAGTTGTCTGTATACGGTTTTCAATTTTTAAATCTGTTTTCTGTGGAACAGAATACAGTGCGGCTATACGCATCACTATATGGAATGAAGAAAAATCGACGTATTGAATTTACCAATCAGAGAAGAAAAAAACAATCAAAACATATTTGATGCTTACTGGAATCTATATCAAATCTGTCTCAATATCAATACATTTAAGATAATCTAAATCGAATTTCTTCAGCTCTTTTTCTAATTATTACATTGGCCTTTAAATCGTACTTGACCGTTTACAAGCATATCATCAACCTATAATCAGACAGATAAGCAGTGTTGACTCACCCCTCCAATCCATGGTCTTTCTCCGGAAGCGGCACGCCCCAGGTACCCTCTCTACCTCTACTCAAGAAACTCACGAATGGCGATGAAGGTGTGCAAAAGATTCCATCATCATCATCATCATCATCATGATCGGCGCAGGGTTCAAAACAGCGCAGTAGAATGTTTGTCTTTCTTTTCACGGCGATGAGCCTCGTGTGTTCGCGCACTCTTCACTTCTCTTTCTTCAGCCTTCCTTTTGTGCACACACTGCGGCACACTTCTTCCTGTGGCGCTGTTGAATGGCGAAAAAGTCACGTACGCCAAAAATGTGTACCGTGCAAATGCGCCTTACAATCTTAAATATTGACTTTCTGTGTTTTGTACATACTAAATACAAGGTGGGATTAATATCGAGTGCAGTCGGGAACAAGGTCGTTGTAAATGAAAATAGCGCAACGGGAATCCCCCCCCCCCACTCTGCCATCTGGTGATAACTAGTTCAACTCAGTTGCGTGGATGATAGATGTCGCTAAATCTTCAATTCTATTCCTTCCTCAGGCTATGGTCGCTTGCTATCCGGGTCACGGATCGCACTACGTCAAACACGTGGACAATCCCAACCGGGACGGCCGCTGCATCACCGCAATCTACTATCTCAATCTCAACTGGGACGTCCGGGCGAGTGGCGGTCTCTTGCGGTAAGTTTCCACATCACCTCGAATATGCTTTTTCACGATAACACGGCTCCATTGTCCATTGTAGAATCTTCCCGGAGGGCTGCAACGATCGGGTAGCCGACATCGAGCCCATCTTCGATCGGATTCTGTTCTTCTGGTCCGATCGCAGGAACCCCCACGAGGTGCAGCCGTCCCATCGGACGCGCTACGCCATCACGCTGTGGTATCTGGACGCCGAGGAACGGGAATCGGCTCGGTTGCGCTACCAGCGGGATTGCGAAAACCCACGGTTCAACGCATGAGTTTATTAGTTTGCTCGGACACGCCATCGCCTGCATTTCGGCAACAACGATGGTAAGTTACTGTAGTAGTTTGGATTGTTTACTCTTTTGTGTCTATGTAAAGTTACAAGTAAGGCAATAGAGTTTAGGCATTAATAGGCAATAAGAGAATGACACAAAAGTGCACGACTGTCGGTAGCACCGACGGGGAGCAAATTTACACTAATTCTACCACAGCGAAAAGATGAAGGCATGATGAGACAAAGTCGAATAATTTATTTAGCTAAAATATGATAATGAGAATGTGATATTGTATTAACGACTATGACGCAAAGTAACTGTTATTACCTGCATATATTTTTCAGCTAGTTTTTTGTTTTGTGTACTAGACGAACTACACGAGATGATAGCGCCAAGCAGTGTTTGTAGGGACTTATACTAAAGAGAACGCAACTTGCAAAGTTAGTCAAATATTAGCTTTTAGAAACCGAACTGTTGCAAACAGTTGCGCCATCTTCGCTCCTCTACACTGAAAAAAAAAAACATCATCGAATAGAACGGTTGGAGGAGCACTGAAAAAAAAAAATCGATCAAATTAAATGGCAAGTTACATCCAAGTATGCTTATAGATAGGATAGGTAGGTAGGTAGACAAAAAAAAACATTGCGTCACTTCTTCGTGCATATTTTGGTCGAGTTCCGACCTTTTCTTCTGATCCTAGATCTTGACTTTTTGGCTATTTTTTTAAATAAGAAAACAAGAAAGTAAATTAGCGAAGAAGTGCTTTTGGGCTGATCAAAACCTTTTTTCCAATCACAAATTCGGCAATCGAAAGTCAATGCAAAACATACAGCAAAAAAAACACATTAGAACGGGTATAAAATGGAAGATGGGAATTTGCCAATAACAGAAAGATTTTGAAAGTTTGAATAAACAGTTTTTAAGTCCTGAGATGAAGTCGGGGGTGGTATGTGGTTTTATGATCCGAAATTGTTCCTGGGACGAGTTGTGTGTTTTCACGTCAACCAAATGCATTGCAAAATTAGTTTTGAGGGGATCTTTCCTTGTTATCTACCGTTTGCGAAACTGTAAGTTGACAGCTTGCCAAGATTTGGATGTCTGTGCTAGAGAAATGAGTTAATCTAATTGAAATCGTTCAACTTTCAGTCGATTGAAATATAGATAAATTGAGATTTAGAATGATCACGGACGGTTTTATTCATAACCATCTGAGTCAAAACACACCCGCTTTTTTATCAGTCCGGAATCTGTGAATCCTCAACCGCCCGGCCGGACGGAATGTACACCTTGAAGGCAAACTTCGACTTTGGAAATGATCCGGTATTCATCACCGTACAGCTCTGTTCCGTCGTTTGGAAGCCTTGGCAGGGATCGCCAACCACGATCAAATCCGGCAGTGGATACAGAGACATGGCTGCGTCATAGTTCCAGTGCACGGGGAAGGCAATCGGATGCAGCGGTGCCAGCGTTCCTTGACTGATGAGTGTGCGTGAAAACTGCGGAACAAAATAAATCCATTCAATGGTCCATTTAATAAAGCACAAAACAAATAAAAACAAAACTCACATGATCCTCCAACTGCCCGCTCTGGGGAAAGTGGATCGTGTTGCGGCAAAGTTTCGTCACCAAATCCGCCCGGCAGACCACGATCTGTTGAGTGCAGTACTGCAACCGACATGGATTGGTGGCCAGCACGATTCTCGGATAGCGCTTCTTCAAATCTCCGATCAGGCATTCCGGAAGCGGTGCTCGTGGCAGGATGTTTGCTGCCATGGGATCCTCACTTGACGGTACCAATACCACATCGGTTTCTGCCTTAAGACACTCGCAGGCGGCCAGGATGTCACCCAGTGCCTGGAAGCGCCTCTTCAAAGCGTATGCATTTTCGTTCATCTTGGCAAATGGACCCATCAGCACTATGGCTCGGGGAGGGAAAGCATTGTAACCGGTTAAGAGCTGTTTAAGTTTGCTCATCACAGTCGGATCATCCAACCAGCAATCCGCCAAGAAAACGATGGTGTCATCTTCCTTTTTCTCCTCGAATTCAGCCAATTTCCTGGAATATTTAAGCAGATTCTTCGATCGCCCTCCCCACGTGTTGACGGTTCCGTAGAATGCCCGGCTGCTGGAGGCCAGCTCCGTTACCGGGAACCCCATCTCTTCGATCTTGAGCGTTCCGTCGCGGAACTTTCCGCAAGCCAGCACGAAGCAACCCTCGCAGAACAGTCCCGAGGAGTACACGGTTTCGCTGAGGTCGATCGGTACCACTCCCGTTGGGTCTTCCAAGTAGAATTTACCTTCGGTCAGTTGGGTTAATAGACCAAGGATGACGACCTGCAGGATGAGATTTTTGGTTAAGTCTTTTTAGAATTCGGTGGGATGGAAACCTACCTCATTCATCTTTGACGTCGACAGCAACGTTTCGATCTTCCTCAGGGTCAACCGTTTGACATTGTTGTTGGAGGTAATCTTACTAGAATTGAACATCTCGTGTCGACTGGTTTTCTGCCACAGCATCTGGTATCGATCGCGGATGTACTCCGACTTGGCATCCGGTCCCGGCAGTAGACTTCGGGGCCCACTGTCCGGAAGGAACTTTTTCTTCTCTTCGTTGTAACGGAACCGGGGTACGTCGAAGGCATTGATCACGCTGAAGATGGTTTCGTTGTCATCCAAGCCGGTGTTGTTCGCCTCCTTGATGGCCAGTTCGATGTGCTTCTTTTCGACCACCGGTTGCTCCAGGTTCTGGCCCTGCACGTGGCTGGCGATGTTGTGGAGCCATCGTTTGCGGTTCGCTTCCTCTAGGGGAGCGATCTGCTGGGCCAGGAAGATACTGGCTTCGCTGAGGAAAGAAATGGAAGAAAGGTGGTTTACTAAACAGAAACTTTTCAAATAATGGCCCTTATTACCGATGTCACTTCACGGTGAAGTGACAACTTATCACCCACGGTGAAGTGATTCCCATTTGATTTACACGGCAATCACTCCACCGCGAGTGACAACTGGTCACTTCACTTCGTTTTCACCGTGAAGTGCCACCCGTAATAAGGGCCAATTCATTTTGGAAATGTGTGTTATCAATAGTAGTAAGTTAGTAGTAGGCTACGACATTAGATACGTAAGCTCGGGCATCTGGAAGAGTGTTTCTTTACTACTAAATCCGATTCCGTGAAGTGAATTTAGAAGTTGGTTCCTGTTTCGGAGTACTACCACATCTGGTGAAAACTACAAGCCGTATTCGTTAGGTATGATTAATTTAACATCTATTTTGATAAATATATAGAACTAGACTAGCCAATACTTCGAAGGCAAGAAGCTGCTTCTGTTACGAAGAAGCAGATTCATCCGCTGCCGTAGAGCCGCTACATAGAAAAGAAATCAAGGCGTTTAGCCGTTGCGTGGAAGTAGGGAAAGGCTTGGAGCCTCTACGAAGGAGTAGGAAAGACATAAGCTACCGTTGCAATTTGTAGAAACCAGATTAGAAGAAAAAAGCTACCGAAACATCAAAGTCACCACCTACTGAGAATGGAAGGTTGGAACATCAGCCCGTTCAAATTTAACCATCTTCCAGAACCGCAGATTCGTAAAGAATGGTTGCGATTGAAGAGAAATTTTGAAGTGGTTGTTTAAAATTCAATTTACTACGCTCCTACAAATTATTGAACTATTCCACAAATGGTTTGGATGATACACGTCGTTAAGCAAAATAACCATTCAAATTTTATTAGGGAGCTCATCGCTGAAAATGAAAACAGTCCGTCAACTACTTTTTTTGGAACGGGCTCGAGAGACAACGTGAACCGTGTGATTGGAAGTGGTAACCCTAATAAACGGGTACCATACTCTAACGATATCATAGATGGTACGACTATCCCACATAAAGTTGGGATGATATCCCGAATTGGTGGTTAGGCGCTTCTTATGGTTATTGTTTATGCGGGAAGCCAGCAAACGGTTCTTGCTATCAATGTGGACAGAAGACTCAGTACGGGAATGGACGAACAGTCCAGCGCGTAGCAATGTGAGAAGTGTAGCAAGTTTGGTCACTTTGCACGCGTGTGCCGTTCTGTTTTGATCGTAGTTGGAAATGTACTTATCCGAAGGTTGATAGATTCTGGCAGCAGCAAGAATATTACACCAGTTGGCGAAGCATGCTAACGCAAGGAGTCAAAAGCTGGCAACCAAGGGACGTCCGAATACAGTTTTGCGAGGTTATGGTCGAGATGCAAAGCCGTTGGTTGTGTCTCATGTTTTTGAATCTGTGATCGCTGTCTGGAGATGGAGCAAATCGGAAGCAAGAAACAACCATATTCTAATTGAGAAAAGAAAAATCGAACGTCTTGTGAACAGTTTTGAACTCGTGACTTTTGTATTGTTAGACCATTGTCCATCCATCTAAGCAGGATTTCGCCCCATCGCGCTGACCTGCTGCATGGCCAAAGTCTTGGAGCGGATGGTCAACAGAAGGCTCAAGCAATACCTGGAGTCTAAGGGACTGCTTGAGCTGCTTGACCATCGACAGCACACCTTCAGGCAAGGGTACGGTACCTCCACCTACTTCGCCACTCTTGGAGAAGTCCTGAAGGAGGCACAGGACCAAGGCCATCATACGGAGATCGTCTCGCTGGACATCTCCAAAGCATTCAACAGAACGTGGACACCAGCAGTAATGAAGAAGTTAGCCGAATGGGGACTAAAAGGACGCATCCTACACTTCGTCCGAAACTTTCTGACCGACCGATCTTTTCGGGTGTCGGTCGGAAACGTCCAATCCAGAAGGTTCAGCGAAGAAACCGGAGTACCACAGGGTTCGGTGATCGCGGTCACCCTCTTCCTGGTGGCCATGAACGGGGTCTTCGACAAGCTACCCAAGAAGATATATATTTTCGTCTACGCGGATGACGTCCTCATTGTAACGGTGGGCCCCACCCTGCAGAGGACGAAATTAAGGGCGCAAGCGGCAGTCTCCTCGGTGGTCAGATGGGCTGACTCCGTTGGGTTCCAGCTTTCCGCCGGCAAGAGCGTGCGCTGCCATATATGCACCACCCGGCATCGGAACAACGGACAGCCCATCATGATCAAACAGCAAGCGATACCGACCAAAAACACAATAAGGGTCCTGGGAGTGCTCCTCGATCGGAACCTATCCCTCGAGCCGCACTTCCAACAGGTGAAGAAGGACTGTCGTAGTCGATCCAACCTGATGAAGACCATCTCCCGCCCCCACCGATCCAACAACCGTGAAATCCGCTTCCGAGTAGCCCGAGCCATCATCGACAGTCGCCTATTGTACGGCGTAGAACTAACGTGCCTTGCCGCCGAGAAAGCCGTCCAAATCTTGGAACCGGTCTACAACGGATACGTAAGAACAGTCTCCGGTCTCCTGCCCTCCACCCCGGCCGACGCCGCGTGCGTTGAAGCCGGTATTCTGCCTTTTCGGCTCATCTACACCGCAGCTACCGCTACCAAAGCCGCTGCCTTCCTCGCTAAAACGTCGGGAAACAGCAGGATCTTTCTCCTCGACGAGGCGAACCGACTCCTCCGCACGGTCGCCGACGTAGATCTCCCTCCAGTGGCCAGGGTCCACTGGCACGGAGACAAAAGTTGGCAATCACATCAGATCAGAATCGACAGCCGAATCAAGGACCGCTTCAGGGCAGGAGACAACTCACTGGCTTTGCGCCGGACAGTCGTCGAAACTCTCGGGGCGCACTATCAAGATCACGAAATCAGGTACACTGATGGCTCGCTCTCCAGCAGCGGAGTGGGAATGGGGGTTTCAGGAGATAGTTTGGTCGTCAGCAATTCACTTCCGGCCCTGTGCTCGGTGTTTTCCGCTGAGGCAGCGGCCGTCTTTCACGCAACCACCCTTCCGGCCAATCGGCCGATCCTCATCGTTACCGACTCACAAAGCGCAATAATGGCCCTAACCGATGAAGCACCAAAGCATCCGTGGATACAAGGGACGGTAACGCATGCGCCGCCCAACACCGTATACATGTGGGTACCCGGGCACTGTGGCATCCAGGGGAACGTGATCGCCGACCACCTCGCCGGCTCAGGCCCCATCGGACCCAGGTTCTCTGACAATGTTCCGTTCCAGGACATCAAGAAATGGATCAAGCGGACGGTTCGGAGAGCGTGGGACAACGAGTGGAGGAACAATCGAACTCACCAACTACGAAAAATCAAGGCGACCACCGATCCCTGGAAGGATCGACCGAGCCTCAAGGAGCAGCAAGTGGTGTCCAGGCTGCGCACCGGGCATAGCAGGGCCTCCCATAATTTCGGAGGAACACCGTTCCGGAGAACCTGCGAAACCTGCGGAGTGCCAGCCTCCGTAGAACACATCCTCATTAGAAACACTGGAATAAGAGACCAGCGGAGACACTGTTATGATTCCAATCGAACTGTCAAAAGCGGTTCCAATCTGCAATGTTTACAAATGGTTTGCTTCAATTAGGGAGGAGTATTAACATCGTTTAACAATCACTCATGAACTCGCTCATCGGTGCATTGGCGAAGTCACTCGCAAGCAGTTACAAATGCAAGTGAGGCCAGGATTGCTTTGATGTCTATCTTGTTGCCAAATTCATGTTTTTTTTTCTCCGCTGGTCTCTTATTCCAGTGTTTCTAATCCTCATCAACTGTGTGGAGCTCGAGGACCTTCGGGTTGCCTTCAGTCTGGAGGAAACCAGCATACGAAGTCTGCTTGGCGACGAGTTCCCGGCAGCAGACGCCCTCATCGCCTTCCTGAAGGAGGCGAATCTTTTTTACAACATTTGAGTGTTTTCTGTTTGTGCTTTTGAATTCGTTGGCCCTTTTGGTAGTGTTTTTACAATATTTTATATAATTAAGCTAAATGCCCACTTGCCAAGATTGGGATCCTCCTTTTGAGGTCCCAATTCTTTTTTGTAATTTTTAAAAGAGATGAACTAGCCTTAGGCTAAAAATCTCTCTAATAAAGGAGAAAAATCAGGAATGTGTTACAGTTGATGTTGATGAAATTGAAGACGCAACCCGCGATGATCCAGAGATAACAGCCGTAAGAGAATGTCTTCGGTCTGGCAGCTCGAGTAACCTATTAGCAAAATCGTTTGAATCTTTTCGGAATGAGTTGGGATTCATTGGAGACACCATGATCAGAGGAAATAAACTTGTTGTTCCTAAAGAGCTACGGCAATGCATGTTACAGCTTGCTCGCAAACGGCGTCCATTGACTTCATGGGTCTTCTTCCCTCTGGCGAATACTTATTTGTAGTTATTGACTACTTCAGTAGATACAAAGAGGTCGAAGTTACGACTCGCCTCGCATAACTGCTCATGAAACTGTTGAAGCTTAAGTAAATTTTTTACCCGTTTAGAATATCCTAGGAACGGCGCCGGTGGTGTAGTGGTAAGCGTGATTACCTCTCACCCCAGCAGGCCTGGGTTCAATCCCAGTCGGCGCCGCCGGGATGTTCTGAGGCATAACATCTCTGATCACGCCTTCCTTCGGATGGGAAGTAAAGCCGTTGGTCCCCGGTTCATGAGTTGATGGGTCGATAGGTAGGGTCCAGGTGTGGGAGCTGCCTTCCTGGCACGTCGGTAGCATTGGTGCTCAGCACGGAAAACAAGATCGACGGAAAAAAACAAACCAAAGGAAAAAAAAAAAAAGAATATCCTAGAAGCTAGAATTATCACACTCGACAACGCCAAGCAGCGCATTGGTAAGGAAATTGAAGATTACAGCAAAATAGGAAAATGGTAAGGAAGATCTCACTCCAGGGAATAAGCTATCGACGACTTTCAAGAGAACAAACTACACTGTTATAAATCGGTTGGGAACAGAGCTACAATAGAAGATCCAGATTCCGGAAGAACCTACGAAGGGAACTTGGTCATCTGAAGAAGGAACGAAAAAAACGCGACATCATCACTGCAGGAAACCTTGAACAACTCTGATGAATCTGGTTCTTTAGCAACCGGAAAATCTGAAGCCTTAGAAGAAGACTTTGCGGATTTAAAGCTGAGGAGTGTGAAGTTCCCATGTCTGGTATTGAGGCTTGAGACATTACAAAATGGAAGTCTCTGAGATGTGTAAAGGTTTTGTTATTTAATTGATTATAATACATCCTAAGGAAGATGTGCTATCGAGTCGAGGTACGACTTTAGATACGTAAGCTCGGATGGAATAAATGTTCTTAACGTTCCAAACACTTTTGATGTCACATCGTTGATCTGCGCATACCAGTTCAATTTTTTGTCCATTCGGAGTCCAAGGTTGACGACAGTAATTGAGAGAACAATCGGTTCTCCGCAGAACACAATTTGGCATGGCGCAATAATCGTGCCATCTTTCGAGAAAACTATGGCTTGAGACTTTTTCGGATTAGGGTAGAGAACGTTAGCCTTAGCCCAATGCTCGATTGCTGCCAGATCCTGATTGATAGTTGCAATCAGTCTTCTGATATCATCTGTATGCCCGGAAATGTAGATTTGAAGATCATCGGCGTACAGTTGGTATTCACACTTCAACTGTGACGGGAGGCTGTTTATATATAAGCTGAATAATAGTGCACTGAGGCATGATCCTTGCGGGGTGCCATCGGGTACCAGGCGCTCAGCAGATGTCTGGTTTCCAATTTGTACAGCTTGACTACGATTGCTAAGAAAAGCTGTAATCAATCCCCCTGCTTCATCTGAGAAATTAAATTCCGCCAGCAATTTATGTCTCAGCCGTTGATGGTCTACGCTGCTGAAAGCTAACGAAAAATCAACTAGGACCATAACGGTGCTGTGGTTTAGGTCTAGGTTGGAAGTCTAATTAGGAATGAATCGTAAGGTGACAAATATTTAATTCAAAGGTTTTTCTGATTGGATTGCGTGTCCAATGATTGCTAGGATCCAACCTTTAAATATTACTGGATCTGTTAAATATGGATATAAACAAATCTGAAAGCTGAACTTAATGGAAGCAGAATAAGAGCTTATTCAGGCAAAAACATACTTCATCAGCTAAAAATTAGCTTAATCAGCTCAAGTTGTTTGTTGTGCGTGCCTTTACTGACTAGGTTATTTTAGGGAGGGTGTTTAGATACTTAATTCAAATATTTATAGTTGTGCACAACATTGGGTTTTAAGTGCTTTTAATCACACCAGTTTTGCTCCAGTACTAGTATTACATGTTGTTATTGGTCACCAAATTGCAATATTTTACAATATGATACTTAACCACCTGGAGCTTGTTAATAATACTAAACACCTAAACACTCACTAACCTTCGTATCTGAAAACCGCTTATGGTGAATCGGGACACAATTTGCGCTTTTAGCTTTGGTATTTCACTCATTTTCAGCGGTATTTTCTCATAAAAATTGCTTAAAAAATACACGAACCAACGAAGAAACAACACTTTTGTTGATCTTTTTACAATGTGTAAACGTCAAAAAATTGCGCGCTTTCTTCATCTCCCCTCTCGAGCAATCTGTTTACCGAGGTGTGGAATTGTTCACTCCGAAATTTCGTTCTCCGTTTTCGGCTCCGATGAACTTCTTGGGTGACAATTCCACACCGCTTCACCGATGTAAAGATGCAAACACAACAAATGCCGCCCAGCTCTAATCGTGAGAAGGCGCGAAAAAGCGTCGACCGCTGTCAAAATTTCAAAGCAACTCTCGAATCGGTCGTGTTTTGCGATTGTAGTGTTTTAAATTTCCCGAATTTCCATGGCTAATTTTGTGCAAAATACCGGAAAATACATTGCGGAAAAGGTGGATGGGTAAGTGCGCTGGATTTCGTTTGAAGTGCGTTGATTTATCGAGTGGTTTCGCCGTAGGGATGACACGAACGAAATCGGCTATCGGCAGTCGAAGGAGAATGACAAAATCGATCTCAAGTATGGGTACGAACGGGTCAAGGACACCCAGGAGCGGACCGGCTATCTGGTCAACATGCACTCGGTAAGTGTGTTCTTTTCCCGAAATTAAACATTGTTCGGCTAAAGTGGGATCGTTTTCAGACGGAAATCCTGAACCAAGATCGCCGTCTGGTGGCGGCCCTCGATCTGTACTTTCTGCAGATGGACGGCACCCGGTACAAAATGACCGTCACCTACATGCCGTATCTGTTGCTGATCACCAAGGAAGGTCACGCTCTTGAAGTGGCGAAGTTTCTTTCGAAGAAGTACTCCGGCCAGCTGCAGACTGTGGACCACATCACCAAGGAAGATCTTGATCTGCCGAATCATCTGAGTGGCCTGAAGCAAAACCTTCTCAAGTTGACCTTTGCCAACACAAGTCACATGAACAAGGTCAAGAAGGATCTGTCGGCCGCGGTTCGAAAGAATAAGGAGCGCGACAAGGCCAACACGTTCTACATGCAGATGTTAAGCAACTCGTTGGCCGTGGCCTCTGAGGGGGAGGGAAGTTCCACGATTCAGAATCAGGATTTCTACGAGAGTATCATGGACATGCGGGAACATGACGTTCCGTACCACGTTCGGGTGTCGATCGATTTAAACATCTTTTGCGGATTGTGGTACACGATGAGAATCAGGGGAGGAGACGATCCGCCGATCATCACTCCGCGGCCGGATATTCTGGACCGACCGGAGCCGGTCGTTTTGGCGTTCGATATCGAAACGACCAAACTGCCGTTGAAGTTTCCGGATGCCCAGACGGATCAGATCATGATGATTTCCTACATGGTCGATGGCCAGGGATATCTGCTTACGAATCGAGAGATCATCAGTGCCGATGTAGAGGACTTTGAGTACACTCCGAAGCCGGAGTTCGAGGGTCAGTTTATCGTGTACAACGAACCGAACGAGATGGCTATGATTCAGAAATTCTTCGACCACATTCTGGAAGTTAAGCCGCACATTTTCGTTACCTACAACGGGGACTTTTTCGACTGGCCGTTCGTGGAGACGAGGGCGGCCGTGTACGATCTGGACATGAAGCGGGAGATTGGGTATTCCAAGGTCAACCAGCGGGATGGAAACTATTTGTGCCGGCCAGCAATGCACATGGATTGCTTGTGCTGGGTGAAGCGAGATTCGTATCTGCCGGTGGGGTCGCAGGGTTTGAAAGCGGTGGCCAAGAGTAAGCTACGATACGATCCGGTCGAGCTGGATCCGGAGGAGATGTGCAAGATGGCGGTGGAGCAACCGCAGGTTCTCTCCAACTACTCCGTGTCGGACGCCGTAGCCACCTACTATCTGTACATGAAGTACGTCCATCCGTTCATCTTCGCTCTGGCCACCATCATTCCGATGGAACCGGATGAAATCCTGCGGAAAGGTTCGGGAACCCTGTGTGAATCGCTCCTGATGAAGGAGGCATACCACGCTCGGATCGTGTATCCCAACAAGCAAATCTCGGAACTGAACAAACTCACACCGGACGGGCATGTTCTCGATACGGAGACCTACGTCGGTGGCCACGTCGAGGCGCTTGAGTCGGGTGTCTTCCGGGCGGACATTTCCACCCGATTCCGACTGGATCAGGGCATGCTGATGCAGATGCACGACAACGTGGACAAGGTTCTGGAACATGCGATCGTCACCGAGGAGGGTGTCCCGTTGGATCAGGTCACCAATCTGGAGGATGTGGCGGAACAAATTAGGGCAACGTTGCAGCAGTTGCACGACACTCCGACCCGTATCGAACAGCCGGTCATCTACCATCTGGACGTGGGAGCTATGTATCCGAACATCATCCTGACCAATCGGTTGCAACCGTCGTCCATGATCTCGGAGACGGACTGTGCCGCGTGCGATTTCAACAAACCGGACGCCAAGTGCAAACGGGACATGGAGTGGATGTGGCGTGGTGAAATGCTCCCGGCAAGTAGGAATGAGTTTCAACGGATTCAGCAGCAGTTGGAGACGGAGAAATTCCCACCTCTGTTCCCCGGAGGACCGCCACGTGCCTTCCACGAACTGTCCAAGGAAGATCAAGCAAACTACGAGAAGAAACGACTGAGCGATTACTGCCGGAAGGCTTACAAGAAGACAAAGGTCACCAAACTGGAGACGAGGACGTCGACGATCTGCCAGAAGGAGAACAGTTTCTACGTAGACACGGTTCGAGCGTTCCGTGATCGACGGTACGAGTACAAAGCGATGACTAAGGTGGCAAAAGCTGCGGTAGCTTCGGCGCTCAAAAGTGGAGACGCAGGCGAAATTAAAGCTGCCAAGGGAAGAGAGGTGCTGTACGATTCGCTGCAGTTGGCGCACAAGTGTATTCTGAATTCCTTCTACGGGTACGTGATGCGGAAGGGAGCCCGCTGGCACAGTATGTCCATGGCCGGTATCGTGTGTTTGACCGGAGCGAACATCATCATGAAAGCTAGGGAAATCATCGAGCGGGTTGGACGTCCTCTGGAACTGGACACGGACGGTATTTGGTGTATTCTGCCGGCGTCGTTCCCGCAGGAGTTTACGGTGCTGACTAACCACGCCAAGAAGAAGAAGATCAACGTGTCCTACCCGAACGCAGTTCTGAACACCATGGTGAAAGATCACTTCACGAACGAGCAGTACCACGTACTGGAGAAGCCGTACGAAGCGGGAAGTCCAGCGGTCTACTCGATCCAGCCGGAGAACTCGATCTTCTTCGAAGTGGACGGCCCATACTTGGCGATGGTTTTACCGGCGGCTAAAGAAGAGGGTAAGAAGCTCAAGAAGCGTTACGCCGTTTTCAACTTCGATGGATCACTTGCGGAATTGAAGGGGTTCGAGGTTAAGCGTCGTGGAGAACTGCAGCTCATCAAGATCTTCCAGAGTTCTGTGTTCGAGGCGTTCCTGCAGGGTTCGACACTGGAGCAGTGCTACGCTTCGGTGGCCAAGATCGCCGACTACTGGCTGGATGTGTTGTACAGCAAGGGTCACAACATGCCAGACAGCGAGCTGTTTGAGCTGATTTCGGAGAACAGATCCATGTCCAGGAAGTTGGAAGACTACGGCGCGCAGAAGTCTACGTCCATTTCGACGGCAAAGCGTTTGGCGGAGTTCCTGGGCGATCAGATGGTGAAGGACGCCGGGTTGGCTTGCAAGTTTGTCATCTCGAAGAAACCGGATGGGGCACCGGTCACGGAGCGAGCCATCCCGTTGGCGATCTTCCAATCGGAACCGAGCATTCGAAGGCATTATCTGAGGAAATGGTTGAAGGACAACACCATGGGAGATGCAGACATTCGCGATGTGCTGGATTGGCAGTACTACATTGAACGATTGGGTGGAACCATCCAAAAGATCATTACGATCCCGGCGGCATTACAGGGTTTGAACAATCCCGTTCCGAGAGTTCATCATCCGGACTGGTTGCACAAGAAGATGCTGGAGAAGAATGACACGCTGAAGCAGAGAAGGATCAGTGAGATGTTCACGATGAAGGAGAAACCGGCGATGCGGGATATTGAGGACTTGGGACGATCGCGATCGCCAAGTGTCGGGCCGAACGTTCCTATCGTGAATTCCAAGCGCAGAAGAACACCGTCAGCTGAGGAGCCTGTTGCTGCTTCAGCTGCGGTGACGGTTTTCAAAACCTGGCAGGAAGCCCTTGGCGCACCTCCACCCGTGGGTGAGACAAACAAGGACTTGCAGGAGTGGTTGGCGTTCCACAAGAAGAAATGGAAGTGGCAGTGGGCGCAGAGGAGTCAGTTCAGAATTCCCCCCAAGAGCAAGCGGTCGAGAACTGATCAGGAACAACCTTCAACTTCGATGGTTTCCGCTCAACCGGCTGCCACGTTGGGAGGTTTCCTCAAGAAGACACAGCGATCGCTGATCGAGCAAACGTGGCATGTGCTTCAGATTCTACCAACGGATGAGATGGGTCACTTTGTCATCTGGGCGTTGGTGGGTGATGAATTGCACAAGCTTAAGCTGATCGTTCCGAGGATCTTCTACGTTAATCAAAGAACGCCGGCACCTCCGGAGGAGGGATCGATGTGGAAGAAGGTTCACCGCATTCTGCCGAGAGCTCGTCCAGCCTACTATCTCTATCAGTATGTCGTTCCGGAGCAGGTCTTCCGTGACAATCGCTTGGGGCTTTTAGCAGATCTGGCAACCCCGGATATTGAAGGCATCTACGAAACGCAGATGTCACTGGAGTTCCGTGCCATCATGGAAGTGGGCTGTGCATGTGCTGTTCAGCGTGCGGAGGCTCGAACTTTGGCCAACATGACCACCAAAGAGATGAACACGTTCAACATCCAGCAGCTGGAGATGAAAACCATCGCGAACGATGGCTATCTGAAAGGTGGATCTAACGTGAAAAAGATCTTCCTCTACCAGCATAGCATCCCGTCGGGAAAGCGCGAAATGTGGGGTATTTTCATGGGTCCCACCAAGAAGGGCCTGATAGTCGTGTTTGACACCGTCCGTACGAACCAGCTTCCAACAGTGAAAAACCTGTACCTGTCGGAACGGACGGCCCTGCTCAATGGAAACAATCCCAACTTCACCGAAGAGAACCTCCCATCCGCGGACATGGACTTGGAAGCCTACGTTGAAGTCGAATCCAAACAGGTTTACCAACGACTCACCAAAGCCCTGTCGTCATACCAGGACGAGAAGCGAGGCCCGACGATTCTTTGCATTCAAAGCGCCCTAGGCCTTCAGAAACTGAATCAAACTCTTCCTATCTGTCTGGAGTTCCCTCAGAGTCAAATCCACATCGCCGACGATGCTTCGTTGCTTTCAGGTTTGGAATGGCAACGCCACGGGGTTCGGTCCATGTTGCGTCACTTCCTGAACATGAACCACGTGGTCGGGATGATGCTTGAGCAGTGCCGCTACTTCCAGCTTCCGATCGGCAATATGCCCACCGATACGATACTCTTCGGAGCGGATCTGTTCTTCGCTCGGCACCTTCAGAAGCACAACTTTATCCTCTGGTGTTCGCCCAGTTCCCGTCCAGATCTGGGAGGTCGCGAAGCGGACGACAGTCGACTCCTGGCGGAGTTTGAAGACAATATCTCCATCGTTCAGAATCGTCCGGGTTTCTACCACAGCGTGTGCGTGGAGTTGACCATCGAAAGTTTAGCCGTTTCGGCACTGTTGCAGGCGAGCAAGGTTCAGGAAATGGAGGGTGCCTCCTCGGCCATCACGTTCGATGTGATTCCGCAAGCTTCGTTGGACGACATGATCAGTAATCAAGCCCAGACGCTGCCGAGCTACGATGAGACGGCCCTGTGCTCGCAGGCGTTCCGTGTGATGCGCTCGATGGTCAACGGGTGGCTGCGGGAGGTTTCGATCAATCGGAACATTTACTCGGACTTCCAGATCATCCACTTCTATCGGTGGGTGCGGTCGTCCAAGGCGCTACTATACGATCCAGCTCTGAGACGGGCTTTGAATACCCTGATGCGGAAGTTGTTCCTGCAGATCATTTCGGAATTCCAACGATTGAAGGCGGAGATTATCTATGCGGATTTCAATCGGATCGTGATCAACACCGGGAAGAAGACGGTCAGCGATGCGATCAGCTACACGGACTACGTGGTGCAGAGCATCCGGAACAAGGAGTTGTTCCACAGCGTGTCGGTGTCGTTTCAGCACTCGTGGGAATTTCTGTTGTGGGTCGACCCGGCGAATTTCGGTGGAATTGGTGCCAGCGCTTCGAAGAAGGGCAATTCACAGCAGGATCACGGCTCCGAGCAAAGTGAGCTGCCAACGACGGGAGAGGAAGTGGCCACGTTGGAGATGAACTGGAACATTGCGGAGCAATTGCCGGAGAACGGTCGCTGTCGGGAGTACTTCGACCAGTTTGTGTCGTCTTATTTGGAGACGTTGGCCGAGGGCGTCACTGCTCCGAAGGCTCTGAAGAAGTGGTCCAATTCGGCGTACGAAATGGTGCAGAAGCTGCACAAGAACTACGGCCGGGGCAAGGAGGGTCCGGCGTTGGAGTTCATCAAGGCCGTCTGCAAGGTGCTCGCGGTGAACAAGGAAATCGATGAAGAGGTAAGTACATCATTGCAAGTCCGATAGGTTGGGACCGTCACTGAAAACGATCGCTTACAGCTCACCACTCTTCGACGGAACATGCTGCTGCTGGTGGGAATCGGCGATTTCAGCGACAAAGCCGTCTGGAAGGACCCGCAGAAGACGTACGTCCTCAGTGAAGTGATCTGTCAGGCTTGCAACCACTGCCGCGATGTGGACCTCTGCAAGGACAACCATCGGGCCATGAAGGAGGGCCGACCGGTGTGGCTGTGTGCGCAGTGCAGCGTCGATTACGATATGGTCGATATCGAGATGCGCCTGCTGGATGTGGTCCAGCGGAAGATGATGTCCTACACGCTGCAGGATCTGCGTTGTGGGCGCTGCAAGCAGATCAAGAGGGAGAATCTGGCCGAGTTCTGTCCGTGTGCCGGCCGTTTCGAGAATCTGATTTCCGCCGGAGAGTTGCGGCGGTTGTTCAACACCTTCGTGACGGTGGCCGAGGACTACAAGCTGCCACTGCTGAAGGAGACGCTCGAACACATTCTCAGCGTCCATTAGGAGGAAGGTAATTTGTTTAATTGTTTCTGGAAAAGCGACTAAGTTAATACATGCAAGGTAGAATCATAAACGGGGACCAAATGGACTAGTGGAAAATCTGAGAAACTTCCTTCTGCAGTGTTTATACGCTTAGGTGTGCGATTCGGGATCATTCATATGAAGGACTTTAAATGATTTAGCGTCTCTGAAATCAAATGTGTTCTCTTAGCCTTTACCAATTGCCCTTTACTTCTAAGAAGGCCCCTGGGAAGACTCTGTTTTATAAATCTGAAATATTGAACAACTTCCCTCGCCCACAAATTTCAAAAGTAGTGGTAAAGACCAGGCTTCAAAATTGTCCGGATAGACCTATCCAGTGGATAGCAATAAACGGAGTCTATCCCTATTTACAATTCTTCCCCTCCGGATAAATCAATTCAAGTTAAAATAATCCGGATAATTTTAACTTGGATCCACTATTTTATTTATCCGGATAGACTCCGAGCAGTTTACGTTTAGAATACGGATGTTTGATATCAAATATGTACCCATCAATATGGTTATTTTTGGAATCTGGATGATGTCAAGAGGCCGGAAATTGATATCCGACGCCATTTGGAATCCTACATGGCGGCTCCCGATTTTATAAAAAAGTGGGAAATACTGTGAAAAACCCATCAATATTGGTATTTTTGGATGTTCAGAGGCTGAAAATCGATATCTGACGCCATTTTGAAATCAAAGATGGTGGTTCCCGTGCTCGACGCTGGCGGACTACAACGCTGTTGGCACATTTCTTCAGCTGAACCGGTTTAAGTTCTACACTCACGACGTCCCTGGAAGCAAACCACTGAAAATGGTGATCCGTGGTCTTCCTAATCTGCCTGTTGCGGAGATTAAAGCGGAATTGAAGCACCTTCATCTGCAACCAATCAACATGTTTTCCCATTGCGAGACGTGATGAAACCGGTGCATTCCGGGACCAGTTGTACCTGGTGCACTTCGATAAGGGCTCCACCAGTGTGGCTGCTCTGCGGATGACTCGCGCGCTGTTCAACATCGTGATTCAGTGGGAGCAGTATCGTCATAAAGGTAAGGCACCGTGACGTGACACAAGTGCACTAATTGTCTGGCATTTGGGTACAGTACGAAGAATTGTCACATGAAGGCTTGTTATGGCAAATGTGCTGGGGCTCACAATACTACCATAGAGGTTTTTCTAAGACCAGAAGGTCCCGAAGAAACGAGCTCAAATTTTTGGCTCAGCTCTGGTACTATCTTCGGACCCAAGCTAAGCGATTCACCCCTCGAAACAAAGGAAAATCCACTAACCCTTCATTTTATCTGTCAAACTTTTATAGCCGATTTGCTTGAGACCAATAGGCTAGTCCCAAGTAATGAGCCAATTTAAAATCGTTAGTTTCGTATGGATTGTTGATACTACCGCCTGCAAGAAAGAAGAAGAAGCTGAACCTAAGTGCGTGAACTGTGATTCCAACCATCTGGGCAGCGATAGGAGATGTCCCAAGCGATCAGCCTTCATACAGATCCGACAACAGGCTTCAACGAGGAACCAACATGGTCGCCACCACAATAATCGTGCTCCTATTGTCAACATGGACACGTTTCCAGTACTTCAGGCTCGTCGTATGGTCCTGAACCTAGCACCGCTTCCACTAAACCAGCCCCCACCGTTCAGTTCAGCATCGCCTCACTGCCGCTGCGGCCCAGCCAAGTCAGGTGAGTCAGAAGACAATTCTCCACTCACAAGCGACGAACTAGTGATCCTCGTGACTGAGGTGATCATAATCTTGCACACCACCAAGACACTACCTGAACAGCTTCGTGCAGTTATGTCCCTCGTGCAAAAGTATGGACCGTGAAGCCAACCGGTGAACACTCGTGTTTGTTTCAGTTACCGTGGGGACGTAATTTGTGATTAGCCTAGGTCCCTTTCAAATTGTATCATTATTTATGACGGTCCTTATATTTGAAATGACGTTTCACATTCATCTAGGGATGGCCGACTTTCATTCGAATAATCGATTAATCGATTAACGAACCGAAAAGTAAAATATTTGTAATCGGTTATATCATGCCGATATAAGCATTAACATCTCCAGAGGGTCATCACCGATCGTTTCATACATGTGCTGCACTCTCATTGGTGGAAAAATGGCAGCACAGCGAACAAAAAAAATCGATTAGTTGTTAATCGAGTAATTAAAAAATGGGACATCTCTGATTTTGGTGTGATTGTTTTGATAAAAATGAGCGCAAAATTTCATCTCTACTGAGGGGGGCAGCAAAACCACAAAATTACCTTGAATACGGGGGGTATTCATTGGATGAAAGGGACCGTGAAAGAGGACACTAAAATAGAAAGTTTTTCTTCCGACAGTTTCATCTTTGGTGAAGCCATCAAAATAGTCAACTGGATCGCTTGCTCGCTCAAGAGCAAAATCATTGAGTTTGTTGATTTCCTCAATGGACATAGCATTGACATGGCCGTCATCACCGGGGAGGAGTGGCTATTGCATTAAGGAGAAATATTGGCTGTCGACTGCTACCGAGTTTCCAGCTGAAGATGATCAAAGCGGTGGGTGTGGAAGTCTCCACTCCTGTCGGCCCTATTACCATCATTGTGGCCTACTATCCCAAACAAGGCACCATCAGGGACGGGTCGGCAGTAGACCTGCGGAGGAACATCATCAAACTAACTCGACGGCGCGAAAAGTACATCATCGCTGGCGACCTGAACGCCAAAAACCAGGCTTGGGGCAACAGTCGACGCAACCAAAACGGCACAATCCTGAATGACGATCTGCAAGAGGCTCACTACACCATAATAGCGCCGGACTCTCCTACCCGGTTGAGCCGGTCTGGCGTTCACTCCACCATCGACATCTTCGTCAGCAACATGGGAGACAACATCTCGCAATCTGTGACCCACCAGGAGCTGAGTTCGGACCACTATCCGGTGGTGGCCGATGTGGGCTCATCCATCAACTAGTTCCTGACGGAACTACCATCGCGTCAACTGGGATCAGTTCCAACACTGTGTCGACTAGGGTGTCTTTCCGAAGATACCCGAAGAAGTTGACCGGTGTCTGCTCTCCATCGAGGAGGCGATATCCCGGGCCAGGAAACATCACGTCTCGCAACACGTGCCAGTATCCAGACAGGTGAGCAATACTTTGAACCTTGATAGAATTACCAAAAATCTCATTAGACTCCATAACTTCATTCGAAGGCAATACCAGCGTTCTGGCTTGCCTGTCTTGAAGACCCACTGTAATCGCCTAACAAAAACCATCCAAGCCAGGATGGTGGATCTCAGAAATCAGAACTTTGCTAACAGGATCCACTCTGTCCCAGATTGTGCAAAACCCCTTTTCGAAATCTGGAAGTGTGATTGCAGTACCATTATTCATATGATAACGGTAGTTTTTACATGCGGGGCTTATTGTATGTGAAAGTAACCTCGGAATGGACGTGAATTACCAGGCATTCTGAAATGGGTTACTGAAATTGCAGTAGAGCTATCGCTTTCTAACTCCCGCACTAAACTTGCTTTAAATTATTACATCAAGGATTGTTGTAAGCAAATTTCTTCCATAATACCACTGCCGGCCAGTGGGGGTTAGATTGAATACACACACACACACCACTGACCCCATTGGATGACTATGACCCAGTGGTTCATCTGATAACTCCTGAAGAGAAGGCTGCCGCGATAGGTCAAAACTTCGTCAGCTCCCATAATCTCGGACAAAACATCGTTAGCCCTCACAAAGCTGAGGTTGATGAAAACGCAACCAACCTTCATCAGATTCCTAATATTTTTCCCGAGGAATCCGAGATTACGGTTGACGAACTGTTGGCCTATATCAAATAATCTAAAAATATGAAGGCCCCAGGTTTCGACAACATCCTGAATCTGGAACTGAGACACTTGAGTTCCACATTCTACAACCATCTGGCACTGATTTTTAATCTGTGCCTCCGACTTGGCTACTTCCCCTCGTGTTGGAAGTCAGCTAAAGTCACACCCATCCGGAAACCTGTGAAGGATTCGTCCTCTCCTTCAAGTTATCGACCAATCAGCCTTCGAAAGAGCAGTATATCACCGGCTTCTAACATTTGCCGCAGAAAACAACTTGTTACTCGTTCGACCGTCCACTAGCTGACTCGAGTAACAAACATTCTCAGACGGAACAAGTCGGTTTCGAAAACATCTGCCATGGCGTTGAAAAAGCGAAAACAAACCAATCATCCGTTCCGTAATCGAGTACGGCATGCCAATCTGGGAAAGT
Organism: Ochlerotatus camptorhynchus; assembly: GCF_037179485.1. Taxonomy (NCBI): domain Eukaryota; kingdom Metazoa; phylum Arthropoda; class Insecta; order Diptera; family Culicidae; genus Ochlerotatus; species Ochlerotatus camptorhynchus. The sequence continues at coordinate 447,015 of NW_027040560.1, read as the reverse complement.
TGCGCCAAATGCCATCACCTTAAACTCCAAAGGACCCAGAACAAGATCCTTAGGATGATCCTAAACAATCCCCCGCGAGCTAGAAATTCTGAGATCCACCTCCTGGCTGCAATTCAGACATTAGAAGAACGGAGAGTATTTATCCTGGAAAGGTTCAGAGACACCTATCTGAGATCAACTCATCAGATCATACGTGATCTAGCACGTTAGGTTAAGTTATAGCCGTAGTTAGGTAGGTTATCACTTTTTTCAAATCAAACATAACAACGTTGAGTCTCACTGTTTCGAAGATGTGCTGCAATTCCTCAACCTTTCCTGTTCCGCTGAGTGGAACAGTCTGCATCCGATGAATCACGTGATGGAAGGCGGCCATTTTTGTTTGACGGGAACGAATGGTTGAAAGTAAAGGGAATAACCAAGGGGGTTGAAAGTAATCCATTCTACATTTAATTTAACAGATGTAACTTAGATTTGCTAAATAATTAAGATTTTTTGGAGAAACTTGATTTATAATGAATAATAACTCGCACCTGCCTATATCATCCGAATTAATCCACTATTCTTAGATAATCTTGGTATCTATCTGTTTACTCTAATATGTTTAAGTGTGTTTATGTTTACTGTCACTTTCATGATCGCGCGGTTTTCGCATTCGGTCAATCGCAAATCGAGTGGAAAATTCTTTTAAGGCTACTACACACTTCCCCGGAGTAACAAAAAAAACCACCCTTACCTGTCGATCTTCCGTTCAGCAGTTGATGCAGTCTTGGACCCCAAACAGTGGCAGACGATCGGATACTGGAAACATGACCGGAAAAGGATCCAGCAGATGCGCTTCTCAGTTCTCTAAATTGAATTCCAACGTATGAAATAACTCATCGAGGACAGGACTAGCATCCACCCCCGGGGTCAAGTTAGCAAAATCTGCACTTCAAAGAGTATCCGGCTTAAATACTCATTCCCTCCGTCCTCTGTCTCTGGTCCATGACCGCCGTCCCATTATCTGACCCATAGATTCCGATAGTGCTAATCTACCTAAATATCAACGACAACGCTTCGCAAATCCCCTAACCACTCCCCGGTTCGCAACCCATCAGTAGCAGAAGAAGAAGCTTAACTCCAGCACTCCACCTATACCGCTCCCAACCAACAACCTCCCTCGCAAGATCGAGACAACCCCTCACCGAGTACTTCCGAAATCAAGCCGTCAACCAAACCTCGTTTGGTCTTATCGAGGGTTTCACAACCACCTCAGCCTCCCACTCGGAGGATGCTCTATTATTTCATGATTCTCAGCCATGCAAGTATCCAAGCAAACCTGATGCTGCTCGGTCAGACGTCGGTGGCACCTATTTGGACAGAACCCGTTATCCAGGTTGCGATTCGTGAACTCGAAGCACCCACATTCCTCATCGAACCCTGACGAAATCCACCTCAGCAGCTCGACACTAAGCGTTCATAAGGGCCAATGTTGTAAACGTAAACAATGGCTTCCTTCTTAAATTTTCCTAATTCAAAGTCTTTCCATGAAAGCCACTAATTCTATCGGATAGGAGGACTCTCCCTCTACACAATCATTGTGAATTCGGTTGATCTCATCTAACATTTGTGGAATGACTGCCCGTTTAACTACGAACCTCCACCACCGGTTTGGTAATAGCATAGAGGTAACTCTAAGACCACTGGGTCCCGAAGAAAATCATTATTATTTTTGGCTCACTCAGTACCAGAACAACGGTCCCAAGCAGTCCCAAGCTATTTCACTCACCCCTGCATGTTCTGCATGAATCCACACACCCCTGATGTTATCTGTCAAACTTTCATACACGGTGTTTCGTGAAACCCCATTATTGGGTAAAAAAATACCCATTTTCAAACCATGTATGCAGCTGTCAAAAAATGGGGGAATTTTGAAATCCTAAAATGGGTGAAAAAATACCCATTTAAAGAATCAGTTCACGGTTGAATAATGGGTATATTTTTTACCCATTAATGGGTGAAAAAACACTTCGAAATTTTATCGTCTCATTTCCGTCACCGGCTCATTGGGAATGCAAACCTCGATGCAAACAGTTACTGTCCGCAGCAACGATCTCCGGAAAATGTTAGAATCCAAAACGTTGGAGAGGCTTACGGATAAGTCAATACAATGGATAATTTGTATTATAATGTTTCGTGAAAAATTTGAGCGGAACACCTGCATTTATTTTCAATGTTTTAAAAACATTTTTACATCAACGATCGCTTGCATCCTCCATTTGTAAAAATGGGTATTTTTTCACCCATTTTACGGTAAACACAATATAAGAAAATGGGTGAAAAAACACCCATTTATTGACAGACCACCCATTTACCCATTTATGAGTAAACCATAGTTTACCCATTAAATGAGGAGGGGCACTTTTAGCGGAAATGGGTATTTTTATACCCATTAATGGGTTTTCGCGAAACACCGTGTAGCGAATCAAAACAAACATAGTGTAGTAATAGAATTTCAACTAGAATAGGGTACGTTAATCGTTTGCTTGGGACCAATAGGCTACTAAAGTGGTGAGCCAATTTAAAATCGTTAGTTTCGTATTGATTGTTGGTAGTACTCTTCCTTCCAAAGGCGGGTCAGCTTGCGGTACGTCAGAACCTTGTTTCTCCATGCTGCATCCTCTCGTTGTGTTAATAGCCAGTCTTTCAAATGGTTGATCGCTTTTTGACCGCATAATCTCGTCCTCGTTGTTGTCTCCTGAAGCTTGTAATTGCTGGGTGAATTCTTGGGTGTTACAAATTGCCTTACTCTGGAACTGATTCGACATACTCTGGAACTCTGTGACTAGCCACTTCGCTAGTTTGTGGGTAGGGGAACTAACTGCAGACGCGATCTCTCGCATTTAATCCCCCTGCTTTTTGACTTTGGGGAGATCTTTGATCCTGGGTAGAATGGGATTGGATTCCCGTAAACGACCTGCTCCATCTCCTAATATTGATTTACACTCCTTCAGTGTTTTCTCCACGTGTTTCATCATGCTCTATGAGGGGTCCACTCGAAGCTGCCTATACGGTCCGTTGTTAATCATTGTTGTCATCTGATTGTCGTAATCGTCCTTGTCCTTGATAGCGACTGCATATAATACACTGCATAAGCTTTCAATTTCTTTACAATGCGAATTTCCTTTTCGTTGCTGCGGTTCGAACGAAAACGAGAATAATGGGTGATAGACTGCGTTACGATTAACAGACAGTGAAGTCCTATGTTAGAAATATTAGAAATTCGAACTTGTGTTACCAACTAACACACAGGTGGCAGTTTCTTTCGCAAAATAAAATTACAAACGACGCTTCACTCTCCGGATCTAGAGACTAATCGGTTTCAGTAATTTATTCCGAGAAATTATCATAATTACAAGAAAGTTGCAATGCCGATCGGTTTTTAGGCACTGCTGGAGTTGATGGGGCCCATCTTGGGTTCCTCGAATTTGAAGGTAGGGAAAGTGGTCATGTCGACACCGCCGGTGCCACCGTACTGATTGGCCAGCTTATCCAGCTCCTGCTTCAGTTCGCGCTCGATCTCGGGCGTGGCATCGACCAGCTTGCCACCGCTGGAGGGAAAAAAATTGAGATTTTTGGATTAGTCATATGAATGTTTATATTGTTTTTTGATGTTACCAAAATTGTAATTAGTAGCCTATAATAAATTTGGGAGTCAAGTGACAAACATAAATGGCCGCTATCATAAAATATTGTAAGCCGAACGCATTTTTCAACATCCGCTCCCTCTCTTAAAGTGTCTATGTTTTCCCGGAATTTAGGAAATTTTCTCAGTTGTGCGATATACATTTAAATTAAGCATAAATCCGAATGCGATTTGACCGAAATAATCACTAGAGTTAATAAAAAGACAGCAACATTTGTCTAAGTTAAGATTCATTTCGAATTTTTAATGATTCTTCCAAGAATTCAGTGAAGCTTTCTTCCATTATTCACTTGAATTCTCCATCGAATTTTCATGAAATGAAGTCTATAAATTCTTCTCAGAATTATCTTTGATTCTTCTCGAATTCCCGTAAAAATCATCTCCGAATTTAATTGAATTTGTACCCTCAAAATTCGATAACCGTGGCAATCTTTTCGGAATTGTTGTTGTCATCTGCTCTCTCTTGCAATCCTTATCAGAACTTATTTGGAATATTCATTACTCGTGTGCTCCTAATTTTAAACCAAACTTAAGGTGAAAGTTACTGCTTTTTCGTTGATACTGACTCCACACACGTTCGAACCACACCCAAATTCTAAATGCACCAATACCAACAAGCATTGCAAATTAGCAAAATGGGAAGTATTGAAATGTTGACCATATTCGTAAATACAATATATTGTATAATTTTAATAATTCTACTACTGAAAAGACAATTTCAATTCCAAGTTCAGGGAAGTTTTGCCTAAGTTCAGGGAAGTCCTGACGAAATTCAAAGAAAGTTCTGCCGAATTTCAGGGCAATCATGCCATTTCAATTCTTGGAAATTAGGGAAGTCCTGATGAAGTTCAGAATACCTCCATCAAATAGGCAGAAATTTTCACAGATTATCTTGTGAAACAACTTATGAAGATTGAGGAACCTTTTGATTTCACTGTAGCTTGACTACTAAATCAACGCTTATTTTTAAGAAATTAACTTATGCATATAACACTTGAATTGTTTTTACTATTTCACAAATGCATGCGTATCCAACATGATTACTCGCTTTCATCAAGGAGTTCTTGCGATAACGCATAGACATGTCCCTAACAATATTTTGAAACGATCTACGGAAGTCAAATATGACCTTTCGTACTAAATACTTCTGTAATTGATGAGGAAAGTTAGCGACCACTATGATTGTGGTCCTAAAATTGAACTTAGAAAATGGTTTTCAGAAAATTTAAGGATTTCTATCTAGGATAGCAGTTTTAGTTCTTTAATTTAGCAAGGAAGAGTTCGATTGAGCGTTGCGTTATTTTGTAAAAAATCGAAGAAGTGAGTCATTCTGAACCGATCCTTTTTCACCTTAATGCAACTAATTAAAAAAATTCACAATAGTATCAAAGAAACATACGTTGTCTGTAAAAATTCTGTACCCAACCTGCATGATAGCAAATTAATTAAATTAAACAAATCAAAATGTCTTAAATAGAGGTTGGAGTGTACCTTGAAATTCTCTTTAGAATTTGTGTTCAGTTCCCTTAAAAAAGTATCAGCAAAATTACTTAGCAATTTTAGTCAGAACTCTCTTTGAATTGCCTTGAAATGCTTCACAGAATTCTTTTGTAAATTTACTTCGAATCCTGTGAAGGATTCCCTTGGAATTCGCCTTACCTTTTCTGGAATTCCTCACACTTAATTTGAAAAGAATCCTCAATCACTTTCCTATAAATTTATTGTTTGATTTCCTAAAGATCCATGGAAATTCTCATAAAATTTATTAATTTAAGTTAATGAGCTTTGCAACTTTTGCAGAGCTGTTAATTTATTTGAAATTTGGGTTCTTTGAATGTATTCTAAGACCGCAGTCCCAAATTCTTGAAAATTTCTTCAAGTTTGATTTGATCATTAAGTCCAAGATTTAAAAAAAGTCCACTTTCCAGAACGTTAAAAACCACAATTCAAGCCTAAGAATTTGTGTTGTTACTGAAGATAAATCCTGATTGAGTCTGTACACATAAAGCAATTCACGGAAGATGAATCAACTCCCGAATTATTATGTTCAAAGAGTTAAAGTAAATAACGAGGAAATACAGTCGGATGTACAGTCGAATTTTGCTCGTTGGACTACATTTTACCGAAGACTGGCAACTCTTCCATTTTCTCATACAAACGCTATGAGACAGGTACAATCGCGTCATCTGCCGCTCAAAGGTAAATAGCAAAGATTAGCAAAGATTTTTCTATGCGTAGCTTCCACCTTCACTCAAGCGCAGCGCTACTGTATCTGTCGCTTGGATTCTGGCAAAGTTGCCAGGCTTCTTGATTTGTTGTCTTCGATTTTACTGTAATAAATAATAAATAATCGGTGTTTCCTTCAACCAATTTTCAGCTTGATGGCTCAGCCCAAATAACGAAAGCCTTTCACTAAGTGGGCTGTGGGTTTAGTCCATCGAGCGAAAGTTGACTGAATTATACATTATTTTAAAATTCTTTATAACGTTCTCTGCTGCACTTGAATAGGGTAAGGTGGGGCAACATGGGTACTGGCTGACTCATTAATCTATTATAATTGTTAAAACCAACAAGTTCAACACAACCCAAATGATGGTTTGCTTTTTCAAACCAGCATTGGGGCTACATTGAGCCTTTTGATGTTGACAGTCAAAAAATTAAATAAATCAAGTAGATGACTCATTTAACCCCACCTTACCCTATATTATATTCTTAAAAATTTGCTAGACAAAGGAATTTGAAAATTCCAGGTTTTCTCAGGAAAAATAAAAATCCCTGCAGATTTCAAGTTTTCCACGTTTTCCCAAGACACCCTGGAAACTTGTTTTTCTGAACATTGAAACACTCTTAAGAAAGTCTCTTGAAATTCACTGCGTTTGATGATTGCTCTGAATTTCTAAACTTTCTTCCAAATTTTCCAAACATGTCCGTCAAATTCTCTTCAGCTTTTCCTAAGTATTGTTCCAAATTCCTTTGAAATTCTCCTCCGAATTCCATAAATTCGTGATCTCAGAAATGTCAGAATATGACACTCCTTAAGGTGAATCGCTGTGACATCCTTATTCTCTGAATCACTTCGAAACTTTAAGTGCAAAAATATCAGCTTCTACGACACGTGCAACATCCAAATTGTTACTTCACGTTTGCTGCACTGCAGCATACATGAAGCATCAATTTCAGGTGAAATGGGGCACCGATTTCCGAGATTTGTGTAATTGAAAATTCCGAAGTGGAAGCCTACGTGGCGGCCATTTGTGGACTCTACAAGGAATCACCTTAAATTGCTTTCAAAATACCCCTTGGCAGAATTCTCCAGGAATGCTCCCAGAGAGATTTGTTTCAATTGCCCATCAGAAATCCTTCCATAAATTCCATCTTATTCGATTTTCCTGGAATCATTTTCATTTGTTTAACTATCCTCGGAATTATGTTCCCTTGAAATTCTTCTTGGAATGCTTTGGAATAATATTTAGGATTTTTTTCTAAATTGCGATTTTATTTAACAACCGGATTGTTGTCAGCTGCTAAGGCAGTGAAATTCTTCAATCGACGGTGTGCTTATTCTTACTTCTACTAATTTTCTAATGCTACTACTGCCAAGGAAAAGAATATCGACAGAGGAAAGCAACTTGAGGATTGTGTCGCGCATTGCAAAAAAAAATAATTCTCTTCAGAATTCGCCTGGATTCATCCTCACAATTTTCCATATTTTCCGGCAGATTTTTTAAGTTTTCCACAGGAAAGCATGAGGCAAATTTACTCATCGCTGCGTTCCTGCAATTTTGGCGATTATGAGTGATCTAAACTCAATGTTGTGTCGTTCTCATTCGCCGTGTAGGACATCGCAACACTGGGGGGTTGTTGTTGGCGTGGTGTCCCAACAGAGCTACTATCAAACATATCCCGTCTTCAACCCACTTCCATCTAAACGAAACTATAATGAAACATGGATTAAATTTACTTACGCGCTCTTGCTCCGGTAATCGCGGAGTTTGTTGACGAACAGCTGCTGAATCGGATCGGTGGCCTTCGACAGGACGACGGCGCTAACACCGTAGTTGCGGCGAGCCTGAGCTCCCAACATACGGGCGGCCTGCTGGATCTGGTTCGTCAGCATCTACGGGCAGACCAAATTGAGTGGAATAATTTGCATCGATTTCAATGTTATGCGAATAATATATAACCTCCAAAACGTTATGTAACTTTCGGTTCCCCCACTGGAACACCGGGATTGTCCTTCCTACCAAGCTCAAATCATGTTACAAACATGACGAGGCAAAAGGAAAACCCTTACGTTTATCGGGGTAGGGAAATTCAGCACTTACCTTGGTCGAAAAAGGGTGGAAATTCAGTAAAACTCTTCGCAACACCGCAGTAGCGAATCCACTTTTAGCTGGTGAAAAAGTTACGACTCGGGAGAACACTGACAGACAACACTGACAGACAACACTGACAGAAGAGGAGACGGATGAACTCGAGTGCGGTGCTGTCAAAACACGAAAAGGTTCACTAGGCAGGGTGGTACTTCAGGAGGATGTTTTGCGAGTGAATCTCTCTTGGTACAGTTCCAGCCGGTTGGTGTGAACAAAGGATGACTGAGCGCTCACGTATCATAAACTCGCTGTTTGCGACCTTCTGAATGCGAAATTGACAGATTTAATGTGAGTTGGTTGAAAATGCTATCTAACATGAAGCTTTAGTGTGATAATTTATTAGCTAGAGAATGGGCCGTATGAATAAAAAGAGTTTACTTTACTTTCCCGTGCTTTTCTTATGGGAAAAGTAAAGTAAACGCTTTTATTCATACGACCTAATGATCTTAGAAGAGGGTAGGTAGATAGTTCTGTTAGCGTACGGCAATATGAAATATCAATAGAAGTTGAAAATGAGCGAAGCGCCATTATTGCGACAGCGCAAGTCAATTTTATTTTATGTGTCATACACAAAGTTTGCATCAGCATTGTCAGATTGTTTTCCAGCTTATCGGTACAAACAGTTTAAAAAAATCGGTATTTATCGGTATTTATTATCTTAATTAAATTTATATTTTTGCCGTTGGCTTGATGCCAAAAGATCAAACTTTTGGAATTAGAACGGAAAATTTTCTTTCCAAGAGAATCCGGAAGAAATTCCCGGGCAATGTTTGAACTAGCTTCTGAAGGAAACCGATCAAATTTCCAGAGAAAGAATAAAGTAGTTCTACTGGAGGAAGTTTGAAGAAAGTTCTAAGAGAAGTCAGAAAAACTTCTGGGGACCTTGAAAGACAACTATCGAGAAACTTCTGATGACAAGTTAGAGCAGCTTTCGGAAAAAAAATCGGATGACACATCCAAAGGAAGCCAGACAAGATTTGGAAATCTGAAACAAATTCCAGGAGTAGCCATTTCCATGGAAAGCCAGAAGAAGCTCAGAAAAACCTTCCAATTGAAGCCCAAAAAGAAACCTACGGAGGAAGACGAACGGAATTTCTGGGAGATACAGTTGGTGGAAGTTTAATTAAACTTCCTGGAGAAGAAGGAATACACTTTACGGAGAAGGAAGAAGATGGAATAAACTTCCTAAGGTAGAGGGGAAAAAAAAGTCGGAAGTTAGAGGGCTTACGGATCAGTCGCAGGAAACTTCAAAGAGAAGTTGGGGAAAAAATCCGGAAGAAAGAGATTTCTTGGGGATATTAGCACAACATTACCTGAAGTTCCTTACATGTTCTAATGATCCTGAGTATTTTTCCTAATTTTTATAAAACATCCCTGAAGACCCAACAATGCCCCTGAAGTTTCCTGAAATGCACTTGGAAATATCACATAAATCCTCGGAGCTCCTTGATAGTTCTTGCACTTTTCCTAAAGTTTATGGGGCTGTTTTGAAGTTCTCTGAACATCCTCAAAGTACTGGGAATTTCCTTGATTATTATGAAACTACCAGAAAATCTCTAATCTTCTTTGAAGGTGTCCGGTCTTTCATGAAGGTTTCAGAACTTCTTAAGTGCTCTCACAATGTTCTTGTAATTAATGGATCATCAGCTTTGAAGCTCTCTGATCTTCTCGATTTTTTTTTTAGTCTATAAAAGTTCTCGAAACTTGCCTCTCACAATTTTTTAGTATTTATGTTACTTCTCTTAAGCTTCCAAAATATGCATGAACCTCTCGGTACTTTGCTAGAGTTTTCGGGAATTCCCCGAGTTTCTCGGACTTTTTTTTAAGTTTCAGCAATTTCATTTAAATTAATTGATCTTTTCTGATGTTCTCAGAGCTTCCTTAAGTTCTCTGAATAGGCCCGGAAAAATTGAATAGTCCTGAAAACATTAAATTTCCCTGAAGTGCTTTACATTTGTGAAGTTTCCAAAATATTTCTGATGTTTCCTTAGGTTTATTGGAGTTCTCTGGACTTTCCTGAAATTCCCGCCTTCTCGAATTTTAACAGAATTGAATGAAACTTTTTTTAATTCATCGGAAATTACCCTCCCAGATCTTTAAACTTACCCAAAAGTCTGAACTAATCTGATTATACAGATCTTCTTAAAAGTTTTTGCAGTTTTCCTGAAGCAAGAATGGAATCGCAATAAAACACTTTTAGCATCCCTGATGTTCCGGGGAAGTTGAAAAAACTAACTGGCGGGAGAAGACGGAAGAATCTTTCGAGCTAAGCCAGAAGAAACTTCCAAGCGAAGTCGAAATTACTTTCCGGTAGGAATCGGTAAATACCTTACGGGAAGGTGGAACAAAATTCCAAGGAAAAATTGAATAAACTTTAGGAAGTTAAAAATTCAACATATTGCTGAACCTATTTATTCACTGAATAAAAGTATTTACCGATTCTCAGGAATTACCGGGATGATTCATCAGTTGTTTCTCAATTCCTGGGTAGCCAAGATCGGCGAGGAAATGGAAACATTAATCGAAAGAGTATCAAGCATAAGACGGCACTAAAAATAAGAGATATTCAAAAAAATAAAAGTCTCTCAAAATGGTTTCCTCCAACAGTTCAGCGTGGACTGACAATCATTTTGATTATCATAAAAAAAAATCGGTATGAATCGGTATAAAATCTAAAAAATCGGTATTCTGAGAAACCGTATCTGTATATCGGTATCAAGTTCGAAAATCGGTATAAATACCGATAAATCGGTATAAATACCGATAAATCGGTATATCTGGCAACGCTGGTTTGCATCCCCTTCTTGCATCTTAGAGCACCCGCACCAATGCGTTGCTAAAGCTATTTTAGCAGCCTCCACCATAACGCAGTAACCGCACAGGGTGTTGCTATTCAAGTGCGGTAAATAACCATCTGCCTCTCGGTGAACAGCGGATTGACAGCGCGATAGCAACCGGCCCAAGCGTTGTTACATATGAAATGTTTATTTTGTTTTTCATTTGAACATTGTGATATATGAATAAATTTGTATTTGGGACAAAAATGTGGACTCAAGGGACAGCGAAGCATTCCTCTGGAAGACCCGAAACATCCGTAAATGTGGAAAATTAGTAAAAATCTATATTTTTTAATCAACTAGTTGTTATGGTGCATGAATGAATTTGGATTTTAAACCAGTAGGTGCACTCTGGCGGCCATGGAACGGTCCTTCAAAAAATCTGGAACATCCATAAAGGGGGCCAATTCGTAGAAAAGATCATAGAGCTCCGTATTTTTTAAAATCACTTATTTTGATGCTACAATAATGAATTTGGATCTGGGGCCAGCATGCAAACTCTGCTGGCCACAACCCGGTCTTTCGGGAGGTCCGGACCATGCGTAAAATTGACAAAAAAGATTCAAGATCTTCACGATTCACTTATTCTGAAGCTACATGTATGAATTAGGATCTAGGACCATCATATGCAATTAGGCAGCGGTGTGGTTCTCTGGAAGATTTTTAACATCCTCAAAAGTAGTCAAAAAATAAAATTTTCTGAAGACCTGGCATTGTTTCTGAAGCATTGTAAAATTTATGAAATTATTGAAATATCCCATAATTCCTTTGAATTCCTTGAAATATTCTGCAATTTTCCTTAAATAAATGAAACTGATATGAAAATCTCTAATCATCAACGAAGCTCCGGGAACTTCCCAAAATATAATAAAACTACTAAAAAATCTATATACTTCTCTGAAGGTCTCCAGACGTTCTTGAAGATTTCTGAACACTTAAAAAGATCTCGCAATTTTCTTGAACATAATCTGATCGTCGCTGAAGTTCCTGCATTTTTTGCAGTTCTGCATTGAATACCATGGCACTTCCTTATAATGATCTAACATTTTCCTGATGCTCATGTAAGATCTCTTATGTTTCTGAAATTTAAATAAAGGTCTTGGCACTTTGATGAAGTTTCGGAAATTCCCTGAGTTTCTTAGAACTTCTTAAACATTCTTTAATTTCCATGAAATTAGTTTATTTATTTATTTATTTATTTATTTTTTCCATTCCTGAAGTACTCTCGATTCTATTGAAGTTCTATTCTTCTAAATAGAACTGTCAAAAAATTAATTAATTAAAAAGTTTTTCTGAATTTTATTGAATTGACCGGAATGTATCGGAGCTTACGCCTACAAATCTTCGATCTTCCCTGAAAGTCTGTAATTTATTGAATTTATCGAAGTTATGAAGCTATTGGAAGTGCCGTTAATATATCTTAAATTCCCTAAAGCTCTCTAGTTTAACTTCTTTGAGGTACTTGGAAGTTCTTTAAAATGTAAAATCTCTGAACTTATTTTGACTTCCCTAAAGTTCTCTGGATATCCCTGAATTTCTCAAATTTTCATAAAAGTTCCTGCAGTTTCCAGAAGCTTTTGGAACCACTTTGAAAATCCTGAAGTTCCCAAAGTTTCCAGAAATTTTGCGGAACTTTTCTTTTGTTCCCGCAGTTTTCCTATGAAACTTCCTGAAATTCTGAGTACTTGTTTCCTGAAGTTCACGGAACTTCCCTTATGTTATCCTGATGATGTTCCTGGAATTGTTCAGAAATTAATGGAACTGCCCAGAAGATCTTTAAATTTCCCTTTAAACATGGATCTTCTGTGTAGCTTTCTTAATGTTTTTAAGTTCATGCTCTGAAGTTTTTTTACTATCCTTAAATTTTCGGAACTTCTTGATGGTTTCGTCTATTTTACTTAAATAAATGGATCTGCCATAGAGTTCTCGAAACGAACCTAAAGTTCTCACAGTTTTCCTTATATTAATGGAACTGCCCTAACATTTTCAGAAATTACCCGAAATTCACGTACCTTACTCATAGGTCTTTAAGCTTAAATTTTCCTGGATTTAATGGAACTGCCCTGAAGCTCTTGATCTTCGCTGAAGTAAATTTTCCTGAAATCTATTAGATAGCCCTGGAGCTGTCGAAAGCTACTCTTAAAGATCTTTTAACTTCCCCACATTTCTATCGATCAGAACTTCTTAAAGGTTTCATTTTTTTCTGATGATAATAGATCTACGTAACTGGCTCTGAGACAACATTAAAAAAAAAACTTAATGTGAAATGGGAGTTACATCGGGACTGTGGTGATGAATGGATGCGTGAACAAGGTAGAGCTCCACCGTAAGAGACAGTGCCCCAATCCGGCAGAGATACCCCGACGGCAGGAAAATAGGAAGGTGGAAGAACACGGACAGCGCAGCCAACGACGAGAGTGCTAGATTTGGTTGTACAGGTGGGCGTCCTTCAAGAAAGCAATAAGCGCAGCCAGCGTCGAGGGGTCGTTGCCAAGTAAATAGCTCCCTGATGTTCTCTGGGAGTCGGTGTTGTTCGCGTAGCCTCTGAAACTCTGGGCAGACACACAGCACGTGTTCCACCGACGCAGGGATGCTGCAGATTGGACAAACTTTGTGGAAGGGTGTCCGATCACGGACACTGGAGATGGTGTGGCAATCCTCGGCTCGGAGGATTCCAGCTGATTTGGCCAATTCCCCCTGTGGGAATGCCAACAGGAACACAACGAAAAGCTCGACTGAAATCCAACTCAACTCATAGCCCTGAAAAGGACTGTTTTGGCTTCGGCTTGTCCAAAGAGGAAAAACGAGAATGAATTAAAACTTTCAACGGCGCTATATTTCGGTGTTTGCTTTACAAAGCTTGTGGACTGTATGATGGCGACGCGCAAAATGCGTCGCTTTAAATGTGTTTGGCTTTCTTCTTCTTGATGTTGCATTCATTCATTTCTCCTACATTCATAACCAATCAGCACTCGCTGCACGCTCGTTGGTTTGTGGTCGGTCGGTCGCTCGTCGCTCGGTCGGTGCTGCTGCTTGCATGCTCGTGCCAAGCCAGCGGCAGCGTAAGGAAATGATCAAAGCTTGTTTTCAGGGTCTTGATACAAATTACACATGTAGCACATTAGGGTTAGTTTCGGAAACCGATTACCCGCGGTCGCCTCGGGGTTAGTAGAGTTTTAAAGGATTGGGTAAGTGGTTAGGGCGATTACACAAAACAACTACTACTACTACTTCTACAACACATTACGTTCGCTTCAATCGCGAACAAAGGGTGTCCCACCAAAATTGTGGGAAATCCTCGCATGGGCGGTCCGGAGTCTTGAAATGATCCGTTGGTCCTTGTACTTGTGGCTGTCTAGCCAGGGTCGTACGGTTTCTTTGATCTTTCTCAGGAAAGTGGTCCGCGACTGAAACCATTCCTCCTGCCAGGCTTCCATGATAATATTCGCGATCCAACGCTTGACGTCTAGGAGTGGTACGTTCCTGGTGAAGCGGGGACCAGATGGGCCGGATCCCGCCAGCCTGTCCGCAGCCTCATTTCCAGGAACACCGCAGTGCCCGGGAATCTACGTAAAAACGGTTGAGGGTGGGGCATATCGTGTAATGGCTTGTATCCAGGGGTGGCTCGGGGCTTCGGCTTCCAGCGCCTGGATGACGCTGTGTCAGTCCGTTAGCACAAAGATTGGTTGATCTGCAGGAGTGATGGCTGCATCTAGAATAGCAGCGGCTTCTGCGGAAAAAACGGAACACTCCTCCTGTAGACTTTGACTTGTTGCGGAGTTTGGTCCTGCCACTCCGAGTCCCACTCCAGCCCGTGATCGCTATCCGTCCTTAAAGCGCTGAACGTGCCCCAGATAGACCGACCCAAGAAGTTCTGCAACTGAACGCCTCAACGCTACAGAGTTATCTCCGGCTTGGAATCCTCTCTTAATCCGCTTATCTATTTTGATAACGTTAGATCGCCAACTTTTCTCTCCATGCCAGTGGACCCTGGCCACCGGAGGGAGGTCAAGGTTGGCTGCAGTGCGGAGGGCTCTGTTCCCCTCGTTGAGGAGAAAGACCCTATCATTCCCGGATGTCTTAGCAGCGAGGGCAGCGGCTTTCGTAGCAGTAGCTGCAGCAGATCGATAGCGGAAAGGGAGGACTCCGATTTCCGCACAAGCAGCGTCTGCAGGCGTGGAAGGTAGAAGGCCGGATACGATGCGTACGTAGGTATTGTATATCGGAGCGAGGATGCGGTTCAGCTTCTCGGTGGCTAAGCAGGTAATTTCAATGCCGTAGAAAAGTCGACTGTCGATAACAGCCCGGGCGACACGAAGGCGGATCTCGCGGTTACTGGAGCGGTGCGGGCGGGAGATTGTCCTGACGATGTTGATGCGGCTACGACAGTTTTCTTTCACCGATCTGAAGTGCTGGTCGAAACTTAGAGTCCGATCCAGAACTACCCCCAGAACACGTACTGTTTTCTTAAGCGGAATTGGATGGTCCTGGATGGTGATCGGTGGTCCCCGAATCAGATGGCCCGAGTGGCAGATATGGCACCGTACACTCTTTGGAGCGGAGAGCTGGAAACCAACAGAAAGCGCCCACCTGCAGACGGCGGAGACAGCTGCTTGGGCAATATTCCTGGTCCGTTTAGTCGTTCGTCCCGTTACGACGATGGGCAGTCGGCTGAACACCCCGTTCATTGCCACCAGGAATAGCGTAACCGCTATGACGGATCCCTGGGGCACTCGAGTTTCCTCGGGGAACGGATCCGATCGAGTGTTCCCGACAGTCACCTGGAAGGTACGATCAAGGAGGAAATTCCGTACAAAGTGCGTGATGTGGCCTTTCAGGCCCCAGCCGATGAGCTGCCTGATCACGCCAGGCGTCCACGTCCTGTTGAACGCCTTAGAAATATCAAGGGATACTAACTCCGCATGGTGACCGTTGTCTGGGCTTCCTTGGGTACATTCCCGAGGGCTGCAAAGTAAGTGGAGGAGCCATGTCCTTGCCGGAATGCATGCTGCCGTTCGTCAAGGAGACTGTTAGACTCCAGGAACTGCCTAAGTCGACGATTTACCATTCTCTCCATCACTTTTGCCGCGCAGCAAGTGAGCGCAATCGGCCTAAAGGAGGAGGCTTCTCCACTCGCCGCGTTGTTCTTCGGAATGGGCACTACCAGGCTTTGTTTCCAGAGGTCCGGATACGAGTCAGTGAGCCATCGTTTTTCCGTCGAGGGAGAGGTTTTTTAACACCGGGTATCCAATCTCGTCCGGCCCGGCAGATTTACCTGTACTGCTGCCGAGGGCAAACTGAAGCTCCCGGAAGGTAAGAGCATCGTTGATCTGGAGGGAAGGGACATCGGGTGGAATTCGCAGGTCACGAATGCTGCTTGTGGAAGGTTTGACGCGCTGGACGAAATCGCTGTCGTAACCACTGACAGCGGACGGGCCGGCAAAATAGTTCCCTAAATTGTCAGCGATGTCCTTCGGTTCTGAGATCGTGGTACCATGAGCTTGGATAGTAGGTGGAGTAGACCGCCGCTTGCCACTCAGAGCGTTGACGCGATTCCACAAGTCGCTCGACGATTGGGATTCGTCGATTGAATCCAGGAGATCCATCCAGCTGGATCGCTTTGTTGCACATTTGGTATCCTCGTTCCACCAACGTAGGGCTTTTCGCCCGGGTACGCTACTAGTCCTTGGGATGGATAGTGTTGCAGCGTCGTAGAGTACTTCCGTGAAGCTGGAGATGTCGTTCGGTTTGCGTTGCTGAAAAAGAGCGTCGGATTTCTCCCTGAAGGCGTCCCAGTCGGCTTCCTCGAAGCGCCACCTGGGTCTCCGTGTCGTTGGGGGAACCGCACCTACGGAAAGCTGTATGTGGATCGGGTAGTGGTCACTACCGTGCAGGTCGGTACTGATATTCCACTGTGCCCTGTCCACTATAGATCGGCTGGCAGTGGCAATGTCGATCGCGGTGGTGTGCCGTCCATTAAAAAAGGTGGGAGCGCCAGCGTTCAGCACCACAAAGTCCTCTCTCTCAAAAATGCTCGCCAGGATAGAACCTCTGGGATCTGGGCGAGGGCTGCCCCAGTCCGGATGGTGCCCGTTGATGTCGCCGACGAAAAGCCGTGGTTCCGGAAACTTGGAAATAACTACACTTAAGTCTCTATCCAGATTGGCTATCCGTCCTCAGGGCAGGTACGCACAGCCGATAGCTAAGTTAGCGGCGTTCTTAAGGCGGACGCCGACGATTGGCAGGTCAGTTTGGAGGTCAAGAACTTCGTGTGGAATGCGCAACGCATTGGTGCGGGTGCTCTTAGACCATCCGCACCGGTGCGTTGCTATCCAGGCTGCTAGTTCGACAACTTTAGCCGTTGCTATTTTAGTTAGCAACCAGATTTCGCACCGCTCGTTGTTATTACGGTTATTAATTTTATGTTTTTGAATTTCGCATCGATAGTTGCTTACCCTATCGTCGTACTTTGTGCTGATCGTTTCTTGATAATTTCTGTTTTCGGTTATAGTGATATTCCTAACCATGAATATTGAAGATTCAACGTTGAGATACAACCCAGGGGTTCAAGAAACGGTCCTCAGGAAGATCCGAAACATCTGTAAAGGTTGTCAATTCGCAAATGAAAAGATCAACAACTCAGTGATTTGTTTAAATCACTAGCGTCCAAGGGTGGTCCTCGGGAAGATCCTGAATATCCGTAAAAGCGGTTTCCTTGATCCGGGAGAAATTGATCATCATCGGTTTCATTCTTAATTGCCTCGTCGAAAATTTTCGGTGATAAGATATCAAGAAAAATCTTGATAGCATTTCATCATGAGACTGCAATGATTGCTTTGACGAGTTTTTCATAACATAAAAGTAGATTCGACTGCAGAAATTTCAATTTTATGACGTTCAATTGCATTCAAAATCAGTATTCAAATAAACGGTCATTGGGTTGCAACAATTGTTGTCATTAACTGAAAAGTGGAGTTCGGGTTTTTCGCATTGTTTTGGTTCTGAGTCGGGCAGTGTCACATCATTCTCATTACATTGTTGACTTGAATAAAAGTAACTTAAATTAGACATCTTTCAAATAGTTTCAACCCCCAAATAGTATTCGGTAATATAGAAATTTTCTAGAACCTTAACTACATGAGGAAATTTTAGAAACTTAATGAACAATGAAAAGGTGTACGTCAATATGTATTTTCTTTTTCACTACGATCAGAAGCAAATTATAACTCTAATTGGAGTTGGTATAAATCTTCCACCATGGAAGATCGTGCTTTCTCTCCCATCTGAAACCATAACACTCTTCCCCATGAAAAGTGGTGCTTCTCTCTTGAACGGTAGCCAGTGTCTTCACTGCTCGTCTCCTTTTAACAAATTCAAAGTCAAATGTACACATGTCCCTAAGTCCCAAACGAACGATCGAAGATCATCCGAAAATTGAAATAACGATGAGCTCACAAATACATTTTCCCAAGCTCTTGTTCCCCATTTGAACAACACATGTGCTGAGATGTAGATATAGCCAGCATAGGAACAAGGAATCGGCGAGGATCCGTTCCGTCCCAGAGAGCTCATCGCAGCACGCAGAGACAACGCAGGAGCCTATGCATATATACCCACATCAACCAGAGTTTGGTTGCTTTGATCGAGAACTGAACTGATCCTAAGACACGAAAAGTAAGAAAACGCGCTCTTCTCCCGAACGAAGTAGGTACATATATGAATATGACCGACCGTTCGTTCGGATGTATGGATGTATGTAGGTATCTTAGTTTTCTGAATTGTTCTGTTTGGTTCTTTGTATGGTTTTCTCCACTGCTTGCTTGCTTACTTACGTTGATGAGCAGATTAGTCACAGCCACAGCGCTTTTTTGATGGATTCAAGTTAAAAAAAAAAAAAAACACACGTATATGACGGAATTCGTGGAAAGTCTTGGAGTCTGGTTTGAGAGTTAGGTTTTCGAAATCTCTTGCTTGATTACATTTGTTTCGATGATGACCAATCATGTTAGTTTATATTTTTTCCTGTTGCAAATGTTTGAAAAACATAAAATTTAACTTAAGGTATAAACTGGTTTTAATCAAAATTTCATGGAGAAATTTTTGAAAAACGTAAAAAGTTATGCTTGGTTATAATCATTATTTTGCGCATTCTGTTCGCAGATATTTGCGCAAACTATTGGTATCAATTTGAAGAATAGAGTCCAGGCTATCACTCTGACTTGGTTTCAGGTCGATACTTAGGAATTCCGTAACTTTTAAGCTGAACATTAGGGTGGGTCAAATGTGTATGGTGAACCCCCTGTTCTCCACTGCGCTTTCGACCTGCCTTGAAGTCCTCATCAACTGTGCAAAATTTAACCAATTTTTTTAAGATCTAAATTTCTGGAACAATTATTAAATTTGCATGGGCAAAGGTATGGGAATCGGAACAAAACTATTCAATCCTGATGGAATGTGGGCTAGACTGATGCAAAATTTGAAATGCTCGCTCCACAGTGCTCAAACGGTTTCGAATCGGGTCCTGATTAGCCTCCCAAAATTTAAACTCGTTTGATAAGAAACTGACTTGGCACAAACCATTTGAAGTTTATATGGAAATTATTATGGGAAAACCAAACTTTTTGTTCACTGTCTTGTAGCCTTTTTCCACAATGTACTGTTAACAAGTTCTTTTGCTATTCTTATGGAAAATTTTCTCAGCTACAAAATTGTTTTTCAGCCAAGCGTCAAACTAAACAGTTATTAATTGTTTAAGAGATTGATAATCTTATGGCATGATTAAGCAGCTCAATTGAGGGCAACACTGTATTCTGCAGAGTGAAATAGCAGCCATGATTCTTGTACTCTATTCTACGTCCCAGAAACACCAATGTTGCCTGCTGAATAGTTGATTGAGCATAATCATAAGACACCAGTGACTTGAATCATTAATAATTTTTGTTCCTTACATTTGATCGAAAAGTGATATTCAACAAAGTTGTAGCTGAAATAAATTTCAACAATCGCAGCTATAATTTTCTCAAGCAGGGGAACTGGTGCATTTTGAGATAGATATGAGCCAAAATTTTAGTTTTTTCCATAGTAATTTCCATACAAACTTCAAATTGTTTGTGCCAAGTCAGTTTCTTTCTAAACAAGATCAAATTTTGGGAGCCTAATCAGGATCCAATATGGAACCGTTTGAGCAGTGGGGAGCGAAAATTTCTAATTTTGCATCGGTCTAATGTGGTCTTAGTGGAATACCCGTGTAGAGAAAGAGAGAAGGATTAGTAATTTCCATTTAATTCCACTACCTTAACTGCTTATCCTTGACAGATACGCGTATTTCGTCTACAATATGCAGACTTCTTCAGTGTATTGTACTAATACTAATAGTCTTGTAATAATAGTACAAGATACTGAAGAAGTCTGCACAATGTAGACGAACTACGCGCATCTGTCAAGGATAAACAGTTCAGGTAGTGGAATCAAATGGAAATTACTAAACCATCTCTCTGCCTTGATTTAAAACTGCTTGCCATTGGCAAACATTGCTCAATTTTGAGCAAACTTGAGACATAGATTGAGTAAACTATGAAAAACAACTTTAACTTATCATATTTTTATTACTTCATGCATTAAGTCAGCGATTTATATAGTTGGAAATGCTTGACGTCAATATCAGACTTACGCTTTATTTAAAAAAAAATATCATTGTTTGTTTTGCTTTTCACAAAGTATGGCGGAGGAGGTTCTAGACGATTCCGGTCGAGATTTTCGATAATGCCAACGAAAGTTCCAGTAATTTTTTTTCTTGACGATGAGGTCCACGACGAAGCAGGTTCCAGTCGATTCCTGATGCTGACGTTGCCGTCGGAGGAGGTTCCAGCCGATTTCGGTTGAGATTTCGGATGCTGCCAACGGAAATTCCAGTGAATTTCGGCGGAGTTTTTTGACATTATCGATGGAGGCGGTGGTAGTAGATTTCGGTGGAGATTTCTAGTGCTGGCAACCGAAATTCCAGTGAATTTCGTCGGAGATTGCTGACGGACACGTCGGAAGAGGTTCCACACCGTGTTGGTGTAGATTTCAGATGCTGCTAACGAATGTTCCAGTGGATTTCAACTGATTTTTCTCAAGATTTCGACGGGTTTCGGTTTTTACACGATTTCAGTGATGATTTTAGATGAAACCAACGAAGGAGTTTTCTCAAGATTCAAAAGATGCTGCCATTGGTAGTGGATTTCGATGGAGCTGCTGACGTTTTCGACGCAGAAGGTTGTCACACGATTTCGGTGTAGATTTCGAATGCTGCTGTAATAGATAGAGTTAGTGTGAAAAAGAAATGAGTAGAATCAAGCATGAAGCGAAATCTGATTAGTTCGGGAATTTTGATACACCTAGAGGTATAAATATGAGGTACCTAAGCTTGTTGACGGCATTCTTATGACGGACTATGGAGAGAGCGGACGACCAGCAAAGGACCACCAGCAGAAGGGATAGTGGCACTAGCAGACCAACAGAGGGAGCAGCAGATTCGTGGAACCGTGACTGAAGCCATTCACGACAATGGCGCAACTCGGTAAGTGAGAACCATTCTCTTTCTTGCGAGGATGCTACTGGCGCTCCCATAGAGGGCAGTTGAAATTCCTCCGAGAAGGTAGAAGAAATTCCTCCGAGAAGGTAGAAGAAATTCCTCCGAGAAGGTGGAAAAAATTTCTCCGGGAAGTTAGAAGAAATTCCTCCGAAAAGGTAGAAGAAATTCCTTCGAGAAGGTAGAAGAAATTCCTCAGAGAAGGTAGAATAAATATCTCATAGAAGGTAGAAGAAATTCCTCCGAAATGGTAGAAGAAATTCCTTCAAGAAGGTAGAAGAGATTCCTCCGAGAAGGTAGAAGAGATTCCTCCGAGAAGGTAGAAGAAATTCCTCCAAAATGGTAGAAGAAATCCTTCCGAGAAGGTAGATGAAATTCCTCCGAGAAGATAGAATAAATTCCTGCGAGAAGGTAGATGAAATTTCTCCAGAATGGTAGAAGAAATCCCTCCGAGAAGGTAGATGAAATTCCTCCGAAATGGTAGAAGAAATCCCCCGAGAAGGTAGAAGAGATTCCTCCAAAATAGTAGAAGAAAAAACCCTCCGAGAAGGTAGCTGAAATTCCTCCGTAAAGGTAGAATAAATTCCTCAGAAAAGGTAGAATAAATTCCTCAGAGAAGGTAGAAGAAATTCCTCCGAGAAGGTAGAAGAAATTCCTCCGAAAAGGTAGAAGAAATTCCTCCCAGAAGGTAGAAGAAATTCCTCCGAAATGGTAGAAGAAATTCCTCCGGTAGAATAAATATCTCATAGAAGGTAGAAGAAATTCCTCCGAAAAGGTAGAAGAAAAAACCCTCCGAGAAGGTAGAAGAAATTCCTCAGAGAAGGTAGAAGAAATTATTCCGAAATGGTAGAAGAAATTCCTCCGAGAAGGTAGAATAAATATCTCATAGAAGGTAGAAGAAATTCCTCCGAAATGGTAGAAGAAATTCCTTCAAGAAGGTAGAAGAGATTCCTCCGAGAATGTAGAAGAGATTCCTCCGAAAAGGTAGAAGAAATTCCTCCAAAATGGTAGAAGAAATCCTTCCGAGAAGGTAGATGAAATTCCTCCGAGAAGATAGAATAAATTCCTCCGAGAAGGTAGAAGAAATTCCTCCAAAATGGTAGAAGAAATTCCTTCAAAATGGTAGAAGAAATCCCTCCGAGAAGGTAGAAGAGATTCCTCCGGGAAGGTAGAAGAAATTCCTCCGAGAAGGTGGAAAAAATTTCTCAGAGAAGGTAGAAGAAATTCCTCCCAAAAGGTAGAAGAAATTCCTCCGAAATGGTAGAAGAAATTCCTCCGAGAAGGTAGAATAAATATCTCATAGAAGGTAGAAGAAATTCCTCCGAAATGGTAGAAAAAATTCCTTCAAGAAGGTAGAAGAGATTCCTCCCAGAAGGTAGAAGAGATTCCTCCGAGAAGGTAGAAGAAATTCCTCCAAAATGGTAGAAGAAATCCTTCCGAGAAGGTAGATGAAATTCCTCCGAGAAGATAGAATAAATTCCTGCGAGAAGGTAGAAGAGATTCCTCCAAAATAGTAGAAGAAAAAACCCTCCGAGAAGGTAGCTGAAATTCCTCCGTAAAGGTAGAATAAATTCCTCAGAAAAGGTAGAATAAATTCCTCAGAGAAGGTAGAAGAAATTCCTCCGAGAAGGTAGAAGAAATTCCTCCGTGAAGGTATGAGAGATTCCTCCGAGAAGGTAGAAGAAATCCCTCCGACAAGGTAGAAGAGATTCCTCCGAGAAGGTAGAAGAAATTCCTCAGAGAAGGTAGAAGAAATTCCTCCGAGAAGGTAGAAGAAATTCCTCCGAGAAGGTAGAATAAATTCCTCAGAGAGGTAGAACAAATTCCTCCGAAAAGGTAGAAGAGATTCCTCCGAGAAGGTAGAAGAAATTCCTCCGAGAAGGTAGAAGAAATTCCTCCAAAATGGTAGAAGAAATCCTTCCGAGAAGGTAGATGAAATTCCTCCGAGAAGATAGAATAAATTCCTGCGAGAAGGTAGATGAAATTCCTCCAGAATGGTAGAAGAAATCCCTCCGAGAAGGTAGATGAAATTCCTCCGAAATAGTAGAAGAAATCCCCCGAGAAGGTAGAAGAGATTCCTCCAAAATAGTAGAAGAAAAAACCCTCCGAGAAGGTAGCTGAAATTCCTCCGTAAAGGTAGAATAAATTCCTCCGAGAAGGTAGAAGAAATTCCTTCGAAAAGGTAGAAGAAATTCCTCCGAGAAGGTAGAATAAATTCCTCAGAGAGGTAGAACAAATTCCTCCGAAAAGGTAGAAGAGATTCCTCCGAGAAGGTAGAAGAGATTCCTCCGAGAAGGTAGAAGAAATTCCTCCGAGAATGTAGAAGAAATCCCTCCGAAAAGGTAGAAGAGATTCCTCCGAGAAGGTAGAAGACATTCCTCCGAGAAGGTAGAAGAAATTCCTCCGAGAAGGTAGAATAAATTCCTCATACAAGGTAGCAGAAATTCCTCCGAGAAGGTAGATGAAATTCCTCCGAAATGGTAGAAGAAATTCCTTCGAGAAGGTAGAAGAGATTCCTCCGACAAGGTAGAAGAAATTCATCCAAAATGGTAGAAGAAATCCCTCCGAGAAGGTAAAATAAATCCCTCCGAGAAGGTAGAAGAGATTCCTCCGAGAAGGTAGAAGAAATTCCTTCGAGAATGAGAAGAAATTCCTCCAAAATGGTAGAAGAAATTCCTCCAAAATGGTCGAAGAAATTCCTCCGAGAAGGTAGAAAAAATTCCTCCGAGAAGGTAGAAGAAATTCCTCCGAAATGGTAGAAGAAATCCCTCCGAGAAGGTAAAAGAAATCCCTCCGAGAAGGTAGAAGAGATTCCTCCGAGAAGGTAGAAGAAATTCCTCCGAAAAAGTAGAAGAAATTCCTCCAAAATGGTAGAATAAATCCCTCCGAGAAGGTAGATGAAATTCCTCAGAGAAGGTTGAATAAAGTACTCCAAGAAATTAGAAGAAATTTCTCCGAGAAGGTAGAATAAATTCCTCAGAGAAGGTAGAAGAAATTCCTCAGAAGGTAGAAAGAAATTCCTCCGAGAAGGTCGAAGAAATTCCTCCGAGAAAGTAGAAGAAATTCCTCCAAAATGGTAGAAGAAATCCCTCCGAGAAATTAGAAGAAATTCCTCCGAGAAGGTAGAAGAAATTCCTCCGAGAAGGTATAAGAGATTCCTCAGAGAAGGTAGAAGAAATTCCTCCGAGAAGGTAGATGAAATTCCTCCGAAATGGTAGAAGAAATTCCTCCAAAATGGTAGAAGAAATCCATCTGAGAAGGTAGAATAAATTCCTCCGAGAAGGTAGAAGAAATTCCTCCAAAATGGTAGAAGAAATTCCTTCAAAATGGTAGAAGAAATCCCTCCGAGAAGGTAGAAGAGATTCCTCCGGGAAGGTAGAAGAAATTCCTCCGAAAAGGTAGAAGAGATTCCTCCGAGAAGGTAGAAGAAATTCCTCCGAGAAGGTAGAAGAAATTCCTCCAAAATGGTAGAAGAAATCCTTCCGAAAAGGTAGATGAAATTCCTCCGAGAAGATAGAATAAATTCCTGCGAGAAGGTAGATGAAATTCCTCCAGAATGGTAGAAGAAATCCCTCCGAGAAGGTAGATGAAATTCCTCCGAAATGGTAGAATAAATCCCTCCGAGAAGGTAGATGAAATTCCTCAGAGAAGGTTGAATAAATTACTCCGAGAAATTAGAAGAAATTTCTCCGAGAAGGTAGAATAAATTCCTCCGAGAAGGTAGAAGAAATTCCTCCAAAATGGTAGAAGAAATTCCTTCAAAATGGTAGAAGAAATCCCTCCGAGAAGGTAGAAGAGATTCCTCCGAGAAGGTAGAAGAAATTCCTCCGAGAAGGTAGAAGAAATTCCTCCAAAATGGTAGAAGAAATCCCTCCGAGAAGGTAGATGAAATTCCTCCGAAATGGTAGAAGAAATCCCCCGAGAAGGTAGAAGAGTATCCTCCAAAATAGTAGAAGAAAAAACCCTCCGAGAAGGTAGCTGAAATTCCTCCGTAAAGGTAGAATAAATTCCTCAGAAAAGGTAGAATAAATTCCTCAGAGAAGGTAGAAGAAATTCCTCCGTGAAGGTATAAGAGATTCCTCCGAAAAGGTAGAAGAAATTCCTCCGAGAATGTAGAAGAAATCCCTCCGAAAAGGTAGAAGAGATTCCTCCGAGAAGGTAGAAGAAATTCCTCCGAGAAGGTAGAAGTAATTCCTCCGAGAAGGTAGAAGAAATCCTTCCGAGAAGGTAGATGAAATTCCTCCGAGGAGGTAGAATAAATTCCTCATACAAGGTAGAAGAAATTCCTCCGAGAAGGTAGATGAAATTCCTCCGAAATGGTAGAAGAAATTCCTTTGAGAAGGTAGAAGAGATTCCTCCGAGAAGGTAGAAGAAATTCATCCAAAATGGTAGAAGAAATCCCTCCGAGAAGGTAAAATAAATCCCTCCGAGAAGGTAGAAGAGATTCCTCCGGGAAGGTAGAAGAAATTCCTCCGAAAAGGTAGAAGAGATTCCTCCGAGAAGGTAGAAGAAATTCCTCCGAGAAGGTAGAAGAAATTCCTCCAAAATGGTAGAAGAAATCCTTCCGAAAAGGTAGATGAAATTCCTCCGAGAAGATAGAATAAATTCCTGCGAGAAGGTAGATGAAATTCCTCCAGAATGGTAGAAGAAATCCCTCCGAGAAGGTAGATGAAATTCCTCCGAAATGGTAGAAGAAATCCCCCGAGAAGGTAGAAGAGATTCCTCCAAAATAGTAGAAGAAATTCCTCCAAAATGGTAGAATAAATCCCTCCGAGAAGGTAGATGAAATTCCTCAGAGAAGGTTGAATAAATTACTCCGAGAAATTAGAAGAAATTTCTCCGAGAAGGTAGAATAAATTCCTCCAAAATGGTAGAAGAAATTCCTTCAAAATGGTAGAAGAAATCCCTCCGAGAAGGCAGAAGAGATTCCTCCGAGAAGGTAGAAGAAATTCCTCCGAGAAGGTAGAAGAAATTCCTCCAAAATGGTAGAAGAAATCCCTCCGAGAAGGTAGATGAAATTCCTCCGAAATGGTAGAAGAAATCCCCCGAGAAGGTAGAAGAGTATCCTCCAAAATAGTAGAAGAAAAAACCCTCCGAGAAGGTAGCTTAAATTCCTCCGTAAAGGTAGAATAAATTCCTCAGAAAAGGTAGAATAAATTCCTCAGAGAAGGTAGAAGAAATTCCTCCGTGAAGGTATAAGAGATTCCTCCGAAAAGGTAGAAGAAATTCCTCCGAGAATGTAGAAGAAATCCCTCCGAAAAGGTAGAAGAGATTCCTCCGAGAAGGTAGAAGAAATTCCTCCGAGAAGGTAGAAGTAATTCCTCCGAGAAGGTAGAAGAAATCCTTCCGAGAAGGTAGATGAAATTCCTCCGAGGAGGTAGAATAAATTCCTCATACAAGGTAGAAGAAATTCCTCCGAGAAGGTAGATGAAATTCCTCCGAAATGGTAGAAGAAATTCCTTCGAGAAGGTAGAAGAGATTCCTCCGAGAAGGTAGAAGAAATTCATCCAAAATGGTAGAAGAAATCCCTCCGAGAAGGTAAAATAAATCCCTCCGAGAAGGTAGAAGAGATTCTTCCGTGAAGGTAGAAGAAATTCCTTCGAGAATGAGAAGAAATTCCTCCAAAATGGTAGAAGAAATTCCTCCAAAATGGTCGAAGAAATCCCTCCGAGAAGGTAGAAAAAATTCCTCCGAGAAGGTAGAAGAAATTCCTCCGAAATGGTAGAAGAAATCCCTCCGAGAAGGTAAAAGAAATCCCTCCGAGAAGGTAGAAGAAATTCCTCCGAAAAAGTAGAAGAAATTCCTCCAAAATGGTAGAATAAATCCCTCCGAGAAGGTAGATGAAATTCCTCAGAGAAGGTAGAATAAATTACTCCAAGAAATTAGAAGAAATTTCTCCGAGAAGGTAGAATAAATTCCTCAGAGAAGGTAGAAGAAATTCCTCAGAAGGTAGAAAGAAATTCCTCCGAGAAAGTAGAAGAAATTCCTCCAAAATGGTGGAAGAAATCCCTCCGAGAAATTAGAAGAAATTCCTCCGAGAAGGTATAAGAGATTCCTCCGAGAAGGTAGAAGAAATTCCTCCGAGAAGGTAGAAGAAATTCCTCCAAAATGGTAGAAGAAATCCCTCCGAGAAGGTAGATGAAATTCCTCCGAAATGGTAGAAGAAATCCCCCGAGAAGGTAGAAGAGTATCCTCCAAAATAGTAGAAGAAAAAACCCTCCGAGAAGGTAGCTGAAATTCCTCCGTAAAGGTAGAATAAATTCCTCAGAAAAGGTAGAATAAATTCCTCAGAAAAGGTAGAATAAATTCCTCAGAGAAGGTAGAAGAAATTCCTCCGTGAAGGTATAAGAGATTCCTCCGAAAAGGTAGAAGAAATTCCTCCGAGAATGTAGAAGAAATCCCTCCGAAAAGGTAGAAGAGATTCCTCCGAGAAGGTAGAAGAAATTCCTCCGAGAAGGTAGAAGTAATTCCTCCGAAAAGGTAGAAGAAATCCTTCCGAGAAGGTAGATGAAATTCCTCCGAGGAGGTAGAATAAATTCCTCATACAAGGTAGAAGAAATTCCTCCGAGAAGGTAGATGAAATTCCTCCGAAATGGTAGAAGAAATTCCTTCGAGAAGGTAGAAGAGATTCCTCCGAGAAGGTAGAAGAAATTCATCCAAAATGGTAGAAGAAATCCCTCCGAGAAGGTAAAATAAATCCCTCCGAGAAGGTAGAAGAGATTCTTCCGTGAAGGTAGAAGAAATTCCTTCGAGAATGAGAAGAAATTCCTCCAAAATGGTAGAAGAAATTCCTCCAAAATGGTCGAAGAAATCCCTCCGAGAAGGTAGAAAAAATTCCTCCGAGAAGGTAGAAGAAATTCCTCCGAAATGGTAGAAGAAATCCCTCCGAGAAGGTAAAAGAAATCCCTCCGAGAAGGTAGAAGAAATTCCTCCGAAAAAGTAGAAGAAATTCCTCCAAAATGGTAGAATAAATCCCTCCGAGAAGGTAGATGAAATTCCTCAGAGAAGGTAGAATAAATTACTCCAAGAAATTAGAAGAAATTTCTCCGAGAAGGTAGAATAAATTCCTCAGAGAAGGTAGAAGAAATTCCTCAGAAGGTAGAAAGAAATTCCTCCGAGAAAGTAGAAGAAATTCCTCCAAAATGGTAGAAGAAATCCCTCCGAGAAATTAGAAGAAATTCCTCCGAGAAGGTAGAAGAAATTCTTCCGAGAAGGTAGAAGAAATTCCTCCAAAATGGTAGAAGAAATTCCTTCAAAATGGTAGAAGAAATCCCTCCGAGAAGGTAGAAGAGATTCCTCCGAGAAGGTAGAAGAAATTCCTCCGAGAAGGTAGAAGAAATTCCTCCAAAATGGTAGAAGAAATCCCTCCGAGAAGGTAGAAGAAATTCCTCACGGTACTTCCTGGTTGTTTTTGATTATTTTCTTGGTCGAAAAAGCAGTTTTGCTTTGTCGCTTCAGTAAGCAGGCATGAGCAATTCCTGGAGGAATTCACTCCAGATGCCCATGCGGATCAAGTGCAATCGCGGTTGGATAAAATCGATGCGAAGTACGAGGAGTTCGAGGAAGTGCATGATGAGATTGCTGTGGTGGACGCTGAAGAAAAGTACGATGAGGATTACGGCAAGGCTCACGTTGAGTTCGAGAAAATCTACTGTGCGCTTCGTGCAGCTTTGCTAGCGAAACTGCCAACAAAGGCTTCAGGACATGAGTTAGACAACACAATGGCACGGAATGCCAGTGCTTTGGGCGTTAATACTGTTCGCTTCCGGAGTTCGATTGTGACTACATGAGCTGGTTGTCGTTCAAATTAACCTACATTTCATTGATTCATGAGTCCGGGGAGCTGAGCGAAGTCCAAAAGTTCCATTATATCAAGCCAGCGCTCAAAGGTGAAGCAGCCAAACTCATGGAATCGTTCACGCTCACCAGTGAGAACTACATCATCGCGTGGGAAACGATTTCGAAGCAGTATTCAAATGAGTATCTCCTTAAGAAGAGGCATTTGCAGGCGTTAATGGAGTACCCTACACACTTAAAAATTTTCGCCAAGATTCCAACAGCCGAGTAATTCTGCAATTTTTTTGGCTGAGATTCAGTCAAACAATTGCCGAGACTCAGCTAACAAATAACATTTTGCTGAGATATCAGCTAACAAACAGATATTTTGCAGAGATATCAGCAAAAGTAAATGCCGAGGTTATCGGCTGTTGGAGATTTTACCGAGCTAGATTAAGTGTGTAAGGTGTAGAAGGAGTCAGCATCGGCCATACATGCATTGGTCGATGAACTCAAACAGAGGTTAACAATTCTGAACCAGCTGGGAGAGAAGACGGAGCACTGGATCTTGTACAATCAAATATCACCAATGACCATGAGCAAGCTTAATTTTCGTAGACAAAATATCAACAAGCGAACAACAGCGGATCAAATTGCAAGCTGTGATATTGTTGCTCAGAATATCAAGCTAACAAAACTCACCAAACTGTGGTGAGTTTGAGTTTCAAAATGTTTACCTTAAATCCGAACGCGACCCGAAACTTTCATCACTTCGTGTCTGCTAGGATTGGGCGATCTTCAGAGAAAGCTCTATCTTGACGGATCGATCTTATAGTTGGCTCTAGAATCGATCCACTGATTAAATCGGTACCAAAGAATCGATCTTTGCGAGATCGATCTAATGGTTTTGATTTTAATTGACCTTTCTGACGTTTCTAACTCGCACACTTGCGTGGTCCCATTTACAAAATATTTTTACAAAAACCTTCTGACAACCACATTACAGAATCTGTTCTAGCGGTGATGCATTACAATTATATAGCTTTTTTTATTCAAATCGATAATAGAAGCTTACCTTTCATAGTGGGATGTACTTATGCTTGAATTATGTACAGTAGGGTGGTTCAAAATATTGATTTTGCTCCACCAAGCTCAATTGATTATAAATAAGCTCTTGATCAATCTCCCAAAATTTGAGCTCATTCGGTTATGATCTCATACTGCACTGACCCTTTGAAGTTTATATTGGAATTACTAAGGAAAAACCTTGCATCATAATTATGTACGTGTTAGCTAGCTGAAGTAAGTATAGTAACATGTTAATCATTATAGCAAAAGGCTAGGATGAGAGGAACTAAAGGTTTACTTTTCCCATAGTAATTCCCATATAAACTTAAAAGTGCCAGTGCAGTATGAGATCGCACCCATAGCAGACATTTTTAAAAGGACCTGATTTAGAAAAAAAACTGCATTTTGAACCACCCTAATGTACAGGTTTAGTCGGCTTGTTGCGTGATGAAAATGTGATCTTGAGAGCAGTATTGCGCAAACTGTGGATTTGTTCAG
This sequence comes from Ochlerotatus camptorhynchus, assembly GCF_037179485.1. Classification (NCBI taxonomy): domain Eukaryota; kingdom Metazoa; phylum Arthropoda; class Insecta; order Diptera; family Culicidae; genus Ochlerotatus; species Ochlerotatus camptorhynchus. Next base: position 416,205 of record NW_027040560.1, on the reverse strand, counting down.
TTATTATAATTAATGAGTAACGAAACAATGAATCATCGACTCCGTAAAGCTAAAGCGATTAAGCCTTTCAATAAACGAACTAGATTTAACCAAAAAAAATATGAGCGATTATGATTAATCGTTAATCTGAATAATTAATCATGATTCATTTGATGACTAATCTCTAACGCTCTGAATTAATCCGATTAAACTGCTAAAATTAAAATCCGACTCTATCTCAGCTCTGGAGCTTCCTAGGATTCCCTCCTGCATCTAAGCTCGACGTTCTTCTTTTGTCTGTTTACTATTTATTTCAAGCCGAAAGTACGGCCAAAAGGCACACGCGTCTTATTCCCGTTTTTTTTTTCCCTTTCATTTCCAAACTTTCAGAGATATATTATTCTTCCCCATCAGAGAAGTTAGAAGAGCAAGCAAACCAGACCACAGCCAACTACTCTTCGGATGTTTACAAGTGTGTGCAACCGACCGGTCCTTAGCGAGCGATCGGTCAGACCGGACCTCTTCGATCGCCGCCTGCTTGTTGCGTTGCGGTGTGCGGCTGTGTGTGTGGGTAATTTCATTCATAAAAATCGAAGAGTGCCTACTCTTCTAGCCGCACTCGACTCGCACACAGCCGTCGCTTGCCACTGGTGAACCATTCATATTTACATTTTGCGGCTCTCGCACACTACTATCTGGTTCGGCCGCGGCGCGGTTTGAGCCACTGCTGCGTTGCTAGTCAGATGGAAGAGGTGAGCAACAGGTCTGGCAGAAAGGGATTAGTTGTCTCTTTCATTGCTTCGCCGTTTGAAAGGAGCGAGGGAGATGGTGAGTTCTCGCTGCAAGACCAGTGGTGGACGACATTGCTTGTTGCTGGTGCACTGTGTGTGGGTGCGACTCCGTTCTGTTGATTCAGCTCTCTGGCGGCTCTAAATGCCAGAGTGTGTGGTGTTGCGCGAAACGAAAACGAAAAGACTCTTTACCTACACATTCCGAAACACATCCAGTCAGTAGTCCTCCCTCCACACCAGTGCACGAGCGTTGATCAGATTAGTTTGTGTTGAGCCGTTCTGAGTAGAAGCTGGACAAGAAGAGTGCGCGTTGGGAGTTTTGTGTCATCGATTGGAGGATCTGCTCGGCGAATTTGGCGAGAGGAAAATATTAAGGACTTCCACCCTCGTTCATTCGGGGAAGAAAAGGGGGTATGTTTTGACAGTTGCGCGTCGTGCGAAGTGATTGAAGAAGAATACCGCGACTTACTTGGATGGTAATTTTTTTTTGGCGAGGAGAAAAAGTGTACAGTGTGAAGCACAAAACTGAGCAAGAGAGTGAAGAGGAGGGCGAGCAGCAATCGCTATCAGTGCCGACCAGTTGATAAGGAGTTTCAATGAACTGCATTGGGCAGCGCAGAACTAGAGCAAGTTGAAGATGGCTGTTTTAAACTTTTCTTGAGTTTGAATCTTTCAAATCGAGCAACGACGAATCAACGAGAGGAGCGGAAAAAAAAAGTATCGTGAGTGTATCGTATTTCGCGGAGGCGACAGTTTTGATTTGAGTAACGTCTGTGTTTCGGTGCAGCGCATTGAGGGCTGCGGCAGTTTGGCCGTCGTGTTTTATAAAAGGAAATTATTTTGATTTCGTAGTTTTTTTTTTCGTGTGTTCCATCGAGGTTCGACCCAAAGAAGAACACGAAGACTGATACCGAGAAACCGACAGAGGAAAAAAAACAGTCAAGTCGTTGTTAGGACGGCCGCGCAGTGACGGACGGCGGACGACGGGTGAAGTAGTAGTCGCGCGAGGAAGTCGCATGAAGGCAAACGCGAGCCGGGTGTGATACAAATGAAAAAATCAAGCTGAACAAGCCAAGAAAGGTGAAGAAGCGGCGACAGGAGAAGGCAGAAGAAGAAGAAGAGGGTGAAGCAGTTTGATTCATTCATAAAAATCTTACTCGCGCTTTTTTATTTTGTTGCACATACATTTATATGCGCGCACACGTCGATCGAAGAAGGCGGTTGCCCAGGGCGAAGAGTATTGTGTATTATTATTTGCTGTGTCGTGTTTAGACGAAATCGCGCAGTGACGACGAATGTGTAGTGGTGTGCGCAACTGCAGCAACAGCCGCACGCGTTCTCCCATCATATCATAGGAGGCGGAAGGCGAGAAGAGTGGTTGCTGATCTTCAAAACCGTAGAATTATAGTAGGCGAAAAGTGCGAATAAGAGAGCGTTTATAAAATTAGAATTATATTTACCTAAATCGGCGGATTGGGCACGGGTTGCGGCAAATTTCTCTTGTGGATGATGGTGATGCTGCTGCAGCGCTAAGCTCACGTGGAAGAAGATTGCAACCAGATGATTCCGATGATGCTAATGATGATGGTGCGGTAATTGTGCAATGAAATTAATTCGTTACCGATGAGTGAAGTCCGCATGCAATTACGTGTGTAAACATTGTCGACTTGCGACGAGGAAGAATAAGAAATAGGTGCGGTCGAATATATTATTGAGTTCGGGAATTCGTAATCAAAGTGGATCGCAACAGTAGGCCTCAATTACCGAAGACAGCAGCAGCAGCTAGAAGCAGCCTACTGGGAGCAGCTTCGAAAAGCGAGCAGCCAAATTCTTCTGGGGCGTAAGTGCGATTTCGATTCCTATCTCCCTTTGTAGAATATGTATTCTTCTTTGAAATTCAAGAATTTCAAACGACCTGTACCAAAACCGATGAATATTCCATTCCGAGAGACTAGGATCTGAAAACGCTTGGCGTTTTTTTCTTCTTTTTGTTATTCAAATTCGCTCGTTCGACGATACTTATTGCTTGTTGCCTTGACTCTGAAACTGTTTTGCTTTGCACGCTAACTATGATCATCCTTACTCTAACCCAGCGGTTCTCAATGTTTTGTCCGATTGCGACCCAGTTAGAAAAATGTCATAAGCTCGTCAATACACCAATATAGACGGAGTGAGGGTGTGGCCAGGGTATTCAACGAGATAGACGAAATGTCTTCAAAATCTTTACTGCTACTAACAAAATCCAATTTATAAAACTGAGTCTTTACAGAAGTTCAGGGAACTTCTTAGAAGTAAAGGACAATTCTTAGACGTTAAGAGAACAGAAGCTCAGGGAACGTTGTATAACTTCAAGAAAATTCCCAAGCACCGTCATGGGTTCTCTGTGTAATTACAGCTGATACGGTATCATGCTAATGATTGTCCATAACAAACAATTCTAGGTATAGCTGGAATTAGGGCGTAACAGCTTTTGTAAACAATGACTTATATCGATGATTTCTAAAAAGTCTAAGCTCGCCCACCCAAATCAACATAAGCATCAGGTAGGGGAAGTCTTTCCCTACCCGATGTTTACGTCGATTTGTGTGGGTGTGCCTTGAATTCTTAGAAATCATCGAGAGAAGTCATTGTCTACAAAAGCTGCTACGCCCTAATTCCAGCTCTATCAAAAATTATGCAATGTATTATCGTTTTTACTTTATTGGAATGTTTACTCATAATTACCATGTATATTGTTTGCATCCCAAAAAGACTTTACTTTTGTCAGCAACTTTGCCTCAGACGTCATTTCGTTCAGAAGTGACGTTTTCGTGCTGCAATTTGTTGAAAAACGTCAAAGCCGCCATTTTGAAAAGTAAAAATACTAGATCCAAAATAGTCGATTTTTTTGCAAAAATGTGAATGATTGGCCTTAACAATTTCATGTAAATCGGATCATCATTTATTTTTGCTGTTTGGCCTGAAATTGCTCTTCTGATATTTTACAAGAGCTAAGAGAGGCATAGAATGACCTTGACGAAGCCAATAAAACAAACAATTACGAAAAGTCAAATTGGACCATTTTTGGTGTTTTTCGGGCCATTTTTGGTGCAATTTGGAATTTTTAAACAATGCCATTTTGACATTTGTTCCGTGTTTTGGGAATTTTGACAATGTTTGACCATTTTTGGCACCACTTTTTCTCGTTTTTCAGGCCTTTTCGACGTGTTTGGGCCATTTTGACTTTGTTGGCGTTTTACGGCGCACAATTTTTGGCGTTTTTCGACGCACTTAAGAATGTTTAAGAGAGTTTGGAAAGCCTAGACCATTTTCACATTTGTTGCGTGTTTTGACAATTTGACGTGTGCGAATTTTGACAATGTTTGACAGTTTTTGGCACCATTTTTCTCGGTTTTCTGGTCCTTTTCGACGTATTTGAGCAATGTTTGGCGTTGTTTTGGATCATTTTTAGAAATGGCTCAGCCCCTTTTTAATATTTTCGCAAAATTGTTTGAGTTTTGTGGGCCATAATTTGAAATCTTTAAGCAAAGCCAATTTGACATTTGTTGCCTGTTTTGGGATTTTTGACAATGTTTGACTATTTTTGGCACCACTTTTTCTCGTTTTTGAGATTTTTCGACGGCTTGGGCCATGTTTGGCGTTTTTTGGATCATTTTTGAAAATTGTTTGGAGGTACCTTCTAAACGATAAAATTCGCTTTTACAAAGAAGCTTTGAGAAGCAGGTTCTAGGAAGCTTCTAGAAGAAATAGGCTTCTAGAAGGAGCTTCAAGACAGAATCTTTTAGGAGCAGCGTCTAGAAATAATCTTCTAGGAAGTAGCAGCTGAAAATTATATTGTACAATTAAGCTCTTATAAGAACCTTCTAAAAAGTAGCTTTTGAACTAAGCTTCTAGATTAAGCTTCCAGAAAGAAACTTCTAAAAGAAGCTTTCAGGAAGATGCTTCTTAGAATAAGCTAATAAGAGATAATTCCAGAAAGAAACTTCAAGAAAGAGGCTTTCTCGAAGAAGCTTCTAAACGATAAATTGAGCTTTTATAAAAAAGCGTATAGAAAGAAACTTTCTGAAAGAAAAACTCACAGAAAGAGACTAGCAGAAACACATTTCTAAAAGAAGCTTCTAGAAGAAGATTCAAGAGAGAAGCTTTCTGTAAGAAGCTATTTAAAAAAATCTAGAAGAAGCTTCCTTGAAGAAGCTTTTAAACGAAGCTCTGAAAAGAAGGTTCTAGGAAGTTGCTTCTAGAAGACGCTTCCAGGAGGAAGATCCTAGAAGAAGCTTCAAGTCAGAATCATTTAGAAGAAGCGTCTAGAAATAATCTTGTAGGAGAAGCTGCTAGAAAGAATCTTCTACAATTAAACGTCTATAAAAACCTTCCAAAAATATGCTTTTGAATGAAGCTTCTAAAAAGTTTAAAAATGAAGCTTCTAGAATAAGCTTTCTGAAAGAAGCTACATAAAAAATGTTTGTTGTAGCAGCTTCTAAACGATGAAAGAAGCTTTTAGAAAAAAGCTTCTAGAAAGAAGCTTCGAGAAGAACATTCTAGGAAGAAGCTTCTAGAAAAAATAAGCTCCTACAAGAAATAGGCTTCTAGAAGGAGCTCCCAGAAGGATGCTTCAATAAATAATCTTTTAGAAGAAGTGTCTGGAAAGAACGCAGGAAATAAACTTCTAGAAGAAGCTTTCAGGAAGAAGCTTCTAGAAGAAGCTTCAAGAAAGAAGCTTCTAGAAGAAGCTTCTAGAAGAAGCTTCAAGAAAGAAGCTTATAGAAGAAGCTTCAAGAAAGAAGCTTATAGAAGAAGCTTTCACAAAGTAGTATATAGAAGATGCTTCCTCAAAAAAGCTATCTAAAAAGGTTTCTTAAAGAAGCTTTTAAAAGAAATAGGTTATGTCTCTTTAAGATGAAAAATAACCTAACCTAGCCCAAGAAATAGACTTCATAATGAAGCTTCAAAACTGGATATTTTAGCTTTGAGAAAGAAGCTTCTAGAATATGCTTTCTGAAAGAAGCTACCTAAGTAAATTTTCTAGAAGAAGCTTCCTGGAAGAAGTTTCTAAACGATAAAAGAAGCTTTGAGAAAAACGGTTTAGGAAAAAGCTTCTAGACAAATAACCTCTCTGAAGAAATAAGCTTCTATAAGAAGCTCCCAGCAGGTGGCCTGTAGAAGAAGCTTCAAGAAATAATCTTTTTGGAAGCATCTAGAAAGAATTCCAGAAATAATCTTCTAGAAGAAGCTTCCTCGAAGAAGCAACCTTAAAAAAGGGTTTTTAGCAAAAGCTTCCAAACCATAAAAGAAGCTTTAAGAAGAAGGTTCTAGGAAGAAGCTTCTTGAAGAAATAGGTTATGTCTCTTTATTAATGAAACCTAACCTTACCTAACCTAAGAAATAAGATTCTAGATGGAGATCACAGAAAGATGCTTCTAGAAGAATCTTCAAGACAGAATCTTTTAGAAGAAGCGACTAGAAAGAATCCTCTAGGAAGAAGCTGCTAGAATGAATCTTCTGCAATTAAGCTTCTATATAAACCTTCTGGAAAGATATTTCTGAACGAAGCTTCAAGAAAGAAGCTTCTAAAAATAAACTTCCAGAATGAAACTTGTAAAATAAGCTTTCAGAAATTAGCTTCTAGCAAGAGCTTTCTGAAATAAGCTACCTAAATAGTTTCTAGAAGAAGCTTCCTAGAAAAAGCTTCCTGGAAGAAACTTCGAGAAAAAGCTTTTAGCATTACAAGAAGCGACCCAAAATTTTATTTGGAAAAGCGCAATCGAATCCGGTTTCCGAGAAGCGGAGTCAAAGTTTAGAATTTAGAATTTTTCAGAAGCGAAGTCAAATTTGACTTGGAAAAGTGCAATCGAATTTGGATTCCGCGAATTTTACTTGAAAAAGCGCAATTCAATTTGGATTTTTGAGAAGCAAAGTCAAATGTTTGCTTGGAAAAGCTCAATAGAATTTGAATTTTCGAGAACCGAAGTCAAATTTTACTGGGAAAAGCGCAGTCGAATTTGGAGTCCGAGAAGCGAAGTCAAATTGTACTTGAGAAAGCGCAATTGAATTTGGATTCTGAGAAGCGAAGTCAAATTTTACTTGAGATAGCGCAATTCAATTTGGATTTTCGAGAAGTGAAGTCAAATTTTACTTTAAAAAGCGCAATTAAATTTGAATTTTCGTGAAGCAAAGTTTAAATTTTTCTTGAAAGAGCGCAGTTGAATTCGGTTTCTGAGAAGCGAAGTCATATTTGACTTGGAAAAGCGCATTAGAATTTGTATTCCGAGAAGCGAAGTCAAATTTTACTTGGGAAAGCGCAATTCAATTTGGATTTTTGAGAAGCAAAGTCAAATTTTACTTGGAAAAGCGCATTCGAATTAGGATTTTTGAGAAGCGAAGTCAAATTTTACTTGGAAAAGCGCAATCTAGTTTGGATTTTCGAGAAGCGAAGTCAAAGTTTACTGGGAAAAGCGCAGTCGAATTTGGATTCCGTGAAGCGAGGTCAAATTTGACTTGAGAAAGCCCAATTGAATTTGGATTTTCGTGAAGCAAAGTTTAAATTTTACTTGAAAAGCGCAATCGAATTCGGTTTCCGACAAGCGAAGTCAAATTTGACTTGGAACAGCGCAATCTAATTTAGATTTCCGAGAAACGAAGTCAAATTTTACTTGGAACAGCTCAATCGAATTTGGATTTACGAGTAGCGAAGTCAAACTTTACTTGGAAAAGCGCAATCCAATTCGGATTCTGAGAAGTGAAGTCAAATTTTACTTGGGAAGCGCAATTCAATTTGGATTTTGAGAAGCAAAGTCTAATTTTTGCTTGGAAAAGCGCAATCGGATTCGGTTTCCGAGAAGCGAAGTCAAATTTGACTTGGAAAAGCGCAAGCGAATTTGGATTTTCGAGAAGCGCAGTCAAATTCTACAGGGAAAAGCGCAGTCGAGTTTAGATTCCGAGAAGCGAAGTCAAATTTGACTTGGAAAAGCGCGATAAAATTTGGATTACAAGAAGTGAAGTCAAATTCTACTGGGAAAAGCGCAATCGAATTCGAATTCTGAGAAGTGACGTAAAATTTTACTTGGGAAAGCGCAATCGAATTTGGATTTTTGTGAAGTAAAATTTAAATTTTTCTTGAAAAAGCGCAGTCGAATTCGGTTTCCTAGAAGCGAAGTCAAATTTGACTTGGAAAAGCGCATTAGAATTTGGATTCCGAGAAGCGAAGTCAAATTTTGCTTGGAAAAGCGAAATCAAATTCGGATAACAAGAAGTGTAGTCAAATTTGACTTGGAAAAGCGCAATACAATTCGGGTTTTGAGAAGCGAAGTCAAATTGAATTTCGAGAAGTGAAGTAAATTTTTGCTTAGAAAAGCTCAATAGAATTTGAATTTTTCAGAAGCGAAGTCAAATTTGACTTGGAAAAGTGCAATCGAATTTGGATTCCGCAAATTTTACTTGGAAAAGCGCAACTCAATTTGGATTTTTGAGAAGCAAAGTCAAAATTTTGCTTGGAAAAGCTCAATAGAATTTGAATTTTCGAGAAGCGAAGTCAAATTTTACTTAGAAAAGCGCAATCGAATTTGTATTACGAGAAGTGAAGTCAAATTTGACTTGGAAAAGCGCATTAGAATTTGGATTTTTGAGAAGCGAAGTCAATTTTTTGCTTGGAAAAGCTCAATCGAATTTGAATTTTTGAGAAGCGAAGTCAAATTTGACTTGGAAAAATGCATTCGAATTCGGATTACGAGAAGCGAAGTCAAATTTTACAGGGAATAGCGCAATCGAATTTGGATTCCGAGAAGCGAAGACAAATTCTACTGGGAAAAGCGCAATCGAACTCGGATTCTGAGAAGCGACGTAAAATTTTACTTGGAAAAGCGCAATCGAATTTAGATTTTTGTGAAGTAAAATTTAAATTTTTCTTAAAAAAGCGCAGTCGAATTCGGTTTCCGAGAAGTGCAGTCAAATTTTACTTGGAAAAGCGCAATCCAATTCGGATTCTGAGAAGCGAAGTCAAATTGAATTTGAATTTTCGAGAAGCGAAGTCAAATTTGACTTGGAAAAGCGCAAGCAAATTTAGATTTCCGAGAAGCGAAGTCAAATTTTACTTGGAAAAGTGCAATTGAATTTGGATTTTTGTGAAGCACAGTCAAAATTTACTTGAAAAGCGCAATCGAATTTGGAAATTTGAGAAGCGAAATCAAATTTTTGCTTGGAAAAGCTCAATAGAATTCGAATTTTCGTTAAGCAAAGTTAAAATTTACTTGAAAAGCGCAGTTTAATTTGGAAATTCGAGAAGCGAAGTCAAATTTTACTTGGATAAGCGCAATTGAATTTGGATTTTCGTGAACCAAAGTTTAAATTTTTCTTGAAAAAGCGCAGTCGAATTCGGTTTCCTAGAAGTGAAGTCAAATTTGACTTGGAAAAGCGCATTAGAATTTGGATTTTTGAAAAGCGAAGTCAAATTTTTGCTTGGAAAAGCTCAATCGAATTTGAATTTTTGAGAAGCGAAGTCAAATTTGAATTGGAAAAGTGCAATCGAATTTGAATTTTCGAGAAGCGAAGTCAAATTTTACTTGGAAAAGCTCAATCGAATTAATATCACAAGAAGTGAAATTAAATTTTGCTTGGAAAAGCGCAATCCAATTCGGATTCTGAGAAGCGAAGTCAAATTTTACTTGGAAAAACGCAATTGAATTGGGATTTTTGAGAAGCAAAGTCAAATTTTTGCTTGGAAAAGCGAAATCGAATTGGCTTTTTGAGAAGCAAAGTCAAATTTTTGCTGGGAAAAGCTTAATAGAATTTGAATTTTCGAGAAGCGAAGTCAAATTTGACTTGGAAAAGTGCAATCGAATTTGGTTTTTCGAGAAGCAAAGTCAAATTTTACTTGGAAAAGCGCAATCGAATTTGGATTCTGAGAAGCGAAGTCAAATTTGACTTGGAAAAGCTCAATCGAATTTGGATTTTTGAGAAGAGAAGTCAAATTTTACTTGGAAAAGCTCAATCAAATTTAAATTCTCGAGAAGCGAAGTCAAATTTGAATTGGAAAAGCGCAATCCAATTCGAATTCTGAGAAGCGAAGCCAAATTTTACTTCAAAAAGCGTAGTGTAATTTGCACTTCCAACCTAAGGACATCCCACAAACCACCAGTGTGGGTCGCAACCCATAGATTGAGAAACGCTGCGTCTAACCGATTGACTGCATCCCTTCTCTCTCTATCTCTCTGGAAAGACGCTCGCAGGGATAGACATACAGTAGCCAAGCCGGGGCGAAAATAAGATTAATCCTTATCAATTTCCGGCGGCTTTCTTGCAGCGAAGCGCACCGCGACGAGTAGATTAAATGTTGAAAGGAAGTATCCAAGGCCGGCCAGTTGCAGAAATTGCTATTCCTCCAGGGCTTTTCCCTTTTTTTTTTCTCTCTCGCTGACTGGCTGCTGGGTGTTGCACCTTTTTTGCATCGCAGTGCACTCTGACGAAGATGATGACGATGACGATGATGATGATGATGATGATGGGGATAGTGCAGCAGGCGCAGTAGCAGCAGTAGGCCATTATTGTCACGCAACTTTTTTTTCGGCTTTGCGTGCGCGCTCGGCTCACTTCCATCCATGGCAACACGAGTCTGTCGGTCGTCGTCTTCCGTCCGTCCAGGTTGAAAGCGAGAGGACGGCGGGAGCGGTTGGTTATTTTTATCAATGAATATGAATTTTGCTGTTTACTACTGCAGCAGCCAGCGCTGTAAGTGCAGCAGCAAAAGCGAAGCAGGCGTTGTCTTTTAATTTTTTTCATTTCTGTTTTGCGTGGTGTAACGCACTAAAAAAAAATACACGAGCAGGGGTGCCAGATTGGAGGGAAATTTTAGCTATGTTGATATACGGCTTTTAATTTTTATACTAGCTTTGTATCAGCATAATATTGCACTTTTTAGAATTCAGGAAATTCCATTTATGGCCTGTGAAACGCAAAGAATCTCACGGGGTTTTCTTTAAATTCAGGGAAACATTTCTTAATCCTTATTCATAATTGCATTATCGCCAATCATGTTGGTAATGTGAAACTATGATTTTTTTTGAAGGCTATTAAAATATTTAAATTCGGGGAAAAGTTCTTGAACTAGAAACATTGTTTAAAGATTAATTAATTAATTTATCTTTATTAGGGAGGCTTTGTTTAAAGATCCGAGACATGGACAATTTCTTCAAGGTTGTGGGACGTATTTCAGTTTCGAGTTTTCGTACTAGCGAAAGTTTTGAAGATTGCGGACTTAGCTTTTTATTAACATCCAAGGCTAATTGAAAAAAAAAACTTGATTGAGGATCATTTGAGTTTGGATGAATTCCGGACTTATAAATATTTTTTAAATATTCTAAACCAGGATGTTTTGCAAGGATTCGTGCCAACGAATTAAAAAAATGGATTTAGTTTTGTTTAAGACCCCAATCAAAAACCATCACTTGAAATTTATCGGATCTTGGATTTAAAAATATCTTAACTAAGATCTTTGAATATGAAAAAATGCAAGGCCAAACAAACTTTCAAATCAAGATCCTGGATTTAAACAAAAATTCAAAATCATGGGCTTTGAAATATTAAAAAGATTCCAGTCATAGCAACAAGTAAATCTTTGAGCAATTTAAAAAAAGTGGACTTGTTTAACATTTCAATATCCCACATTAACAATAATGTTCAATATCCTGAATTTTCCAATTTTTTTATGATCCTGGACTTCAAACAAAATATCATATTCACAAAGGTTCTAGACTAAGAAACATTTTCAAAATTCTAAATTAAGACATTTATTATGTTACTTTTGATATATTGGGGTTTTCAAAATTACTTAAAATACAATAAATCGAGAACACGCATTTGAAAATCCGGCATAGCAAAATGAACAGTGAATCGCAGATTTGTAGAAATTTTCAATGTTCGTTGGCATTAAAATGTTGAAAAAATTCGAACCCACCAGGATCCCAAGTTTGATAAACGTTTTTAGATCTGGAAGTTAAATTCTCAAATCTCATAAATAATTTCATTAAAATCATAGCTTGATTGTAGATTTTAGATATCTACCAGATAGTTCAGATGTCTATTTTAATCTACTTGATTGTCGAATATATTAATTAAATTCGCCGTTTAGGTGTAATATTTATTCCCCACACATCAAATATCAAATTTTATAGAATCTTACAAACTAAAACAACATTCCGTGCAGCATGCTATCAAAACCTTCCAGCTAATATTTAAAACTTAGGGAATATGAATATGAATCTAGAAAATCTAGAAAATTTTTAATGGATGTCTAAAGGGTAGGTTTGCTCGAATGATGGTGGACTTTGTATTTCAATGTATTCAATTAACTCATTAACGCCTATTTATAGATCAGTTACATTGTTACGAAAAACCTGAGCTCAAAAGTCATACTTGTATTCGGCAATATTGTTCTCTGGAATATTTCCGTGAACATATTTATCAATTTAGTTCGGAATTCATTCACAAGATCTCAGAAGTTCTAAGAAATATTCTTATCTACGAATTGTTAAACGACACTTTTCTCCAAAAGGAGCAAACTCAACATGCATCAAAATATGCGTCTTCTTGTGGTTTTAAAGTCATTTGAAGATAGTTAAAGTAAAATCGATCTCAAAAAGTTAATCTAATCTAATCTAATCTAATATAATACAAACGCAGCCAAAACGAGAAATATTTAATAATAAATTGATGTTTAAGGCAAGGGGTAATCAGGGCTGTGCCGAAACACAGCATGGCACACTGTTCGGCACGTTAGGGCATGCGTAGACAAGTAAAATACTGTCAAGCGTTGACGTTTTGTTAATCGTTGCTAAGAATGAATCCTTTGTTTACTCCAATGTAAAGCCCAATAAGTTCGTGGATTGTGTCATGTCACATTTCAAAAATCTGTAACTGTTTTCTGCATCATGAAAACTAACAATACTCAGTGCAACGTACTTCAGTTTAACGACCCAACACCGAATAATCAATAAAGACGAAACGGTTATCACAGGGGTTTTCGGCCAGGTTCGAATATCGGTTTTGCCGAAGATCTTCCGGTATGGAATTGTTCTCGTTTTCCCCTGAGTGTTTCCTCAGATATTATTGCTTGTCATTCAGGCCTATTCTGCGAATCGTGTGACTCTGTTACTTGTGAGTTGAAAAAAAGTCACGTCGTGTGACGTGACTCTCCCAGGTCTATTCTACGAGTCGTGTGACTCTCTGTTACTAGTTAGGTGACTCTCTATTTGATTTGCCTGGAGATTTACCTCACTAGTTCAACTTGTTCATTGCAAGAGGCCCCGCCCGGTGCAATGGATGGCCTTCCGATCGGTCAACTGTAAAGCTTTGCTTAATTTAGAAAATTTGGCGCGCTGCAGAGTGAGTTTTGTTGCGCTCAGCGGTTCCCGCTTGACGACCCTAAGCAATTTGCTGTCTAGTCAAAGCCTCGCAAGATCGTAAGGACGTGCAGATGAGCCAACTACACTGTGCAACACAGATTCCCAGATTCCAATGCGGCTCATCCAGAGATTACGAGCTATAGTATGCGCTAGCCGCTGGCAACTGGTAAAGCTATCAAAATGAAGAAAAGAAACGCGTAAATGGTTAAAATTCATCATAGTTTTTTTTTTTACTTTGAGCTTTGATGATCTTATCATATGTAAGTAACGATTATTAGCTTGTTTGTTAAGTTATTATTTACTATTAATAACTTTAGTGAAAACAGAACTCCCAACTACATAACCTCTCTCTCTGGAGGCCTGTTGAGTGGATAAGGCCCAGTGTTTTGTAAGATTTACAATTCAAATACAGTTTGCAAAACATTGTAAAATGTCAGCTTTGAAGCTTAATAAACAGCTCTCAAACATCAGTGGATGCATTTTCTTTGGCCTCCAGCGACAGCTACCCCAGGAACCGTTCGCGGTCACCAGCTACCGGCCGTCCAGTCTTGGGCGTATCCAGCGAGGCATCCTTCAGTTTGCTCGCAATCTCCGACACCGACGAGAGACCAGCAACCGAGCACTTTTGCAAGCGGAAAACTTGCTGGTTCACGGCAACGTCGGCCACCAAATCACCACCAAAACTCGCTACGGACACATTATCAGCACTTTCCCGGGATAATTCGCCATCCGGGCCCAAGGGGTGAGACAGGTTCACTCTGAGTTGCTTTTTTGCAACGAGTAGCTTACTCCGTTTACTCCCTTTGAGAATATGCTTCTCATATTAGACGTCAGTTTTGTTTGTTAACAAAGTAAGCCCAAGTTGTATCCTGGGGCTTTCGAATAGCTTGAATATTATTGAAGAACCTGTGTCGGTGTGTGTTCTTCGTCTTCAGCAGCCAGTCCCAGTGGTCACTTCAAAAGGATCATCGCTGATCAAACAAGCTCTCCAGACAGCTATTTTCTAAACAGGTGGAATTTCACCTGTAATGCAACGATCCCATCAGCATCGATTGATCCAGTAGTCGTAACAGCAGTCCCATTGAAAATTGTAATAACTAACTCCGATCCCCTTCTCGTTAGCACCATGCAAGTTAGCTACAGCGGGAAGATTCGATCACAGCGCATCACACATGGCGTGGTGAGCAATATTCCAACCGTGGCCCCTCCAATAAAATCCGCCACTACAGTTTCCGATTTAGAAAACATCTCCCCGGTGGGGCAACAACCGATTAACACCCAATTCCAGCTCCGACGGCAACGCTACCAACCATTACCCTCGTGGAATGTTCAGCCAGAGCAGCCGCCGCCATTTCCGAAGTCGAAGTGAAACCCGGTCAGGAAGACGAAGAACAAATCAAGCTGACAGATTATCTTCGTCGAGTTTCTCTTTGCATTTCCACGGCCATTTTAAGACCAAGTACAGGATCGTCATGAGACGTGATCAAGTTCACAAGATCGCTACCAATCACTCGAGAAACCGAAGAACACACGTAATGTAGTGATGTTCTACATACACTTACCAAGGGCGAATGCTTGTCCGACTTGATATCTGGCTTGATATCCAAATACTCAAAATCCGGCAAATTACGTACCCCACACGTATTACAATACTCGTGGAAGCAATCCCGTTCCCATGGCTTGGCAAACTGCCGCTGGATGAAACTAGATGGCTAGATGGCCGTGACCTACTAAAAAAGTATGGATTCAGCAATTCTATAAAATCCACGCCTATGTTCAAAGGAAGTAGCCGAAATTCAACTTAGCTGAAAAGGATACCCAAATTTCTATACTTTTAAGAATTTAAACCTAGTTTTCTAAAAAATTGTGCATGCTTCAAAAAATGTACCATCACGTTTAAATTCAGCATGGGCCATTCTATAACATCTAAGCCTATTTTTCAAAGAACGGAGCCAAAATCCAACTTGGCTGAACAGGAATCAGGAACTTCCATCAAAATACGTATTTTTATGAATTTAAACTTGATTTTCTCAAAAATTAAAAAAAAACAAAACAAACCTTACGTATGGATTCAGCAAGGTCCATTCTATAAAATCCCAATCTATTTTCAAAGATCCGAGCCGAAATTCAACTTGGTATAACAGAAAATCAAAGTTTCTATGAAAATACGTACTTTTGTTAACTCGGTTGAGAATTTCAACCATTACAAATGGATTCAGCAAGTTCTATTCTATAAAATCCAAGCACAAATTTCAAACGATAAAACCGAAATCCAAACTGGCCTCGCAAAGGTCTATTCTATAAAATCCAAGCCTGGTTTTCAAAGGACGGAGCCAAAATCCACCTTGGCTGATCAAGAAATCCAAATTTCTATAAAAATACGTACTTTTTTTGATGTAAACCCAGTTTTCTCAACAATTGTGCTTGCTTAAGGTACGTTTAGACTATCTGATTTATTGGTCTGATTCGAGCGGACTGCTCGATAATTTTGTCGGATGCAATGTTCGAATGCGTTCACACATTTTCGACATGATGATTAGATTTGACGTTTGATTTGTCGAACGTAATAGATTTGTGGTTAATTTTCATTCGACTCATTCAGCAAAATAGCCGCAAGTGAAATGAAAAACAAAAAATACATTTTTTTTTCTTCTAAAATTGTATGGCTTTGATTTGTGTTTCGATGACATCCAGCAGCAAGGTAAACCGATTTCACTATTCAATGTGTATAATTTGACTGATTTTTATTTTCCAGTGTGTTTGGCCGCCAACAAAACAGTGTTTATATAATACGAAGTATGTATCATATAAGAATAAACATGCCAGACAGCAGGTTTGAGAGCCTACTAAGATTTTTTTAGACCTTCGGAGAGATTTGGAGATCTACTGAGAAATTTGTTGAGCTTCAGGGTTGTTCGTAGATCTTGAGAAAAGAACTACAAAACTTCATAAAATGTTACAGAAATTAAAAGAAATTTGCAGAAATTCAGAAAAATTCAGAAGAGAAATCCTAGATCTGCAGAAAAATGGTCAAAGAAATTTTTAAAACTTCAAGCAAGCTTAAATATTTTCAGATCAATTTGTAAAACTATATGGGAAATTTTGGTATATATTCAGGGAACTTCGCAGACCTTCAGAAAAGTCCAAGAATCTACAGTGAAATACAAAGAGTTACACAGAAGTTTGGAGATCTAATGGAGAATTATTGCACATCAGAAAAGTTCCTATATTTTCAGATCAAAGCTACAAAACATTGGAAAAATCACAAGAATGTCATAGATCCTCAGATACATTTTTAGACCTTCAAGAAAGAGTGCAGCTTTTAAAGTATCTTCAGTGAAATTTGCAGAACTTCAGGGAAGTTCGGCGGCTTAAAAAAATATTTATACGATTTCAAGGAAATTTGTAGATCTTGAGAGAAACATTTAAAACTTCAAGGAAGCTTAACTATTTTCAGATAAATTTTGAGAACTTTAGGTAATTTAGAAGATCTTCAGGGTAATTTTCAGATGTTCAGATGTTTGCAGATCTACTGAGAAATGTGTTGAGCCTCAAGGTAATTCGTAGATCTTGAGAATAAAACTACGAACCATCAGACAAGTTTCCAGAACTTTAAAGGTATTTGCTGATATATAGATATATAGATATATAGATAGATA
This sequence comes from Ochlerotatus camptorhynchus, assembly GCF_037179485.1. Classification (NCBI taxonomy): domain Eukaryota; kingdom Metazoa; phylum Arthropoda; class Insecta; order Diptera; family Culicidae; genus Ochlerotatus; species Ochlerotatus camptorhynchus. Next base: position 399,384 of record NW_027040560.1, on the reverse strand, counting down.
TTTAGAGAAATCTGTAGAACTGCAAGGAATTTTACAGATCTTCAGAGACATTCAGTGATTCAGTATTTCAGAAAAGTACTTCAATTCCAAAAACAAACCTCAGCGAAGTACGAAAGTCCAAGGTTTTGCAGAACTCAATGGAAGTTGGAAATAGATAGATCTGAAGAACTTCAGAAAAGTCCGTAGACCTTAAGAGAAGTCTGTTAACTTAAGGAAGTTCGTATTAAAGGGTGATACGGTTAAAATTTGGTCAATATCAACTTGACGTATTTCTTTCAATTTTGCATTTAAAAAACCAGAACACCCCTCATTTTGAAGGTGTGTGTGTGTAGAATGTTGCTCCTATTTTGATTTTGGAATTCACTCTTCAGTTGTCAAAATGCCGTCCAAGCAAGAAGAGCAGCGTATCAAAATTTTGCTCGCGCATCGCGAAAATCCGAGCTACTCGCACGCAAAGTTGGCAAAATCGCTAAAAGTTCGCCAAATCAACCGTTACAAATGTAATTAAAGTGTTTGGGGAACGTTTGTCGACAGCCAGGAAGTCTGGATCGGGGGGAAATCGAAAACCGGAAGCCGCTGAGACGACAAAGAGAGTTGCCGGTAGTTTCAAGCGAAACCCTAACCTCTCTCTCCGAGATGCCGCAAATAAGCTGGGTGTATCGTCTACAACCGTGCATCGAGCCAAAAAACGAGCCGGACTATCGACTTACAAGAAGGTAGTGACTCCAAATCGCGATGATAAACAAAATACGACGGCCAAAGCGCGATCCCGGAGGCTGTACACGACGATGCTGACGAAGTTTGACTGCGTGGTGTGGTAATGGACGACGAAACCTACGTCAAAGCCGACTACAAGCAGCTTCCGGGACAGGAGTTTTATACGGCAAAAGGAAGGGGAAAGGTAGCAGATGCTTTCAAGCACATGAAACTGTCAAAGTTCGCAAAGAAATATCTGGTTTGGCAAGCCATCTGTACCTGTGGCTTGAAAAGCAGCATTTTCATAGCTTCCGGGACTGTCAACCAAGAAATTTACGTGAAAGAGTGTTTGAATAAACGTCTGCTGCCTTTCCTGAAGAAACACGGTTGTTCCGTACTGTTTTGGCCGGATTTGGCATCTTGCCATTACGGTAAAAAGGCCATGGAGTGGTACGCCGCCAACAACGTGCAGGTGGTTCCCAAGGACAAGAACCCTCCCAACACGCCAGAGCTCCGCCCAATTGAGAAATACTGGGCTATTGTTAAGCGGAACCTAAAGAAGACCAAAAAAACTACTAAGGGCGAGCAGCAGTTCAAGGCAAACTGGCTTTCTGCGGCGAAGAAGGTGGACAAAGTGGCTGTACAAAATCTGATGGCAGGGGTCAAGCGTAAGGCCCGGCAATTCGGATTTGGAAAAGCGGAAGCCTAACTGAATATTTTTCCTGAATTTTATACTAATTGAACTTGAAAAAGAAATTTAATTTGATTTTTTAAATAAACGATTTCACCGATTTACACGCGTTTTCCCTTGACCAAATTTTGACCGTATCACCCTTTAGGTGTAATATTTATTTCCCATATCAAATATAAAAGTTTATAGAATCTTCCAAATAAAAACAACATTCTGTGCAGCATGCTATCAAAACCTTCCAGCTAATATTTAAAACTTATGAATCTACAATGTACAATTTGGATCTTTTGCGTCTAAAAAGGGAAAAGGGACAAATGGTACACAAAGTTTTGTAGATCAAATAATTACAAAATATAGGTACACAATCGCGCGTAATAAGTATTCCCAGTCGATAAAGAAAACTCGTTGTGAATATGTACAAAGGAAGATTGATCAGCATCAAAACAATAGTAAAGAGTTATGGAAAATTTTGAAATCTTTATTAAAACCTAGTAATTGCAAACCGCGGTCCATAACTATAAATGGCACATTAGAAAAGTCAGAACAAGTAATTGCATCTAAGTTTAATGATTAATTTGTAGACAGTGTTTCATTGATGTTAATAATGATGTAGATAATGTTAATGTCATGTCATTGGCCACATCTTGCTGGACCTTATTAATGAATCATTGCAAACTGGACATGTGCCACAAATTTGGAACGAATCCTTAGTGGTTCCTATTCAAAAAGTTGCTGGAACGATTAAAGCCGAAGAGTTTTGTCCATCAACATGTTGCACACATTAGAGAAAATTTTAGAACTTGTTCTTAAAGGTCAGCTGTCAGCTGGTCAGCTGATCGGCCCCGTAACGTGGGTAGATCACCTTTTCGTGGTACGTTACGGGATGTAAGATCTACCACCGATTCCTAGTCCTAACTTCTTCAAACTAGGGGAACAGGATTTTTCAGTAATCAAAGGAACACATCTTAGTCCTTGTTACTTGTTATGCCTTGTTGATAGTGATAAGTCCTCGGGTTGCCTGGACCGAGGATGATCTTGAAACAAGGAAAAATGAGTTAGTTAGTCTTCACCTATGTGATTCCTAATCTTCTAATCGTTGTTCCCTAGTTTGAAGTGGTTATGACTAGGGTTCTGATGCATGGTCATTATCGGTGTCATAGCTTGTTTTTGTTGTTAAGGAATCCAATTTTGACTGACTAAGGGGCGCGCCTTTGGAGGGTGTTCCAACTCCGAAGGGTATAAATAGCGGAACCTTTCAGTTAGAATCGATTCCTTGCGATGAAGGCAAGAATGACAACTGTATCAAAACCGAATACTTCATCATTTCTCAATAGTGATGGAGTAATACGACATGCACTAAACTAAGGACACGGGATATACTACAATAGATCAAATTACTGGTCGCAGTAGTGTTATGTCCCGAACAGAGAAAAAAAAAAAAAAGGTCAGCTGTTGGAGTATTTGAATAGCAACTCTTTGTTGATACCAGAACAATCGGGATATCGGGAAGGTCACGCTTGTGAAACTGCGTTGAATTTGGTGTTAGCAAAGTGGAAAGACAACTTGGAGCGTAAAGATACGATTGTTGCTAGTTTCTTCGATCTGAAACGCGCTTTTGAAACAATTTCTAGGCCCTTACTGTTAAGTACAATCAAGCGCTTTGGAATTACGAGTACTGCATATACATGGTTCGAAAGCTATTTATCTGACAGAACTCAACGGACTGTTTTTAATAACCTTGGTGCCCCAGGGAAGTGTATTAGGGCCCCTGTTATTTATTATGTATATTAATGACTTGCGACATGTTTTACGATGTTGCGACATTAATCTTTTTGCAGATGATACTGTGTTATTCATTGCAGCTAAGGATTTAGATGATGCCGTTTTACACTTGAGTGAAGATTTGCGTTCTCTAAGTAGATAGTTGAAGTATAAGCAGTTGAAATTGAATACAAGTAAAACTAAATTTATGGTAATTTCGCGGAATCGATTTAATGAGAACGTTTCTGTTGTAATGATGAGACTATTGATCGCATTCGGGAGATTAAATATCTTGGCGTGATTATTGATGACACACTTAAGTTCAACTCTCACATTGACAATGTCATCAAGAAAACTGCCAAGAAGTATGGAATTCTATGTCGACTGAAAAACGATTTAACTATTGCCAGTACAATACAGCTTTACAAATCAATCATCTCTCCTCATCTAGACTTTTGCCCTTCTATTTTATTTATGGCCAATGAAACGCAAATATCGAGATTACAGCGCTTGCAGAATAAAATAATGCGTTTGATATTGAGATGTTATAGATTCACTTCCTCAACTTTGATGTCAGACGCCTTACAATGGTTTTTGGTGAAGCAAAGAATTGTATATTTCTGGATCAACAATAGAAAAGGGCCCATCAGCATTTGAAAACAAATCGTTTCAAAGCCCATTCCTCACAAATCGAAGGTCGCCCACACAAACCAACACCATCATCGTGTAGGTAGAAGTTTCCCCTATCCGATGATGTTGTTGGTTTGCGTGGGTGGCCTTCGCTTTGTGAGTAAAGGGCTTTGGAACGGTTTGTTAACAAATGCTGATGGGCCCTTTTCTATTGTTGATCCAGATTTGTATAACTGTATTGCCTCAATATTTGTGTGATCGAATTGAAAGAGGAAGTGACTTTCATAGATACAATACTAGAAACGCGGTTTAAATAAGAACATCATCATTTTTGACTTGTGCTTCACAAAATTCATTATATTTTTAGGGAATAAATGTTTTCAATTCGGTGCTTAGACACATAAAATGTTCAGCAAAACTTACAGAATTTAAAAGACACTGCATTTCACAGTTATCCAGTGATTATTTTGCTTTAAGAATTGACAAATTATGTATTTTGACCAAGGGGTAAGTTAATAATCAAGGCACATTGTGCCGCAATTAGATTCGGTATAACTTGGGCACATCCATTGGCACACCTTCGGCACAATATCGTAGGCATTTTTGTAAATAAAATGGGAGCACTGCTGGTCACTGAAGTTGTTCACGTGCTGTTTGGCTATATATTTGGAACATCCTCTAATTCAATATACCAGAGGAACTCAGACCAGCAATTCACTTCTCGGTTCACTTATAGATTTAGATACGAAATGCCGCTAGACCGATTTACCCTTGCGATTTCAAACCAAAACATTTAAGGTGTCAGAAATACCGGGTTGCCAAGGATGGGTATTTTACAAACAAACGCAGCTTGCTGTATGACCGGTACAATCGGCACACTTGCGGCACACTAAAAAAAAGATGACCCAAGATTGGTGTGCGGAGTGACCTACCCCTTGATCTTGACGAATTTATCTCTAACGGATTATTTTGTATGGATAGCTGTCATAATGACATTTTAATAATTATTGTAGCACTGCAAAAACTATTTTGTTCGTCACGATGGTGATGATGGATTTTTTAATATTTGATGTAATAGTAGTAGATTAAAAAAAACTACAAGGGACAGCCCAATGGGGTTGTACGCAATGATGACGTAGGACTACGTGGTATGATATAAATAAATTTGTTTTTTGTGTAGGAATAGGAATTTTAGCGGGGTTCTCTCTGTTTATACTCTTTAGTATGACTATGATTGCCCTGAAAAGAACCTTTTGATATGAATATTAGTTGGGACATGTTCAGAAAATTAACTCTTTTGGAAAATGTTGGTGGCCCTGAAAAGGGTACAGGCTTAAAGCCTTTGCAAGATGATGATGAAGTGTAGGCAGCTGCGTATTCAGTGACGGCATCATATTTTGTCGGCACGATTTCTTTAGGTTGTCATCAACTTTTTTTGGAAAGCTATGTGAATTCACATGGATTTCATGCATTACATATGTGATATATTTTTGAGTGTATCCCCTGTTTCCAGGTTTGGTTGCAGGATTACAACTCTGGGAGCATTATGTGTGGTCGTTGGGAGCGTGTAGTTCTGAATATGGCGATGAGTGTGCAAAATATTACGCAATTCCATCCTCCCTATTCGCAAGCACCCGAGGATCGGAGGCGAATGCCACTTCGACTTGTTTCGTCTACTTACTACTCTCCGACGACTGTGCTGGGGAAGCAGCATATACATGTAGGTAATTGGTGGATTTGTTAGTTAATTCGACGCTTTTGGACAATGCTGGACATTTACCAGTTTTTCAATAGTTTCTTGTTGAAAATCAACATTCGGAAGCATTGTTATCGATTCGTAGCCATATTTCTGATCGATTGGTGATAAAATTATTGAAATTGGACCAGGGGCAGCTGAGTTATTAACGTTCAAAATCTTTCTTAATTTGTTACATGTTCCATTTTCGGTTTTCACAAAGTGTACCCCCATATAGAAATCAAAGGCGTAGTCCTACGTCAAAACAGCATTTTGTGTGGTCGTTGGGGGCGTGTGGTTTGTACACGCCCGAAGATCGGAGGCAAATGTCACTTCGACTTGTTTCATCTAGGAACCATTCTCTGATGACTGTGTTGGGGAAGCAGCACATGCATGTACGTAATTGGTGGATTTGTTAGTTATTTCGAAGCTTTTGGACAATGCTTAACATTTACCACTTTTTCAATAGTTTCAATTTGAAAATCAACAGTCAAGAGCATTGTTATCGATGCGTAGAAATGTTTCTGATCGATTGGTGATAACATAATTGAAATTGGTCCAGGGGCAGCTAAGTTATTAACGTTCAAAATCTTTCATAATTTCATTTTTCGCTTTTCATAAATTGTACCTGTACCCCCATCTTCCCGAAAGACGTAGTCCTACGTCAAAAGTAGTTTACAAAGGTTTGATCCTCGCGCGCGTTTTACGGATATAGAGGACTGAATTTAACATTTGATTAAAAAAAAATGCGATTTTGAAGCTTATTTGGAAGATGCCTTGAGTTAGTAGTAAGTTTTCTGGCAAATGTTAGAGGTTCGTGAGCATTTCTAACATTGCTGAAAATTATGATAGCATCAGATTGCGGGGTTGCTAGTTTAATAGGATGCTTTGTTGATTGTTCATTAACTCTTGATTGCTTGTAATACTTATGGATATTTTAGGTGGACAAAAAGGTGGACGCCTAAGCTTTTTCACATTTATATCGCTGTGAAGCAACTGTAAACTCTAAAGGGAATTTATATCTGTAACTGTAACCAGTTCGATTTTGTTTGCTAATCTGGTTAAAATGTCATATTTAATTATCTTAAAGATAAATCGTCCAGCTCAAACCTTTGTAGGGGTAAGAGGTAGGACCATCATCATCAGCTTTGCAGGCGTACTGTAGAGTTTTCTTTCCTTCTTCGGAGTAACTATCTCAGCAACTGTTGCAAGAATTTTGTTGTAAAAACATTACTGTCATGAGGTGACAGCGTTATTGCTACAGCGGTAGAAGAGGGTTCGGCGAATTTGTTGGGATTGGTCTGTGTAATTGATGGAAGAGTACCTCTCTCTGCTGATTTTGCTCTGCTTCGTTCAAACTGTATCCAGATTTTCTAGAATCGATATCAAAACGTTAGAGCAAAAAACTGTCCACAGATCCACCCAAACCAAATTTCGAAAAATGTACCATAGCATTTTGATGATATAGAATTTTGATTTCTTCAACAAAGTTGCCTGAAATTAAATTATCTATAACTCTGTATTAATTTAAACTTAAAAAATAAAAAGTTTTCATTACGTTAGAAGAGTACCACCCTAGTCACCACCTACGCCAAAAGGAAGCTCTTTTCTTGTAGACAAACTTTCCCGAAAATTTCAAACCTCTAGAGTGCATAGTTTTCGAAATACCGCTGTTTGCCGTGAAATCTTCTCGGGTGGCAACACTGCCCAGCATCACCCCCCGCTTGCTGCGATTCAAACGAATAAACAGCAAAAATTACCAACCGAGCATTTCAACTCCGAGTTGCTCTTCTGCTTCTTGCTGGTTGTGTTGTTAGTTTCTACTTTTATGATCGTTTTTATGTGTCCACCCCATCACATATGTATGCAAGTGCACCCGGACCCCTTTCTCGTGCGCTGACAAAAAGGGGAGAGATAATTTCGTACTTGTGCTGATTGTTGTCAATCATTTAATTTTCGTCGTATGCAATAAGCCAAAATTGGCCACAACCAAAGCTTCTGGGCTGAATATTTATATTTTATGCTTCAAGCGCAATTCAAGCCGTATTCAGTGGAATATTTTGCTCTTTCAAAAAAGTTCCCCACAATTGTACGAAATCGGACGGAATTTTGCAGTCCGTCCACTTTTCAGTCGCGGCTCGCTTTCGCGCTTATCGGTATCAACTGGTGTGGAAACGCTACAGAAATTGCTTTTGTTTTTTTTTCTCATGTCGCCGATAAGATAAAAAATAAAACGCGAAAGAAATGGGACGAGTCCACGGTTTTACCCTCTCCCGTTGCGCTGTTACAAACTTATCATAATCATTGATAACATTAATGACATGCTCGACGGAGCAAAGTGTCAAATTTACGCGCAGTTTGGTGGTTGTTTTTCGCATCGGTTACTTTGTTCCGGGGCGCATTAGTTTGAGGTTAGGAGGCGGCTTCTGTCGTGACGTAAGTTTGCAGCCGTATAATTTGGACAAATATTTACCGTTTTGGGACGTTCATGTGAACCAGAAATGAATCGGAGATATCCGTTGGTACTAGTTGGGGGGTTTTTTAGAAAATTCCAATGAGATGACAGTTTTGTTGTTTCATGTCAACAGCGTCAGAACGTGTCGGCATTGAGCTGGGAAAGCGTGCGCAGCCATGCTATTGCAAGTGACGACGTTTGCTCTAGTCTCTTGACGTATAGAAAAAAAATCTGACGAGGTCGTTACGTGATTCCGTTGTTGCGAGCTAATAGGGTACAATATTGTTTGCCTTGCTTTGGTATTGGCGGATGAAGAGAACCTGGGTTGATTCATCACCACCTCTGTGCCTCGCCTACGAGGTTTCGTGTCTGTGTTTACAGTAGACGTGTAGCGTGCTGCATTTTCAAGTGAAGAGGCGATTCACAGCTGAACGAGGATCAAGGTTGCTTGGATGGGGCGAAATTGTTTGTTTTCATTTAGCTGAATTGATTATTTTCACTACTATAGTTTCCAGCCAGACATTTTCGGAAGGGTAAACTTTGGCGCGCCGTGTTTGTTCTCGTTTCCATTTTTTGATTTCAATTTAGTCTAAGTAACCATTTTCGATTTATTGTTTATAGATGTCAGTTTCCGAACAGTCAAAGAGTCATATGTTTTGTTTTTTCGGGCACGTTTCGAACCAAATGTCTCAAATTTCGTCTTGTCATTGTGTCCATAGAAGCCGGTGTAGCAGTAGTGGTAGTCCACGGCAGGTTTGAACACAGTTTCGTAATTAGTTTGCCGAAACGGGTCAACAACTTTGCGCAGCGCTGTCATATAGATAAAGATCGGTCCGATGCTCCGAACCTTATGTAGGTATGACTCAAATTTTCTCCCAAAGATCGGTTGCTGAAAACAAACTTTTATCCTCTTTGTGTAGGATTCTTCCAAAAATCCAACCGATCGGTCTGTGTGAAACTCAGTGAAAGAAAAGAGAAAAACAGGTACCTCTTCCGCTCTTCTCCGACGTCGTTCGACCTTCCCCCAAAATACAGCCGAAACCTGAACCCGAAACGAAAGGGAGAATAAGAAAAAGTTCAATCGTCGAACTTGCTTTCTGCAGCTCCGAGGCTCGAGGGTGCTTATTAAACCGTCGAACCGCCCGTTCCATTCTCGTTCTGGGTGAAACCCTCCATTAGGGCCTTCACTTTCTTTACCGAACTGACACTGACGTCGATCCGATCGTCGAAGTAGGCCTTATGTCCCTCAGTCGCGATCGCGATCACCAAAGTTCGTCGTCGCTGTGGTGGGAACAGAGGATTAGCCAAACTCGAACTTGACCCTTTTTTCTCTCGCCAATAAAAAGGGAAAAAAATCCGATTAGGTGGTGCCTAATTAAAGTTCAGCAGCTGGAGCTCTTGCTTGTCGTCTGGGAGACGCCTAAATGGGGACCGGTTGTGCATGGGGACTGCTTTCGCTTGCGTAACGATCGCTTGCCGACAGGTAGTTGACTGACTGATGGATGCAAAATAACGCTAAGGCTGCTGGGCTGGGGGTGGGCAGGTCGCGCTGATCGCAGCAGGCGGGAGAAAACCGACGGACGAGAGAAGGATGATGCTGTTGTGTCAGTTTGGCAGCAAACTTCGGAAGGTTGTGTTTCTAAGGTGAAGAGAAGAGGAGAGTGTACTTCAAATCGGATTGCCAGAGTTAAGAAGGTGTTGTACAAGTTGGCAAGAAATGGGATTGTTTGGTCAACTCTGAAGCATAGAGATTTAGCTATTTTTTGCACGTTTTATTAAGTTGTCAAATTTCCTGATCTTTTAATAGAGTAAAAGGCCCAACAGCAGAACGGCAGCGGCAGCGGAAAAGCCCGATCTGAGTAAGTCAACTTGTCGGATTGAAAACTAGTTAGAACTAAATCGATTTTGGTTAGGCATCTTGATGTCATTTGTGACAACTGTCAAACTTTCCGTTTCCGTTCCGCTTGCGCCCATATTGCGTTTGGGCCTTAAATGATGGCTTCGGCACCCATTGACTGTTTTCGACAACCAAAACACTTCGCTGAATGTATTTAAACGATTCCTTAGACTTTCAGCTTCAATCTGATTACATTACATCTGATTACGGACTACAAAATACGGCTGATTTCGAGCTGCCGATAATAGAACAGCCGATTAAAACCGCAGTTCAAATGGAAAGGTTGCCGAAGAAAAAGAGGCTGTCGACAATAGTCGCACTCACCTGAGAAGTTTGGAGCGTTGTAAAAACGTTTTCAAACCGTTTTTAACAATTCTGTCTATTGGAATGGTTAGAATAGCAAGAAGCAGATAAATGTAAACGAACGAACACGTCATATGTGTGCGTGACGCTGAGAAATTTCTAATAGAAGTGCGGACGCTGCTTAGATTGACGAGAATACGTAAATTCTTCTACACACTTAAATTTTTTCGCCGAGATTCCAACAGCCAAGTAATTCTGCAATTTATTTTGCTGATATTCAGTAAAACAATTGCCGAAACTCAGCTAATAAATAACATTTTGCTGAGATATCAGCTAACAAACAGATATTTTGCAGATCAGCAAAAGTAAATGCCGAGTTAATCGGATGTTGGAGATTTTACCGAGCTAGATTAAGTGTGTAGTTATTCACACTTTATATATTTTTTATTTAATAAATTTAAAATACAATCAACTCTTTACAAACTCGGTTTCGAGTTATAGAACAATAGTAAAAATGAATTACATGGCTACTGCGATGTCGAATTCCTATACACATATTGTTCTTAAACTCTATAATTCTAATAATAAATTGTAGAGTGTTCACTGTATTGATATCAAAATCCTCGAAAGAGTTGTATATTTGTTTGTCTTTATTAACCGTTGCGTCCCTGACGTATTTTGCTGTCACAAGCTGTGTTGTTCATTTTCATTTTTAACCGATTCAAACCGAACACCCTGCAAAATTGTCAGAGATTCATAAGTTCCACTTGTTGGTCGCGTGGGATTAAAAGTTCCGAATTTACATGGAAATTCCTTGGAGTCTGTGTGGGTCTGTCTAATGGTCATGTGAGATTTTGATGATTTCTAATAAGACCATAGCATTTTTCGTTGTCAAATCATAAACGAATCGTATATATATATGACTTTGTGGATCATGCACGCCTTATTACCATAGAGGTAACTCTAAGACCAGAAGGTCCCTAAGAAACGTGCTCAACTTTTTGGCTCAGCTCTGGTACTCTCTTCGGTCCCAAGCTAATCGTTGCACCCCTCGAAACATAGGAAAATCCACGAACCCTTCATTTTATCGGTCAAACTTTCATTGCGAATCTAAATAAACATAGTGTAGTACTATGTTAATGGGGTATGCTAATCGATTTGCTTGGGACCAATAGGCTAGTCAAGTAGTGAGCCAATTTTAAATCGTTAGTTTCCAACCGGTGTTATTACGATGTATACCGGAAATTCTAGGTTCTCCAAATATTCCTGGAATTCAGATAATTTGTTCGACTAGATCAACCACTAGGACAATGTCTGTAGTATCGAAATATGTCCAAACAGATTCAAAGTGTCTATGTGGATCATGCATGACCAATTGCCAAGTATACCCGATGTTCTAGGTTCTCAAAATCGTCCTGGAGTTCATTTGATTTGTTATACTGCCTATAATCGCATATCAGTCCCATATGTATTTTCGTCAATTTTGTGATAACAACGCTATCCACGATCAATTGGAATCTACTTTCATAGTATGTGTTAAAACTACAGACTTAATGTTAAACAACATCAAGTCAGTTTGTCCCATCAAGCAAAGTAATCGCATATCAGTCCCATCCTTAAATTCAATCGTGCAGAGGTGAAGTTGCAGTTCTGCTTTTCGAGTTTCTATATTTTTTGCTGATATAACATAACACGCAAACTTCAATCCAACTGATTTTAACCTGAAGGAAAGATTAATAAATTTACTATGATTTTTCAAATATTTACATGGAAATCGCACTTCGTAACTTCAACTGCCTACTTTTTCCATATGGGACAGATATTGGATTATAGGCAGTATACTAGATCAACCGAGACTGGGACATTGTCTGTAGTATAGAAATATGATCAAACAGATTCGAAGTGTCTATGCAAATCATGCATGACATATTGCTGAGTTTATCACATGTTCTAGGTTCTCCAAATCGTTCTGGAGTTCAGTTGATTTGTTCTACTAGATCAACCACGAGTGGGACAATATCTGTAGTATCGAAATATGTCAAAACAGATTCAAAATGTCTATGTGGATCATGAAAGACCTATTGTCAAGTATTCCAGATGTTCTAGGTTCTCCAAATCGTCCTGGAGTTCAGTTGATTTGTTCTCCTAGATCAACCAAAAGTGGGACAATATCTGTAGTATCGAAACATGTCCAAACAGCTTCATAGTAACTATGTGGATTATGCATGACCTATTTCCAAGTATACCAGATGTTCTAGGTTCTTCAAATCGTCCTAGAGTTCAGATAATTTGTTCTACTAGATCAACCAAGACTGAAATAATGTCTTTAGTATCGACATATGTCCAATCAGATGCATAGTGACTATATGGATCATGCACAACCTATTGGCATGTATACTAGATGTTCTAGGTTCTTCAAATCGCCCTAGAGTTCAGATACTTTGTTCTACTAGTTCAACCAAGACTGGGACATTGTCTGTAGTATCGACATATGTCCAAACAGATTTAAAGTGTCTATGTGGATCATGTATGATCTATTGCCTAGTATACCAGAAGTACTAGGGTCTCCAAATTGTCCTGAAGTTCAGTTGATTTGTTCTACTAGATCAACCGCGAGTGGGACAATATCTGTAGTATCGAAATATGTCCAAACAGCTTCATAGTAACAATGTGGATTATGCATGACCTATTTCCAAGTATACCAGATGTTCTAGGTTCTTCAAATCGTCCTAGAGTTCAGATAATTTGTTCTACTAGATCAACCAAGACTTAAATAATGTCTTTAGTATCGACATATGTCCAATCAGATTCATAGTGACTATGTGGATCATTCAAAACCTATTGTCATGTATACTAGATGTTCTAGGTTCACCAAATCTCCCTGAAGTTCTGATGCTTTGTTCTACTAGATCAACCAAGACTGGGACAATATCTGTTGTATCGAAATATGTACAAACCTGATTCATAGTGATTATGTGCATCATGCCCGACCTATTGCCAAGTATTCCAGATGCTCTAGGTTCTCCAAATCGTCCTAGAGTTCAGTTGATTTGTTCTACGAGATCAACCAAGAGTGGGACAATATCTGTAGTATCGAAATATGGTTAAATAGCTTCATAGTAACTATATGGATCATGTATGATCTATTGCCAAGTAAACCAGATGTACTAGGGTCTCCAAATTGTCCTGAATTTCAGTAGATTTGTTCTACTAGATCAACCAAGACTAGGGCAATGTCTGTAGTATCAAAATATGTTCAAATAGATTCAGAGTGGCTATGTGGATCGTTAAAAACTTATTGCCATGTATACCAGATGTTTTAGGTTCTCCAAATCGTCCTGGAGTTCAGTTGATTTGTTCTACTAGATCAACCAAGACTGGGATAATGTCTTTAGTATCACAATATCTCCAAACAGATTCATAGTGTGTATGTGGATCATGCACGACCTATTGCCATGTATACTGAATGTTTTAGGTTCTCCAAATCGCCCTGGATTTCATATAATTTGTTCTACTTGATCAACCAAGACTAGGACAATATCTGTTGTATCAAAATATGTACAAACTGATTCATAGTGACTATGTCAAATAAACCAGATGTTCTAGGTTCTCCAAATCGTCCTGGAGTTCAGATGATTAGTTTTACTAGATCAACCAAGACTGGGACAATGTCTGTTGTGTCGGAATATGTCCAAACAGATTCACGGTGACTATGTGGATCATGCATGACCTATTGTCATGTAGGCCAGATGTTCTAGGTTCTCCAAATCGTCCTGGAGCTGAGTTGATTTGTTACCAAATATACCAGATGATCTAGGTTCTCCAAATTGTCCTAGAATATCGTGCATTCATTTACAATAAATTGCCTCTAACTGTTTGTACGTTTTGATAGTAGCTACAACTTTTGTGAATAACTCAAATCTGTGTCTTTTATGCATGATGAACTAGAGCGAACAAAACTTAGTTTTCAATAATGGTATTTAGTTCTTAGATTTCGCTCATAAACTGCCATGAGCCTCCATTATTCAAAACTTAATATTTTTGAAATTGCAGCTCAGAAACGGAAAACATACATCGCTGAATTTGTGATATGTTGTGTAACAAAGATTGAATTTTCATGAAAAAATATAACATACAATACTGTTATGACCCGATTTTGTCAGTCTTCTTTTTGATTTTTTCTAATGTTCTTCGAAGCCCATGCTCTTTTTCAGTGATCCTAGGTAACCAAAGTATATCTTAAATATTCATTTTGAACATGAATTAGAAAGATTTGGAATTACGGTTATGTGAAATAATTGATAGATACAAGTCTGATGCGTGGAGGAGCTGACAAATTCCGGTAATTACTGTAGTACCTGCTTCCGAGGCTATGAAAATCGATTATAATCAATGTTTTTCAATGTAAAGCCACGATTAAAGTCCATATTCGTATTTTTACTAAAAACTAGATTTGCTAATCTTTCATTTGATCTGTTGTGTGTGTGTCATTCCCTACCCTTCACCCAGCTGGTAGCGTTGGACAAATAGAACTGCGAATGATTTGATCACATCTAATGCTCCGCAATGGTGCCCTTTATGTTGTGGAGATCAGTACTTTAAAATGGATAACATTTGAGGCAAGACAAGGCGTCCTCAACAAGTTTAAGGAAAAGGATATTCTAATGTCCACAACAGGTACAGCAAATCGTCACAGAGACGCCCTTATTCGCACTACCTAGTTTTTAGTTTTTCCGTTTTTAGTTTTTGAATATTGTTGCATTTATAAATGCATTTTAGGCTATGTATTGGAATAAATTTTCTTTTTATTAAATGGATGGATCCCAACAAATATTTGTTCCAACAGCAATGTTTTATTTGACCTTTTAACCCAAACAATCGGTTCAGTGTTGTTCAATAGTTATGATTAAAAAAAATAGGAAAAATGCTGATTTTTCGAATTACCGAACAAACATTGAAAGCTGAATAAGAGCTTGTTCAGGCAAAAATATGCTTCTTCAGGTAAAAAATAGCTTATTCAGCTTTTAATCAGCTCAAATTGTTTTCATACAAAACAAAAAAAAATTCAAAGACAGCAGCAACGAATCGGTAGTTTGACGGACTGCTTGTTGTATGTACAAGGAACGTTACGAAAGACCATCCGAGGCTGTCATAGCCGAACGAACAAAATACATGACTAAGAACGAGCTGTCGTGTACTGCATGGGATGGCAACGTTGTATGTCGTATAACAGCCTCACTGTGGGCTGTCGCTTATAGCTCAATCTCAAGGCTGTCGTAGGAAAAACAAAGCGACAGCCGTTGAAATACTGTCATGAGGCGGTACTTTTGGTATGCCTGGTCTCAACTAAGTTTTCTAAAATTCTTCGAAGTATCTGCTGTACTGTACTTAAAAATTTAAACGAAACACCCTGTACTTTTTGACCAATCTATTGAACTTATCCGAAGTTCCATGAGCTTTCTTAAAATTGCCTGAATTCGTAGGATTGATAAATGAAGGATTTAGATCCTAGAAGTTAGCTTCGCTTTGCTCAAATTTCCCATAGTACTCTAGGAAGGATTTAAACGAAGACAACATATCAAGAAGACTGGCAGCGCTGTGCTCGAGCGAAGGTGGAAGCAACGCATAAAAAAAATGAGCAAATGCACAAACCTATCTTCTGAGGATGGAACCTTTGCTATCCAATTCGTTCGGAGCATTTACCTTCGAGTGGCAGATGACGCGATTGTATCTGTCTCATGCCGGTCGTTTGAGAAAATGGAAGAGTTGCCAGTCTTCTTGATGTGTTGTCTTCGTTTTAAATCTAATACGACTCTTGGAAAATTGATGCACTCTACACTTATCACCCAAGTAACAATTTTGATTTTATGACGGTTCTGGAGACCATGATTTAGACTTGTAGCATGCTTTAAAACCTCGATAAAACTTGAAATGTTACTTGGGCAGTTCATTAAAGATAAGGAGAATTAAATTCCACCAATCTCATCGTGAGTTCTCATGCTGCGTTCTTGGTTTGGTAAATGGTCCACTATGCCCACTATGTTAGCATAATAGTGGGCTTGGTGGGCCTTTTTACCAAGCCAATGAGAACTCAAATTAGATTGGTCGAATTTAATTCTCCTTGTCTTTAATGAACAGAAAAGTGTAGAGTTCATCAATTTTCTAAGAGCCATATTAGATTTTAATCCTTCATAGAGTACTATGGGGAATTCGGGCAAAGCGAAGTTAGATCCTTCATTTATCAAAAGAAAACAGTAGAATTAATTTGTTTTTCGAGAGTCATTAGTTGTATGTGCAGCTATTTCACTTTAATGCATAAGGTGGAATTCGGGCAAAGTGGACCTTTTCCGAGATTCTGAACAAATGCCACTAGAGTTTCTTAATATTTTCATGCAAGACAGGTTGCAGTTTGACACTATATTTTACGCATTGCTATAGATTTCTGTACAGTTACTTCAATTTCAGCCAGGCAGTGCAGGGGCAATTCGGGTAAAATAGACCAATAATTGCAGTGCAATCATTTTGAATGTGTTAAATATGTTTGAAATATGTTAATCTATCCAGCAGGACACTTTACACAAAAGTTGATAAAATTATGTTTTTCGTAGTGTAGCAACAGCGTACCTTAGCGTACCTTCAAGGATTTTGAACGTTTCTCGTAAATTCCTTGTTTTAGAGTGTCTTACTGAATAGACGGGTGATTTTTCGAAATTCTTCATTAAACTTTCCAAAACCTCCACTAATGAAGCGTACCTAAAAATTAACCATACTTACTTATATAAAACTCTTTGTGTGACCTATAACTTCGAATTTGGATTCCTCGGGAATTTTTAGCCCGATTTGACCCATAAAACACATTACTTAAGTGTATTCTACGCTACTTTATGACCAAATAAGTTATTTTGAAACAAGCATATCGGAATACCCTTGAATACCTACATCCAGCTAAGAATTCTGTTTACCCCTGAATGTAGATAACCAACAAATATGGAAGAGGGCATTTTAAATATGTTTAATTATACATAATCAATCCGTATCGGTACAGGTTGAACGTGCCTCAAGGTAACTCAAGATTCATATGGATGGAGTGGATGATTTTCGAAGCAAATTCCTTGTTCTTGAAAAACTTTATTAAACCTTCCAAAACCTTCACCAATGTAGTGTACCTTTCGAATCTGAGGTCCATTTTTAACGTACCTAAAAATTTACCATACTTACTTATATAAAACTTTTTCAAATACATTATATGTGACCTATGACTTCGGATTTGGATTCCTCGGGAATTTTTAGCCCGATTTGACCTAAAAAACCTATTACTTAAGTGTATTCTACGCTACTTTATGATCAAACAAGTTATTTTAAAACAAGCATATCGAAATACCCTTGAATACCTACATCCAGCTATGCATTCTGTGTACCCCTGAATTTAGATAACCAACAAACATGGAAGAGGGCATTTAAATATGTTTAATTATACATAATCAATCCGTATGGGTACAGGTTGAATGCACCTCAAGGCAACTCAAAATTCATATGGATGGAGTGGATGATTTTCGAAGTAAATTCCTTGTTTTTCGAAAATCTTTATTAAACCTTCCAAAACCTTCACCAATGTAGTGTACCAATAGCGTACCTTCCGAATCTGAGGTTCATTTTTAACGTACCTAAAAAATTACCATACTTACTTATATAAAACTTTTTCAAATACATTATATGTGAACTATGATTTCGGATTTGGATTCCTCGGGAAGTTTTAGCCCGATTTGACTCATAAAACATATTACTTAAGTGTTTTCTACGCTACTTTATGATCAAACAAGTTATTTTAAAACAAGCATATCGAAATACCCTTGATTACCTACATTCAGCTAAGCATTCCGTTTACCCCTGAATGTAGATAACCAACAATCATGGAAGAGGGCATTTTAAATATGTTCAACTATACACAATCAATCCGTATGGGTACAGGTTGAACGTACCTCAAGGCAACTCTAAATTCATATGGATGGAGTGGATGATTTTCTAAGGAAAATTTAATTTTATGATTATTTTAGGGATGTCCCGGGATTAAAACTCCCGGGGGTTTTGACATTTCCCGGGATCGCGTGTATCCCGGGATTTTTAATTTGAGACCATTTTACCCCTTTAAATCTTTCTTGGAATACCTTTAGCAGGATTTGACGTTATAAAGCTAGTCTAAACTGAAGAAAAGACTCAGTATTTGCAGTTTTTAGAGTCCTTTCTTGGATTAGTGAGCGGAATCTTGTAAAATGTTTACTCCTTCCGGACGGAGGAACTTCTATATGTCGCCGACTTCTATCTTGGCTTCCATAGCAAACCCTCGCTATTATTTTCTAACCATTTCTTACGTTCACAGGTATGCATTACCTTTACCCGTTAGTATGTAATCTATGTAATCCTAAAGCACGGCAAAATATTTTTTTTTACAAATACATTCATGGGAGAAATCATCCGCCATAATCATCAGGATCCGCATGGACTATTGTGAAATTTGGCTGACAAACATAACATCACGTCACATCAGGGAACTACTTAGATGTCAAGAGCTATTAATTTGATTTCAGAGAACTTCATAGAAGTTTGTGGAACTTCGTAATAGTTCGGGGACCTTCATAGATCTCCAGGATACTTCGTAGAATTTTAAACAATTTCGTGCAAGATGATTCCGGAACATCGTATGAATTATGTGAAATTCGTACAAGTTCAGCAAGCTGGGCAGAAATTCAGTTGTACCTATCAAAAAATTAATAGTTGAAGCTATGAAAAAAATTCGAAGTACTGGGAACTTGGTTGAAGTTGACGGAAAATCCCAGGAGTTCGTCGAACATTCTACATATTCAGGGAGCTTCATAGAGGCTTTGAGTTCAACTGAGTTTAAGTTCAAGAAACTTCTTGAAAGTGCAGGAATCTTCGTATAAGTTCAGGTCGTGAAATGTTAGATAACTTAGTTGATATTCACGGATTTTCGATGAGTTCAATGAAGTTCTCAGGATATTATTCAAAACTTTTCAAATTAATCAAGCAATGTTCTGAAAATCTGCAACTGTTAATAAAGTTCTAATGACGTCTTTTAGACATCCTTACAAGACGGATGTTTGATTAGAGAGTATTTAAAGAATATACAGCTGGTCGGAGGAATTTTGTTCAAGACTTCAGGTTGATCAATTCTGGATCAACAATAGAAAAGGGCCCATCAGCATTTGTAAACAAACCGTTCGAAAGCCCTTTCCGCATAAAGCAAAGGCCGCCCACGCAAACGAACACCATCATCGTGTAGGGGAAACTTTTCCCTATCCGATGATAGTGTTGGTTTGCGTGGGTGGCCTTCGCTTTGTGAGAAAAGTGCTTTAGAACGGTTTGTTTACAATAATGATGGGCCCTTTTCTATTGTTGATCCAGAATTATTCTTAAGATATTCAACTGATCATAAAATTGAAATTACGTCTCCAGATAGTCTCTCAAGATTGGTGGTTGGTCAGATATTAGTGAATTCAGGTTGATCAGGAAATTTGAAGATCTTAAACTGGTCCAACATTCAATTGGTTCTCTCTCAAAATGCCAGATCGGTTAGGAAGTACTTAAAAGATCTCCAGCTGATCGAAGATTTCAATAAAGTCCTCTAGATATTTTCCAAGGCTTCAGGTTGATCAACTATTATTGTGGAGATATTCTCTCAAAACTGCACGTTGATTAGGAAGTATTCAAAAGATCTAAAACTAATCGAAGATTTCATTGAAGTCCTGTGAATATTCAAGTGGATCAAGTTTTGTTCTGAAATGTCCGATTTAGGTTAAATTATTCATATTCCACATATTGAACAAGAAGCTTGAAATATGAAGTCAAAAACTTCATTTAATCATCAAAAATTTTCATATGTCAGCTTTAAATTAAAAAAAAAGTCTATCAGACGTCTTCAGCTTCCGCATGTCTTCAAACAACTTCACAAATCATGAAATGTCATCAAAATGAAGATATGTCTTCAAATCTGGTGTCCTTTTTTTTAATCATTCTTCGAAGGAGATGAACAGTGAATTAAAGGAAACTTACATTTCAGAACATCGTTTAAAAAAATAGAAACATACGACTATTAAAACAATTTACTAACTTTTTCACTTCCCGGGATTCCCCGGCATATCAAATAAATATTTTCCGAATCCCGAGATGGTGGAAACCGCTGGGAAATGGAAGCTCTAATTATTATTTTGCACGTACATCAAATCGAGAAGAAATCAGTGTTCACTCAAATTCGTCTGTCGACAGAAGCAGGCCACTCTCGATGTGTGTCACGCGATGTGTGTCGGCTCTGTAAAGTTAAATCGATTGAGCTTTTTCAAATAAATTAAAGAACAAAACAAAAATCAAAAAGAAAATTCATGTGGAATGCTAGCTTCTAGCAAGGGCACGATAACTTACAAACAAACCCCTGCAGCCGTACCTCTGATCCCGTCCTCCGGTCCGAACAACCATTTCCCTTACTGTAACCGAACAAACATTTCCGAAAGTTAGCCTGCCAACAGCCCTCATAAACCGGTACATTTTATTGCTGTCTGCCTGATAAAGAGCGTAATATCCTACCTGTTGCCGTTTTCCGATATGTTTTCGTAAAATTTAGCCGTTTGTTTTGACAGACACCCTCACTCGCACTTCACCCTTCTAATGGGTGGCGCCAAACGGCATGTCGTTTTGTGGCAATTCATTATCCCAGCTCTCTCTCCCATTGCGTGTTTCCTTGACTCTAAAACGATCAAAAACGATAAGTAGCACTTTTAGGCAATCTCCTCGCTCGAAGTTGGCCATGATTTATCGGTCCCGCGACGCCGCAAGTGCTTTTATGAACTATAAAACAACAACAAAGTAGTCCATGGGAACGGTCGATTGTGTGGGTCCGTCGTCGAAAGACCCTGGTGGTTGTAATTTGAAACTTTGAAAGGACAACAACCGAACACGAAAATTCCTGGGAAGAAAACCCCGATCGATCGATACATGATCGTGTCTGCTTCGTTCCGAACACATGTGATGTTTTTTTCCCCCCGTAAGGATAATAATGGCGACCACCGCCGCATCCGTCTTTTGTCTTTAAGATACTGAGTTTCGGCCGGGGGCCCCCGGGAGAAAGGATTAGGTTTCCTCCAGAGCAGCTCTTCCCCAGAAGTTGGTTAAACAAAGACCGGGGAAAAAATATCCAATTTCGCGTGATGGTTCGGTGAAATTTTTCGGACCGAGCAGGGTTATCTGGGTTTGGTCGATTGAAATCGATTCGATCATCATCAACGGCATCATCATCATCATGATGGAGGTTGCGGTTTTTGGTTCGATACTGAGGCCGCCGCTACAATTTCCTTGGTCGAAATTAGGCGGGCGATCAATCAAGTTTGCCTTGAGCACAGTAGGCTGTGAAAATGATTCGGTAGCAGTCCGACCCGGTCGTTATGGCGAATTTTCGGTCCACTTTGGCTGGAGGACCAGTTTTCCGTTTCGCGTGAGAGAGCCGCGCGGCGATCAAGGAAGATAGGGACCAAAAGTCAGAAAACAATCGCACCACCTGCAATCGGATGATCCGGACTGGAGGAGGAAAAGAAGAAGGTCCCGATGAGAAAACACGAAGGCATCGGATTTCATGCTCGCTTTTGTTTTCCCAATCCCATAAATGCCCTCATTTGCTGTTGTAGCCCTCGACCGAGTGCAGTCTATCACATGCAGCAGCATCTATCTTCGCCTCAAGCCCAGAAAAGAGGAAGAAACCACGGAATCCCAAACCCACCGTTGGGAAAAGCGAGAAGATCAAGGAAACATGTGTTTCGGACCGTAATTTATTCGAAACAAAACGACTGTTTGATGGGAATTTTCGTTGGTTGCTTCGCAGCCTTCCGAGGAAAAAACTGACCTCGTTTCGCTGCAAGATATTACTTCACACGTTTGTAGTTTTGTTGTTGGGTCGCTCCGCTCCGCAAAACGCAGCAACCCACTGACTAGACGACGACGAAAGCGAAACTAAGCTGGTTGGCTGCGTGCGTGGGTGCGTGCGATTGGAAGTCAGTCACCAATATGGCGCGAATCTGGGAGCCACCACTTCGCGACTTCACCGATCGACAACCTTCGGACGAGGCGTCGCTTACGGTCGTGATCGGCACCGTTAGGTTCGTCTCGAGTGAGCTCAGTTCGGCGCAAGACCGGTTGGAGACTGGAAAAGAAAAAAAAAAAAGAAAAATGATTGATTAGGTTGGCTGGTCGCGGCCTACGCTGATCGAGTCAACGAGGCTTCTCATCGGGGCGATGACAGACTGCTGTGATTCCCTGGAAACCAAGCAAGGTAGATGGAGGAAGAACGAAAAAAGAAGCCCGACAACCTGAACGCAACATATGTTTGATTTACGGACGATTCCTTCGGGTCTCCCGGGAGTTGGAAAGCGAGGATTTGTTTAGAAATTGAATCGTTTTTTATTCGTTTCTTTGTTCTCGATGCGCTGCATCCCTTTGGAGTAGTTGCTGTCGTATTTGAACGTTCCATACGAACATGTTCGTCTTCTCTTCTGTGATCATTACATCTGGTTGCTGTTCGGCCCTTGGGACGGTTTTCGCGGGATGAACAAGAAGAAACAAAAATAAATTAAAAATTCACTTCTTCCCTCGCTTGCTGCGGCGGCGATGGTTGGTCGTAATGACTTTTTTGGGTTCTCTGCAGTACCCAGGGAAAGACACACGAAAACATAAGGCACAAATCGAAGAAGGCCAGACGCGCTTAAGCAAAAGAGCCTCCGCCGCCGTCTTCGATGGTTGCCGTTCCGTGTGTGCATACATTTCAAACATTGCACACTCTACGACGAGAGACACGGATTCTACTCGCCTCCGCCACTTGAGTGGTGCGCCTCTTCTTGGTTTCCCTTTTTTGGACTGTGTTTTGTTTGTGCGATACAGGTCCTATGTGTGCGGTGTAGATGGATGGTCGTCGTCGTCGTCGTCGTTGGTCTGGGCCAGCCAAGGGATAATGGGTTTTCGGTTGGATGGCGATAGGCACTTGCAATGCTTGGATGAGGACGTGGGTAAATAGAACAAAAAAGGGCCAAACAAGTTGACGGGTCGGCGATGCGGCATGGCGGTCCTTGCCACGCTGGATCAAGTGTGAGTCGATTTTGAGCAGCAAATTGTGACGAACTTAAGGGAAGGGTCTTCTGGAGTCGTTGCATCAATTTGCCAAAATTCTAATGGGTTAGTTAATTTAAAAAAAATGGCTTCAGCGGGCCTTCCAACGCTGCGTTAAATGTGAGTTGATTTGTATTTCGAATTTCAGAATAGTATCAGCGCTGCAATAATGGTAGCTTCGATGCGTCGATAAGTGAAAGGCACTGCTTTATAACTTTTTGAGGACCGATAGATGAAATGTTCTACAAAGTTGTACAGTTTTCTATCTTATGACCACACAATATTTGTCGATTTCCACCACTGGGTGTCGCTAGTGACTTCGTAGCTATAGCTGCGTCGATAAGTGAAGGATGCAACTCAAAACTGATACTTTTGAGGATCGATAGATAGAGCTTTGGAATGTTGTACAAAGTTGTCAGATTATCAATTTTCCACCTTCCGGTTTTGTAAATTCCAAGATGATGACTTCCGGTTTGTGGAAAACTGTCAAGCACCCTACAATATGGGTATTTTCGAAATGGGACGATATAAAAACGCAAATCGATGTTTGATGCCATTTATAATCCATTATGGTGACTTCCAGTTTTCTGAAATCCATGATAACGACTTATGGTTTGTGAAAAACTGTCATATACACAACAATATGGATATTTTCAGAACGGAGACGACGTGTAGCAGCCAAAAATCGATATTTGGCGCCATTTTGGAATCCAAGATGGCGTCTGTAGGTTTTCTAAAATCCAAGATAACTCTCAAATATCCAACAATATTGTTATTTTTGGAACTGGGACAACGAGTAGAGGCCGGAAATCGATGTTTGATGCCATCCTGGAATTCAAGATGATGACTTCCGGTTATAAAAATAAACTTTTAAATACCCATCAACATGGGAATTTTTGGAACAGGGACGCCGTGCAGAGGCCGGTAATCTATGTTAGATGTTTTAGTTAATCCAAAATGATGAAATCCGGTTTTCTGAAGTCCAAAATGGCGTTTTCCCGTTTTTTTTAAACTGACAACATGGAATCGAACCCGCCAACTCCGACTTGCCTTTGCTGACTAGGCTTTGAGGCCTATGTAGAACCATAATCCAGAATATCCCAAACCGATTCTACGGTGGCCATGCAGCTATGTGGTTGTCATTTTGAGTGCCGTTGGCCATATTTCATCGAGTAGATGTGATTTGATATGGGTATAAGATACATCAAATTTGACCATGTGGAACCATAATCCGGAAATTCGAAACAGATTCCAAGGTAAGAATGAATGTTCTCAATCATTTCCGGGAGTTCCACTTAAAAAAATCAATATGTTGTCGCAATGATAGGTAAGATATATGATAATGTTTAAAAAAAGACCCCCGTTCCAAAACATTATTTAATATATAAAAAAGAAGGAGGGGCTCACCAGAATGATTTAAGGATCATTGAAATCGGTCATGCGGAGATAAATAAATTTAAAATAAAAGTTTGTCCCGGGCTTTTACGGGTTAAGTGCCTTAACAATCTTAGTCGTATTTGAACACTTTAAGAATTCCTTGAACGTCCCTGAAGTTCTCGAAAATTTCCACTGAAGTCTCCGAAGGTTACCTCAAGTTTTCACAACATTCCTCAAATATAGGGAACTTCCCTGAAGCTAACGGAATTATTATAATTTTTTTTGACACTTTCCCTAAAGTTCTGGGCATGAAATGGAATTCTCGAATCTTCACTGAAAATCGAAGAATAGCCAAGGAGTTCTCTGAACTACCCTGAAAATCTAGGAATAGTAAAATAATTCTCGGACCATCCCAGAAGTACTACGGACTGTGCAGGACATTTAAAAAATTCCAGAGCTTCCCGGAAATTCCGAGAACTTTCCTGAAGATCTGAGAACTTCCCTCAAATTCAGTGAACTTCCAGGAAATTCCTAGAAATTCAAAGAATTTCTGAAAGCTTCATATAATTACCGAGACCTCCCACAAGTGCCGCGAACTTCTCTAAAAACCATAGAACTTCCCTTAAAATCCGAAAACTTCTCAAAAATTCCAAAGATATTAGAGAACTTTTCAAAAGTTCCGGTAATTACTCAGAAGTTCTGAGAACTGCACATAAGTTCCAGGGACAGCCCATACATTTCTAGAACTTTACAGAATATCAAAAAACTTCTCAGAAGTTCTGTGTACTTCACACAAATTCCGAGTACTACTAGATCTAGATCTTCTAGATCTCGGAACATCCCAGAAGGCTCTTGAACTTCCTAGCAGATACGAAAACTTCCCAGAAACTCCTAGATCTTTCCAAAAAATCCGAAAATTTCCCAGATGATCTCAAAACTTCTCAGAAATTCTAAAAACCTCCTAGAAGATCCGAGTACGTCCCATAAATTCTGAGAGCTTTCCAGAATTTTAAAGAGCTTTCCATAAGTTCCGAGAATTTCTCAGAAGATCTGAGAACTTCCTGAAAAAATCCTTGTATTTACAGCAAATCGCGAAAACTTCCCAAACATTCCGAGAGCTTTCCAGAAGTTCCACAATCTTTCCAAAAGGTTGAAGAACTTCGCAAAAATCCGAGAATTTCTCCAGAAGATGCGAGAGCTTCCCAAAAAAATCCGAGAGCTTTCCAGAAGTTCCATAAATTTTCCAGAAGATTAAAAATTATTGCATTAGTTCCGAAACTTCTCAGAGTTTCCCGAGAACTTCCCCAGAAGATGTGAGAACTTCCCGAAAATTTCGAAAAAATTCTCATCAGTTCCGGGAGCTTTCCAGAATTTCCAAACCCGAGAACTACCCTCAATTTCTGTGAGCTTCCTGTAAGATCCTTCCATGAACTGTCCAGAAGATCCTTGAATTTCCCAGAAATGCCGAGATCTTCTTAGAAGAATTTCCCAAAAGATTCGAGAGCTTACTAGAAATTCGGACATACATTCCGAGAACTTCCCAGAAGAACTCAGAAATTCAAAAAACTTCCTAGAATATCCGAGTACTTCCCAGAAATACTGAGAGCCTTCTAGAATTTTCGAGAGCTCCAATAAGTTCCAGAAAATTCTCAGAAGGCCTGAGAACTTCCCAAAAAATCCGTGCAATTACAGTACATTTTAGAAGTTCATTACACTTGCCAGAAGATTAAAAAACTTTGCATTAGTTCCGAAACTTCCCAGAGTTTCCCAAGAACTTCTCCAGAAGAAGTGAGAACTTTCCAAAAATTTCGGAAACTTCTCATCAGTTCCGAGAGCTTTCCAGAATTTCCAAACGCTTGCAAGAAATTCCAAAAACCTCTCAGAAGATTTGCAAATTTCCCAAAAGATTCGAGAGCATACTAGAAATTCGGAGGACTTCCCAAAAGTTGAGCAATCTACCCAGAATTTCCGACAGATTTTCACAAGATGCGTGCACTTCGAAGAACATCCGAGAACTTGTCACGATTTATGTGAGCTTCTTAGAAGTTCCTTCCCAGAGGGAAGGATTCAGAAGATCCTATTCCGAAGATCGTTGAATTTCCCAGAAATTACGAGTACTTTCCATACATTCCGAGAACTTCCCAGAAGATCTCAGAACGTCAAAAAAATTCCTAGAATATCCGAGTAATGAGAGCCTTCTAGAATTTTCGAGAGCTCCCATGAGTTACAGAATATTCTCAGAAGATCTGAGAACTTCTCAAAAAAATCCGTGCAGTTACAGCACATTTCAAAAAATTCCGAGAGATTTCCAGAAGTTTGCAAGAAGATTGAAAAACCTCGCAGAAAATTCGAGAACTTCCCAGTGTTTCCGAGAACTTCCCCAGAAGATATGAGAACTTCCCAAAAATTCTGAAAACTTCCCTTCAGTTCCAAGATTTTTCCAAAATTTCCGAGAACCTCTTAGGGGCTGTTCATCAACTTCGTAGACAGTTTAAGGAAGGGGCATACAAATTTTAATTTTTTTGTATGGACAATTGTCTACGGAGGGGGGGGGGGGTTCAAGAATCCCAAAAAAACGGTCTACGTAGTTAATGAGCAGTTCGTTAGAAGATTTGCGAATTTCCCAGAAGATCCAAGAGCTTTTTAGAAACTCTGATGAGTTCTCCAAAGTTTCGAGAAAAGCCCAGATTTTCCTACAATTTCCAAGAATTTCCGACATATTCTTACAAGATGTGTGCACTTCGAAGAACATCCGAGAACTACTCACAATTTATGTGAGCTTCCTAGAAGATTCTTCCAAGAACTGTTCAGAAGATCCTTGCATTTCCCTGAAATTTCGAGAACTTTCCTAAAATTTCGAGAACATCCCAGAGGATGTCAGAACTTCTAAAGACTTCCTAGAATATCCGAGTACTTCCCAAAAATTTTGAGAGCCTTCCAGAGTTTTCGAGAGCTTCCCATAAGTTCCGAGAATTTCTTAGAAGGTCTGAACACTTCTAAAAAAAACGAGCATTTACAAAAATTCCGACAATTTTCCAAACATTTCGAGAGACTTCTAGACGATTCAAGAACTTCACATCAGTTCTGAGAGGTATCCAGAAGTTCCGAAAGCTTGCCAGAAATTCTGAGAACCTCTAAGAAGATTGTTCAATTTCCCAGAAGATCTCAGAGCTTTCTAGAAATTCTGAAGAGTTCCCCAATGTTCCGAGAAAAGCCCAGAATTTACGACAGATTCTTACAAGATGCGTGCATTTCGAAGAATATCCGAGAATTACTCACAATTTCTGTGAGCTAAGTTCCTTCCAAGAACTGTTCAGAAGATCCTTAAATTTCCCAGAAATTCTGAGAACTTTCCAAAAATTTCGAGTACTTCCCAGAAGATCGGTGAATTTCACAGAAATTCCAAAAACTTCTCAGAAGTTCAGAAAACTTTCCAGAAATTCTTAAAACTTTGTTTTTCTAGAAATCGCATAGTTCAAAAAACTTTACGATAATTCAAAAAACGTCCCAGAAATTTTGAAATCTTCCCAGAAGATGCTAGAACTTTCCAGATCTTCAGGAATTACCAAGAATGTAAGATATTAGGAAATCCCGAGAACTTCTCACATTTTCCTAGATCTTCCCAGAGTTTCCAAGAACTTCCCAGAAGTTCCGAGAACTTCCCACAAGATCCGAGCACTTCTCAGAAATTGCGAGAACTTCTCTGAAGTTAGGTTTTCCCAGAATTTGCATGACCTTTCTGAAAATTCTGAAAACTTCCTAGAAGATCCTAGAACTTCCCAGAAATCGCAGGACTGTCTCCCAAGTTTCGAGAATTCCGAAAACTTTGGAAAGTTTTAGACATTTCTGGTAAGAACCTGAGCTTGGTTAAGAAATTATCAAGAAAATCTGTAAAATACAGACTAATCTGTACATATGGCCCACCCTTACTAGGATCTTGAGCGGCTGATGCAATGATTGCACCCCTAGGGAAGGCAGCAGTTTGTCCTCCCACACGTCCGCTTTGTCCAGTGCGAAAATGGAAAACTCGTGTTTTCACACGCCAGATGAGCTGCCTACAAACAATTACCGCTCAAATGTCAACATCTCTCGTCGCCTTCTCACTTAATCCTCGGTGACATTTTACGAGGCGTTTTCTTTCAGCGGCTCAAATTTATTCACCGTTCACGAGGTGCATTTTCCGCTTTTCTGTGCGATTTAGTGTCTAAGCCCCAGCGCGCCTCCTTTGTTTGTTTTGACGCAGCCAAAAAAAGATCGAAAGTTGAAAAGCTGGCTGCGACCAGCTGTCGCGAGCGAGTTCTGCACCGACCGACCGACTGCCTGCCTCGCTCACTCAAGACAATCTGTTTATAATATTTGTTTACGTTCGGTGTCGTCAGAAGCCGGGAGAAAGAGTTATAAATTATAACGGAAAAATCCTCCTGTTCTGACGACTGTGAGAGGAAAAACTGGTGGATTATTTACCGCTTTTATGATTCGAAAATTTGCACAGCATTTTGCGACGCCCACACCAGGGGGAGGGACGGGATGGTCGGGCGGCGGTGAGGTTATAATTTATTGGCCTCGCCAAATTCCATCATGCTTTTGTTTTCATAATTCTGACGTGCGTTTGAGTCGGTTGGCGATGGCTTGCGAATTTGTTTGACGGTTTTATCGTCAATATGCGGTCTTTTAGCGGTCAAAACTCTTCGACAAAGACGATAATGTTTGGGACTTATTGTTCGGGACGAGCTCGTCGTTCGCGCAGTAGGTAGATTGTTTGTCTTCCGATGCAATCCGTTGGAAAGTTCTTAATTACCCGTCGTAAAAAGCCATTCCGGTAGGAGGACGATGGGACCGGAGTACTTACGTTTGTTTGTTTTATCGGAAAGGTGTATGTTTACGGCAAGATTCTAATTGGACGTTCTTCTTTCTTCCAACAGGCACGCGCAAGCAATGGAATTGGAGGCAGCGTACGAAGCACTAGCGGACTACTCGCTCCAGGAGGCTCCCTTCTACGAGGCACCGCTCAAGGTGGGTTCAGCCCAACAACCAAACACGCCTCAGTTATCCCATACACCACGGCAGCAGCACCAGCAGCTGTTTCAGAATCCATTTTCCTTCCGATCGGCCTTGTTTGGCACAGGTCGCAGCACCGGCGGTGGCTCAATGGCTGCGTCCTCGCTGATGATCAACACCAATGGCGGCACGGTGGTAGTAGGCGGTGGCAAGTTGATGCAACATCTCAGCAACTCCGGTGCCAATGTTCCACAGTTGCAGCAACCGCCTTCCCGGCCGCCGGCCCTGGTGTCATCCTCCTCAGGAGGACTGCTGAAGACCAAGAAGCACTTCAAAAAGTCTGTCAGCTTTCTGCCGACGATTGTACAGGTGAGTGGCTGTTGTGATCAGTATGCAGCCCGCGCGGTTGTCACCATTATTTGCATTTTATGGTAGCCATTAGAAACGTGATCGATCGCTCACTTGTGCTTGTATAGCTGGCGAAGAAAATATG
Source organism: Ochlerotatus camptorhynchus (assembly GCF_037179485.1). Taxonomy (NCBI): domain Eukaryota; kingdom Metazoa; phylum Arthropoda; class Insecta; order Diptera; family Culicidae; genus Ochlerotatus; species Ochlerotatus camptorhynchus. The sequence continues at coordinate 369,187 of NW_027040560.1, read as the reverse complement.
ATAAACAGGGGAGATTGTTTTCTGTTCACCATTAGGCCTATAGAATGGACAATCGATCAGGGTCGTCGGAAGCACGGAGGGCGCGGTCAGAATTAATTCTCGATGCAATTAGCTTCCAACGAAAAAGGAAGTTCAAGCCATGAAATATTAATCGCAGCAGGCGCAACAGCCAATTTAGAATTGCTGTTGACAAATGCCTCCTACGATTGATTGCATCATCAGCGAAAATTTCTCGCACACATCCATCGCATTCATTGAATGTTATCAGCTCCGCTGAGCGAGGTTTCGTCGTTGTTGTAGTCGAAACATCCGATTCCATCCTCGCGCTCGCGGCTGCCACATCGCTACGATGTGATAACACAAATTCAAAGTGAAACAAGATGTTATCGCGGTCGCAAATTCACCCCATGACGAGATGATGGTGTTGATGATGATGGTCGTGATGATGTCAACAAACAACGAACCAGCAGCAGCTGAGAGAAAACAACTCGAGATGAAAAGTAGGCGCTGAACACTAATTATGACAGTTGTCCTGCCCCTACCTGCCCCCGTCCCGGGCAACTGCGATGAGTCGGACGACGACCGGGCGACGAGTAAAATATTGTCTGGTCGAATTATAATCGCATATTTAACGTGTTTAATTATGAAGTTGTCATATTTTTACAGTCTCTTTCTCTGCGAGTGAGTGCGCGTATTCTTGTTGGTTGGATTAAGAGCGGCGCGCATTTTCAAAACGTGCGACGAGAAAAATGGGAAAGAGTTAATAACGAAGGGGTTTCTGCTGCAGCCGAAAAAAAAACGCAGTAGCCAGACGTCGGCAAGGTTCGTCGGGAGAAAGGTGACCAGATGTTTCGGATTTTTAAAACTATAGGGGAAAAGTTTGGAAAATATGGAACAATTGGCGTTGGCCTCAGAAAATTAAGATGGGTCATTGAAAATGCAATGAATACAATTCACCTTAAGGTGAAAGTGGCCTAGTGAGTAACTTCAAATTTTAAAAATGGATTTCTCTGTCTGAGACATCACTTCAGATCGGAAAAAGCTCCCCTCGGTTTATTTCCGAAATAATAAAAAGAAAGAGCTTTTTGCAATCTGAAGTGATGTCTTAGAGAAAACCATTCTTAAAAGTTTTATTTACTCACTAGATCACTTTCACCTTAAGTGGCAATTTACCTCGTTGAATTTTTATCCAGTGCGTCTGCTGTATGGGGAAACCTAGAAATTCCAGGAAAACCCGGGAATCCTCAAGGAATTTTATTTTTCGTTGAAAAAAAAAACTGGAATTCTATGGGAATTTTGAAGCAATTCCAGCCAATTTTATCGTCCTAGTTATTCACTTTTACTCTTTGACATAATAAGTCTGGAGTAGATTATATAATTATAACATTAATCCTTAAACCTTAATTGTTTTTTTTAGGTATCATAAATCATGAATAATTTCTTCAGATGTTAAACTTAGACAAATTTTTGAATCCCTGAACCTAATGAAATCAGACTTGGAGACATTTTCAAGAATCTGGAACGAAAGTAAATATTGAAGACCTCGAACATTGAATGTTTTCCAAGAACTCAGATTAAAACAAAATAAGGAACTTTCAAAAGTTTCTCAGCTTGTGGATTTTAATAAACTAATTTGATGAGAATTTGCAAGGAACTCTAGAGATCATTTTAAGGGAATTCAGAGGAGAATTCCAAGGGAAGAATTGTTAGGAAAACTTTAAGTTAAATCTGAGGATTCCAGAATTCTGAGGAGTATTTCAAGGTAATTCAAAAGAGAATCCCAAGAGAGTTCTGTCTAAAGGATTTGTAATGAGAACTTGGAGGCACTTGTGAGTAGCATTCCAAGAGAAGAAGGATAATCCAAATGGAATTTATGAAAGAATTCAATGACAATTATGAAGATGATTCCAAAGGAATTCCAAGGAAAGTTTCAAAAAAGCTTTGAAGTAATTTTCAATTATTCAAGTAATTAAGGTAATTTAATTAATTAGTTTAAATAAGAGTTTGAAGAGAATTCTGTGGAGCGTTTCAAGGAATTTCCTAGGCATAATTTTAAGGGAATTCAGAGGATAATTCCAAGGGAAGAATTGCTAGGAAATCTTGAAGTGAAATCTGAGGATTCCCGAAATTTGAGGAGTATTGCAAGGTAATCAAAAGAGAATTCAAAGAGAGTTCTGTCTAAAGTATTTGGAAGAAGAACTCCAAGGTACTTGTGAGTAGAAATCCAAGAGAAAAAGGAGAATCCAATGGGAATTTAAGAAAGAATTCAATGACAATTATGAGGATGCTGAAGGAATTCTGAGGAAAGTTTCAGCAAAGTATTGAAGTAATTTTTAAGGAATATTTCGGAGACTTTCAAGGCCAACCCTGTAATCATTTTAAGAGAAATTAAGTTAATTCAATTAATAAGTTAAATTAAGAGTTTCTAGTCGTCAATTCTGAGGAGCGTTTCAAGGAATTTCAGGGACTGCTCTTAGAGAACTCTGAGTGGAATTTAGAGGAACTTCCGATGATAACTTCACGAGCATTTCAGGAGATACTTTATGAATACTGAAAAGAGAGTTTATTGCAGGAGAATTCATTAGGTTCTTTAAGGGTATTGACGTAAATGCATATTGGTAATCTGCATTAAAATGGAACTGACCTCCAAAATTTCATTAATTTTGGTACACTGGAGCTATTTTAAATAAGTGAAATTACATGAGCAAAAATCACCATCTAAGTGTCCCTCGGTCAGACTTTGTATGGGACCGAGCTGCCAGTTTGTTAGTTTAGTGTTAAACAGTGAAGTTCGAAAAAAAAATATCACTGTGCTCAGAAAACGAAGCTCTTTCAGATGATCTGTAAAAACCGATATATTTTTAAAAAATTAAAGAACCGAACTCCTAGGTAATACAGCGAACCTAATTAAGAATTTTAAGGGAACTGTTGAGTGAATCAAAGTGCCTTTTGGAAATAATTTCTAGAGCATTATGAAGCAAATGGCAAGCGAATACCAGAAAGAGTTCTAAGATGAACTTCTGATGTAATTTTGAGATGATGCTAAGCAAATTCTTGAGAAACCTAAAGAAATCCTGTGAATAACTAAAATAATTCTCGAAACTTGGGAGAAAATCCTGTGATTTCTGGGAAGTTCTACGATCTTCTAGGAAGTTTTCAGGATTTTCAGAAAGGACATGCAAATTCTGGGAACATCTTCTAACTTCTGAGAAGTCCCCGAATCTTGTGGGAAGTTCTCGAATCTTGTGGGAAGTTCTCGGAATTTCTTGGAAACCCTGAGACGATCTAGGAAAATGTGGAAAGTTTTCGGGATTTCTTAGTATCTTACATTCTGGAAGAGATCCCGGAGCTTCTGGAAAGTTCTGTTATTCTGGGAAGATTTCGAAGTTTCTGGGACATTTTTTGAACTTTGCAATTTATAGAAAAAATACAGATCTTCTGCGAAGTTCGCTGAACTTCTGGAAAGTTTTCTGACCTTCTTAGAAGTTCTTTGAATTTCTGTGAAATTCGCCGATCTTCTGTAAAATGCTCGGAATTTTTGGAAACTTCTCGGAAATTAAGGGAAATTTAAAGAACTTCAGTTCTTGGAAGGAAATTTTTGGGAAGCTCGCAGAAGAGTAGTTTTCGGATGTTCTTCGAAGTGCATACATCTCGTAAGAATCTGTCGGAAATTCGGAGTAGTTTTTGGGCATTCCTGGCAGTTCTCGAAACTTTTAAAAAGTCTTTAGAATTTTTAGTAAGTTCTCGGATCTTTTGGGAAATTCGCAAATCTCGGAATTTATGGCAAGCTTTCGGAAATTGTGGAAATCTCTCGGAACTGTTGGGAAGTTTTCGGATTTTTTTTGGGAAGTTCTCGCATCTTCTGGGGAAGTTCTTGGAAAATCTGGGAAGTTCTCGGAGCTGATCCAAGGTTTTTGAATCTTCTGGCAAGTTTATGGAACTTATGGAAAGCTCTTGGAATTTTTGGGAAATTTTCGGAATATTTCCCATTGCATTGATTTTTTATGGGAAGTTCTCAGATCTTTTGAGAAATTCTGAGAACTCATGGGAAGCTCTTGAAAATTCTGTAAAGCTAACTGAATGTCGGGAAAGTACTTAGATATTCTAAGATGTTTTTAGAAGTTCTGAGATCTTCTGTGAAGTTCTCGGAATTTTCGAAAAGTTTTCGAAATTTCTAGTAAATTCAAGGAGTTTCTGAACAGTTCTTGGAAGGAACTTCTAGGAAGCTCACATCAATTGTGAGTAGTTTTTAAATGTTCTTCGAAGTGCACACATCTTGTAAGAACCTGTCGGAAATTCTGGGCAGTTCTTGGAACTTTTGAGAAGTCTTCAGAATTTCTAGTAAGTTCTCGGATCTTGTGGGAAATTCGCATATCTTCTAGGCAGTTCTCGAAATTTATGGCAAGGTCTCGGGACTGATGGGAAGTTTTCGCATCTTCTGGGAAAGTTCTCGAAATTTCTGGAATTTTCTGGATAGTTTATAAAACTTCTGGAAAGCTTTCGGAATTTTTGGGAAATTTTCGAAATTTGCTGTAATTACTCTGATTTTTTTAAGTTCTCAGAGTAAGTTCTGAAGCTCTTGAAAATTCTGTAAAGTTAACTGTATGCCGGGAAAGAACTTGGATATTCTAAGAAGTCTTTAGAAGTTCTGAGATCTTCTGGGAAGTTCTCGGAATTTTTGGAAAATTCTCGAAATTTCTAGTAAATTCAGGGATCTTCTGAACAGTTCTTGAAAGGAACTTCTAGGAAGCTCACATCAATTGTGAGTAGTTTTCAGATGTTCTTCGAAGTACACGCATCTCGGAAGTTCTCGAAATTTATGGTAAGGTCTCGGGGCTGATGGGAAGTTTTCGCATCTTCTGGGAAAGTTCTCGGAATTTCTGGAATTTTCTGAATAGTTTATGAAACTTCTGGAAAGCTCTCGGAATTTTTGGGAAATTTTTCGGAATTTGCTGTAATTACTCTGATTTTTTTAAAGTTCTCAGATCTTCTAAGAAATTCTCGGAACTTATGGGAAGCTCTTGAAAATTCTGTAAAGCTAACTGAATTTCGGGAAAGTACTCAAATATTCTAGGAAGTTCCGAGATCATCTGGGAAGTTTTCGGAATTTTTGGAAAGTTCTCGTTTTTTTCTGGGAAATTTAAGGATCTTCTGAACAGTTCATGGAAGGAAATTTTAGGAAGCTCACAGAAATTGTTAGTAACATTCTGATGTTCTTCGAAGTGTAAGAATCTGTCGGAAATTCTGGACAGTTCTCGGAACTTTTGGGAAGTCCTCAGAATTTCTAATAAGTTCTAGAATCTTCTGGGAAATTCACGAATCTTTTAAGAGGTTTCGAAAATTATGGGAAGTATTTTTGGGAAGTCCACTCTAAGAAGTTTACATATCTTCTGAGAATATTCTAGGAAGTCTTAAGAAGTTCTGAGATCTTCTGTGAAGTTCTCGGAATTTTCGGAAAGTTTTCGAAATTTCTGGTAAATTCAAGGATCTTCTGAACAGCTCTTGGAATGAACTTCTAGGAAGCTCACATAAATTGTGAGTAGTTTTCAGATGTTCTACGAAGTGCATGCATCTTGTAAGAACCTGTCGGAAAATCTGGGCAGTTCTTGGAACTATTGAGAAGTCTTCAGAATTTCTAGTAAGTTCTCGGATTTTGTGGGAAACTCGCATATCTTCTAGGAAGTTCTAGAAATTTATGGCAAGGTCTCGGGACTGATGGGAAGTTTTCGAAACTTTTGGGAAAGTTCTCGCAATTTCTGGAATTTTCTGGATCATTTATAGAAGTTCTGGAAAGCTCTCAGAATTTTTGGGAAATTTTCGGAACATGCTGTAGTTGCATGGATATTTTTTTGAGAAGTTCTCATATCATCTAAGAAATTCTCGGGACTTATGGGAAGCTCTCCAAAATTTTGTAAAGCAAACTGAATTTCGGGAAAGTACTCGGATATTCTAGGAAGTCTTAAGAAGTTATGAGATCATCTGGGAGATTCTCGGAATTTTTGGAAAGTTCCCTTTTTTCTGGGAAATTCAAGGGTCTTCTGTACAGTTCATGGACGGAACTTTTAGGAAGCTCACAGAAATTGTTAGTAGTTTTCGGATGTTCTTCGAAGTGCACGCATCTTGTAAGAATCTGTCTGAAATTCTGGGCAGTTCTCGGAAATTTTGGGAAGTCCTCAGAATTTCTAGTAAGTTTTCGAATCTTCTGGGAAATTCACGAATCTTTTAAGAGGTTCTCGAAATTTCTGGCAAGCTTTCGAAAATTATGGGAAGTTTTCGGTATTTTTGGGAAGTTCGCGGAAAGTCTGGGAATTTCTAGGAATTTCTATGAAGTTCTTGAATCTTCTGAAAAGCTTATCGAGCTTCTGGAAAGCTCCCAGAATTTTTGGAAAGTTTTCGGACTTTACTGTAAATGCACGGATTTTTTTTTAAGTTCTCAAATTTTCTGAGAAATTCTCGGAACTTATGGGATGCTCTCGAAAACTCTGGAAAGCTCTCAGAATTGCTGTGAAGTACTCGGGTATTCTAGGAAGTTTTTAAAAGCTCTGAGATCTTCTTGGAAATTCTCGGAATTTAAGGAAAGTTCTCGCAATTTCTGGGAAATTCAAGGATCTTCTGAACAGTTCTTTTAGGAAGCTCACAGAAACTGTGAGTAGTTAACGGATGTTATTCGAAGTGCACGTATCTTTTAAGAATCTGACGGAAATTATTGGATGTTGTCAGACATTCTGGGCAGTTCTTAGCAATTTTGGCAAGTCCTCAGAATTTCTGGTAAGTTCTCGGATCTTCTGATCTTGAATTCTGGAAAGCTCTCGGAACTGATGGGAAGTTCTGGGAAACTCTGGGATGTTCTCGGAACTGATGCGAAGTTTTTTAATCTTCTGAAAAGTTTATGGAACTTTTGGAAAGCTCTCGGTGGGAAGGGGGGCGAGGGGGTAGTTTTCAAAATTTGCTCGGTGGGGAGGGCGGGGGAAGTTTTAAAGATTTCAAAAATTCTGGAAGGCTCTCAGAATTTCTGGGAAGTACTCGGATCTTCTAGGAAGTTTTTAGAAGTTCTGAGATCTTCTGGGAAGTTCTCGTTTTTTTTTAAGTTCTCGGAATTTCTGGGAACTTAAAGGATCTTCTGAACAGTTCTTGGAAGGAATTTCTAGAAAGCTCTCAGAAATTGTGAGTAGTTTTCGGATGTAAATGCACGGATTTTGTTGGGATGTTCTCAGATCTTCTGAGAAATTCTCGGAACGAATGGGAAGTTCTCAAAAATTCTGGAAGGCTCTCAGAATTTCTGGGAAGTATTCGGATCTTCTAGGAAGTTTTTAGAAGTTGTGAGATCTTCTTGGAAGTTCTCGTATTTTTTTTTAAGTTTGAAGCTCTAGATCTCGGAACGTCCCTGAACTTTCGAAAATTTCCAAGCAGAACCTAGAACTTTCCAACAAATCGAAAATTTCTCAGAAAATCTCAGAACTTGAAAACTTCCTAGAAGATCCGAGTGCTTCCTAGAAACTTTGATAGCTTTCCAGAATTTTCGAGAACTTCCCATAAGTGCCGAAAATTTCTCATAATATCTGAGCTCTTCCCTAAAATCCGTGCATTTACAGCACTTTCCAAAAATTCCGAGAGTTTTCCAGAAGTGTCTTAAACATTCCAGGAGATTCCAGAACTTCGTAGGAATTCCGAGCACTTCCCAGAGTTTCCAAGAACTTTCCCAGAAGATATGAAAACTTTTCGAAAATTCTGAAAACTTCCCTTCAGTTCCGAGAGCTTTCCACAATTTCTGAAAGCTTGCCAGAAATTCCGAGATTTGTGAATTTCCCACAAGATCCGAGAACTTACTAGAAATTCTGCTCAGGATGCCCTGGGGACTTCTCAGAATTTCCGACCGATTCTTACAAGATGCATGCACTTCAGAAGACATCCGAGAACTACTCTTCTGCGAGCCTCCAAGAAGTTCCTTCCAAGAACTGTTCAAAAAATCCTTGAATTTCCCAGAATAAAAACTAGAACTTTCCAAAAATTCCGAGCACTTCCCAGATGATCTCAAAACTTCTTAAGACTTCCTAGAATATCCGTGCACTTTCCAGAAATTCAGTTAGCTTTACAGAATTTTCCAGAGCTTCCCATAAGTACAGAGAATTTCTCAGAAGATCTGAGAAAATCCCAAAAAAATCCGTGCAAATTCCGAAAATTTCCCAAAATTTTCGAGAGCTTTCCAGAAGTTCCATAAACCATCCAGAAGATTTCAGAGCAGCCATGAACTTCCCCAGAAGATGCGAGAACTTCCCAAAAGTTTCGATAACTTCTCATTAGTTCCACCATAATTTCCGAAAGCTTCTTAGAAGATTTGAGAATTTTCCAGAAGATCCGAGAGCTTACTAGAAATTTTGAAGACTTCCCAAAAGTTCCGTGAACTGCCCAGAGTTTCCGACAGATGCTTACAAGATGCATGCACTTCGAAGAACGTCCGTGAGCTTTCCTAAAGTTCCTTCCAAGAACTATTCAGAAGATCCTTGAATTTCACAGAAAAAACGAGAACTTTCCAAAAATTCCGAGAACTTCCCAGATGATCTCAAAACTTCTTAAGATTTCCTAGAATATGTGAGTACTTTCGAGAAATTTAGTTAGTCATACAAAATTTTCGAGAGCTTCTCATAAGTTCAGAGAATTTCTGAGAAGATCTGAGAAAATCCCAAAAAAAAAATCCAAAACAACCCAAAATTTCCGAGAGCTTTCCAGAAGTGCCATAAACCATCCAGAAGATTTCAGAACAGCCATGAACTTCCCCAGAAGGTGCGAGAACTTCCCAAAAGTTTGGATAACTTCCCATCAGTTCCACCATAATTTCCGAAAGCTTCTTAGAAGATTTGAGAATTTCCCAGAAGATCCGAGAGCCCACTAGAAATTTTGAAGACTTCTGAAGAGTTTCCGACAGATGCTTACAAGATGCATGCACTTCGAAGAACTACTTACAATTTCTGTGAGCTTCTTGAAAGTTCCTTCCAAGAGCTGTTCAGAAGATTTAACATTATTGAAAGTTGACCGTATTTGTACGTTTCTTTAAAAACCTGGAAATTTTCCGTTTCCGTCCTGGAAAAAATTGGAAAACTCAGAGAACATTATTTAGCAAAATGAGTAGGCACCCTGGTAGTGGAAAAGTGAACTAGCTTTCCGATACTTTTCTTTTACTTTGTACGAGTCAATAACACTGAAATAAAACTTGCTTATGGAATGGAATGATTTCGTCTACAAGTAATTTAAAAAAAAAATCCTTTTTTGGAATAACCTTTTCTTACTTTTCCAGGTCCAACGTCCTTCGTTGATGCTTCACCTAGTGTACAATGTTGTCTCTGTTTTGGGATTTTGAGTCCTCCAGTTCCACATTTTCATTGTAAGCTGAGAGTGAGGCATGAAATTCGTCGTACACTGAAACAAACTTCGATAAAAGATTCGAGTGATTTCTTACCCAGAATTATTTCCAAAAATCACCTTGCAGGTAGTCCTATATATTTTCTTATTCAAAATAAATCATCTCACCTTCCTCGCGAAACCCCTTGCGTCCCCTCGCGCTCGAAGGCGCACAGCTGTGCTATCCGGAGTAAATTTTTCATGTCCTCACTCATCGGAATCCCTGTTTATCTCCGTTCCAGCCCACGCGCTCCCTCGCAGCAGTGTGTCTCCGGCCGGGACTTGATCAATCGTTTCTCCGAGCAACCGTGAAAGAGAAAAACGCTCGTAAAAGATTAAGCCGAAGCGATTTTCCGCGGCATTCATTTTGCACCGTCCGTCGTTGTTGTGCATTTTGCACAACGGTGCGCGGTTGTCAAAATATTGGGACTCATCTCGGCAATAACGATATTAATTATAACGGTGCGCCGACGGGCGAAAGAAAAATGGCACCCCATCAGCTGGGGGTTGTGCCCTGATCGTCGTTCGTCGGCGACGTACTCCTCTTCGAAAACCCTTTCGCTTTCGTTGACGGTCGAGGAAAATCTGCCGGCTGTCCGGTCGTAAATTGCTCCGCAAAAAGTGACAGGTGAATCGCGCAAAAAAAAAAATGTCGCCGCCGTTGCATCATGTCGGCTTGCATCTCTGATTGTACCGGCCGGTTTCGATCTAGTAGGCAGTGCAGTTCTAGTGGAGAGTCTATCGATACGGAAAAGTCGTGGCTTGCTTCGAATCGTCAGTGTGTGCGACTAGTAGTTGTAGTTTTCTGCGTTTTTTTTTATGAATGAAATTGCGCGTTCGTGTGTTGGTGCGTGCTGCTGGGTGTCGATCGTAGTGTATCTAATTCATTCATAAAATTGAGCAGGCGAGAGCTACTTGACAGCGAGCGCGAGGGACGGTTGATTTGAATATGCCAGTGAGTAGGCGCGCAAGTTTAGGAGTAGTAAACAAAAAACAGCGAAAACAAAGTGAAATAAATGCTCCGCAATAAATGTGTGTATAATTCGTGGAATATACTAAACAGCTGCGCGATTCGTTGCAGCGCCCCCTTCTGGAAGCGATAAAATGCGCGCGATCGTAAACCGTGGCTAGAAGTGGGTCGTGAATTTGGAACTAGAATGTTATCGCGGCTCAAATTTCCCATGATTCATTTCCGTTCGATTAGCTGCTTCAGAAAAGTGTCAATATTAGATCGATCTTGATGTTCGAACATTCGTCATTTCGCGAGCCCATAAATCTCGTGGAGCGTAGGTCATAAAACACAACACTCTTAAATATAGTGTTATTTTCGTCATAAATCAAACATCCCGACCGAGACTGGGTATCGTTAAAAACCCGTATCGTAGCAAGCGTGGCAGTTCGGCAGCGTCCTGTGCCTACTTAGTTTTAGTCGCTCGACTCGATCCGACTATCCCCTCCCGTATCGCATCATGAACCAATAAAGATTATCCCTGCATGCTCTAGTCTCCAAGGGTGCTCAGCCGGAACCGCGTAAATAGACATAAAAATTATCATTATTTCGTTAACATATTTATGACCCCTCGTTTTTGTAGCTGACGACTTAATTTTGGAACCATCCATGCATAGATCATCATTTCATCCGTCATCACGACTTGCTCTCTCTTCTTGGAGACCCATCTTCCGCCGGCACAGAACCACTTGTAATGGGTGTACAGTAGTACATATTGACAAAGCGAGAGGTTAGGTTTTCCCCGTCATAAATTTAATGCCAAATTGTCGGCGGCTGTTGTTGATGGAAAAGTGCACTAATTTGGAAATCGGTCCGAGGGGATGCTCCTTGTTTGTATTTACTTCCTCTTTCGACACGGTTGCTTGGACCCGTGTCGGTTTTTTTTTTTCGGTGATGAAGATGTCAGTTTTGACGTTGCGTGGTAATTTGACACGGTGGCAAAGAAGCCGTTCTACAGGATGTAACAAAGAGGGTACTCAAAAGTTATCATTTTTCATCGAAATAAGCAAGAAGCGAACGCTGATTACTGACCTTCGTGTTGTTGTGATCTATTTCTTCCGCAGAGTCCCGATGGCGAGTCGCACATTCAGCTGAAACAGGAACCACTGGACGATGCACCGCACATACGGAACATCCAGAAGGTCCCGAGCCTGTCGGATCTGAGCGATCCGGAAGCATCGTTAGGTAAGTCGCAACCTTTTCTTAAATATCTTCAATGTAAACAATGTGTTGACGGATGTTTGTCCAGTCGAATTCTACGGCCTCCGGATATTTACAGCGCGCTGAGGAAGCGTTCGATCAGCATGATTTTTCTGATTGCGGATTTTTCCTAGGTTGGTTCTATTTCAATGCGCAGTTGTCGATTGGATGTGATGCGCAGTTTGAAAACTTCTAAGAAGCTGTTCAGAGAGGAAACAGTTCAAACAGACCCCTTCAACTTCATCGAAAAGAAGGTCACAGAATAATAGCAGCGCTTTTTTTTCAAAAGTTAGAAGTTGTTCAACGAACTGTAGTACACTGTAAACAAATATCATCCTCTGATCGAATGAAACCTTAGACCATTAAAATTGAAACATCGAAATCGCTTTTTCGAATGATAGCTGCAACCGGATGATGGTTGTTTTGAAATCAGTTGATGTTCCTCTCTAATACAGGTTTAACATTGTTATGAGAAGGGATAGAGCCGGGAAACCGAAGTTTTTCTATTCCGTAGTGGAGGAAGTTTGCACTGTAAAGTTTATTCGATTGACCCTGTACAAATAAAGTAATTATGAAAAAAAAGAAAGAGGTTGTATCCAAGACACAACCGTAGATTTGACGTAGCATTACGAAAGGTTGTTTTGATGTGATAGCAAATGTAAAGCAAATATTAAATTGATGTCATATCTCGTTATCGCGATAATATTCATTATCATAGCAACAGTTGCACATTCGTGCAATTTTCAAAAGTGACCTTTTGAAATTTGATAAAGCGTTCATTTTAGAAGATTCATAGATGACATTCCAGTCGATTGGCTTGTTTAGAATTAATATCTATCCGCTATTGATAGAGCTATAAGTGGTCAAAAACTGACCAATTTTCGTAACGCGGTCAATTTTGGTTTTTTAGAAATTGCACCCCTAATATGTTGCCGAAAGACGTAATCCTACGTCAAAAATCAGTATGGAATTGTCAAATAAAAATCGTCCCTTATTTGGATGACAGTCATAAGGATGTTCATCGTCTGACGTCGGATTCAACCGTAAGAAAATCGTCCGAAATTCGAATGCATATTGTTAACGGGCTCGAGCAATGCAATAATCATTCGAAGTATTGCGAATGTTTTCGTTCAGTGCAGGAACCTTTGCATTGATAATGTCCCAACAATATTAGGAAGAAGCCAGAAGAATTAATTCTTTTTATTATTCACGCGTGATATAGATTTTAGCTGCTTTAGCGAAAAACAACGAGAGCGATCTTGCACGGAGAATCGGAACTTATTCTTATGAAAGTATTGGCTCATAGAAGATAAAAAGTAAAGCAGAAAAAAGGGTTAAATTCCCTTAAGAAATTAAGCGCGCTGTTACAAAGCTACTGGGCAAAGTAATTGCAGAACTACTTACATCCTCCTGTTCAACAAATCACAATGTTCGTTTTAATGGACTGGACTTATTTTTCCTAAACTTATCGCAATCTGTACACACTAAGATTATTTTACCGAAATCTTTGAAATTTTACCGAAATCTCAACAGCTGAACGTTCGGTAAACAGTTCGGTGATTTGTCACAGAAAACTGTGAACAGTCACCGAACTGTTTACCGAACGTTCAGCAGTTGAGATTTCGGTAAAATAATCTTAGTGTGTAAGATATTATTTTGAGGACATGTTTGTCAGCTTTGCAGATAATTCACTGCTATTTTCCCATTCCAAAAACAGCTCGGCTTAATGTGCTCTTCCAACATACGTTTCTGACAGGACTCATAATTCATAAATAAACAAAGCAATATTGCACAGTCTACCAGCATACTGAGATAGATTCCATCTACAGTTCAACGTTTGACCGCTAGGGAACACCACCCAAGTAACATTGCAGATTTCATCGCGGTTTTATAGCATTCTACAAGTCTAAATCATGGTCAACCAGAACCTTCATAAAACCAAAATTGTTACTTGGGCATGGTAGCAAAAATGGCATGTCTCCTGTGATTTGTATGGCAAAACTGCCCACATGACCATCTTGATAATCGAATATCTTTGTACTATCGCTATTTATGGGTGACATTTATAGGCGAAGCTGACTGAATGCAGTAATATGAATTAGGAATTCTGCAAATATTTCGAATTCTATAAGAGCTACAGTATTTCAGTATTGCTAAAAAATCATTATTCTACAAGAATTCGCCCCAGGAACTCTACATGAAGTTCTCCAAGTTATACAAGAAATCGCCTCAGGTATTCCACAAAAATTCTATTTATAAAATTTTCCTGGATTCCTCCGCACTAGAATTACTTCCACAAACTTTTAAAGATTTTTTTCACATTAATGTCCGCCAGGAATTCAAAAATATTTCATCTCCAAAATGTCCTCAATAACTATGTAAGTATTCCACCAAGTAATTTTATAAAAAAAAATCTGCCTAGGTATTCTACAAGAATTCCTCCTTGAAATTTCAAGGGAAATTGACCTACGAATTTAGCCAGAATTTCATTTACGAATTTTGCAAGAATTCCTCCAGAAATTCTACAAGAGTTCCTCCCAGAAATTATACGAGAATCCAAGAATTCCTCCAAGCAATGCTACGAGAATCCAAAAATTCCTCCAATGAATTATACAGGACAAAATCTACAAACATTATCTCCAAGAATTTATCCAGGAGCTTAACAAGAATTGCTTCGATGAATCCTGTAAGATTTTTTTGCCAAGAATTCCATACAGGTATTCTACAATAACTCGTTCCATGATGTTCACAATTCCTCAATGAATTTCTCCCCAGGAATTCTACAAGCAGTTCCAATATCTGTCTGACGCTCCACGTCCTCTCATCCCGGCACATTTCACTGACGACATTTCTCGCGCTAAGGGCCGGCATCTCCACTCGCACTGCCTCAAATCTTGGGCAGTAGAAAACCACGTGCTCCGGCGTTTCGTCTAGCTTGCCACACTCCGGACAGAGGGGTGACGTTGTGTGTCCAAAGCGATGCAGGTACTTCCTGAAGCAGCCATGACCAGACAGGAACTGCGTCAAGTGGAAGTTGACTTCTCCATGCTTCCTGTTCACCCAGGTCGAAACAATCGGTATTAGCCTGTGTGTCCATCTACCGTTCTCCGCTGCGTCCCACTCCTGTTGCCACTTAACCATCGACTCCGTTCTCACCATTTTTCGTACTCCTCTGGTATCTCTTCGCATATAGCATCCGCTGTCCTCCGTCAAGCTGATGACGATGGGTATCATACCGGCGATAACGCATACTGCTTCCGTCGCAATTATTCTGTACGCACTCACGACTCGCATGGCCATGAGGCGGAACGTACTGTTCAATTTTCTTTTGTTCTTCTTCGTTTTCAGCGCTGCATCCCAGGCTGGACCTCCATACCTCAGTATCGACGACGATACACTAGCCAGAAGTCGCCTCTTGCTGCTGCTTGGTCCAGAATTGTTAGGCATGATTCTGGCTATCGCATTGATGGCCTTCGCCGCCTTCTCACATGCGTAGTTGACGTGGCTATTGAAGTTTAGCCGGTCATCGATCATCACTCCAAGATACTTCAGCACGCGCTTTGATGCTATGGCGTTCTCCCCGACGGTAATTTCTGCTCGCTGAACAGCTTTGCAGTTACTGACAAATAGCACTTCCGTTTTGTGGTGGGCTATCTGCAGCTTCGCTCCTTGCATCCAGTTGGAAACCGTGTCGACCGCCTCGGTTGTCAGCATTTCTACCTCTTCTAACGTCTCGCCTACTACCGCAAATCCTACGATCTCAACTCCTTTGGGCAACTTCAGCGTTAGCACGCCGTTGTACATCACGTTCCAGAGCGTTGGGCCAAGGATGGAGCCTTGTGGCACAACCGCCGTGATCCGGATTGATTTCTCTCCCATGTCCGTCTCGTAGACTAGAACCCGGTTCTGGAAGTAACTCCTTATAATGCTACACAGGTAATCAGGAACACTCATTCCATGCAGTGCTTCGGCGATGGCCTCCCAGCTGGCGTTGTTGAAGGCGTTCTTCACGTCGATCGTTATCACGGCGCAATATCGATCTCCTCTCCGCTTCTGTTTAGACGCTTTCTCGGCACTCTCGACCACTGTCCGAATTGCATCCACCGTTGATCTCCCTTTCCGGAAACCGAACTGCCTCACCGACAATCCATGCTCACTCTCCGTGAATCTTCTCCAATAGCTTTCCGACTGTATTAGCAAGCATATAGGCCTATACGATACTGGATCCCCCGGCGGTTTTCCGGGTTTCGGCAGCAGCACTAGCTTCTGTATCTTCCATCGGTCCGGGAAGTGACCTTCATCCAGACACTTCTGCAGCACTATACTGAACATGTCCGGGAACGCCTGGATCGCCGCCTTCAACGCCACGTTGGGGATTCCATCCGGACCGGGAGCTTTCTTCGTCTTCAGTCCTTTCGCCACTGCTACGAGTTCCTCGTTGGAGACTTGTCTACCTTCGGTGTTGTCTGCCTCTGCCTCGCCGTACGGTGTAGGTGGCCAGGTCATTTGGTCGTGCTTCGGGAAAAGTCCCTCCACCGGTATCTTCGTTTGTCTGTCTGTCTGTCTGTCTGTCTGTCTGTCTGTCTTTTTTTTTTTTTTTTTTTTTTTTTTCTCTTTATTATAGAGATTTTTAGCCATAGGCTAGTTCATCTCTTAGTCTGTCTGTCTGTCTGTCTGTCTGTCTGTATGTCTGTCTGTCTGTCTGTCTGTCTGTCTGTCTGTCTGTCTGTCTGTCTGTCTGTCTGTCTGTCTGTCTGTCTGTCTGTCTGTCTGTCCGTCTGTCTTTTTTTTTTTTTTCTCTTTATTATAGAAATTTTTAGCCATAGGTTAGTTCATCTCTTAGTCTGTCTGTCTGTCTGTCTGTCTGTCTGTCTGTCTGTCTGTCTGTCTGTCTGTCTGTCTGTCTGTCTGTCTGTCTGTATGTCTGTCTGTCTGTCTGTCTGTCTGTCTGTCTGTCTGTCTGTCTGTCTGTCTGTCTGTCTGTCTGTCTGTCTGTCTGTCTGTCTGTCTGTCTGTCTGTCTGTCTGTCTGTCTGTCTGTCTGTCTGTCTGTCTGTCTGGGGGAGGGGGCTACGTACAATATAGCATGTTTTTTTTTAATTGGCAAATAAACTCTTATATTGAATCCCGAGCAAGACCGGGCACCCTCAGCTAGTAACTAATAAAATAAACCTCTTAAGAATTCCATTCCATCAATTCTTCTGTGAAATTTCACGAGAGCTCCTCCTAGGAATTTAACTAGAATTTCTACAATTATATAAATATTCAACCAGGAATTCTACGAGAATCCAGCAATCACTTCAAGGAATTCTTCAAGAAAAAATCTTTAAGAATTCTTCCAGGAAAATTACAAGAACTGTCCCAAGAATTTTACAAAAATTATCACAGGAATTCTACAACAATTTCTCCAGGGGTTTCACCAGCACAGTTGACTGCCCATAACGAACAATAACGCAAAGTTTCTTACACATTGAGAAGGTCGATTAAAAAAATCCATTTTCTTCGCTCTTTTGAATGGAACTGCTCCAAATCTTAAATTTGTTCACTTTTTCGCTATTTGGCCTGGAACTGCTCTCTACGAGAATTCGATAAACAATGTTTTTGAATAATTCCGTCCAAAAACTCCACCACACTTCTTCTTCTTCTTCTTCTTCTTCTTCTTCTTCTTCTTATGTTTCATCTTTTTTTGCATATCAAGCTTATTGCTTATCGCATATTAGCTAATTGCGTGCTCTCAACTTAGTGTTCTAAACGCACTTCCACAGTTATTAATTGAGATCTTTCGATGCCAATGCCAATGCATGAATTTGTATATTGTTTGGCATGCACAATCATACTCTATTCCCAGGGAAGTCGAAAAAATTTCCAACCCGAAAGATTCCCTTGACCGGACCGGGAATCGAACCCAGCCGCCTCTGGCTTGGTAATACCGTGCCTTAACTGGCTAGGCTATGAGGTCCCATAATAATTCCACAACAGCGGCTTTCAAATCTCTTCGTTGACCACTTAGATGAATTGCATGAACTCGAAATCCACCAATATTTAAGACAGATAAGTATATAGATGGCCAAAAAGCTCTAGATCACAAAAATGATTTTTTCAATAAGCCAAATATATACTTAAAATTGGTTTCAAAAATGCTTAAATATCTATCAAATACCAAAACGGTCAGAACACCTCCAAAATATATGTCTAAACGTAAAACTTAAAATCGAAAGAGTAGCTCAAAATATTTTCAAAATCGCCAAAATGGCTTTGATTAAAAAAAAATTGGTTTTTCAAAACGCCAAATCGGTCAAAACCTCCAAAACGCCAAAACCGGCCTTTTAAATAAAATGTTCTGAAATCAAATAATAAAGTCAAAATGATCTTAAATACGTCAAAATGGTTCCAAAATTGCCAAAATCAGTTTCGAAACGCCACATGGGCCAAAATGGCTATGAAATCATCAAAATGACCCTAAAATCGCCATTGAATGACCAAATAGCCAATCCCATGTAATATTCTTGGTTTTATTAAGGCTCTGTTGACCATGATTTAGACTTGTAAAATGCCTTAAATCCTCGATAAAACTTGCAAGGTTACTTGGGAATACATCTAAAAAAATGGCACTGAGCTTGCCGAACGGTTCTGAATCGCCAAGTTTAGCACTAAATTTAGTGATATTTGCTAATGCCATAATGAATTTGCACCACCCCTCGGTGTGTCATGACTAGAGATGGGCGATCCGCTCCCGAGCTGTTTTAATTACCCGATTCACTCCAGTGAGCTGATGACCAGCGGTTCATTTTTTTAGGAACCGCAGCTCATCGCAGCACACTGTTATCACAAATCTAAACCATTCAATCCGTCACTTAAAGCGAAATTTTTCAAAAAAGCACGTAATGCTCCTTTACGCATTGAACAGCCACCGCTTAATTCAACATGTGCCTACGATTACACGATCTTAAATTTCTACTATCCTCTCCTTCCATCATTCTCTCCAGCTTATCAGGTCAGCTCCGGATCCGAATCATCGGTCCGAATGATTTATTGGCATGACAGCTCTCGGACCCGTCCAGCTCTTCGGATCTTTTCTCTCTCGATTCTTCGCGATTCAGCTCCGGATCCGGATCTGAGCTGATGGTCTGGAGCTGAATACGATAATAGTGGGAGCAATTGTGCTGGCTGGGAGAATCAAGGTGGATTCCGTCCTGAGCGATATTTCACGCGCGGGGTGAGATTTTGCGAATGTACGAGATGGAGAGAAGTACTAGTTGTCTCTCTCATTCCAACGCAAATTCTGCTCCGCTTCGCTAATGCACGCTCAGATCTGAATACACCATTAGACTTATGATATCAGTGAGCTGATGAGCTGCGGTTCCTAAAAATGAACCACGGGTCATCAGCTGACTTTAGTGATTCGGGTCTATAGAACACCTCGGGAGTTCATCTGTAGATTTGAGCTGATGATCTAGAGCTGAAGCCGAGAATAGTGGGAAAATGCGTAACATCGTGTAACACGTCGTGTGACATTTGTGTCAAAATTTCTATAATTTCAAGGTGAGCTAAAGAGCTGTTCGAAAGAATCGACTCCCTTTAATGAGCTGGACGGGTCTGATACGCTCAGCCAGATGAGCTATTTTGCCCACCTCTAGTCATGACGCTTGGATTGAGTAAGGCTGCTTTACAAGATTTTGGAATTCTATAAGTCTCCGTGTCACGTTTGCCGAACTGAATTTAACCCTGGGTTAAAGCGCAGACAGCATATCAAGAAGACTGGCAACTTTGCCAGAATCCAAGCTACAGATACTGTTGCGCTGCACTTGAGCGAAGGTGGAAGCAACGCATAGAAAAATGAGCAAATACAGAAATCTTTTTGCTGAGGATGTCATCTTTGCTATCAAATCCGTTCGAAGCATTTATCTTCGAGCGGCAGATGACGCGATTGTACCTGCCTCATAGCGGTCGTACGAGTAAATGGAAGAGTTGCCAGTCTTCTTGATATGTTGTCTTCGTTTAAAGGTAGCAGCTCGAAAATCCCTACTATCGACTAATAAAATTGGAACACAGCCAAAGAAATTAATTTCTAAGTTCGAAAATTTTGTCAAGTAAAAGAACCTACACAAGCCTCAGAATCTTAAAAATATTTTTAATCCCAGAATGTTGCCGATTTATCGTAGTCCAAGAACATTTGTCTGGACATGAAATGTAGAATTTGCCTACTTCCTTAGTCGTGAAAGTTTTTCCAAATCCTTTGAAATCTTCTGTGTTCGGGGACTGTCAGAATGCTGAAAACTTTCCCTAATTTCAAAGAAATTTTCCTAGGCTCAGAATGCCTGTTTTTAAATTTTCAATTTCGGAATCTTGGAAATTCTCTAGGTTGGGCACTCTAAGCTCGATAGCTAGAATTAATTTCCCTGAATTCGAGCTTGAATTATTATCAATATTTTAAACTTAACTTTTCAATTCTAAAAGTTTGCCCTATTGACCCACCTAGCTACGCCCATGTTTCTGCATTTTATCAGATAAATTTGTTGAAATTTCATTGAAAAAAAAATATCTTCTATCTAAATTCGTTTTACTGGCAACACTGTACTAGTTGATATTACTCGTTGAAACGAAGAGCCTCGATTTGAAATTGATATTTACCTTGAGATGGCTCTGTATCTCCTCAATCTTCCGTCAGAGCATTCTTACCTTATTTGCTGTTGATCATCACATGCAGGGCTGAAAAACACCTCAGAGCGTTAGAAAAGCAACTTTGTGAAAACATCTCACAACACTCGACAAAGAGTGTGTGGCTCTCCCATTTACTTCGCACACTTTTTTGCAACTAATCCATGAGAAAGCGATCCACACAATGAGCGGTACACTCCTTGCGGCGCAGGGAGCGAATCGAGCGAATATAATACAACAAGCGCTAATGTCTTCTTTGAATTCTGTGCGGACTTTGCTTACCACGACTGCATGCATAGGAAATGAATAGAAGGGCATAACAAAGAATAATTTTGTCTTTTAGCTGGTTTTCCCATTTGCAACCCTACACTAAATGGCGCTCTTTGCGTCGGAGCCGTCGGAGCGATGGCTACACATTGAGCTTTCGTTATTTCTGGGTTTGTGTCTGCCTTCTCCTCTCCGCTGCTTTAAGTGAACCCTACACGATTGCTTTTATTGACAATAATCGTATTGTCAATACATTCTATATTGACGTCAATACATCGAGATTGACAATATTTCTGAACTCACATCATCAATAGTATTGTCAATAATTCCCCTTCGCGTCAATACATTGATGCGTGTGGGGTTTGCTTTACACTTGCGCAGGGTGAAAGACAAGCAAACTTCAGTACATTGCGCACATTGAGTGATCAGATGACAGCCCTGATTACATGAATTTCAAACTCGACCTTCTCTGATTTGCATGGAAATTTTCATAAATGTTTGTTATGCTCAGTCATTTACATTTGAGCAAAAATTCGGTCATTTTGACTCTCGCAAAAGATTATAAAATGGCGTATTTGATATTGTTCAACAAATCTTAAGTCGGAAACATCTGTTTCAATTGAAATAACGTCTGAGACAAAGCTTCCTTTTCAGGAAAAATATACACGGAAAAAAACCTTGTAACTTTGGGTAAAGAATAAAAAAAAAGATCTGAAAACTTTAATAACGAAAAATTGGTATTTTCAATATTTTTTTAATATGTTTCATAAAACACTTATGAAAAATTGTATCTTTTATAAAACTTTCAATTTTTAAACATAAACTGTTTTAACATAATTAACATAATTTTGGAACTTTTTGTTTATAAATTTTTGCACACAAAACGATTTTGCAAATCTGAAAAATTGTGTTCTGTGCCAAATTTCTCAAAAAATTAAAAAAAAAAGTGTAAACATTTGTCTAGAAGCTGTTATTTTATTATATTTTTAAAAAAATTTAAGTGTTTATTAAAAATATCACAGAAGATAGCATTTTTCATAGGCTTTTCTATGAAAAATAATAAAAAAATATTCAAGGTGACTATTTTTTGTTATTTAAGTTTTAATCATCTTTTTGTTTTTTTTCTCTCTAAATTCCTTGATTTGTTTTTACTGTGTATTTTTTCCCAGAAAAATAGTTTTTTTCCTTCAACTTCTTATCACAAATATTTAAAAATATATTCATAAATATTCGAGACAGTGATTTTTTGTTATTTAATTTATTTATTTTTTACTTTTTACACTAAATCACATGATTTTTTTTACCGTGTATATTTTTCCTGAAAAAGAATTATTTGTTCCTTCAACTTTGTCTCAGACGTCATTTCGATTGGAACTGACGATTTTAAGTTAAGATTTGCTGGAAAATATGAAATACGCCATTTTGATTTTTTACGACACTCAAAATGGCCGCGAAAAAAAAAATCCCCAAATTTCTCTTGTCTAGAACTCGCAAATTTTGAATCCTGCTTTCTTACCCCAATTTCCCTTGGAAAATTTACCAGACTGTCTCCAAGCAGTTTACTGCTTCAAATCCACTGAACTGGCCGCACTGTCCTCTCGTTTGTCACTTGACACTGTACACGTTGAAGCAAAAAGCTTCGCTTTTGATACGCTTTCAACCCTTCTACCGACCTAATTCTGAACTTTGAATCGTCCGTCAAAGCCTGCTTATCTTTGTTTTACTGCTTTTCAACAGTCACCTGACCGCCGAGCAGGAAAATGGCTGCGTCCTGCCTAGATGGTTTATCCCGTCACCTTGTGATCGGTGGCCGTATAGGCAGTTGAGAATTTACAACCTACGTTTACGCAAAATAAAAATAAATTGATTACCTAGACGGCGATACTCGAACGGGATCCAAAATAAGCGACCGAGATTAGATTAGTTCACGTGGGCAGCAGTTTCGGGACGTGCACTCCGGTAGCCTCTGGAAAATAAGAGATCCCCTTGAGATAAGTTTTACTGCCTACGAGTACTAGATTCCACTGATGTCAGCACTAACTACGTGGGCTTATGGATTAGCTACCTCCGAATGAACGAGTCAGTTGTCGTGAACAAGCTAACCGGGAAGGATGACTGTGAATTGGTGTGCCGCCGTTGTATTGCTGGGACTAGCCGTGGGAGGTGCCAGTGCAAACTATGAACTGCTGCAGCAGTTCAACAATGCCTTTGCCAACTATTCGGGCGAAACTGAACTGGTGCTGCAGAATCTGCGCCAGTGGAATGGGGAGCTGATACAGGAGTTCAACCGGGAGTTGCTGTTGGAGTTAGGAAGGTTGGTACCGGCGATGCGAGATGCCGATGCTGCGTTCCTGGAGGAAATTACTAACTTTGAAGGAGTCGACGAGGAATGTCGGTATGAAGTGTTCTTGCTGCGTGAGTTGTACCTTGTTTTCCAAAACTGGGACATCCAGGATTGTGCTTACTACGCCTGGTTTGGCTTGGACAGGGACTCCAAAGGTCGCTTCTGGCCGTACCACAATCCATTTGCGCGGGAAAATTCCAGGGCCATTTACCAGGTGGTCCAAAGTCTGGGTAGACGGAACATCTTCGACGTAGAAGGTTTGGAGGGCGAGTTGGAGGAAGAGTTGGAATACTACCGGAACCTGCGGGACGGACAGACCGATTTGCTGTGGGAAGAGATTGCAGCCCATGCGGATGCCGCCGACAAGATCTACCAGGAACTGGACGAATGCCGAGAGTGGACGGTAAACCTTCAGGGCAGCGATCATAGCTACATCCGAGGATATCTGGAGAACAACTGCTTCTATGATCAACCAACGGGAACGACTCCCGATGTAACTGAGTCGACGGTTGTAACGACTCAGACGACGGAGGAAACTCCAGGAACGACCGTTCCGGGAACGACCGTTCCGGAATCAACCGTTCCGGAATCAACCGTTCCGGAATCGACCGTTCCGGAATCAACCGTTCCGGAATCAACCGTTCCGGAATCAACCGTTCCGGAATCATCCGTTCCGGAATCATCCGTTCCGGAATCGACCGTTCCGGAATCGACCGTTCCGGAATCGACCGTTCCGGAATCGACCGTTCCGGAATCGACCGTTCCGGAATCGACCATCACCGAAGTTTAGTGTTAGCCTTAGAGCGATACCGTAGATTGTATTACGTAACAGATGAACACGAAATAAACGATTGAAACTGTTGTTCAAGCATTATCGATAACACAGATTGGGAATCCCTACTTGTTTTTTTTGATAAGACATGTTCTGGTTTAGATTCGAACTCCTTTTAACCGTAAACTCAGTACTCGTTAGCAAACCCAGGTAGCATGAAGAGCACTGTATTCGGCTTCTTGTGGGCGGCAGCCGTTGCCCTGTGTTCGACCGTAGAGTCGAACTTTCTGGAAGACTTCCACGGGCGCTTCTCCACAGCCTCCCAGGACGCGGGACAGGAGCTGGAGTATTTCCGAGGGTCAAACAGTGCACTGATCAAGGAGTTCAACCGGGAGCTGCTGCTGTCGTTTGGTCGCATGATTCCGGCGCTCAGGACGATCGATGCAGAATTCGTCGAATCGCTCGAGAATCAGGACAATGTAACGGAGGAGTGCTTGGACTACGTGATGGCTATGAGGGTATTTCTGGTGCAGATGCAGAATCGGGATGTGCAGAACTGTGCTTACTTTGCGTGGCAACCGCTACAGGAGGACACCATGAGCAGATTCTGGCCGTATCACAATCCGTTCGCGAGGGAGTTTATCCGGGCAACGACGCAAGTCATTCAGACGTTGGGTAGAAATCGGTTGGATCAAGACCAGGAGGTCATCCGGAGTGAGCTGGAGGAGGAGGGTGTGTTCTTTGATAATTTGCTAGTGGGCCAGCGGCAGGTTCTGTGGGACGAAATAGTGGCCCATGCCGATATGGCGGACAACACGTACCGCTTGCTGGAGGAGTGCCGTGAAATGACGAAGCTGATGCAGCAATTCGATCACGAATATTTGGAAGCTCTGCTGGCTGATTGCGTCGAGAATAGCGATTAACCTTCCGAATCAATTCAAGTACGCCACGACGACAAGTTCAGTTTAGATTAGATTAGCCATTTGCTCTCCCATATCTAGGAAACAACGAACGCCTTTTGACCACCATCATTTTAATTGAGTGAATCTGTCCGAAAGCGAACCAGTTTAGATACAATTTAATAGCTCCGACTACATCAGCAGTCATGAATGAATGAATGAAAAATGTTGGAACCAGCTGCGAACACCATCAGCGAGCGGTTGTGTCGAGTCAGAGGCAGGGCAGGGTAAAGGGTAAGATCAGCTCAAAATACAGTAGCTAAGTCAAGAGTCAACAACTGTTTCTTTTTCATGACGAGCGGAGCCACGGCAACGCCAGCCAGCGCCTACTCCGACCGTCCGTCCGTCCGTCCATTCGCTCGCACAGATGTGTGTGGTAGGTTCGTCATTCTCTCGTCTTTGACCGGCGAACTGGCGAGGGAATCGTCGTTATCGTATCTTTCCTTTTGGGGTCCAGTCCACAGCAGCATGCCTGAAGGTCGCTGCTTCTGCCGCGTTGTTCTGTCGCCTAGAGCTTCGGGGTAAATTTGCCAGAAAGAGGTCCGTCGATCCTCGATTGATCGAGATTGCCCGACGTACATGATCGTGCCGCGTAGATGTGATTCTTCTGCGGTATTCTCTAATAACGGATAATTATACAGTTCAGGTTCTGAGATATGTTTTCCCTTCTCCTGCTGGATTCGCTAATAGTCCGACCTGTTCTAGCCTACAATGTACCTGGACTGGACGCGGACCTCTTTGTATGTGTGTATGTATGTGGATCGTTTCTTGTTTAATAACATAGTTCTGTTTTTTTTTCGCTTCAACCACCTTCTTTTTCCCCGGACCTTACGAGTAAATTTGAAATAATTATCTTCTATAAGTGATCGCTTTTTATACCGCTGATGATTGCCACCAACTGGCAGGCAGCCATCACCCACCTCGGAAGAGCATACATGAAGAAAAATAAGCTATTGATGAGGCTATTGAGTAGCTAGTTTTGTGGCTTTGGATGGAAACGTGATCGTTGAAATGGGTTTTTTTTTTATGCGCTTGTTTTGTTCTCTTCATTTGCTGAGCCTTCTCGCTTATGCTGAGCGCTGGAAGGAGCGAGAGAGGGAGAGATTATGAAAGCCCGGTGGACATCTGGTGGCGAGCATTGGAAGTGTCGGTGCAGCTTTTTCCTGCGCTGTCAGGCAGTGCTGCGGATCGATCTAGTTGGCTGTGCGGATTTCTTTAGAGGTTGGAACAAATTCGGTTAGGTTGACTTGATTTCTGCTAGGATGATAGATTAGATAATGATAATTGGTAAATTGAGAGTTGGTTACTCGTTGAATTTTCATGGGTGCGCGCCACACCTTAAATTCACGGGAGTTTATAATTGTAATGACAGGGTGTCGACTATCAGGGACTATCAGGGAATTCATTTTTGGACCCTTTCTTAATCATAAAATATTAATTATAAGTATGACTGACCTCGCTAGTTTAATACGATTAAATAAGAGTGAAGTGGAGCAAGAGTATGCACACATTTTATAACCGTGAATCCATACCTGGACTATTTTGTCACAATCCCTACTTTACTACCCGGTGTAGACTGATGATGGTTATGAATTTCAAATGTTAAATTTTGAATTGGCAAATCAAAGTTGGCTCTCGTGGAGAATAGTAGAACTATGAAAGTGATGATGGTTTCAAAATTTTCTACGGGGAAGTATACGAGTGCAATCTTAAAATGCTTTTATTTTGTGAATGGAGCATTTTATTTAAATCTGGTTAGTGCTACGTTAGTAGAAAACTTCAGGACTACTCAATAGACATATAATACAGAAAACATAATTTCTTTTCAGATTTTTAGGTGTAAACATAGACTTCCGCTTTTCTACCACTGTAGCAGTAACCAGATATAAATAAAATGCTCCATTTTCAAAATAAAAGCCTTTTAAGATTGCACTCGTATACTTCCCCGTGGAAAATTTTGAAACCATCATCACTTTCATAGTTCTTCTATTCTCCACGAGTGCCAACTTTGATTTGCCAATAGAGTTGCGAACTTGTGGTTGCTTGATGCATGTTGAATCGTCTTCAAGCTTCCGTTCGGAAACTCATAAAAATAACCGTGCCATAATCATCGGAAATTTCGGGTCGTAATGCGTCAACAGGAGCTTGGATGGAAGAACTTTCTTGAACTCATCATAAGACTGCTGGCATTCAGAGTTCCACTCCCACCTCACTCCTTGTTTCAACTGCTTGTCCAGAAGATGTCGCAAATCGTGCATGTAGCAAACAAAACGTCCATGGAAGTTCACCGCTCCGAGGAATGAACGAAGTTCGGAAATGGCAAATGCATTGTGATATCTAATTTCTGTTTGGTAGAATCTGCATTTCTCAATCTTCACATGAAAACCATATAGGCGAATCCAAAAGAAACTAAGCGATCGTTTCAGCCCCTGGAGGTTAATAGGGGAACCCTCAAAAGAGTGATGAGGGTGGAAATTTTCACCGTGAAGCATAGGAAGAGGACAATATTTTCACCTTTGTTGATTAATTTATCCACCGCAGGTGCTTTAAATCATCATCCAAGTGGAATATTTTGTTTTTGTATCGGGTTTGCAGTGATCCGGTTGGTGCTTCCATATATTTGTGATGAGAAAAATTAAGATTTATTAAATTGTCCCAGCGGTTATGATCAGCTGGTGTGGTTTTTTCAGCTGGAAATTAGTTCAGATCTGTAGATAATCGATAAATACGACCACTCCCGGTGGAAATTTGCAAGTTGTGCAATAAAATGTACATTGTTTTGAGTTTTGAAAATCGTCATTATGATGTAAACAAATGGATTGGATGACATTTTATTTATGGTTAGCGCACTCTACATTGATTATGCATGGAAAGAGCAAACGGCTGAGTAGCTTTTCGAGTGATGCGGCATGCGGTTTCCAGTCCTTTCCGAAAAGAATCAGATCGTCGATGAAGGAACGAAGTCCAGCAATATCTGCGATCATGCTGTCTATCAAGCGTTGGAAAGGAGTTTCTTGGAGTCGTCATCCACTTCCATCTGTAGGTAGGCATCTGACAGGTCAATGATGCTGAAGATGGTGCTTACATATTGAGCTACGCAAATATCTCTTCGGAGGTCGGTAGTGGCTAGTGATTGGTTGTCAATGAATCATTTAGTCCCGTAGAATAATCTGCACATCCGTACACGTCTGTTTGGTTTCCGAACTGCTACAATTGACGCTGATTCCAAGATTCTGCAGACAGGTTAACTCAGCATCAACAGGTGGAACTGGTCGTTTGGGCAAAATACAGGTTTAGCTTCAGGCTGCAGGATAAGCTTCACCTTTGTTTTGTTGCAATGACCCAGTGATTCGTCGAAACTTGAACGTGTTTTGCTTGAAGTTCTTTGTCGAATGGTGGCTTGTCGTTAAATCCAATGCGGTTACATATTGAATTGAACGGTTGTTGAATGTTGAACAGATCAATTCACTAAAAGCACAGAACGTTGAGAACCGGAGCCGACGTGACAACACATCTTCCTCCCCGGTTCGCCGTACGCAGTTACAGCTTCTATTGATGGTAGCTTTGCTTGAGGCTTGTTGAGCATTTTCAAGGTTGATTCGGAAACCTCTGTAATGTCGCTTGTGGAATCCAATTGAAGTGAAACTCCAACTCAGTTTATAACAGTCGTTACAATTTTTCTCTTTCTTGTTTGATTCGCGACGAAAAGACTTCTGTTTTGGGCTGCAGAATTGCTTTTCTCCCCGTTGAAATGCTTTTCTTGAGATGGCATGAATGAGTTTCTTGACGCAGCCGCAGTACTCCTCCTTCTGGCCTGTTCGGTTGCAAGTCTTGCATTGATGTGTAGAAAACAGGCAATCACGAACGAAATGCATTTGGTTGCAATGCCAACAAGGTGTCTTGCCAGTTTTCTTCTCCGACACCGCACGAACTGATGGCTTCAAGCTTGATGGCTGCTCGATCGTCGTTGTGTCCGCTTTCAAGTTGACAATTCGTTGAAATTCGTCGATCTGGGTCTGGAGCGTTACTGGGTTTTCCGCCGTTTCGTTTTAAATGCGGGAAAGGAGTCGTCCTCGGATGTCTGCATAACGAGGCGCTTTTAATCCGTTGAATTG
This sequence comes from Ochlerotatus camptorhynchus, assembly GCF_037179485.1. Classification (NCBI taxonomy): domain Eukaryota; kingdom Metazoa; phylum Arthropoda; class Insecta; order Diptera; family Culicidae; genus Ochlerotatus; species Ochlerotatus camptorhynchus. The sequence continues at coordinate 340,468 of NW_027040560.1, read as the reverse complement.
GTCGATCTTGCAATTTTGTAATTAGAAATCTTCTACTACTCTGTTCACCATGCCGCCATGGTGAATTATGTCTTCGCCTTGCGACTTGAGTAGCTGCAAAAACCGTCTATGGAAAATTGAGGACTGCGTGCCAAATACCTTCTTGAGCGTAGAGATTGATCTTTAGGTTGCTTCGGAAGAACATTCGAACCTTAGCAGCGTCGTCCAACTTCTCTCTCGAATAACTCTGCGTAACGGGAAAACCACTTTTCAAACGTAATTCCGTTGTCTGGATCGAAGGTGAATTCACTGATGTTGGTTGATAGCGCTTCTAGAATCTGCTCAGTGTTTGTAGATGCTGGAACGACAGTCGCGTAAGAAGTTTCGTGAATTTAGAATCAAGAAGCAGTATTAGATTTTTAACAATATCTCAACAATTTGTATTTCTTTATCTAATTCAAATGGAAAAGTGAATAAAATTTGAAGTCATCTTTATCAGAAATATTCCATTTTTTGTTCAAACCCGATCAAAAAAGAGAGGTAAAGCGGGAGTTGTGCTTAGTCAGACAGAAATTAGATCAATAACGAGTTTTATCCGGTTTTCTGCATTTAAAAAAAAATGCCGTAACGTTTGTTTTTCATTGACATCAATTGCTGAAGTAAATTAATCATATTTTAGAGCACAGGGCTGGTAGCAGGTCACTTTTAAGTGGCTTGGTCACTATTTTCCAGTCAGTCACTAAAAAGTCACTATTTCCTTAAAATTTAGTCACTAAAGTCACGTTTTTACGGCTAATATTGAGAATAAAGGCCCGAACCCAATGCTGGAGGAAGCGGAACGGTAGTGGCAGTGGAAAAGCCCGATCTTGTCGGGTAGGAAACTAGTTAAAACCAAATTGATTCTGGTTAGACATCTTGGCTTTATTTGTGACAACTGTTAAACATGGCCGGTGTCATTCCGCTTCCGCCCAAAAGGGGACGTAATTCATTTTCAAAAATTCAAGAGATGGTTTTTTCGTTGAAAACGCAAATTTCGTTCATGAAAATATGGTCATTGCATTCTATTTGCCTACCACAGTGGACACATTTTCATTGAGAGAATTTCGGTTTTAACGAAAAAACTGCTTTTGAATTGCCAAAAATTAATGACATCCACTTTCCCCCCTAAAAGAATTTGCCTTTAAAAATCTCATCAAAACGCTTGATTTCGCAACACATTTGTTTGCCTCGGGCTGCAAGTCTCCTAAATAAAGAAATCCAACCAGCCAACAAATTCGTGTTAGGTCGATACCATAGAGAGAGCGAATCTACGCAAATCAAAACACGTTAATTTATTCCAAATTTAAGATAGGCCTTAGGCCAAAATTTAGAGCACTAGTGCCATAACTGACTCACATACCCTAGACATATTTTGCATGTCCTTTATCTTAAAAAATTAATCCAGATTATATAACTTAAATTAATTCCCAGCTTGTGAAATAGTCATAAACTTATCACAGACCTTCTAAGGTTTCTAAATCATTCCAAATTCCAAATTCCGTTTCTGGCTTTTCTACTTCGTGATCTTGAAAGTTTTCCAAACCTAAGAGGTCGAAAAAAGGGCCTAGGAAAATTTCCAAGCTCCACACATTTTCGCAGGGACCAGAACTTTGTAAAAAATTTAAAGCCCTGTGACTTTAGTATTTATCTAAACATCGAAAACAAAATTATGTCGCAGAACCATGAGTTTTTTTTGTTCATTAAATTGTATCTTCTATAAGTCCAAAATCAACAAATTTCCAAGTCCAGATAGTGAAATTTTTTCTATCTTTCTAAAATTATTCCAGGCCGCACAATTTTCTTAATTTGATTGTCTGAAGTCCTAGCATTGAATAAATAATGTTCCACAATCTCTTGATTACATTCCAGAATCTTAAATTTTTTTTCAAGATCGAGATTTTAAGGCCTAGATGCATGCAAAATTGTCTATGTCATTGATCTCATAATCTCTTTAAAAAAATCCTCAGTACAGAATAATGAGATTTTTTTCTTATATTGCCTTGGTCCATAGTTATAAAAATTTGTTAATGTTTGAGGTTTTAAAGACGTTTTGCATCCGAAATCTTCAAAATTGTTTGTCCTTGAACTGCCAAAATTTGTCTAAATCCGAGATTTTCTCATTTCATCAATTCGCGTTCTGAATCGAAAAACAACTTAGTGAATTATTTGTTTTAAAAAATCGAGGTAGATAAATGAGTGAAGAGCTAGAAAATGGAGGTTAGAATTAGATTAGATAGATAACAAATTCATGGGATGATAACTAATCATGAGTTGTAAGTAGTGATGCACCAAATAGTATTATTCTAACTGATATTTTACCATTTTTCTCTTAACTATTCCTGATTTGATTATGGAAAACGATTCCATCGGGTTACTTTCAGGCTCATATAGTGTTCTCTCTACTATAAATCCTTCCAAGTTACACTCAATCAACATTATCTTGACGCTGAGAAGCTCAGCAGTTGCAGCAATTTCGACCCCAGATTTAATTTTTCCACATAGCAACTCAGATTTGTCTGACTTGTCCGTGACCAGAAATAGCCATTGGTTTCGAACATAATCACAAACCTTGGGGATAAAATATTTGCTCCATTGATCAAATGATCTACGTTCCTTTGTAAGCCTATGTACGCATTCGTAAAATCCCGTTTCAACCTTCAGAGGGAAAAAGTTAGGAATACAATCTGGCTCCTCACCCGACTGGTGCATTAGTTTGGAATAGCGATCAAGCCAATCCTTTTGATCGAACTCATCAGACATCCATGCTTTCAACGGTGGATGCAAAAGCTGTTTGTCAAGCTTACCTGAATAAATTCCACAGATTTCAAACGACTTCTTAATCAAATCTTTGTGATCCTGTTTCGCCCAGTTCCAAACCCATTTAGTGGCCATCAAATGCGATGGAACCTTGATATCGCCACGGTTCGTGTGATACTTGGTAGGATCCGAAAGAGCGGTTTTAATATACTCTCCGTACGATTCAGAATAGGCTGTTTGGAAACTTTTGTTCAGTCCAGTGGCTGAAGGAGCGGATTCATCCCTGGTGGAACAATAACGATAAAAACGTTCTTGCGTTCGTATTTGGCTTTCATCTCCTGCGCGACTGTCCACAATCAGCAGTGTAGGCTGTCTCAAAAGTGTGGTTTGGTGACGGTTCAGTACAATCTTCTCCATGTACTCTTTGAAAATTTGTACCGACCACATACCAGTTTGATTCACGGCAACCATAACATGCTCATCATGAACCGGAAGCTTCTTCAGATCAGGAAACAAGCAATGTGGCGTTAGCATCTCTACAGCAGCGTTTACAGTGAACGTAGCCGTGCACTTCTTGTGAGTTGAAGCAGCTTTACGAAGCAGTACACTTGTGGTCCCTTTAGTTGTAATGGTGGAACTTTGCTCATATTGGTAGTACCGGGGAACCTGGTCCATGTTCAAAATATTCTGAGGCTTGACTCCCTTATCGTTGATGATGGCACGGATCTCGTCGAAAAACTGGTTCGTTTTTTCCATGGCGCCACCGCTTGAATCTGTCAAGCCAGCCGTGACTAATATTAAATCCTTGAACGTTGAGATCTGTGGCCAAGTTTGATGCTTACGCCTGTAAAATATAAAAGGAGAAAAATATTCATCAGAACTATTGAAACGTTGTTAATAACAAAAGTAATTAAACAGAAGCTTGCCAAAATGAAGCGGTCTGTAACACGAATACCACTTCTGTTACACTGTTTGATCCAGGTTATTAGGCGATCCTCGAGCACAGGAAATAAAGGTTTTGTCCTCCACCGGGTAGACGACGGCGTCTTTTTGACGATCGCGATCTGTCGTTCACTACAGCCTCCACCTGATTTTTTCGTTTGATCCATTATTGCAGCGTAGATGCCGAAATATCGTATTTCAGAGCGAGAGATTTAATACCTTTGCCGTTGAGGCCCCTCTCGTATTCTGAAAGTATTTGCAGCTTCTTCTGAATCGTAAAACACTTTCGTTTCTTTTGGGCTTCTATTCCGATGGCCAGCTCATCCGAATGAAATCTGCAATCTGCATCCGGAAATAGCTCCTCCTCCTCGTCCTCCATCTCATCGAGATAATCTTCTACCATTTGCTATCTGCTTCCGACTGTGGCTGTTCAGCCGCTTCAACGGACTCGAAAACAATTTCCGCCTCAAACATAGTGCCGCAGTGGAGAATTCTTTAAAATTTAAGTATTTTCAATAGTATTCACACTTTTTTCATTACCTGTATTACCACAAATATTTTGGTTTAATTTAAATTTTTGAAGCTGCTGAGGACCGATCGTGAACTTTTCACTTCATCTCACTTCGAAGATTTCGCGGTTTTTTTTTTGTATTTCTTCGCACCGATTGCAGCTGTCAAATACCCGACTAAAAATTCACTTCAGCTGGTTTTTCTTCGAATAAAGCGTATGTACGTAGTAAACGAATAAAGAGGTATGGTATACGTTCTATACCATTAATACGTATATTCGTTATGAGTCAGGTAAGACGCGGCCAGTCAAATTTCGATACTGCAAAGATATCAGATATTCAGCCGAGGTGGCCGAATATTCGGTGCATCACTCATTGCGAGTTTATAAAATTTCGCGAAGTGGGTAGCAATCAAAGAAAGATTGAAATCATATCTTTTTGCTCAATAAATGTCACTATTGGTCACTTTTTCATAGTTTTAAAGTCACTATTTGGTCATTATTTTTGTTATTTTAGTCACTAAAGTCACTACTATTGTATCACAAACCTACTACCAGCCCTGTAGAGAAATTTTTGGATGATCTTCTACCAGCGATTTTAAGAAAATGGTGCAATAAAATCCAGATTTTTCAAACTTAGTATTAATATGACCCTATTTTCTCGAGGTTCTAGAAGAAAAAAAAATATCAAAATATTATTCCACGGCAAAGTTCGAGTGGTACGAAACTTCATTTTAGACGGCTCGAATGATATGATCCATTATGCCTGTATTCTTTTTCTTCATCTTAAAAATCTTAAATAGAATTTCTTAAATTTAGTGGCCACCGTGTATCGAATCGAATTTAAAATCTCTACGAATTGAAATTTGTTGTCGTTTTTAATTTGTCGTACAACATTTCGTTTTTCTGAAACACTGCCAGCACTGCACGAAAGCTCGCTCACTGTTAAGACACGAACCATTTCGACGAGTTTCTGCTCACTGACGTCTAGGCGTCGCTTCGATCACAATTCGTCATCATACTGCGCACTGCATACAGGCTTGCTTATCTCCTCTTCGCTTGATGCTTCTCTCTCCGTCGCAGCACAGAAGCACTTGTTTCCCAACGGTCACTGCGATGCGGTCGTCGTCGTCGTCATCGTTGTTGTCGTTGTTGGCTTGCTTGGCACACGCATGTGAATATAAAAGAGAAAAAACTGCCCCAACTCGGCTCGAACTTTGCCTCGATACCCTTCCTTTATCTGATTCTTATTGGCGCAAGCGTTTTTAATTTTAATTTTACTATTTCCGCTCGTTTCATTAATGAATCTGGAAGGAACTGTGCGGAGAAGAAACCTTCGAGACGACGGCGACAACGCTGGATGCATACGCAAAATATATTCCCCGGCCGCGGCACGCTGTTTCGTGTCTTCAATATTGCGTGCCGTCGTACGGAGGGAGGGGTCTCAAAAGGCACCAACAGACGAGGGGTTTTGTGGTCATACATATGTATGAAAGTGTAATGAAGCAGAAAAATATTAAATGAATGAAATATTGTACGGCTACGATGGGACGAGACGAGACTCGCGCGCGCGCTGGCTGTGGTCAGCCGTCGTCGTCGTCGTCGTCGTCGTTTCAGCGTTTATGTACCAAGTCGGTGATTGAGCGTAATGAGAGAAGGCAATTGTCATCGTTAATACTTGTGATGATTGTCTACTTTTCTCCTCCCTCACCGCGCGCAGTGCGGACTCTGGCTCAGACTCCGAGCGGAGCAGTATGCCATGGCGATTGCAAAACGCGGGCTGCTGCGATGCAGAAAGTAGTTTTACGCGTTCATTCATAAAGAGATCGTCTTGTCCCTGCCTCTTCCCACCCATCTTATTCTTCCGGAGAGCAGGCCCATCATAATGACCTCAAATGCAGTCCGGCGAAAATCATGATGTTTGCAAATGTGTTTGCGATTGGATATCAGTTTCCGTGCTGGATGGGATTGAACGAACGAACGGATGGATGCGAACTGCTGGAGTCATTCGTCGAGGAGGATCGCGCTCACATAAGCAGCCAGTGTGTATGAATATTTATGGGTCGGTGGGAATGATTTATGGATATGATCGTCGTTGCCCCTTCAGGGACAAGGGAAAGGGGAGGTATATCAGGGCTCGATGAGCGAGCAGGTTTCTTGATTGCTACAATGTTGGTTGGTTGGTTGGTCGGTTGGGTGCAATGGTGCGCGATGCAGAACAAAGTTGGCGCTGATTTGTTGTTTGTTTGCAGAGAACTGAATTTATTGTTTTGGATTTTTTTTTTTCGAGTTTGCAAGGTTATTGGAAACTTAACAGTTACAGAATAGTTTTCCTCCTGGAGTAGGAGCGATTCTTGCTTGTCGCAAATAGGATCCTTTTATTATTCTGGAGGCAATGAAAGCATTATTGTTTTTCATTTTCATTCTACACGGCCGTTCAATCTCACTCAAAGAGAGAAAGAGAGTAACTTCTACTCAGATGAAAGAGAAACTTGAACGTTGAACTTCAGGAAACTTCGTGTACAGGGAACTTCGTAGAAGTGTAGCAAACTTCATTGTAGTTCAGCGAACTTTGTAGAAACTTCGTAAAACTTCAGTGCAGGGAATTTTGTAAATTTCACGGAACATCTTAGAAGTCCGGTAAAAATTGTTAACGCTCAGCGAATTCCATTGAAGCTCAGGGAATTTCGCAGCAGCTCAGGGAATATCGTAGGAGTTTAGAACACTTAGGGAGCTTCGTTTAATTTCAGGAAACTGACAAGATATTCAGAAATATTCGTAGAAAATATTCAGAGTGTTTCCAGAAGTTCGGATAGATTCAAAGGTGTTCTGAGGTCTTGGTAGAATTAAAACTTATGGAACTTGGAGCAAGTTCAGGAAACTTCGAAGTTCATATAAGCTATGGGAAACTTGTAGAAGTTCACGCAACTTCTTAGTAGTTGACAGCATTTTTCAGAAGTTTGCGGAACCCCCCACAATTTCATAGAGGCACTGTAAACTTCTGATAAGCTAAATGGATTGGAAAGCAGTGTTTACGGAACTCATTTCAAGTTCAAAAAACTTTGTGGAAGTACAAGAGCAAGTTTTTTCTCGAAATTTAGAGAACATTTTTGGTAAACATATTTTCGGCAAGCTATACCTAAAATTTTGAGAATCCGTAGAATTTCTTTGACACTTTTCAAAAAATCCCAGTCATCCCGTAACACTTAGGAGGGGTCGTAGAAGCAGTTCCAATTACTGCAGGAACTTAATAGATGTCCAGAAATAATCGGGAAAGTTCAGAGATCTTTAGAGAAGTTCCATAAAATTTGGAGCATTTCTGCGAACTTCAGGAAATTTTGAAAAGTTTAGGACGGCTGCCCTAATTTTAGGAAAATACTGTTTTTTTTGTAATGCGTTTATTTTTCCAGGCTCATTTGCTGTAGCTTTGCGGAGCCGATATTCATTGATTAGATTACAAAATTACTTAAAACTAACGTTAGTAAAGCGGGGGCCGATTACTCGCGGCTATCTCGAGGTTAGAGGTAATAAATTGTAACAAATGGATGGCAGGGTAGGGATTGTGAACACAAGGTTTGGAGAGCAATGTGCTCTTGATCTCGAACTAAGCGACACTCTGATGAAAAAGACAAACATGGGGGTACACCGATGGGCAGCTAACAACTTGGGAAAACACAAGATAACACTAACTACTAAATCCTCAGATCTATCCGTTTTAAAAACACATAAATTAAATTAAAATAGTCGAGATCTCGGCTCGCCAAGACATCTCTAACGGGTATCGCGGGTTGTTTTCCTCGGGCCCTGAGCGATGTGGATAACTCAGATCTGGCAACACGGTGTAAGGCACATGACCAAATAAAATGCTCGATATCGTGATAACCACTGCCACACGCACATAAATTGCTGCCTGAGAGCCCATGGAAAATAGTGTTAACCCTCAAAAAGTTTTGAAAATATCAGCAGAATAGTTTGAAGAACTTAAAAAATCCATTAAGTTCATCGCCAGGAGCATTGTGAAATCTTATGTGAGGTTCGAAAATCTTCAGGGAGACTTGTCCAATTAACTTTTCGAAAATATAGGAACCAAATTGAAAGTAAATTCCGTCACGAGGATTGAAAGTAAATTCCGTCACGAGGATTGAAAGTAAATTCCGAGAATTTCAGCGAAGTTTTATCAACAAACTACTGGAACGTTGGGGAAGAAAATTTGTGCAATACTTCAGGAACTTGAGAGAAGTTTTCGGAAAATTGAAGGTCGGGGAACCACCGGAACTTTCAAGAAATTCTGATAATTTAAAGAAAGTCCACACAACTTCACCGAAGTTCAGAAAACTTCACAGAAGTCCAGAGAAAATTGTAAGAACCTTAGCTGCAAGAGCTTCAGGAAGCTTACAGAACTTAAGTCCTGAATGTTGGTGTGGTTGTAAGGGTGAGTTGAGATTTTCTGAACACTTCAGCGATACATCAGGAACTTAACAGAAGACCAGGGAACTAAAGAGATGTTGTATAATTTCTCAGGAATGTTCCATAAATTCCTTAATGATTGCTGAGATATTAGACAAGTTCAAGGAAGTCCACAAAAGTTCAGGGAAGTTTAAAGATTTTTTTAAGAAAGCAAAGAGATCAGTAGGGTACTTACAATAGCTTCAGGGAAGCTTTGATTTTTTTGGGAAAGGCTGTTCCTTCAAGCTAGTTTAAAGATCTTCAAGAATTTGTTCCTGTTCATAATATTTCAGTGACAATCTTGGAACCGCGTAAATTATTTACTGATAATTTCAGAACTCCAAAGAAGTTAAGAAATCTTCACAAACGACTAGGGAACGTCACAGGAGTCCAGAGAACTTCAAAGAAGTTCCGAGAATTCCAGAAAAAAATATGGAACGTCAGAGATAAATGAATATTTGTAAATCACGGCAACTTGAGAGAAGTTCCGAGAACATCTACTAAATTTTGGGAGCTTCAGGAAAATCCGTAGGAGTTCATTTTTTTTTTAGATTTTAAGGGCAATTCCGTTAGTATACTTCAGGGAAGATCAAACAACTTCAAGACAGTTCCATTAACCTCAGAGAAATTTTACGAAACTTTCTAAATCAGGGAAGTCCAAAAATCTGTACAGAAGTTACGTGTGAAGTACGGGGAAGTTCCGAGAATATCATGAAAATTAGAGGATCTGTAAGTCCGATCAATGAACATTTGGAAGATGTTAGGAACTGTACAGAAGTTCTTGTCTGTCAGTGGTCAAAGGTCATTTGTACGCCTGAAATCCGACAAAGTCGGTCTGTCTAAGTCCGTCTGAGTGACCCTCATCATCTGAAATCTTTTTGACGAACCCGGTTGTCCAACTGAGTTCGCCTGAGTCCGTATATTTGTCTGTATGTCTGTCCGCCTGTCCGTCTGAATCCATCTGTACATTTGAGTCCGTTTGCCTGTCGGAGTTCACCTGTCCATCTAATTCCGTCTGTCCGGTTTAGACCGCTTGCCCATCTGAGTCTTTTTTTATACAGGGGGGAATCTGCTCCCAGACACCTGAGAAGATAACTCAGGGTGTGGGGATGGGAGAAGTAGCGCTCCCGACCCACTAAACCTTATCCTGTGCTCTTGGCCCTTGCCCTCCCCGGAACCGGCCGAAAGCATTACATAATGGGAGGGGGATGGTTGCGCTATGGCGCATCACTACTGGCGTATCACAGACGTGACACTCGCTACTGCACAGTGAGCAGCTAATTGTTCGCCTGAGTTCTAGAGCAGACGTGGCAGCAAGCCAGCTGTACACGGCGGGACAGGACAGACGTGACTGCGTACCAGCTGCGTGTGCTGTGACTTGGTCAGAGTCGTCTACACTCTAAGAACCCGTTGTCACTGCTGCCTTTGCACAACGAGGGTTTGTGCAGGGCTTATCGACCTCCTGGGACGAGCTGGATGGGGCTCCAGCGTCCTTACTCTGCTGTAGTTCGTTTAGCCGCAATATCTCTCCCTTGGGTTCGATAATTAACGTTTCCAGGGCACACCACGAGGAGGCGAACTACTTCATGCCCCATTCCATCTGAGTCTGTCTGTCCGCCTGTGTCCACCTGTACATCTAAATCGGTATGATTCTGCCTGACTTCACCTGATTTTGTCTGAGCCTGTCCATCAGTCTGTCAACCGCCCTGAGCTCGTTTGAGTCCGTTTGAGTCTGGCTACCCGGCTGCCAGGCGCCCTGAATTCGTCTGAGTCCGTTTGAGTCTGTCTGTCTGTCCATCCGTCCGTATATAAACGTTTACTTATGAGCAGTTCCACGACAAATGACGAATCGGAAAAACACAACCTTTGCATAATTATGGGTTATGGGCAATAATTCACTTTTTTTTTGCTAAAATTCGGCCATTTTGAGACTTGTAAAATTTTCAAAATGGCGTCTTTTTTATTAAAAAAAATGTAGAACGGACTTTGATTGAAATGTCGTTTGAGACAAAGTTGTAGAGGAAAATATTTTCTATCTGGAAAAAAATACACATTTCTTTATTTTTTATTTTAAGTATAAATAAAAAAAGTAGGGGAAATGACGGCTTCGGCATGACAGTCTATTTTCGGCACCCCAAATTGATACGCTTATTTCACAGGATTTGCTTACGAACACACTTCGCTGAATGCATTCAAACGATTCTTTAGACTTTTAGCTTTAATTAGATTATATTTCTAGCACTGAGAAAAAGCAATCTAACAGGGTTTTCTTGAAATGAAACACACGCACTACAAAATGCTGCTGATTTCGAGTTGCCGAGCACAGCTGTTTAACACGCAGCTCAAATAGAAAGGTTGCTGAATAAGAAGACGTTGCCCACAATAGTCGCTCTCACTAAAGAAGATTGGAGCTTTGTAAAAGCGTTTCGAAACAGTTTTTGGCCATTCTTTCGCCAGAATTTGTTAGAGCACTTGGCAACAAAAGATTGTAAACAAACCAATACTGCATATGTGTGCGTTCCTTAGAGAAAAAGGCTATAGAAAAATAATCGTTGCTTAGGTTGCCGAGAATACGTAAATTCCCCTATTAATATCTAAAATATCCAAGGTTTAGGTCACTCCGCACACCAGTCTTGGGTTATCTTTTTTGTCAGTGTGCCTCAAGTGTGCCGATTGTGTCATAGAGCAAGCTGCGATTGTTTGTAAAATATCCATCCCGGCAACCCGGTATTTCTGATACCTTGAATGTTTTGGTTTGAAATCACAAGGATAAATTGGACTGAGAATGATGCGGGAAGTGGCAGGTATGCAAAATTTTGGTGTTTTGTGTTCATAGGATAGTAAAAGTCCTGTGCTTTAGGGTTTTATAATGCCCCAAGGGGTAATCAACTCTGCACATTGTGCCGAAACACATCGTGGCACACTGATCGGCGCGTCATGACTCAAGATGACAAGTATGACACAAAATATAATATAAAATGGCATCACTGTTTTGTGTTGACATTATGCCAATCGTTGCTAAGGTTTGCTTCTTCGTTTACTTCAAAGTAAGGGGGAAAGGATTTTTTGTGCTAGTGCCATTTTCCAGCGAAATTGTCCCCAATCATAATAAGAGATTGTATAATTGACGAGACTCTCTTTCAAGACCAACAATTGAAATGGCCTTAGCTCCATTTTGTAAACAAACCTTGTAAGGCCATTTTCTCGCGAACCAAAACCACAATCGGGTAGAGGAGATTTACCCCTACCTGTTCATTATGTTGGTTGGCCTGTGCGGACTTTGGTTCGCGAGAAAATGGCCTTAAAAGGTTTGTTTACAAAATGGAGTTAGAGCCATTTCAATTGTTGGACTTGCTTTGTGCTTATGCCTTCTGGAGATGAACCTCTACAAAAAGTCCACACGGTTTTTGAGAGATGTCCATAGTCTCAAGGAAGTCCAAACGAACTAGTGAGGGTCACCACGCCCCACAGAATAGGCCAGAATTAACTAGAATTAAGTATTAACTCCCTGGCCATAGGATCCAGACCGAGAGTCAATTGTATGGGTGAGGAGCATTGAAGTGATAATGTGCGGTGTCAACAACACCTCGGTGCCTACCATTCTTCAGATGTATCTGCAATCGGAGCTGTTTCTCCCGCATAACACCCCGGTACGATTGATGGTTCAACAATCAGTCCAATGTATGGACTGCACTCGGATTCGATTGACTGTGGAGGTCTCTCTACGCTCTTTCGCAACTGTTCGTATCACCGACGGCAACAGCAACATTAACCGGAGGTAACAGAGCCAATCTGAATCGTGGTTTTAATGAACGCAATCGTAACCGGCAGCAGTTTCAGGGAGAATAATATGCGATTCCGGCATGACCAAGAATGCAAAATATGATTGAACAACAGGCGGATACAAGGAGGAGGTAATCATCAAACGACTGCAACCAGTATCGAGATTCTGGACCGACATTTGGATAAACCATGGACGAAGTAGTTTGACCCTCCCCCTCCATAAGACTACTACTACCGCCGGTGGGCATTTTATGTCGAGTCTTTCCTATTTTTCAGATTGAAGCATTGCCCGAGTCGAATGACGATATTGCAGACAAGATTCATGTTCCACTTGCCAGTTGGGTTCTGGGTTATGGCAAACGTTTGCCAGAATGGCGCACGGTAGAGAACTGTCTTCTCCTGGATGGACAGCTTCTGTCACCCTTCTCTATCTCGCGGAGGGGCTAATCTTCGAGTGCCACTTTCTTGAAGCGGATGATCGGCAACCAGCTCGGCAATCTCACAAATTATAAGTGCAGGGTTGCCAAACTCATGGGTTACCGAGACTGATGGCTTGATTGCCGCACTTCGGCACGTGCAGCACAACACTTGACCTAGCTTTCGGCACAGATAATTATGATATTGGGATGTGCAGAGTTGAATACCCCTTGTAATGCCCTCAAAGGCAGACCAGAAAACTAACCTTTCGTGATGTGAAAAGCAATGGTGTATCAGTGGTCGGAAAGAGTTGAAACCGGTGGGGAACATTGTTGGAGACCGACTATAGAAGATGATGAATAGACTTCTGTAGTTTGTTTTGTGTGAGTTGCAGCATTATTGGAATTAAGGTTATTAATGGGGTCTAATAACTACCTCTTTCTCTTGAGCCTACTCTAGAACCTACATTTCGTATTTAGATCTATAAGTGAACTGCTGATCTGAGTTCCTCAGTCAGGCAAACAGCACGTAATGTTGTGAACAACTTCAATGACAGTTGTCCAGCAGTGTTCCCATTTTATTTACAACAATCCAATGCCTACGAGATTGTGCCGCAGGTGTGCCGATGGTTGTGCCCAAGCTGTGCCGAATCTAATTTCTGTGCAATGTGCTGAGTGACTTACTCATAATTTTATCAATTTTTAATTAAATGCTGTAATGCTTGTAAAGTGTCGCGAAGCTTTTAAATCAATTTTGAAAAGTGCATAACAGAAACGCGTGTGAATTGTGTGCAAGATTAGTGAGATTCAAAGCTCTTGCCGGGTAGCATGAGCAGATGGCTTGTCGGGCACGAAGCAGAGGGTTGCCAATATGAATGTTTCGTTCTATTCTGCTAAGTTTCCCGAAATGTGCAGCCACTGGGGATCGTCAAAAGCCTGGAGTATTGGGATTTGAAAGATTCATCCATTCAACATAACGGAAGAAACAAACAAAGATTAGTTTAGTTCATTTCTAGGAATCTATCATTTGATGTTCACCCAAGAACCAAAGGCACGTTATTTCGCCTTTTTGGCTATATGCGGGCCTCATCAGAACATAAAAACACTGATATAGTCGTTGTTCAGCTGTGCCTATGGTTACTTGGGCAGTTTATAGCCATGAGTACGTGCGTGCGTGCAAAGAATCATTACCAACATAGGAAAAAAAAAATCGGTAAGATCCTTCCATTGCATTATTTTATGATTCTTCAATATTGTACAAATATTTACACATTACACACAACTATACATAGTATCTCGGAGCGTTTAGTACGGTATGTCCACGCATCCTTCCACCCCTGTAGATTCAAAAAAAAATCTCATTGATTTCCAATAATCGTCTTTGCGGCAAATACAACGCAGTAGGCCTGGCCGTATTGATGTTTATATCATATCTCAGAATCAACATCAATTAGACAAGACAAATGATTAGACCTCATCTAACCTAATCATTTTCCAGGATGCTTTCTCGCACTGGCTGCGTTTGTATTAGATTAGATTAGATTAGATGTGCTGAGTGACTTACTCCTTAAAAATATCTCATAATTCCCTTGTCTGATTTTAAAATTTTTTTTTTAGAGCTCATGAAAAATGAAAACTTATGGGAGCCTTTCAATTATGGACACTTGAAGTAGACAAAAATCTAGAACAATTATTGGTTATGGGCACATTTTTACTAAAAATTGGCGAATTGTTGTCAGTTTTCAAATGTCATTCTGGGAAAGAAAATATGTTTTAATGTAATTTAAGGAAAAAATCCAGGCCGAAAAACAAATAAAAACGGCGCTTCTGAGCAAAATATCGTCTGAGGCAAAGTTGTGGAGAAAAATATTTTATAACTTTGAAAAATATACATTTTTTTTGTGATTTTAATTAAATACACTTTTTCCCAGATAGCTAATATTTTTCTCTACAACTTTGTTTCAGAGAACATTTCGATCAGGAAGCCCGTTATCGTACTACAATTTATTGAAAAATGTCAAAGACGCCATTTTGAAAGTTTTAGAGATGCAAAATGGCAGAATTTTGGCATAGCTGTAAAGTTTCATGCAATTCGGAGCAGGTTGATTTAAAAATGCGCTTTTGTATAACTCTATAATTCAACTAAAATTTATAATTTGCCCTTTGTACTTGTTCTAGAGAATGCCCTTCGATTCTTCCGGCATTGTCAGTAAATTGCATTGAGCTTGCTAAGAGGTCCTGTAAAGTCCATAGAAAGCCTACGGATGAAAAACCACAAAGAAAGAGGTGTTGTACGGCATGTTTTGGTGTAATAATGCAATTGTCCCCTACTGCAGGTTCCCCTGGGGGTACTCCGGTGGTTCAGGAAGTGGCCAATGTGGTCAATGATCCATTCAAAGTCTATAGAAAGCCTACTGATGAAAAAACCAAGAAGAAAGAGGTGTCGCATGGCATGTTTTGGTGTAATAATGCAATTATCCCCTATAACAGGTTCCCTCGAGGGCACTCCGGTGGTTCCGGAAGTGTCCAATGTAGTTAATGATCCATTTAAAGTCTATAGAAATCCTACTCATAAAAAACCATGAAGAAAAAGGTGTCACACGGCATGATTTTTGTAAAAATTAATTTGTCCCCTACTACAGGTTCCCCCGGGGGCACTCCGGTGGCTCCGGAAGTAGCCAATGTGGTCAATGCTCCATTTAAAGTCTATAGAAAGCCTATTGGTAAAAACCATGACGAAAGAGGTGTCACGTGGCATGTTTTGAGTGAACGAAAGAACTGACCGCACTCAGAACCCTCCCTCTGGACCGATTCCAGGGAAATGGCCATATCTCGGTTGATTCTGAGCCGATTTTAGCTCTTGGTGAGTCATTTGCTTTGGAAATGGTTCTATTTTTAGCGTATGAACAAAAAACACAGATTAGTAACGGACACCCTGAGAAAAACTCATCACAAATTTAGCAATTTAGATATGCCCTCAGGAAGCTCGGAATATCTCCGGTATCCGGTAACCATAGTCACTTCCATTTCCCCACCATAAAATTTGATTAGTTTTCCAGTCGAATGCTTCTTGAAGGTTAAAAATTGAACAATATTCAACGAAGTTACAACAGTCCATAGTTGGTCAAAATTTTGGTAGTACCCTATATTTCTCACAACCTCTGTAACTCTGTGGAACCTTGAAATATTCAAAACTAAAAATTATAATTTGTTAAGCCCTTTTTATTTGTCCTAGAGAATGCCCTTTGATTCTTCCGGCATTGTCAGTAAATTCCATTGAGCTTGCTAAGAGGTCCTGTCAGCATTACTCGATGATCTTCTCTGTGCTTCTTAAATGTTCTGCTGGATTTCTGTCTATAGCTTGTATCTGGCTTTGTCCTGCAATTTGTACAGAATTATCCAGGATGCATTCATTACATATCTCATCCAATCCAGACAAGCTCCTGAAGGATTCTTCATTGGGTCCGGTTAAGGTGCAAGAGAACGTACAACATTATTAAAAAAAACACTCTTCTAAAAAAAATTACGGCTTTCGGAAACATATTGGGGGTGCAATTAAAAAAAAAAACAACCGACTGCGTCACGAAAAGTGGTCAGGTTTTGACCACTTATAACTCTGTCAATAGCGGATGGGTTTTAATTCTAAACAAGCCAATCGATTGGAAATGTTTCCACGAATCTGGTAAGCAACTTTTGAAAAATACACAAATGTCCAACTGTTGCAATGGTGATCAAAATTATCACCGATTACCTACAAAAAGCGCTTTCCCTAACACAGATTTCAAAATCGAATTCCATCCCGTCTCGCCGAACGGTTCTTATTCAATCATCGTGTGTGGTGGTGTCCGGTTGGCGTTAAACATTGTTCTCCAGTATACAACGAAAGGCGGGCACGCAAGCAGCGAGCGGCAGCCCACATGAGCGTCGAAGTAGGAAAAAGCCGCACCGCTACTGATCGGATTCAGTAGCTTTTCGTGAGTCGCTGTGGGCCATCTATGCCTAGAGCATCACCCTCGCTCGCCAGCCTCATCTGTGTTGAACAGCCAAATAGCTCAACATTACTCAACCATTACGACGAAACGGTCCTTTTCAGGATAACCATAAATTATTGTTGTTTAAGAGTTAATTTTCATTGAACGTTCACTCGCCTTGCTGCTAGCCACATCACCATCACCAATTTCCTTGGTTTCATGGAATACTGATATCTAAAATCCGCTACCTGGAACTACTCATTTGTTCGATTTCAAACTTCAGGATTTGTTCAAGTTTCGATTCCAGGTTAGCTTCTTTTTAGACTATTTGGTGTGTTAAGGTCATTTTGACGTTTTTAAGGCCATTTTGATTTAGTTTAATGAAAGATATTTTAATATTTTTGACCTTATTTAATGTTGATATTCAAGCGATAAGCAAAACCGACCGCTCGTATTGTCAGAAGCGCACCGCCTTACTAAAAATCAGCGGAGAGCATTAATCCAGATTGAAACCAAAAGCGCAGCTTTCAACAAGTTATCATATTACATTTAATGGGATCGTTATTAATTCCGAACCTGTATAATAACAAAGTTGAGGACCAAATTTCTTTAACGACTTCTGCGATCCCCTTGCTCGGCGCGCTCACTCCGTTATCGTTAATTAATCGATTTCCTCTCGATCACCCAAAGTTGCTGTGTCCACGTGTTCATCGAAAACCAGATCAGATCCAACCCGTCTCCACCATAACAAATCAGCCAACCGAACGACGCAAATAAAATCACCAAAGTTCCCATAAACTCTGGCTCGCCTCCTGCCCCTTCCTCAAGCCACTGTCAACCAATATCTTACTTATCATAAAGTCCAGCCTCAACGGTGGCCTATCTTTTATGCATTAATTGGAAATCACTGAATCATAATAAAAAGAAACGATATCATCGGGTAAAAATCTTTCCCGAAATCGAAGCAAGCCTGGATTCTTCGCTCCCGCGTTCCCTTGGTGACAGCCTGCTGCGATGCGCCTTGCGGGCACAAAACCGACGGAAAGAGGCCTCGGATTTTAATTTCAAATTTCTTCTGTCGTGTTTTTTTTTAGTTGTGTTCGTTGTTTTATTATTTTCATTAATTTTATGCTAAACTACGAGCAGAAAAGAATCGAACGAACGAAATTATCACCGGCAACTGGGAATGTGGCACCATATCATCGCCGAGGACGCCGAGGGGTTCCGGGAGGTTTTGTGAATGAATGAATCAACGTGTCGTATCTCCGGTGTTGTTCCGCCATGCAAACCACCATTGAAGGGAAGGGGGGGGGGGGGGAGGACGAGGGGTTAAAATTTATGACATCCAATCTGTGTGATCGAAACAAAAGAACGTAAAAGCGACGAACACCAGCGCCACCGTATGCATCGTTTTGTTACTGCTGCCGGTGCTGCTGTTCGAAAACAGCAGCCATGTTGAATTTTAATCACGTTGTTCAATGGACCCCTCGTTCCCCTTCTGTCACCTTATGCTTGCTGGTTGGTTGGTTGGTTGGCTGTATGGTGATGCGGTACGCGTCCATATCTCAAATAGCGATTAGAATAAATTATCGTTCCCCATCCATCCGTTCCCTCCCTCCTGCTCGCCCCCTGCCCCTGCCTGGTTCCAACCCAACAACGTAGCGTAGATACGAATGAATGAATGAGTCGACCTGATGGGGTCCGCATTTTCATGAATGAAAGCGTATTTTTGCTCCACGCGCGGCGACCGCTAGCACCAAACACACGACGTAACACAGACACATAACCTCAATCCATGTGTTTTTTTTTGTTTGTTTGTTATTTTCCAATGCTGAAGCGATTGAACGACGAAACGTCAGAAAACCGTTGCTGGCCGATGGGTGAAAGGACAGATAATGAGAGAGATATACTTGAAGCGGGTTAGGGAACGGAACGGAACCGGGGTGGATTTTGCATACATTTAAAGTAGACCTTTTTCGGAGCTAATTTGGTTTTCAAATTGGCCCCGAGGGGTACTCTTGTGTGGACACTCGCACTCGGTCGAGCCGGGACCCGTTCGTGGGAAGGAAATTGCCAATGGGCAGCTTCCAGCAGCAGATAATTTAGTGCTGTTTGCTGGCACAGATCGCAAAAATCGAAACAACCGCCAAACCAAACGACTTAATGAATGGAATCAATGAAGGTTTTATCTTCATTATAGTAGACTGCGACCGATCGGTGATCAGGGGGGGGGAAAAGCAAAAGCAGATAAAAAGTCAATAAACCTCGCTTCATTGACGGGCTTCGGTTGGGATCACCATGATTGGAGAAAAAACGGGTTGCTACGTTCCCAGGATGGCTGCGCAGCAGCTGTCAACTGTCGCGAAGCTCTTGCTTCGATTTTGGAAAAATATTTTATCCGTTTATAAATAGATTTCTTTCACCCCGGGAAGCAGAAGATGGGGATTGTTATGCAAAAGTGACCACACGACTAGGCGCCAGCCACCGACCGCAGCGGAGTCGCGGTTTCCCGTAGAACAGGTTTCATCCGGAGCGACAAGCGGACAGGTTATATATGTTCGTCGTTCACTCGATCGAGAGCTCGACAGCCCTTATCGATGGAGCTGAATCTCCGGTGGTGGTGGTGGTTGGTGGTTGTTGGCTGAGGCGGCGGAGGCTAAAGAACTGGATTGAGATGGGAATCTCAAGAGTCGAAGAAGGGATATTCGATCGTTTAATCTCCGAGAAGGGGCTCTCGTCGGGATGACTTGTTTCGCACAGGTGCGGATCACGCGCGCGCCGCCTTTCTTAAATTTTGGACTTTTGGGGGTTTGGTTCATGTTTGGAGTGATTTTATCACTCTATATCATAGTGAATGTGTGGTTAGAGGGTATCGATTTCACATTTCGAGCAGCGAGAGAAATGGGTAGATGGTAGTATGCAAATTAGGCTCTGATCAATCCGGCTCGGTAAGGCTGCCGAAAGTTGGTTGTTGAACTCGGATGGCTTAAAACTCGAACAATCAGAATTCAAAACCACAATTTCAGTAAACGTGAAACGCATAGAAGTCAAGTGAACGGTCAAAGTCGGTGTTGCCAGATTCCTTTTTGACGTAGGGCTACGTCTGCGTTTTCTTAAGGGTGTCCCACATCAAATTGCATCACAAAAAAAAACGTTGTAGAAAATTACCTAGTTGAGCCATAGAAGTAACTCTAAGAGCAAAAGGTCCCGAAGAAACGTGCTCAACTCTTTGGCTCAGCTCTGGTACTCTCTTCGGTCCCAAGCTAATCGATTCACCCCTCGAAACATAGGAAAATCCACTAACCCCTCATTTTATCTGTCAAACTTTCATAGCGAATCAAAACAAACATAGTGTAGTACTAGAATTTATACTAGAATGGGGTACGTTAATCGATTTGCTTGGGACCGATAGGCTAGTCAAGTAGTGAGCCAATTTAAAATCGTTAGTTTCGTATTGATTGTAGGTTGAGCGATCCTTTTCAAACTTTCAGACAATAAAATATAACCCATTAGTAAGCTTTTGTTCAACTTCAATACCATAACCGTACGCTCACACCTTACGCTTAACTCCACTCATTAGGTTCTTCATGTCTTCCTCAAATTTGACCTCCTTGGAATACCCTCCGTAGTGCCTGCTTCATAATAGCCCAGTATTTTTCGATGGGCCTTAGTTCCGGTGCGTGGGGGGGGGGGTCATGTCCTTGGCTACGAAAGTAACCCCGGTGGCTTCGTACCACTCCAGGGCAACATTTGAATAGTGGCACGAAGCAAGATCCGGCCAGAAAATCGTAAGGCCCTCGTGTTGCTTCAACAGAGGAAGTAGACGCTTCTGTAGACACTACTTGAGGTAGATCTCCCCGTTTACCAGTAGTCACAAACGGCGCACTCTGTTTGCCATATGAGCAGATCGCTTGCCAAATCATGTATTTCTTGGCAAACTTTGAAAATTTCTGCTTCCTTCCTTCCTCCGGAAGATCAAACTTGTGCTGGGCGGTGAAGAACAGTATCCCCGGAAGCTGCCGGAAATCCACCTTGACGTAAGTCTCATCATCCATAATGAGGCTTCGTCAGCATCTGGGTGTACATTTTCCGGGCCCTGACTTTCCCACCGTATTTTGCCGTTCGTCGCTATTTGGAGCCTTCTGCACTTTGTACGTATGCAGTCCCTCCCGGAACTTGGCTCTCTGAACGAAAGACTTGGACAGATTCAACTTTTTGGCCACATCTCTGACCGAAGCAATGGGATTCCACTTAAACGCTTTCACGACACGCTTGTCATCCTGATCACTAATAGAACATCCATTCTGACCGCATTTCTCCTTACGTTCGATGCTCAGAGTTTCGTAGTAACGTTTAATCACACGACTCACCGTTGACTTCACGATTCCGAGTTGTTTTCCGATGTCTCGATGAGAGAGTTGAGGATTTTCCAGGTGCTTGCGCAAAATCAATTCGCGGCGTTGCTTTACCCTTTTTTCGAACTTTCGAAAAACTGACAGCGATAAAAATACAGTGTAAGCACTCTAAACTACTTCTATCCAAATTTTCAAGAGAAAATACCCAATGGGAAATTTTCTAAAGCGTTTTTTTTTTCCGTGATGCAATTTGATGTGGGACACCCTTTATACGAGGGTACACTCTGTGAGTACGAAAAATAAACATGTAACGAAAAGTGGTCAGGTTTTGAACGATTATAACTCGGCTAGTTCATGATACATTTTCAATATTTTTGCATCAATCGATCGGAATTTAATCTAGGTATCGCATTCAATTGGTAAAACAATTGATTTTTTAACTATATACTTTTTTTAAATTGGTGAACGTTAAGCATCGTGTAATACGTCGTGCAAATCAAAGAATCGATGAATTACGAGCATGCATTCCTACCCCGAGACCTCAATATACTATACTAACAATTTATTGGCAGACTCAACTCTACTCAACAACTACCCACCCTCAGGAAAGGTTTTATTCCAACCTAGCTGGACTGAAATATCTGAGTCAGTGTTGGCAAAATCAACGATCAAATAATATTTTTCTGCTGTCATACGCTCTCAATATCACGCGTGATATTGGAACAAAATATCATGCTTGATATTGATTTTACAAGCTCCTTTGATATTGCGAGACTATTCACAACGTGCAAAACTCAAGCTGAGAGTTGACTCGACACAAAAATGATTCCGTTGCATCCGTTCCGTTGTTCTTAGAAAGAGAAAGTATAGTTTGCTATCTCTTTTTACTCTTCACCGATGACAGGCACGAAGGGACTGCTGCCAGCCGGTATGGAAGCTTCGGTTGCGTTCGGGTGTAAAGCAAAAATCATTAAATTCAATCTCACCACAGTTTGGAGAGTTTTGCAGCTGGTGAGTTTTGTTAGCTTGATATTCCGAGCTCCGATATCATAGCTTGCAAAATCAACCGCAGTTGTTTGCTTGTTGATTTTTGTCTACGAAAATTAAGCGTGATATTGGGCATTGGTGAGATTTGATTTTTTGATATTTTTCCAACACTGATCTGAGTTGGCAGAAAACGTCGGCTGTGACAACAAGAAGATAAGCATTCCCTAATAAAAAAATACCATAAACGAACGATAACCCAAATGTTTAAACAATTCCACAAATGGTTTGGATGACACCCCGAACACGTCGTTAAGCAAATTAACCATAACATTTTTATTAGGGTTGTCAAGAGAAGATAAACGCAAGGCTGGTAGCAGGTCACTTTTTAGTGACTTTGTCACTATTTTGAAGTCAGTCACTAAAAATTCACTTCTCACACCAAAAAGTCACTAAAGTCTCTATTTCCCTAAAAAATAGTCACTAAAGTCACTTTGTCACTCTTTTTGAAATGGAAAAATATCAACAACATTTTTTAATTAAGAACTTGGAACTTAAGAAGTCTACAGTAGTTATGATTAAATATGCATATCTATTGAAAAATTAACAATTTTAACCAGGATGACCAGTAGACTGATGCAAAATTTGAAATTTTCGCTCCACAGTGCTCAAACGGTTTCAAATCAGGTCCTGATGATTAGCCTCCCAAAATTTAAACTCATTTGGTAAGAAACTGACTTGGCACAAACTATTCGAAGTTTATATGGAAATTACTATGGGAAAACCAAACTTTTTGTTCATTGTCTTTTACCCATTTTCCATATTACTTTTTCGAAAATTTCAATAACTATTCTTACGGGAAATTTTCTAAGCTACAACTTAGCGGAAAATCGTTTTTCAACCAAATGCAAAATTAAATTGTTATTAATTGTTTAAGAGATTGATAATCTTATTACATGATCAAGCAGCTGTTCTGTTAGCAACACTGTATTCTGCAGTGTGACATAGTAGTCATGATATTTGTGCTCTATTCTTCTCACCAGAAACACCAATGTTGCCTTATCAACAAATTCTTCTTTAACACCCATCGCATCACTTACCACAGTGTGGGTCCTGATCTAAAAATAGAAAATTGGATGAGTGCGCGCGCTTGTGTGTGTGTGTGTGTGTGTGTGTGCTTGTGTATTTTAATCGCTCTACCAAAAAACGATCCCTGCGTGTGCGTGCAACCTTTCCCCACATCCAACATCCCAGTGATTTCTCGTGGAAGCGCAGAGGATTTCTCGGTTTCCTTCACAGCGAGTACCACGTCAACACATTCCTTCCCATTCCCTAGTTGACCTGCATTCGGACACGGTCGGCGGTGGTATTGCTAAATATTAGATCTCCAGTTCTTACACATTGAGGATGAATGTTCCACCCAAACATCATCTGTTGGTTCTCTGTGTAATTGCAGCTGATCTGGTAATAACAGAGCAGCAACCGTGACCATCTGATTCTGATTCTGATTCTGATAGATGAGGAGATGAAAGTATAGAGTTGATAGTTCCGTTGTAGTACGGTAGTGTGAAAATTGTACATAGAAAGTAGAAAGCGGGCAAGGTACAATTTTGAGGAAGGTACGAATCGGGTAGAGCAATCAGGTAGATGTTTACATCACATGCCGATTAGAATGTGAAATAATCGATAGAACTGTTTCCGCACATCGGAGATGCATGAGCAAATCGGCGGGGACAAACAACCCTCATCACCACCCCTCATCAACGGATGAGTTTGGTAAAGGGGATGCTCTATCCAATTCGTACCTTCCTCAAAATTGTCCTTTGCTCGATTTCTACTTGCTATATACAGTTTTCACACTGCCGTACTACAACGGAACTATCAACTCCATACTTTCATCTCCTCATCTAATCATTAAGCATCTCCAACTACGAAAATAATCTATTTCCAAGATTTTTGTTGATTGTTCTGCAAAGAATTTCAAGAAAGTAATATTATTTTTGTTAAGCTTATGTTAGAGGAAAGTTTAAGAGAAGGGGAATGATTCTAAAAAAGTTCTTGATATCATTCAGTAAAAAATGTTCTTAGCGAATTGTCAAAGTTCTATAATTATTTTTAAGATGTCGAACGCAGAATCGAATTTAAGATCTTCGAAAAAAAAATGCTGTCATTTTAATGATCTATTTAACCCTATTTAAGCTGGTTAACTATGGTTTATTGGTTTAAACATGAATTCAACCAATAACATTTAAAAAATCCCTGGGAAAATTCGCAAACTGCTATTTGCTGGTCATCATGTGTAACGTAATTAAAATGGAAATTATTCAAATCACTTCAAATGCTCTTAATAAGAGATTCCGTTGAAAGATTAGATATAATTTGAGGAATTCATGAAATGTGATTTTAAGTTCCATGACAAAAAACAGTTTATTTCAATATTTAACCTTATTTGAATTTCTGATATAATCATATAAATGTCACTATTAGTTTCTTGTTTATTATTTTAAAGTCACTATTTGGTCGCTATTTCCGTAATTTTAGTGACTAAAGTCACTACTATTATATCGCATCAGCTCTACTAGCGCTGTGAACGTTATCATGAGTTGTAGGCTTTCCTTTTTGAACTGATTGTTCAAGTATCATTTTCCAAGAACGCCATCTTGCCATACCTTTTGACGTAGGACTACGTCTGTGATTTCTATATGGAAGTACACTTTGTGAAAACCGAAATGGAACATGTAACGAAATTCGAAAGATTTTGAACGTTAATAACTCAGCTTCCCCTGGACCATTTTCAATAATTTTATCACCAATCGATCAGAAATATTTCCACGCATCGATAGTAATGCTTCCGACTGTTGATTGAAACTATTGAAAAAGCAGTAAATGTTAAGCTTTGTCCAAAAGCGTCGAAATAACTAACAAATCCACCAATTACGTACATGCATATGCTGCTTCCCCAACACAGTCATCAGAGAATCGTTTCTAGACGAAACATGTCGATGTAGCGTTGCTGCTTCCCCAACACTGACTGTCATTAGAGAGTCGTTAGTAGACGAAACAATTTGAAGTGGCATTCGCCTCCGATCTTCGGGCGTGTGCGAATAGGAAGGATGCAATTGCGTCACATTTTGCACACTCATCGCCACACGACCACACAAAATGCTCTCCAGAGTTGTAATCTTGTAACCAAACTTCGAAGCAGGGGTGCAAGTGATTTTGATCGATTCTCTTCATCGACTTTCTGTTTCGTTAATAACTCGACGGCAAACACATTCATTGATACGTTTGTTATTCTGGATGATCGAAGAGCATAGCAGAAATAGACCACGAAAAAACATGAAATTACACTATTTTCTAGCGATGCCTAAAAGTTCAATTATTCGATTAACGATTAATCTTAAAGATTTTTCCAACTATTCGGTTAAATATTTATCGAATTTTCAATTATTCGAGTGTGTAACCGACATCCCTTCTTATTTCTACTCGTTTGATTTAGCGCAGTAGAAAAAATAAATAACAATACTAGTTTATCTGAACAGACATAGAGAAGAAACACGACGCGAAACAGGGTCATAAATTCGCCGAAAAAAGTGTTAGGCGTCTTTCTGCTAAAGGCTAAGATTTACCAACTTGTTGAGAGAAGGAGTTTAACGAGAAAAACTAAAAAGGGGAGGAGCTTTAGCTGGGTTGGCACTGATATTCTGCGGCCTTCCAACCTGTCGCAGACACCAGTTCAACCCCTGTCCAGCAGCAGACGGGCCGAGACTCTTGCGAGTGCCCAATCATTGAACCGAATAATATGGGATTGTCCGGTCTGAATTACTTATCCAGCTGCCTACACGTCATCATCATCTTCCAAAAGCCTGTACTACCTTCGGCCCTTTTCAACTAAAATTCATATCAAAAGATTCTTTTCAGGGCAATCCTATTCATACTAAAGAGTATAAACAGAGAGTACCCGACTCAAATTCCTATTCCTACACAAAACACAAGCTCCTGCTGCAGTTAACAAATAACATTTATTATATAAGACCACGTAGTCCTACGTCACCATTGCGTACAACCCCATAGAGCTGTCCCTTGTAGTTTTTCCAGGGTCTCAAAACACCACCACGGCCCTTTTGAGGGCCACCATAATTTTCAAAGAAAGAGTTATTCAAAGCGTTAACCTAAATGTAAGGGGCAAGACAGTTTTGCTCACGGTAGATTTTTGAGTTGATTTTGAGTAACTCTGAGTAACTCATGTTGTTCAATGTTCAAAAATGGCAGCAACCTGATTTTTGCTGTGCATTTCTGAACTGGAAATGGAAATTGCCAATACCAAATGAAAACGAAATTTCAACTCGTACAACATCGTCGACTGGATGAATGAGGTGAGGTCTTGGGAGATTGATTAGATAATAATTCAATTCGTTGATCTTAACAGTTTCATGTAGTTATTGAGAAACATGATAGCTGCCTATCCAATATTGGAAAAAGTATGACAATGGATGATGTGAGTATTAGGAGGTATTAATCCCACTGCGAGGACAATCATCAATGCATATTTTTCAATTTTGTCTCACCACGGAGGACAGCTCCTTAACAGATAAATGATCCATCCTACAAATAAAGTTATCCATTTTTGTTTTCGCCAGATTTTCGGTGACCTTATTAAACGATTAAACTCTCGGATAGATGACACTAGTCTACACTTTGCTGCTCAGTATTCACTCGGCTGTCGACAGAAGCAGGCCACTCTCAATGTGTGTCACGCGATCGTCTGTTTACTCGGCAGCAACCATTGTGTGGTTCTCCTCATTGTTCTTCATCAGCAGTTCTTTCAGTCGATGCGTCGTCGACTTTGGAAAACAACCGTTTCGTGATGAATGTGTGAGTGCTAACCACGTTTTGCGTCCATTGCTACAATGGAAGTGCTCTAACCCTCGTTGGCGAATGCTCCATACAAGTAAACCACTGGAAGCAGCTCCGGTTCTGGTAGAGGAGGCTTATTGGATAGCGGAAGATAAAATGTTTATTGTGTTGTACCTTTTGACTAAAATTTCAAGATGTATTGTATAGTGAACAAGAATCCTCGGCTCTGTAAAGTTAATTCGGTTGAGCCTTATCAAATAAATTAATAATAATACACTTCGCTGCTAAACTATTTGCTCTGAGTACAGCTGATTTGCCCCTGTTGAAGATGAAGCAACTGAAGACTCCAGCAAGCCATGAATTAGTTGCTAAGAGCGTGTTTAATTGGTTTCAATAAAATTTTCATTCTGTTCTTGACCGTCGATGAAACAAGTTCATTTCGTTCTTCGGTCCGACCTACGGCATATTCCCATAGGTTATGGGCCTTTGTGAAGAAAATTCAAGAAGCTGTTCAAGCGAAAGTTTTTTTTCCACCGTATAATCAAGATTTTTTCACGTTCCCGGTATGGACGGAAGCAAGTTCGGTCTGGAAAAGCTGAAGGGTGGCGGATACGAATGTTGGCCACTCAAGGTGGAAATGCTGTTGGTAAGAGAAAATCTCTGGAAGCACGGGCCACCATCGTTTTGCTCGTAGACGACAGTCAGCACCTGCTGATCCGGAACTGAAGACCGCCATGGAGACCTGAAACGAGTTGAAGAAGCATCACCAGAAGACGACGATGTCCACTCGTGTCTCGTACCTGAAAGCTGTGCAAAGCTGAGTACAACGACGACGGGGACATGCAAGGCCATCTTTTCCGGATGGAACAACTGTTCGCAAGCCTCGCGAACGCGGGCCAGGATCACGAAACCAGCCTGAAAGGGGCGATGATATTGAAGAGTATGCCTGACTCTTTCGATACCCTCACTACTGCGTTGGAAAGCTGTTCCGACGAGGAGCTCACCATGGAACTGGTGAAACGTAAATTGCTGGATGAAGCACAGAAGGGTGCTGAAAAATGTCATCATGGGGAGTCCATTCTGCGTGCTGGTGGCGACAAGAAGGTTGTGTGCCACAACTGTCATAAACCCGGACACATGAAGCGAGAATGCCCAGCGGCAAGAGCTGGTGACGGAAGAGCAAGCAGCAATTCATAGCCGAAGAAATTTCTCGATTCTTTCGTCGATTATGGAGCAACGTCCCACAAGTTCTGCAACCGTTCGTTTTTCGATGAGCTGAAGCCAAGCTCGGGGATTCCCATCACGCTGGCCGATGGAAACGAGACGAGGCATCGGATCTGGCCGCTTGTTTTGCCAAAACGAGGAAGGAGAACAGCAAGAAGTTATCCTGTCCGACGTGTACTACGTTTCAAATTTGGAATCGACCTTGATTTCTGTTGGAAGACTGGTTGCCAAGGGAGCAGAGGTTGTTTTCTTTGGTTGCCGTGGTTGCGTGATCCAACGTAACGGAGTCGTACTAACCGTAGCGAAGAAAATTGGTGGGCTGTACCAGTTGAAGCTTGCGGAAGAGCGCGGTATGAATGCGTCACACCACAAGAAGGACTGCATCCACCATTGGCATCGGAAGGTAGGTCATCGTGATCGCGAAGCAATTCAGCGACCTGTGCGTGCGAATTTGGCGACGGGCGTCACCATCCACAAATGTGAAGTGTTCAAGACATGTGAGTGCTGTGTCGAAGGCAAGCTAACTCGACTACCGTTCCCAAGAAAACTCGATCGACAATCAGCAAGGATCCTGGATATAGTGCACACGGATATCTGCGGTCCAATGAACACGCTTTTGCCTGGCGGTGCACGAAATTTCCTTACGATGATCGACGATTTCAGTCGATACACCATGGTGTATTTCCTCAAGGGGAAGTCGGAAGCTGCGGAAATAATAGAGGATTACGTGAGTATGGTACACAATGGATTCGGAAGAAATCCAACGGTTATTCGCTCGGACCAGGGAGGCGAATATAAATCGAAGCGTTTGGGACGATTCTAAAGGGAGAATGGAATAGCGCCCCAGTATACGGCGGGATATGTACCGGAGCAAAACGGAGTCGCGGATAGGAAAAACCGGTCGATTGTCGAAATGGCTAGATGCATGCTGATCGACGCAAAGATGGGCTACCAGTTCTGGGCGGAAGCGGTCAACATGGTCGTGCACCTGCAGAATATACTTCCATCACAGGATTACGGACGATTGCATATTTTTGATTGCACTGCGTTCGTTCACGTTCCTGCTGAGAAGCCCGAAGGTGGAAAAGTTAACATTCGTCGGTTATTCCGAGTGTCACAAGGCGTTCCGGTTCATCGATAAAGCAACGAAGAAGGTCGTAATCAGCCGTGATGTTCGATTCGTTGAAATGGAGGATGATATCGAAAACGAGGGTTCAACGTCACCGAGTATTGTGGAATACGAGTCTGAAGTATCGCAGGAAACTCCAGAAGAGGAAGAAGAATCCGATGATGATGAGTCGGTTCAGGAGAAGTTTGAGTCAGATACCTCGTCCTATGACTCAACATGCGACGGCAGCTGTGGAAACGCCACTCTGGCGTTCAACCAGAAATACGAGGGGACAGATACCGGTTCGTTATTCAGAAACCACTGGAATGGCACGCAGGCATGTGGCGGAACCAAGGACATTTGTAACAGTGGCGTACGGCGATGGATGAAGAGATCAAATCGTAATCAAACCGCAAAGCAGTCGGCAGTAAATGGATATTCAAGCGCAAACTCGATGAGGACGGTAACATTGTGCGGTACAAGGCGCGTTTGGTTGCGCAAGGATTTTCCCAGAAGTATGGAACGGACTTCGACGAAGTGTTCGCCTCGGTGGTGCGGCAGGTAACATTTAGGACACAGTGAACGGAACATGCGGGTGAAACATACGGACGTGAAGACCGCCTATCTCGACAGCGATCTTGACGAAACGATTTTCATGCGGCAACCGCCAGGCTACGAATCTGGTGGTGTGGATGCGGTATGTCTGTTGCAGAAAAGCTTGTACGGCCTCAAACAAGCGGGAAATGTTTGGAACAAGAAACTGGACGCCGTATTAAAGCATCTTGGTTTCACACAGTCAGCAAATGATCCATGTTTGTACGTGCGACGTCGAGCCAAGCAATTCACGTATTTAGCCATCTACGTGGAAGATATGGTCATCGCTTGCCACACCGAAGAGGAGTACAACGAGTTCATCGCAGTCCTTAACCGTAGCTTTACGGTAACATTGTTGGGAAGAGTTTTGGAGCGTTTTGGGTTGACTGATGCAAAGTCATCGAAGATTCCTTTGGACCCTGGCTACCGGCAACAAAAGGAGGAGAACGGCGACTGCCAAACAATCACCAGTACTCATGTTTGGTTGGTGGTTTGTTGTACGTACCCGGACATCGCGGTCAGCGTATCGATTCTTGGAAGATCGGTGAGCTACTCATCACAAGCGGATTGGACGGAAGCGATACGGATACTTCGATACCTCAAGTTCACCAACGACCACGAACTTGTACTTGGATCAGGACGAGCTGTCATGGAGGTTTACGTCCACGCTGACTGGGCCGGCGATGTGAAGACCCGGAAGTCGAATTCTGGATTTCTGGTAATGTTTGGTGGTGGTCCAATCCACTGGGCATCCCGGAAGCAGACATGTGTTGCTTTGAGCAGCACAGAAGCTGAGTTTGTGGCACTCGCTGAGTGTTGCAAAAAGTTACAATGGATTACCGGCTATTGCCATGACGAAGCAGATCCAAATTCACGAGGACAACCAGTCGTGCATCAAGCAATTGGAATCAGGAAAAATCAACAACCGGTCAAGCACATCGACACGAAATATCATTTCGTCCGCCAGATGAAGGAGGAGGGCAAGATCTCGGTGCAATATTGGCCAACCGATAGCATGGTGGCGGATATGTTGACGAAACCATTAGCCAACCTGAAATTGAAGAGATTCCGAGAGGCAGCTGGAGTACAACCGTCGAGGAGGAGTGTTGAAGATGAAGCGACTGAAGACTTCAGCAAGCCATGAATTAGTTGTTAAGAGCGTGTTTAATTGGTTTCAATAAAATTGTCATTCTGTTCTTGACCGTCGATGAAACAAGTTCATTTCATTCTTCGGTCATATTCCCCTAGCCCCTTGCCTAAATGTGAGAATAATTGTACATGAACTGTAATAGAATTACATTAGACATATATGGGACAATTGATTCTACACACCAAAAGAAATCAACAGCTTATAAGATAATTATGAAAAAAATATAGGAATCTTGCAAGAATTAGTTTACATTTAGCAGCGTGGTCGTACGTACAGTTCGTACAACTCCATGCTGCTGTCCCTTGTAGATTTATTTTCGAATCGGATTAACTTCACACTCGGTAGTGATGCCAGATTTCTTCGAGATCATTCCCGGAGATTTTAGCGGTACTGAACATGATCAAGGAATTATTCGAAATAATTCGTAGAGTCGGATTCCTGAACATCTTTCTTGGTAGATTTATGTTAAACTTAATTCTTTAAACGAAAAAACTACTTTTGAATTTTTATAAATGATTTTCGTTCCCTCCCCGTTTAAGGAATGAGTGGAAGGAATTGCAATTTTGAAACTTTCCATGGAACACAAGCCTTAAAAATGAACGAATATTGCACCATCTCTGATTTTTCCAAAGAGTTCAATTTGGAAAAAAAGTAAGAGGTTGTATCCAAGACTCGACCGGGAAATTGGAACAAATTCCCGGGAATCGAGAAACAGTAAATTTCATGGGAAAGGTCTCCCGGGATGTCCAACGTGGCCCATAAATTGATATAATTCACCATCTTATCCTAAATCGATTAATCACTGTTCCTGGCAACGGCAGACCATAACCTCCCAAATATCTTGTTCCGGCTCGTGCCCTCATTGAACCGCTCATGCCATCCAGCGGCGACAATTATTCTCTTCCCTTCAATTTCGTCATCCTCTTGAAACCTACGGCGATCAACCGATCGGCCGCACGCCTCGAATCTCAACGAATCAAAACGAAAGCACACGGAAAATCGAAAATTAACCATCAACAATTGATTAATCGAGTAGGTAAGTGATTTCCAGCCGGCTCGCTTTCCCGCTTGTTGGCGCTTGCTCGACTTTAAAAAAAAAATCCAGAACTCCGTCCATCCTCCGATGATGTCCGTGCTCGGGAAAGTGCCCACGCCGCCACACGCAGCCAATCAGTGGGCAATCCCAGTCGATCGCGATTAATCGATCAACGCATACGTCAATTGGGAAATTGATCGATTATCATCATTATCGCTATGCTGCTGCTGTGTGTGCACGATGATTGTGAATTGCATGCGTTTGTATCGGGGGGGGGCGAGCAATTTTCCAGCACCCCTCGCCACCGAGTGCACAGCGGCAATCAACGCACGAAAAGGAGGCGGAAAATTGTACAATTTTCTCGAAATTATTTGTTCCAGGCCTACTGCGGCCGCCGCCGCCGCCGCTGCAGCCATGCCGTTTAGAAGTGTTTGCAAGTAGATGAGTGTGAGTGGGTGAGATGATGTGAGGGAACCAGCGAATGTGAGAGAGAGAGTGCCTCTTGTTTAATTTTCCGATGAATAATTTCGCTTCGATAATCGGGAGGCATTAACTCGATGATTTGATGATTGATTTATTAAGCTAACTCGTTACCACTAGTTTTTTTTTGAGTGGATGCGAGGGAGCTAATGGTTGTTTTTGTATGGGAGGTGATCGATTTGTGTGTGTCCAGTCCCGTCCAGTGCGGGGAAGAAGAACAAGAAGAATAAGAACCGTGAGCGCGCTGTTCCCGTTTCCGGGGCCCTGGGTCGAGATTTCTGGCCATCGTCAGGAAATGGGTCGTAAATTATATTATCGATGGATTGCTCTCTTCCTCGGTCAACAGTCGCCAGTCAGAAGACGGCGCACGATGGGAGAGAGAGGGCGAGAGGAAAACTAGCGTTGAAATTTCCTAAATTAGTGGCGAATTCAAATTCCGAGGCTCTCTTAGCGGGGCTATTCTACGCACGTAGCGATTAATGCGTACTGAAGTTGTCACCTCGAGTCGAATGGTGTGTTTCAGCTTGTCTGCACGCACAATAATATCCTTTTACGGCGGCTAATTGACACGTGCTCGAGTTTATGGTCGGCGGCTAGTCGGCGCTTGTCTGCCAGCCTGCTTTGTTCGTTTGTCGACTTCCCAATTTGGTGTCGGTCTAGTTGGCATTGGGAAATGTAAAAACGTGTCGCCATTTCACTTCCCAAAACCGGACGGACTCCGGAGAGTAAAAGTAACGTCCTTTTCGGAGAACTTTTACGAGCGGGGAACAGTTTCGCTTTTTATTGGCCGGGCTTGGGGTCTAGAGGAAGAACCAAGACCACCACAGGATGTCGCCCCAACCCAACCAATAGTCATCAATATTCTTCCGTCACGGGTGGACACGCACAATTTTTTGTTGTTCGCTCTCTTCTACGCCGTGATCGGTTAACGATAATAAACATTGGCACGTGAGGCGAATCCGCAAACCGCACTTCTACTGAGTTGCAGAGACCTGTGCCCGGTGCGGTCATAAAACTATCATCCTTAGGCAGGCGTCATCGATCGATATTGGATCGTAAAATCGATTTCGATCTCGTTGCGGTACGAGAATATTGATTTTTTTATCGCTCGCTACGCCGCCAAGCGGCTGTTACGTAAACTAACAACAGTTGACCTTCGAAGAATTGGAAATTTTCCAGTAGGCTTGTGGAAGCCGCCATGTTTTATTCCTTTATTGGCGTTTATTGCCCTTTTTGAGAAGGTAGAATAAATGATGCAAATCGCGCTAATGGCTAGATCGGGCTGGGCTGGAGGGCTGCAACAAGCTTCTTTGTGCACCTGTAGCATGGCATGTCGTCGTTATCGTTGCTATTTTTAAAACCAACCAGCATCTTTTTTCCATCTTTTATAGTAGGTTCCATTAGCGCCCGCTTGCTTCGTCACGACGCGAGGGTTGCTCCGTTTCTGTCACTTTGCCGTTCCCATGGGAACGAATTAATTAGGGGGCTTCCTCCCGCATGGTGTTGTCCATTCGAGACGGAACAAGCGAGAGTTATTTCGTAAATAAACAAACCAAACGTCAAAAAGCGGCAACCGTTGATTGAGCCGCTCTGGCGACGGCAGAGGCAGCCGCGTGGATTGTCAGAATCGATTTGCAGATCATATCGATGGGGTTCACCTCTTTATTAAAACGAGAAACCGTGAAGAAAGGAACTGAGCGGTGAGGTTGAATCGGATCCTTCAGCGGAGAATTAAAAATAAACCCTTCCCGGGTCCGTGCGCGGCCCATCGAAGTTCGTTGATGCTTTTGCGTTCGGTTGGGCTTGGGCACACAAGTGGAGATTAAAATATCGAGATCAGCAACAAGCAGAAACCGGTTCCGCGTTGCAGGGTCCTGAGGCGCTTGGGTTTTGTTTTTTTTTCTTCACCGAGCTGGTCTTTCTCTCTGGTAGGTTACTCTACGATTCATTCAGGGACTGTTACTGTTCTGAGGTATTGGGATTGGAGTGGCAGTTTTAGGAAGAGTCTTACAAGCAGAAGGTGGGAATTTGACATAAGAGATAATGGCACACATCATTAAAAATCTAAATATGGTCTTCTGTGTAAAATTCTTTAAAAAACGTTTAGACAAAAAGATCATAAATTTGTCCAAAAGTTGTTTTTCAATGATTTTTGCTAATTTTTACGTGTCCAACTTGAAAATTTCGCAGAAGTGCCACCTACGAATTTGTGCAACTTACTCAAATTTAATTCATTATTTTTTTTAATTTAACTTCAAAATTTCGCAGAGGATTTTAATGACAAATATTCAAACACTATTTTTATATTTTACTCAAAATTACTGGACATTTTTAGCAGTGTATATTTTTCAAAAAAAAAAGCAATTATTGTTTCCTACAACCTTGTCTCAGACGTCATTTCGATTGGAAGTGACGATTTAAAATTAATTGTTTCAGGCGGCTGGTTCGGACTCACGCCGACAGTTCGCTCACCTGAAGACGGAACGGAATCTTCTTCACACGCTTGGTTTTGAACTCTTGGACACAGTTTCTTATAAAACACACAGTCAAATTCTCCGATCTCGCTTCATGGCTTACTGATCTCCAACATCCTCCGGGCCAGCGACGGAACTGGCCTTTAGTAGAATAATCTTCGTAATCGGTCTGAGGTAGGTTGATCTTGAAGTGCGTATCTTCACAGTCCTAATTTTGCCGTCGGGTCCCTTGTAAGGCTTTTTGATAATACCTTTGGGCCAACATCCACGATGCAGGTTCTCATTGATGATCATCACCAAATCACCTACTGCATACTCGCAATAGTTTCGATTGTCTTTCCATTTCTGTCGTTGGATCAATTCTGGGCGATAAGCCAGAAACGATCAGCGTAAATTTGTGCATGTTTGTAGGCAGCCCTCGTCATCAAACTGCTCTCATCAAAATCGTGATCGTACTGCATATGGTTGTTCCGTCCAGGCAATAACATATTAGGCGTTAACGGCTCAGGATCATGAGGATCATCCGACACATGTGTTGAAGGGCGATTGTTGACGACGTTCATTACTTCACACAATGCTGTTCTTAGAACCAAATCGGTAGGGTGTCTCTCCTTCAGCATAGCGCGCAGTCCTGTCTTCACTGAACGCACTAAACGCTCCCAGCATCCTCCAAAGTGTGGCGCACCTGGAGGTATAAACGACCATTCCACGCCTCCTACACTCAGTGTTTCGTCTATCTGCTGCTGGTTAAGGTCCTTTATCATCTTCTTCAGTTCTTGATTGGCTCCTGTGAAACTCGTCCCGTTGTCAGTCAGGATTTTCTGAGGAACACCACGAATTGCCATAAAACATCGAATGGCCATTAAACAGCTGCTCGTATCCAGTAACGAAACCACTTCCAGGTGTACCGCTCGACTTGACATGCACGTGATGAGTACAACCCATCGCTTCTCGACACATCGTCCAACCTTCACCAGCAATGGCCCAAAATAGTCGACTCCTGTAGAAGTAAAAGGAAAAACAAAGGGGGTCGTCCGGTCTGGTGGTAGATTACCCATCTGTGCCACGCTTGGTTTGGCACGTAGCTCTCTGCATCTCACACATGCTTGTGCAAATTTCTTTACTTGGGAACGAATCTTCAAAATGCGGTACCGTTGTTTCAAGTTGTTGATAACTGTTTCTAATCCTTGATGAGCGTTGGTATTGTGGAACGTCTGGATCAGCAGGTTGGTGAAATGATGGTTGTCCGGTAGTATTACGGGATTGTTCACATCGAACGGTTTACTTTCGTCTTGAATGCGACTTTTCATCCTTATAATTCCGTTAACCAGAACGGGTGAGTAAGCTAACAATCGGCTTGACTTTTTCACAATGCCAGTCGTCCTTAAACTGTTGATTTCATCATGGGACGTTTCTTTCTGTTCTATTTTATACCACAGGTTTCTTGCTTCATCCATATCGTGCACGTTGATCGAAAATTTCTTCGGTTTGTTCCTTTTTGGAATGCCAAGAATTTTTCTCATCTTCAGATAATAGGCTGTTGATCTTATCAAACGGTTGTAATCCGAAAATCTGCTAATGTCAGGCATATCCATAACATCTTTTTCACAAACATGATGACAGACCAATTCTTCTTCAGCTTCGATTTCCACATGATAATTCACGGATTCGTTTGATGACATCGTGCAACATTCTTGGTTTGGCCATTCACTTTGATTGTGCTTCAAAAACTCTGGATCACTCAGCCATTCAGCGATGTTTGCGAACTTAGAGGACTTTGTAGCGAGGTCAGCAACGTTCAAATGCGATGGTATCTAATTCCACACTCTAGTGTTGTGTCCATTTTCTTTGATTTTTCCTACTCGGGATCCCACGTAAGCGTTCAGTTTTTCCTTCGTACACAGCCAATCCAGACAAATTTTGGAGTCAGTCCAGAAGAAAGTTGATATCACTTCTACTTCTAGTTCTTCTTGTACCACCTTCATCATCTGACTAGACAGAACGCATCCTTGCAACTCTAGCCTGGGAACAGTTTGCGATTTGAGAGGTGCCACTCGTGACTTGGCCACAACTAAAGCAACATGTTTTTTGTCCAAATATCGGTGCACCATGTATATCACGCTAGCAAAGGCTTTGTCACTTGCGTCCGAAAAAGCATGGAGTTCAACACTGTGAAATGACGGAACATCAGGAAAATAATACCTTGGCACTCGAACCTCCGTCAGCTTCGAAGTTTCTTCAAGCCATTCAGTCCATTTCGCAATCAGACCATCAGGTATTTTATCATCCCAGTCAACTTGCAGGCGCCACAAATCTTGGAACAATATCTTCAAATGGATTGTGATTGGACTAAGTACATTTAATGGATCAAAGATACCCATCATGACTTGTAGTAACTGCCGCTTGGTAGGAATATCAACTCCGGAACGGAAAGCTATATCAAGCTTCGAAAAGTCCAAGGGGAAAACGAGTTCATCGGTACCAAGATGCCATTGTAGACCGAGGACACGAACATCCGCACTCGGTTCAGCTCTCATTGATGGATCAAGAGATTCCAGCACTGCATTGGAGTTGGAGACCAATTTTACCAGTTTGAATCCGCCTTGTTTGTGTGGCTCGATAACATTCTTTGCTAGTTCAATTGCTTCTTTTTCGGTGTCAGTTGAATCAAAATAGTCATCAACATAGTGCTGTCTGACTATTGCACGTTCTAGTCCAGAAAAACGCTCTTCTAGCTCCTTCGCATTGAAATTCTTTATAAACTGTGCAATCGAAGGAGATGACACAGCACCGAAAATCATAGCCACCATCACGTATACTGCGTGAGCTGAAATACGGTCCATGCCACGCCAGAAGAACCGCTGAGAGTTTTGATCCAGCCATCGAATAAGCACTTGGTGAAACATTTCTTTGCTGTCTGCCATGAAAGCGACCTTTTTCTGCCTACCTCTCATCAGTACTCCAGTCAAAGATGGAACGAAATCTGGTCCTTTCAGCAACAAATCATTCAAGGAGAAACCATGAGACTTGGCTTTGGCGTCCATTACCAATCGAAATTTGTTAGAACTCACAGCGCTAAAATGCGGCAGATACCAAGTATTGGGTGTTTCAGCTAGCTCTTCAGGTTTCAGTTTCCTTGCATAGCCCTTTGCAACGTAATCATCGATCTTCTGACAATACTGCTCGGCAAACTTCGGGTCAGCGTCCATCTTCTTTACCATAATAGCCAGACGACGAAGTGCTTGAGGCTTGCTGTCTGGGAACGTGAAGTTGTTGTATTTATACACTTGACCAACCTCAAACCGATCTCCACAACGTTTCAGTGTTCGGTTCATGATATCCAAAGCTCTCTCGTCTTCTTCAGACATCTTTGGACCCTGCTGTTTGATGCCAAAATCTTCAACCTTGTAAATCTCCTTTATCAGCTCTGTCAGTTCCAGCTCCTGATCGTTGCTGCAGAGGAAAACGTGAAATTGGTCAGCAATATCCACTGTTGCAGGTTCGATTTCACCATGGATTGTCCAACCAAGATGACAGCGCGTCAATTGCAAACCTCTTGTTGAATACTGCACAGTTTTCAAAGGGACTATTAGACCAGCGTTGTTGGAACCGATCAGCATTTTCGGAGCATCATTCTGTATGGCGATCAGTTTGTCTTCATCCAGAAGTGGATACAATCTTTTAATCCTTTCAATATCGATGCTTACTCGTGGTAGGTTGATGTTGCTGATAGTCCGTACGTTGTCCATTTCATACCACTTAGCTTGTTCGTTTGGTCCACCAATATGGAGAGACAGTAGCATTGACTCATCATCCTTATGCGAAATTCCATTCGTCCAGCGGTACGTTACAGGAGATATTGGACCGCGTAGTTCCATTTGTTCAGCAAGTTCCGCATCGATCATGGACAGAGAAGATCCTTCGTCGAACAGAGCAAATACGTCCTGGACTGCACCGTTGCTACGAATCCTAACTTTTCCGACACGAAGAAGAGTTTTCACGCTTCTACCGTTTACATGGCAAAGATCTTCGGTAGTTTTCTTCTCGAACTTGCATACTGGTTTCTTGTATTCCTTATCCGAATGTACCCATTCATGGTGATTCTTGTCACACACCGAACAGGTTCTATCAAATCGGCAGTCACGACGGGAATGGTCTTGCTTCAAACACACATAACATACGTTGCAGGATCTCGCAGCAGATCGACGTTGCTCTACGGAAAGTTTAGCAAACTGCTCACACTTTGCCAGGCTGAAATGATCGTTCGAGTTGCATAAAGGACAATTTCCTCTCTGGTTTGTTTCACGAGTGTTGACGTTCAGAACAGGTGGCTTTGATCTTGTGACCGGCACGAATTGCTGATCCTTGCGATCCTTTTTGCCAAAGAAATGGGGATTGATACTTGCCAATTGGTTTTCCATTTAATCCTCCAACCAAATGCTTCGAAATCGGCCATCTTGTCCTCTTTTAGCAACAAAACCTTGTGCCGCACCCACATTTGCTTGCTAGAAACAGGTAGCTTGTCGGCCAAATGGGGGATTAGTTCAGGGATCATTAGATACATTTCGGCCTTGACATTTTTCAGCGCTACCGCAGTTCCGATAACAGTGTTGAAGAACGAACGGAAAGATTCAATATTACCGTCCTTGACAGAATCCAGGTTTCTGAGCAGTTCCATTCTGTTAGCCACCACCCACTCGGTGCGTCCAAAATTTGATTTCAGCATCTTCATTATCAGGCCAACGTTTTCTGGAGCAGACAGCAGCTGGATGGGTTTGATCCAGCTAGATGCTAGATGAGCTGTTTTGGCCACAGCAGTTATAACACCGACAAAGTTATACGTCAAAAATAGACGTCACATTTCGCTGTTAAAATTGGTGAGGGGCATTCGAATGGAGTATTATGTGTTAAAAAAATTGAAATTATACTCATTTCACACTGAAATCAACACTTAAAAGCGTTTTTAGCTGAATCGTTAAGCCTTTCTAAACTCGCGAGTTTGAATGACGTGAATAACAATGGCAAACTTTACATTGTTTAATGTCCATCAAACAATCCATTGAAGTCCCCTCAGTGTTTTTTGACGTTTGACAAGTCAACCCAGTTAGCGAGCGGAATTTGCTAACTGGGCTGAACTTTCAGTCCACTTAGCGAACAACTACTGTACACAATTATTTTCTCTTGTTTACACATCTGTTTTCAACTTTCATATTATGTCTTTCACTGTGGTAAAGTGCCAAAAAATCATCAAAATTACATACACACTATTCTTATCTTTCACTCGTAATCTGTACGCGCACGGAGTGAACCGCGATTTTGCCGTTATTCCTACCATGATAGCTTACAGAGTAAATTTTTAGAATTTCTTTTGGTGTGACTATAATAAAAAAAATGAAGATCTGAACTGCAGGCATTTTAGAAAACCTGATAAACCAAATCAATGATTTGGATTGTCCAACAATCAATAAATTTAAATGCTGTTATGAGCCTACGTGAAGTGCAAAATGTACAAAGTTCAATCTAACCTGAAAAATATCTCCAGGACACTTTGGAGAATAAAACATATTTTGGTAACACATTTTTGTATTCCACAAAATGTTATTTGGCTTATAGATTTGGCTGCGGCATCTGAATCATCAACATGCTAATGTAAATCTTTTCTAAAAAAAAGTCTACAAAGTAGACGTATTGTAGAGTAATTTAGCTCGAAAAATCATATGATTTTTTGACGTAGGACTGTGATTTCTATATGGGGATACACTTTGTGAAAACTGAAAATGGAACATGTAACAAAATTATGAAAGATTTTGAACGTTAATAACTCAGCTGCCCCTGGACCAATTTCAATAATCTTATCACCAATCGATCAGAAATATTCCTACGGATCTGTTAAATTTAGGAATTTATCATTTTTTTTAAATGTTACTATTGAAAATTGCACGAATGCAACTGTTGCTATGATAGTTAAAATAATCACCGACTGCCTGCGAACAGTGATTTCCCTAACACAGATTTCAAATTGAATTCCATCCGGTCTCACCAAACGATGTTTATTCAATCACCGCATGGTGATTGGTGATATTCTCCAGTTCACAACGAAAGACTGCCTGCAAGCAGCGAGCTGCAGCCTACATGACCATCCATAGAAGGAGAAAGAAGTCGCACAGCTATTGATCGGAATCAGTAGCTCTTACTGAGTTGCAATGGGCCATATATGTTAAGCGCGTCATATTAAAGAGTATAAACAGAGAGAACTCCGCTCAAATTCCTATTCCTACACAAAGCACAAGCTCCTGCTCCAGTTAACAAATAAGATTTATTATATAAGACCACGTAGTCCTACGTCACCATTGCTGCGTACAACCCCATAGGGCTGTCCCTTGTAGTTTTTTGTTTTGGCAGGGGTGATGTTTGAGTTTGGTTTATTATTAAATAATTGGTGATTGAAAAATTTGATTTGAATGGACACCATGAAAGTGTGGAGTTTTCTCAAAATATTAAGAATTAAGGAATCTCGTCTTGGGTGAAATTAGACCTTTTTTGTTCCGCTAATCCGCTGTTCCGAATCTAGGCACTTCAGGGCAAAACCAAAGAAGTCTTTT
This sequence comes from Ochlerotatus camptorhynchus, assembly GCF_037179485.1. Classification (NCBI taxonomy): domain Eukaryota; kingdom Metazoa; phylum Arthropoda; class Insecta; order Diptera; family Culicidae; genus Ochlerotatus; species Ochlerotatus camptorhynchus. Next base: position 298,763 of record NW_027040560.1, on the reverse strand, counting down.
GTTGGCAAAATAAGCGTTTCGGCAAAATTGTGTTCAAATCGGAGACATCAACCACAGGTTGTGTACACACAGCTAGAATAACTGACATGTATACTAGCGCTACGTGGTGAGAAAATTCTGAACCACTGTCCAGCAACCAAAAAGTCTTGACTCCCTGAACAAGTTTGCCGAAGTAACTTTTTAGCTGGTCAAGATCTCAAATTATTGTTTATGCGAGAATTGCACGTATCTACTAGCGCCACGCAGTGAGAAAGTTCTGAACTACTATCCGCCAACGAATAGATTTTGACTTCCTGTACAAATTTGCCGAAGACATTTACTGCCTATCTGGTCAGGATCTAGAGATATTTTATATGTGAGAATTTCACATGCATACTAGCGCTACGTAGTGTGACAATTCTGAACTACTGTCCATCAACAAAAAGATTAAGATTCTCAAATCGGTTCTTTTAATATTTTCGGGAACATTTATGAAGTTCCTTGAATTGTAGAGCACATCATAGGTGTTAAGCGAACTTGAGAAATATAGAAAACTTGAGGGGTATTGTGCAATTTTTTAAAGAAGTTCTTAACACCCCAGAAAAGCTAGATCTAGTGATCTTTGGGGAATTTCAGATCTTAAGAGCAGTTCCCATGATTTTAGTTCAGACTTTTGAAGATCTATAAACGTAAATTAAAAAAATAAGAACCCTTAAGATGTTCCGAGAATTTCAGGGAAGTACAGAGATCATCAGAGAATTTATGAAAACTTCAGAAATATTTCAGGAGCTTCACAGAAGTCCAGAGAATTTCAGGGAAATTTATCTTCAACATAATTGAGAGCTTTAGCGAAGACAACAAATCACTGGCAACTCTTCCATTTTCTCGTATGACCGCTATGATACAGGTACAATCGCGTCATCTGCCGCTCAAAGGTAAATGCTTCGAACGAATTTGATAGCAAAGATTACATCCTCAGACGAATGGTTTGTGTATTTGCTAATTTTTCTACGCGTTGCTTCCACCTTCACTCAAGCGCAGCGCTATTGTATCTGTCACTTGAATTCTGGCAAAGTTGCCAGTCTTCTTGATACCATGTCTTCGGCTTTAAGGAAGCTTCGAAAACGTCAAGACACATTAGAGAATCAAAGGGCAGTTCAAATAATTTCAAGGAAATTGTAGAAACCTTAAAGAATTTCCAGAAACTCCAGCAAAGCTCCGAGAGAATTTCTGGGACGTGATAAAAATTATATGAACATCCGGAAAACGTAAGAATATTTTAAGGGTGTTATATCATGACGATTTAAAGCACTTTAAAATAATGCGAAAATTTAGCTAAGTTGATTAGAGAATATCAACGAAGTTAGATAGTTTCATGATATTCAGCAAAGTTCCGAGTACTTCGAGGACGATCAGATAGCTCCAGAATAATCCCATTAACTGAAGCAAATTTGCAACGACTTAAAAGGAATTTCGTGAAGTTATGGGGTATTCCAAGATTAATCCGAAATCGTAAGAGAATTTTGAATACATCTGAAAATTTGCCAGAGCATTCAACAAATTTAGAGAACTTCAGGTAAGCACAGATAAGTTTAGGGAAAATAAGTGAGCGTTTATAATGGTTAGAATCACTGTCAATCAAATTATATTTTTCCGCTCTCATACGTTCTCAATATCACGCGTGATATAGGAACAAAATATCATGCTTGATATTGATTTTACAAGCTCCTTTGATATTGCGAGACTATTCACAACGTGCAAAAATCAAGCGGAGAGTTGACTCGACACAAAAATGATTCCGTTGCACATCGTTTTCTTAGAAAGAGAAAGTATAGTTTGCTATCTCTTTTTTTCTGTTCACCGATGGCAGACACGAAGTGACTGCTGCCAGCCGTTATGGAAGTTTTGCTTGCGTTCGGATGTAAAGCAAAAATCATTAAACTCAATCTTACCACAGTTTGCTGAGATTTGCAGCTGTTGAGTTTTGTTAGCTTGATATTCCGAGCTGCGATATCACAGCTTGCAAAATCAACCGCAGTTGTATGCTTGTTGATTTTTGTCTACGGAAATCAAGCGTGATCTTGGGCATTGGTGAGATTTGATTTTTTGATATTTTTCCAACCTGGTTAGAATACTTGAGGAAAATTGTCGAAACTTCACAAGGCAAATCAATTAATTTCAGTAAAGTTGCGGGTTCTTAAAATATAACGATCAATCCAGGGCAGTCTAGAGAACTTTAAAGAAATTCAGTAATTGTTTAGGCAGTTTTAATAACACCAGGAAAGTCTAGACTATTGAAGAAGTTTTAAATTAGTGTCGATAATTTAATGGAAGTTTCATGAAATTCAGAAAAATCTGGAGAATTTCAGTGAAAATTTATTAATTATTTCGTTCGAATTCCATGAAAATTTCGGAAGCACAAAAGTCCCAGAAATTTAGAAAAACTTCGAAAACTTCACAGAAAGGCAGTGGTCTTCAGGAACTTTTCGAGAACTTCATAGAAATCTATGGAGCTTTAAACTAACTAACGGTTTATTCAACTCAAAAATTTATTGGAAATTTACTTCGAGAATAAAAAAATAACAAGAACGGACTCACTGTACTCGTTGCTGCTCCTGCTGCTGGTCGTGATACCGTCACCACGATACCGTCGGAGGCTGCACCGCACCGGTTCTCCACGTCTGCTGTGCTAAGCTTGACCGGGTCGCAACCGGCCTGGGAGAACTCCTGCTACTACTGCTTCCGGTTCCGACTTCGGTCGGAGGGGATCTTCCCGGTGGATGGCCGTATGTTGATGGACGACCTTTGGCAAACCTGGATACCGTTCGTGTGCACACTTTCTTCAAGAGGAATTATTCACGGATAGTCTATGTGCCGACTTCTAGCGTCTCGACCGGTTTGCGACCTCTCACTCCACTACTGGCCTCAACGTTGGCGATAAGAAGGACCAGAGCCACGTGGTGGCCTTACAAGTTACGCCGAAATCACTTTCCGCGAACCGTAATAACTGTTTGTGAACCAAACCACTGTTTGTTAAAGCAAATCTTATTATCTTTAAACACGTGAATTTGAAAACGAAGTTTAGACTTCGCCAGCACAATTTCACTCAATTCACGCTTGCCAAATATTCACCGACTTGATCTTCTTGCTATTTCAGGTATAAGAGACCGTTCCTTTTGGACAGATCTTATATAGCATTCCTGGTCCCATGCTTACAAAAGGGATCGTACGATATATCGCATATACCGGATCACGTTCAGGGTGGTGAATTGCGCCTTTTGTAGTAGAGTAGCCGCTGTAATAGTATTGGTCTTGGCTACCTAGACCAATTTGGTAGAGATGCGAGCAGTGAAATCCCCCTACAATCCCTACGCTAGCTATGTTCGAATTTCGATATCTACCTACGCTAATCTAGCGACACATCGACTCTTTTTGCCGTGCTGCCATTTTTCCGATTTATACGTTTTTTGTGTGACAACCTAACTCAACACCGGCTGCCAGCAAATTAATATTTTTAAATTCAACAGGCAGAATTTGATTTTAATTCATTTGAATAATTATAGTTTATATAATTCAATCATTCTCTTGTGTTAAAATTTACATTTACTCGCAATATGTCAGGTGTAATTTATTAAAAACTATGTAATTTATTGTTAATTTCAAAACTATCACCAAGCATTAAATTTCAGCTTGTAAACTTTGGAAAAGGTTACACATCAGAGACGTTAAAAAGTTAATTGAGGTCTTCGCATAAGTTCAGAATTTCACTGAAGCTTAATTTTTTTAAGGGATGTTCAATTAAATTCAGCGCAGTTCAACGCAGTAGAGCTGCAAAAACTTTAGAGAAGTTTTGAGAATTTCAGAAAAGAACAAAGGACCTCAGAGCAATTCCGTTAACATTAGAGAAGTTACATAAATTTTAAAGAAGTTTAGAGAACTTCAGCGAATTGTTAAGCCTTTAGAGGAGATCCATGATCGTTAGAAAAAATTAAGGAAACTTTAGGAAGTCCTTTAGTATGAATTTGTTGATTAGTATTGTGAGCTTTCTCAAACTACAAAAGAACTTCAAATAACAACTTCATTAACTTCTGGAAAAATTTGGGAACTTTCAAGTAGTTCTGAAGACCATATTCAATGGAAATTTCGATGAAGCTATCCTCCGAATGCAATTGTCTTTTAATTTTCCTCGGAACTACCTTGAAATTCTCCACAATGAGAAACCCTTTGGAAAGATTCTCCGAATATTAATTGAATTCATTTCCGATTTTCTTTTGAATCTCACTCATTCCCTTGGAATCCTACTCACATTGAAAGTCTCCTAAGAATTCATTCGCAATTCTCCTCACAAATTCCTTAGATTTCTTCACATAATTTGTTTGGCAAACTCTCCTGAATTCATTTTCCGAATTCTTTTAAAGATGTCCTGGAGTTATTCTCAGATTTAATTGTAATCCTCCTTTTAGTATTTAAAAAAATCCCAGAACTTATGCTCCCACAAACTTTATGAAATTATCCTCAGAATGCCCTTGGAAATTTTCATTTGAAGTTCACATAAGTTGTGCTGCTCAGAAATTCCTAAGAATTTAGATTAAAATTTACTTTTAATTCAATTCAGAGTTTCTTAAAATACTACCCAAAACTATCAGGCTTCACATGAAATCTAAAATTCCTCAGAACTACCTTGAAAACAGATAGCATTTGATGTAATACAAATGGCTGAGCTCCAGCACAAACTTGGTTCATTGTCCCATGTGAACAACTATGCGAAGTTTTATGGAATTAAAATTTGATAATTTTTTCGCTTTTTGACCTGAAAGTCCTCAAATATGAAACTTTGCATATTTGCAAGGGGGAATCAACTCTGCACATCCCAATCTGTGCCAATAGTGTTCGCTGTGCCAAACGCTGTGCCGAAGCGTGTCAATCAAGCAGTGGCGTCGCGTCCACATGTGCAACCTGTGCACGACACAGGTGTAAATAATTTAAAAAAATGCGTTTAGATTTTTATAGATTTTATAGCCACATTATCCAGCTTTCAATGCTCGGTAATGGCGACCTGTTTGTATGAATAAATGTATCCTTCACTGTGCTTTTTGACACTAACTGGAGGGCGTATGTTGTTCCATTTTTGTTCCTGGGAGAGGGAAAGAGAAGGGTAAAAATCAGAACCTCCAGATAGCACAGTGAAGGATACATTTATTCATACAAACAGGCCGCCATTAACGAGCATGGAAAGCTGGATAGCTGTACTTCTTTACTGCAGACCACAAGTGACCATGAATACACTATTTTATAGTGTGGCTCAATTGAATCTTCGACCTTGGTTTGCTTCAAAATGGATTAAATTCAGTTCGGATGGTCTGCCCTAATGCATTGATTTCTAAGCATGTCGATATCACTACAATGACAAAACTCATTAAATAGTGCACCTAAAGCGAGCTTTTTTGAGTGGCGGCGGGTGGCAAGTTTATGAATGATCAAATGCTTGATGTAAGCCAAGCAGACCTTCTATCATCTCTTGAAACATACCACAAATTTTCCACAATACATGGCGGTTTGCACCACCAGTTGTAATTGAAACTTTCAGCAGTCACGCGTCAAACGGGAGCAACACGGAAACAGCAGTCTGATCGGTATGAATGCCTGTATGTATGGGTGCCTAAAGCGTGCATTTCTCGCTGTGCACTTGGATATCTGATTGCAGGCAAAGAGAGTAATGGAGAAAGAGAGCGCAAAAGCTCGCTCTCACTCTCTTGTCAGTTGTAAATCTCTCAATTACCGATGGTTGCACCGGTGCACCTGTCAAAACTAATGAGCTTCCCCTGGCTCATTCTGATAGTGTTGTTTTGATGAATAAAGAGTTGATTAATTCAAGTTTGCTACCCAGGGGACTTCATGAATTTTCTCTAGATTTTGACACTGTTTTATATCAAAAAATGTTTTCGGAAGTGTTTAACGGAAATTCTTCATTACGCTTCAGTCGAAAGATAACTCTTCGACTTCCTTGTGATAAAAACGAGAATTAGTTAAGTTTTGCAATTCCTCCTACTTAGGTTAACGCGGAAAGGGGCATATCAGTTTTATTTACACAAGATGATAGGCCCTCCAAATGTTACGTTAGGTAGTAATAGAGAATATGTCCTTCATGAATATAACGAACAAAGTTTGGTGCACAGGTAAACAAATGGGGCACGCGACGCCTCTGCAATCAAGTATCCCATGAGTTTGGCAACCCTGAAGATTTAATGACTTTTGTGATTGTTTATTTGTGGTTGTGGATAAAAACTGCGAGGTGGAGGTGGAACTGTTCAATCGGCTGCAAGCGGAGGACGGCTACATGAAGATTAACGGGGATTTTGAAAAATTAAAAATATTCAAGGATTTTCTCGAGGTGAACATCTTCGAGCTGTCGAATGTGATTCTGATGTATGCCAATGGGGAAGGTTCGAAGGGGTTATGGATCGGATTTAGGTTGTTTAAATGTGTATTGGTGTTACGTAACTGTCCCTTTTGTTTTCCATCGCTGATTTCTAGCTAACAATCATTAAATCAAGCAATGTAATAACACCATCGAAGATATAAGATGGAGGATTGGTCTATTATTCATGCCAATTTGAATAATTGAATTGTTATTTTGTGAGATATCGACGATGGAAGTCAAACGTAACAGTTACGTTACATTGAGGTATACCTGTATTGTTAGATGAATAAAACATAAAACACTATTTAAAGTACACCTATCTAATATGGGTGAGCTACCGGTGGCTATGAAGATCGCTCATCCGAGGAGGAGGATTTGTATGACGCTATGTATTTGGCCACCGTGCCCGTGGAATTGACCCATGTAAACCGTGATTACCGATATTGTCGCTACCGGAAACGACAAGCAATTGTCGCAATCACGTTGGTTGCAAAAGTGGATGACGCTGAGCGTGATCTAGTTATTGCTGTTGCTGGTTATGATCTCGGCGCTGCTATTTATCACCACACTTTAACAACCCTTGCAGGGAATTAGACGAAGTACTGGCTGCAGGTCCTAAAGGTTTGACTTCTAATCCGGGACATTATCGTCTAGTCCGATGGATTTATTTAAATCATCCTGAAGCGAAGGCCAGCGACTGTCAACAAAGTGTGAAACCTTAGCAACTATTGGAAAATCTTCGGCAAAAACCAGTGATGCCGTTTCATAATATATTCTGTATCATTCTTGTCAATGTGTGCCCTAGTGTGCCGAGCTAGTGTGCCGTGATGTGTTTCGGCACAGTCTGCAGAGTTGCATATTTATTTGTTATGAGCAATGTTTGACATTTTTTTTTCTAAAATTCGGCCATTTTGGATCTAGTAAAGTTTTCAAAATGGCGTCTTTGAAATTTTAAATAATTTGTTAATTTTTTTTTATTAAAATATACATAAGAAAAAATAGGCATATTCTGTGGAAAAATATCCAAAAAAGCGTACAAACCCAAATTTTTCAAATTTTGACCAAAAGTTCTTGTTTTACGATTTTTGTAAGATTTCAAGTGTCCATGGTTTTGAAAATTCCAAAAGCCTTATTTTGATTTTTACTTAAAATAAACAAAACACATTTTGGAGATCTTCATCGTGCTGTAGAGGAGTTGTAGGATCTTTGAAGAGTTTCGACAAACGTTAGAAAGAAAGTGATGAATTAGTCAAATTAAATCACTATAACAATAATAGCTTTGCCAACTTTTGTTCATTAAGATGAGCTCCAATTCGCTTAAAAAATACTCCAAATATGAATGAATTTATCCATCTGTGTTATATTATGACATAGTTTATTGACTTGAATATAAATCATATGTAATCTACCTACACTTCCATTGCATCCGTTCAACCTTTTAGGGAAATGGCTCTTCTACCATTTTTTTTTTCTTCCATCAAACCCTCAGCGCAATCAGCTCAAAGAGCAAAAACAACACCGCAAAATCAGCTACACATTGCTGCAGCATGTGCACATGTAAAAATCACTTGACTTTAAGCGTTCGCCTCCTTCTTCTTCTTCTGCTCGTGTTCTTCGTCGCCCCACGAATCGCACCTTCGCCTTCGTTGTTGTTCATTCATCGATTCGCTCATGGGAGGAGGCTGCACTGCACTCTCCCGGAGCAACAGGAGAAGATGGATATAACAGTCATAACAATAACAATAAATTAAGCACGTCTCTCTGGAGTGGTTCTGGCAAGCAGCCAGCCAAGCCAGCAAGAAAAAAAGGATCGCTTTCTTGTCGCTTCTGGTCATGGGATGCAGGCTCGGTCGGGATCTTCTCACGCACTCGAACCTCTCGGCTCGGCTCGGGCCACGCGAACGCAATAATCCGAACCGAGCCGCTACTCGTGGTGGTATTAACTTTACGTTCCTGCACTGCTTTTTTTCCTATCTTGCAAAAAAGGGGATGCTGGGCTACTCTAATTTACCCAATCCTTACACCCAGGCTTACCCTAAATTGACAGCAGTGACAGATTGACAGCAGTGACAGATCTTATTCGTCTAGCACTTAACCTAACCTTGTGTACTACTTACCTTGGCCCAAACATCCCACCAGGAACGCAATCGATCCGATCGATCAAAACGGACTTGGAGGATCTGCGTGCGAGAAGAAATTCGAATCCACGTCTTGAAGCCACGCAAGAAGAGGAACAAGTGGAAAACGAGAAAATCTGAATTTTATTGCTTGAGAAAACGGTCGCGTGGCTCTGGATGCTCCCTTCTCGTCTTCCTCGATCCGAGCCGAACCGAACCGAAGCCGCACAGCAAGAAGGGGGACCAGTTTGACCAGTTTGCCCGGGATCGCCTGGACGAGGGGAGCTGCGCTGCGATGTTGTGTACGACGACGATGATAACGAATCACCCGTCAAACGATGAGGAAGGCCGATCCGGTTCGGCTCTGGGCCTCGGTGGGGCCAGGTTGGGAAGAAGCCAGAGAGAGGATGCATAATATTAAATTCGCCGTCTTTTATTATTATTTTTATCTCCGCTCGTTTCCCGCGGACCCAAGCCGATCGCGCGTCGTCGTCGGATGCGTGGCACCGATTCCCTTCTGCATATACTCAGCTCAACTCACTTATCGGCTTCTCTTCCCCCCACCGACCGACACCTCGGCTCGGCTCGGGGGGGTGTTGTGTGTGTATATCATTACGGGTCGGACTCGGACTCGGGGGAATCGGGTAATTAATGATCCAGATAAGGGTTTGGGTCTCGGCGGTTGATTCGCGCTCGTTCAAAAATCAATCATCGCGCGAAACTTGTGGGTTGGATGGTGAAAGTAAAAATCGCTTTGCGTCGGTTGTGGTGGTTCTTCCGGGGTGGAGTTCCATCCGTCCGGTCCGGTGGCCGGGCTACGCAAATTAGCTGCCAATTTGAGGCGCTGCCTCGGACGCCGTTTTCGGAATGATAATCCGATTACCACGACCGTATACGGCAGGCAATAAAAGTTTAAAAGCGTATTTTGCAAATGGGATTCTCACCACGACGACTGGATCGTAAACTAATCTTCGCCAATCACGACGGACGGGTAAAACTTCCAGATTTATGACTATGACGTTCTGGAATAATAAATCGTGTTATCCTAGCGGGGATTGATCCGGTTGGGTCTATGAACTTTTCGAAGAGACGAACTTGCACTTGGTTCACTTGCAACACACAGTACTTTTTGCACCGCTTTGTTTACAAACAACTTTCAATTTAGTCATCGCCTGCTCTGACCGACTCGAGGCGACACACGGTTCGTTGCGTTTCGGCATCCGAAAAAAAAAAACGTCATCGTTCGTGTTGATTGCAAAACTGATTCCACTTCTTTGTCACCTTTGTTGCACAGGAGAGAAAGTACTTCGCGTGCGTGTGTGTAAAAGTGTGTGCAAGACGAGTGCTACACGCGGTGCGGCGAGCCAAATATCCGGTCATTTAAAATTGGATACGGCTCACACTTTGCGCCCGCAAGGCAACTGTCAATGGAGCCATTTGACAACAGATTTTTTCTCCTCAAAAATTATAATTGATCATCCACTAATTTCGAACATGTTCTTTCTTTTTCCTTCTAATTACAGGTAAGTCCGCGAGCTCAACGCGCAGCCAGATGGCAATCTTTTGTTCTTGAAAATGGTGTGTCAGTTTTTCGAGGAATCGGCTTTTCTCGATTCCTGGTAAACAAAGGGAAAAAGATGAAGAAACCCGAGGTAAGACGACCATTCAAACATGCCGAAAGATCAAAGCGTTCCGTTTGGCCACCCGCCCCCACTCTCTTTCTCCCACTTGTCCATTGGTGGTGGCGGCGGTGGCGGAGTGCGGGGAATGTGTAATGAGCCATTAATTCTTCTGTGAGCTGTGACTGTCAGTGGTGGTGGTTGGTGGTGGTGGTGGTCGATAACCAAGCCCCGCGCAGTAAAACAGAGCAGCTAATTAAATATTGACATTTTGTGCTTATTATTAAAATCGTAACCTCACTTTTGCACGCTTGCCGGTGCCTGTCTGCATTTGGCCAACTGCGATGCCTTCGGTCTCTCTCCCTCTCCCGCTTCAACAGTGTCAACAACGTCGTCGTCTCGACTTCGTCCCCGCTAGAAGGAGAAGAGTCTCGTTGAAAATGACGACGACGACGACGACGTCGTCGTTCCGTTGGGAAACCGATTTCTTAATTACATCCCGAGGCGATGCTAATTCAATTCAATTTAAATTTGTCACTTGTAACTATCACCACTGCTGCGGCTGCTGCTACTACTGTCGCTTTTTGTGTAAATAACCTCACTTGGGTGAGTGCTTTAAACTTTTGTCTTGTCATTTGCGATTTTCCAGTCGCCGAAAATCCCCAAATTTCGCTTGAAATCGGTTCGTTCTCTGTTCGGAACATCTCACCGCGAGTGAGCACATCTACCTACATCGTTGTAATTCGATTTCTATGGTCACTTTTCTTTCATCGCAACAACGACAACCGCCATATTGGCATCACAGAATGAGAGAAAAAAAAAGAGTGCTCTTTGGCTACTTTGCGTGTTTCTAATGTAATTAGCGACCGCCTGATGGCAGCACTAATTAATTGGTTGGGTGCATCATCATCATCATCATGAGCGTCAATACACATGGAACGTTCCTGGGTGTAGAAAGGCCAGAGAAATGCTTTTAGTGATGGCGTCGTTGCTTGGTTCTTTATTGAGAAAAAATAACTTGATTAGAAGGTACAAATTGCATCCATCATCGAAGCAGGCGAAGAGTTCTCTCTAGTTTTAAAAGGATCAAAGCATGTCACGTCACTTATTAGATTTTTCTCGGTTGGAAAAAAATCTGGTTGTTTGGTTTGACGGCAAGTTTTCACGTTTTTCTGTCGGATGTTTTGGGACTCTCTAAAAGGACGATTGACGAACGTCCAATTCTTCCAAATTAAATGCTTCAGTGCATAGTTCTTCTTCTTATTTTGCTTTATTATAGAGACTTTAGCCCTTACCCAAGTAACACATAAAACATCTTTTTGAAAAATAATTAGAACGTCTTGTTGTATAAATGTATTATAAGAGAAGCAGAAAACATCCCACGTTATATATGAGGTTTAAAGATGTTTTCTTCATACTTCTTTGATTAATTATTTTACAAAATAGTTTTCTTTTGCTTTTATCTTTAAATGTTATTTGAACGTGCATCTTACTGTTTTAATACCACTATAAAACATGTCATATCCAAAATCAATCCAGATTGATGTAAACATTAACGGTGCCATTGAGCCGGACTGTCTCTTCAAGCGGTGATTGACAGTTTCTTATGAGGTATTCGGAGGTTTGTTATATAACAATATAAAGAAAGTTGAAAATACTTTTTTATGACATCTCATAAATTATACAACTGAAAATGTGCAGGTTGTCTTATAAGGAGTTGAAAATACGTTTCAATAACATTCTGGCAATTATTTAGATGTAGGCTTTGCTACTAACAAAACGTCATGACGGATCGAAGGCGTGTTGAACGAGAAAATAATTTTCATGCCATTGGCAAGAACATGATAGATACTTATAACAAACCTTTCATGAAGCGGTGTTGGTCTAGTTAGGTACTAATAAGTCTACCACGCCAAGGACCAGTGATCGAATCCCATGCTCAAGTTTTTTTTTTAATTGTTTTTTTTTGTCGCTGGTTTTTATGATGTTTCCAAAACATGTTATAAGACCAGTATTTAGTTGTATAAGCTCCGCTTCTTGCGCTTTTTAGGTTGTATAAATGTATTAAATGATGTATATTAAAGTATTAGTGATTCTTTGCGTTAGTCATTACAAAGTATTTTCAACTTCTTTATGACAAACCGTGTTGCTTGGGTAGCTGCATCGTTCTATTGAAAGTTTCCAAAGATTTTTTGAAGTTCCCTGAATTTATTTGAGCTTGTCAAAAAGTTGGACCAGTCCGGATTTTCCAGGTGCTTGTGCACAATATTTTTTTTTTTCTTTCGAGTTACATTTGATGTTATTTGTGAACCCGATCGACTACTTTGATCAAACTTGCACCAGACGAGTGCACGGATGCATTTGAGTTCACTCACTCGACAAAAAGTGAAACAACAGCGGGGCCCTGTTTACTGAAAATGAACACATGAATAATACTCGGGTAACATTTGAAACAGGCCTATCAACTTTTGTACACAAAACTTGTTAAGCCCTTTTCGTGCGAACCGAATACGCCCAAGGCAAACTAACAACACCATCGGGTAGGGGAAATTCTCCCCTTCCCAATAGTGCTCTTGGTTTGCGTGGGCGTACTTCGGTTCTCGTGTTAAGGACCTAGGAAGTTGTTTACAGAAGTTGATAGGCCCTCTTCAAAAGCTACGCGAGCATTATTCATGTGTTTTCATTTTTATTAAACAGGGCCCCGCTGTTGTGTCATTTTTTTTCTTCAGTAGATGAACAAAAGTTCACCCGTGCACTCGTCTATAGAAGTGTAAGCAAACCACTGTCAAAGATGTTCGATTCCCAACACTAGAGGCGTGCTAGCGGCGTGCGAGGGGCGTACCAATTTACTTTTAGCGAAGACAACAAATCAAGAAGACTGGCAACTTTTCCAGAATCCAACAACAATCCACTGGGACTAGTAGCAGCATACGTTGTTCACGGGAGATGTTTAGTGCAAGACATATGGAGAAGCAAGATAGGATGGGATCAACGAGTTCCGGAGGAAATCTGCAGTCGATGGCGTCAGTGGGTGCAAGCAATTAAAAGACTGGATCGAGAAACGGTGCCGCGATGCTACTTTCCAGGATACAGCAGTGCCGGCTTGGACAACATAGAACTACGTGTATTTGTGGATGCAAGTCTAGTAGCGTTTTCTTGCGTGGCATACTTCCGTATCATCGATCAAGGACAAGTACGCTGCGCATTGGTGGCAGCAAAGTCCAAGGTAGCCCCGTTGAAACCACTGTCAATTCCACGACTGGAATTGCAAGCGGCAGTTCTTGGCAGTCGCCTGATGAAGTCTGTTCAAGAGAGCCACACATTACCTATTCGACGTCGAATGATCTGGAGTGACTCAAGCACGGTCTTGTCTTGTCGGTCAACGTAGATATCGACAGTTTGTCGCAGTGAGAGTCGGTGAAATCCTGAGCGAAACCAGTGTAGACGAATGGCGGATAGTTCCGGGAAAGCTGAACGTGGCTTACGAGGCAACAAAATGGGGAGAAGGACCATGCTTCAAAAACGGTTCTCGGTGGTTTACGGGTCCCGAGTTCCTGTACAAGGCTGAATTGGAATGGCCAGGAAACGAGCTACCAGAACCGAACATACCAGAGGAATTTAGAGTCATCCACGCACACCATCGTGAAATCACCGAACCGTTGATCGACTACAGACGTTTCTCCAAGTGGGAAAGACTCCAGCGAGTAACTGCGTACATGCTCCGTTTCTGTGCTAACTGTTCTGGAAAGGTGCGTGGAGAAAAAATAGAAGCCGGTGAAGACTTGTCGCAGGAAGAGCTATAGTTCGCGGAAGAAACACTCTTTCGCTGGATACAAACGGAAACGTATCCCGACGAGATGATCGCAGTTGAAGAACAACATCAACGATTTCCGGACCAAGCCTCCAGACTCGAGAGAACCAGTCCACTCTGCAAATTGTCACCGATGTTGGACGAAACAGGAATGCTGCGGATGGATGGACGTATTGGTGCCGCTCATTACGCAACGTACGCCGCTAGATTTCCGGTTATTCTGCCAAAAAACCACTACGTCACTGATCTTATCCTGAACTGGTATCATCGACAATACGGTCATGGGAACTCTGAGACTGTGGTGAACGAGGTAAGACAGAGGTTCCATGTCTCCAGTTTGCGAAATGCTGTCCGCAAAGTAGCAAAGACATGCAAGTGGTGTGTCGTTCGAAAGGTCACGCCTCAACCTCCTCGTATGGCATCGCTTCCAGAATGCAGGCTAGCAGCGTACATTCGACCGTTCACCTTCGTGGGTATGGATTATTGTGGACCGTTCCTTATCCGGATTGGCAGAGCAAGTGCCAAGATATGGGTGGCTCTGTTTGTTTGCCAGACGGTACGGGCCATCCACCTTGAAGTAGCGAACTCATTGTCTACAGAATCCTGCAAAATGGCGGTGAGGCGGTTTATCGCTAGAAGAGGTGCTCCGCAAGAGATCTATAGCGATCAGGGCGCAAGCAACGATTTGAAGCGGGAGATAGCCCAAATCAACAGTTCATTGGCCAACACCTTCACCAACCGGAATACGTCGTGGCGGTTCAATCCACCGTCAGCCCCACACATGGGAGGATCGTGGGAACGCTTAGTTCGGTCCGTCAAGGTTGGTCTAGGCACTCGCTCCACCTCCAGGAAACCGGACGAGGAATCCTTTGGCACTGTATTGGTCGAAGTAGAAGCGATGGTCAACTCCAGACCATTGACGTATGTTCCGGTAAGCGCAGAACATGAGGAAGCTCTCACTCCCAACCACTTTCTGATGTTGAGTTCCAGTGGCGTCGTACAACCAGCAAAACAGCCTGTGGACGTTGTAGCTACACTCCGAACCAACTGGGGACACGTTCAGGCTTGTTTGGATAGGTTTTGGACAAGGTGGATTAGGGAATATCTCCCTACCCTCAGTCGCCGCACGAAATGGTCTACGTCTTATAAATCAGAATATCGTTGTGCTCAGTGAACGAAGTTCTATCAGATGATGTATACAAATCGGTATATTTTTTCGAAGTTAAACAACCCAATTGACTGACTACACGGAAAACAAAACATAGCTATTGAACATTTTTCAAGATTACTTAGGCTGTGAACCATTTGCCGAGTTAAATTTAACTCGTGGTGACATTTGCGAAAGTTATTTTCTATGTTCGAAAATCCCTGTGGTCGACCCGCCGGTTTTCGAGATGAACTTAGCCAAAGTTGTCAAAATAGCAGGATTAATCGATAAATTTCCATCTATCAAATTTTAACCAAAAGTTAAAATAATCCACCAAATGGTTCAGAGCCTTAAAATCTGTGTTTCTCGGTAGGAAAAGTGTAAAATCTGTAGTTTTGATCCTTTCGTCTGTGAATGGGTAGGCATCCCGAAAATCGGTAGGACTACCGATAAATCGGTAGATATGGCCACCCGCGAATCTCTGTATATACACGGCCAATGAGAACGATGCTAATTTGAGTTTAATTCACTCATAATCACCAAAAGTGCAGGAACTCAGCGATGATTAAATTTGCGTCATGTTTTTTCTGTGGAAAACCTAAAAAATCTGCCGGAAAATTTACCAAAAATTTACTCAGTCTAGGAGTACTACCAATAGACTGAGTGAAACCAATCTTTACTTTTCTCATGTTTGGTTTTTTTTCCTGGACAAACCTGGAAAAACATGTGGCAAATTTACTCATCGCTGAATTCCTGCACGTTTGGCTATTATGAGCAAACTAAACTCAAATTTGGGTCGCTCTCATTGGGGATTACTAATGCCTGCCTGGTAGGAGCTGTCACTTCGAGCTACACACAACAAAAAATGCGCTGAGAAAATGCATTTAATTTTTTTTGTGCACGACAAGTGATCTGCCCCTAGGATGAAATCGCTTCAAAGAACAAGATTTGCGATTCAAAAAAAAAGGCAAACAAACCCGCGAAGCTTGCTTTGATCTTCTGAAGCGCAATACTGCCAAGCAGTCTGGTCTGTTTTGTAAAATCGAAGCAAACAAGACTACTGACTTTTGGAAGCAACTGACTAAGGCAACTCTCCCAAACAGTAGCAGTTAAAAGTAGGCACACTGTCTACGCTGAACAACGATGTAAACAATGCATAAATTTTATCCCCCCTTCCCTCCGCCCCCTCCGCCTTCACAACGCACACTTGTGCTCTCGTTAGATTCACTGTTTCACTTGTATGGGCAGCGAATCTTTTTTCGATTTTTTAAAAAAAAATATTCAGAGTTGAAAACAAATCCCAAATCCTCCGGTTGCTTCGATTCCTATGCAACACAACGACCAATAATAATGAAAACTATAAAACAGATCACAGGCAGCAGCAGCAGGCACAGATGCGCGCCCTTCCTCGGACAGGGTAATTATGGCCCGAAATCCTCGAGACCGGGGATTTCTCTGTTTATTTGTTTATTTTTCGATGCACGGGGAAAAAAGCGTTTTTTTTTGTCTTAGCTTCTTCTCTCAAGCCAAGTCTTGTTTTCGGACAACACAATTGCGTGCGGGGGCAGAAGGCCATAAACATTTTGGGGGTCCGAAAATAGCTCCAACCGACTCAGGCGACCGAGAGAGAGAGAGAAAGCTTCTGGACAGTTTTATTAGACATTCTGACGACGACGACGACGACGACGTCAAACAAATAATGGTTCGATGAATGGAAGGTTTTTTTTAAAAACTACGGGCGTGAATGATGCATTTTTGAAATAAAATCAACAAAATAACAAATCAAGCTCGATCGAAGTAGGCATCGCCAGCGAGCGATTGTTTGATTGGATAAACAGGACGCTGTCAGCGCGAGCATCGGCGGTACTGCGATCGACTCGCATGCTGTATGAACTCTGACTTTTCACAGAATGACGAGTGACGGAGGAAGATGCGCGCGTGATTCACTCTACTGGGTTGTTATGGAAGAGTTTCTTTTTTTTTGCATAATTTTCCGGTGGGTGTTATTTTCGGGTTCGATGTAGCATCAATCTGCCCATCATCAGTGGAAGACCAACCTCGGCGCGATGTGTGAAAGGTTTGAGGAAGTTCCATCGCGCAGGAAACACACGCGAGATATAAGAGAAAAGACAGGAAGCCATCGCATGTATCTCCTCGGGCCGGCTGCCTGCTAGGATCGGATCGTGAGCTGAATGACTGAAAAGTTTGTAGCAATTTTTGTTAGTTCGCTAATATTAGTTTACCGTTTCCTGTGTTTATATGCGCATACATTTATCGATTGGAACTATTCGGAATTCATCATCTGAACGGACGTGGAATCGAAAGAATGTGTGAGGAGTTGACTCTCCTCGGGTTCGGGTAAATGACATCTTGGTAGGGTTTGTTTACCCGCGGAGCCCGAGGAGGGATCAAATGATGGATCGAAACAAAACAGATGGCGCTAGGAGGCGAGGTGCGAGGCGAAGATTTTTGATGATGTTTACAAATTCTTTCGGAGTTTTCCGAAAATAAAAGAATCTCGAGTGCCAGTGGTGGGAAGGGGGAGGAAAAATTGAAATTAACCAGTGGCGCCAGCAGTGCTGGGCCAACCGGTTCCAACCGAGTTTGCCGAGTGATAATTCCACCTGGTGTGCCGAGGCATGTCATATTGCTTCACACCGGGCTCGAGTACTAGTGCATAATTAATGTGTGTATGTACGGTTTAGCCGCACGTGATTTGTTTGTTTTGATTTTAGTGATTGTTGATGTTTTCGGGGCAGCCATCTTGCCACACGGATTTTTTGAGTAGGTGCTAGAAAATGACCGCTCGATTGTGGATTGCCGCCGGAGCGTGGTAAGGATTTTTGCTCACTCGAGCCGACACCGGGTCAGTGCGAATCGTTGGATTTGCTTTGTAAATTAGCGAGATCGAACGAGTTGAAGTTGCGAGGTGATCAAGCATCGGGGCTTTGTGAGCTGTGTGTTTCTTGTTCTTCGCTTCTTCTCCCGACCGAGCTTTTACAGCAGCCCACTTTGATTGCCGTCGATCCACCGCGTGTACGATTTATTGGATGAAATCTGAATCGACTACTGGTTTTTATCATTATATCAATTTTGCTGCTTCCTTCTCGCGCTCGCTGCCCTTTCCCCGTCGTCCCGTTCCCAACGTCCACGTATTCCAATGGCGGGGTCCGAAATGGACCCTTCTTTCTTTGTTTTCTTGGTGCTCGTTTTCAACACTGTTGTTGAGATGCTCTGTTGTTGTGATGTTCTTCATTTTCTTGACTGGACCGAGCCACTTAATTTATAGGCATCGCGCTACTACTGGTATTTATATTTATCGTTTTATTGAAACTATTTTCCATTAGAGATTAATAGAGTTTGAGCAGCGGAGAGCGAGCGCTGCTGCTGAAACTATCGATTAGATCCATGTGAATGGACCCGGATCCCCTCGTCCCGGAGCCTTCGGACCCCGTGGGTAAAACTGTTGATTCATCGTTTCGATGGCTTCGGTTTTTTTCTATTCGAACTACAGAGTTGTATATTCTCTCCTTCTCTTTGACTTCATGGCTTTGAGAAGCAATAAAACCATTTTAAGTCATTACCATTTTGGGGGGGAAAAAGCCAAGGAACTTCTAGAACTTCTAACTTGAGCAGGGTATCATTATCCTGATGTTCAAGGTCACCGTCAAGGTACTCAGCGGCCGCTTGGACTAACTCAAAGTTGAGTGGAATTTCCTGGGCTACTCAAGCTCTGACTAAACGGTACTGCGATTTTGACCCGAATTAGTGAAATTCTAGTAATTTTTAAAGTTAGTCTGAGCTGCTGCACGTACTTGGGATCCCATTCATGGACGCAGCTGAATGAAAACACCAACCCCCCTTTGCGATCTAGTAGCCCTGGGGTCACGCTTCACTCTCTCAGTCATTGCACTTTTAGAAAGGCCTTCCCGTCCGTCGATCGCGCAGCAAGCCTCGCCTCGAGGGCGTCTGCTAAAACCTAGTCATTTACTACGCGAAGCGGCGCTGCTCCTAATGGACTTAGTCGAGGGGTCATTTAGGCGCTCTTCCTTGCGGCGGCGGCGGTGGCGTTGAGATGAATTAATTAATCCCTCTCACTTGTGCGGCTTCTAGTAGAGGGATTATTTTACGCACGATGACCACGACCGGAAATGGCCGACTCTTGGAGTCCGTGCGGGGCTACTATGCATAGTGCTGCTACTGGTGTTACTCCACACCGTTTTCGTCCTCCGTCCGCGGCCACGGTGCGGCACTCCCGGGTATCATCGTAAAACAGAATTATTGAAACAGTAAAATCTTAAATTATATTACAAAAATAATTACTACCGAAACGAAGCGGCACCCTCGATCCCTATACTTATAAAGCTTTTTAGACACTCTCGGTGGTGCTGCTCGTCCGCTTCGAGAGATTCAACCAGCCAGCGAGCTGCTGGCCGCGAGTGAGTCAAAGGTAATAATGGAGGCTTTTAAAAACACACCAACTGAACCTAACCAAGTGCCCCTCGGCCTCCACAGCCCGTCGAAGGAAGCGCGGAGTCCAAGAGGGCGGCGCACGACGCTCATCGCAGTAGACTGCTTCGCGCTCCTTTTCAATACCAGTAGCGAAGCGCCATCTCTCTTCTCCTCGTTCCTAGTAATAAAATTTATATAGATTTTAAATTGTTGTGTAAAAAGATTAAAAAGTATACATACTAAACCATTAATTATGTTCGATTATTGAAATTGAATTGCGCGCTGGGGCGAAAGCATGAATGACTCGGGAGAAAAGCTCGCCCCCCGGTTCATCTGTCTTAAGAGGATCGAGCGACCGACGGCGAAGATGATGATGGGCTCTGGCTCTGAATCGGGAGAGCTTTCCTAAGCGCGTACGCGGCGGCGAGCATAAATTATGGTAATTAATATTTTCTGGCTCTTTTCCATTTTGTTTGTGCCCCGGAGATCCCTTGCGGTGTTTAGTTAGTAGTGCAGGGATTTCCAGTTGGTTGGGAAAGGCCGCAGCGTGTAGGTTTCAAGTGCATTTTAAGGCCGCTTAAGAGGGTCCTTCTGTTGCGAAATAAATACCCTTTATAGGCCACAGCGACATTTGCGGGTGCATTGGGCGTGGCTCTTTAAGGAAATGGAGAATATTAATCCTCTAATGAGACCAATTGCCGTTACAACCTGTCAGTGACTGTGGCCATAAATTTTAAAATACATCATTTGCACCAGTCATCATCGTTTTGCTAATTGGCTGTAATGGGTGCAATCCGGGCGGTTATCAAAGAAGGGTTCGTTTGCTCTGGAACCACTTCCTGTTGTTGATGCGCAGATCTAAAAATAGCTCGGAAAATAGCCAGGGCAAAATCCTGGCGCAGAATATGAGGGAATTCGCCTATTTCTCAATCGGCGTGTAGCAAATGACAGATGCGTTTTGCATAACTTTCATGTGATCAGAAACCTAAAAATCATATGAAAGTTACATTATTTGACAACTCACATAGCAATTAAGAGATCAAATGAATGTTGTGTGAAATTCAGGCAAATTTCCAGTGCAGTCCTGGACACTTAAAATGACTCTCATTTCACTGATTTTTGAATTCTCATGTGATTTAAGGTGTAGCATAATGGATTGTGATTCTACTGGCCACACAAAACTGGCCACTTTCCTGGGGGTACCGGAACATGACCGGATGTGGCCAGTGTAGTCCTGGGTACTCCAATTAACTACCATTGCACTGGTTTTTGGATTCTCATGTGACCGGAGAAGTGACCGGTTTCTGACTAGGGTCAAAATCCATCATGCGATACCTCAAAATGATGGATTTTGACCTTAGTCAGAAACCGGTCACTTCTCCGGAGGTTCCCGGAATATGGCCGGATGTGATCAGTGTGGTCCTGGGTACTCTAAATGACTCTCATTCAACTGATTTTTTTAATTCTCATGTGATTTAAGGTATCGCATGATAAATTTTGACCCTAGTTGGACTGGACAGTTCTCCGGAGGTTCCCGGAATATGGCCAGATGTGACCAGTGTGGTTCTGGGCACCCAACTGACTATCATTGAACTGTTTTTTTTAATCTCATGTGATTTAAGGTGTAGTAGCATGATGGATTTTGATTCTAATAAAAAAAAAACTGGCCACTTTCCTGGGGCGTACCGGAACATGGCCGGATGTGACCATTGTGGTCCTGGGCACTCTAAATGACTACCATTGAACTGGTTTTTAATTCTCATGTGGTTCAAGGTATAGCATGATGGATTTTGTCCCTAGTCAGAAACCGGTCACTTCTCCGGAGGTTCCAGAACATGGCCGAATGTGACCATTGTGGTCCTGGGCACTCCAAATAACTACAATTGAACCGTTTTTTTTAATTTTCATGTGATTTAAGGTATAGCATGATGGATTTTGATTCTAATCAAAAACTGTCCACTTTCCTGGGGGTACCGGAACATGGCCGGATGTGGCCAGTGTAGTCCTGGGTACTCAAATTGACTGGTTTTTGGATTCTCATGTGGCCGGTTTCTGACTAGGGTAAATATCCATCATGCGATACCTCAACATGATGGATTTTGACCCTAGTCAGACACCGGTCACTTCTCCGGAGGTTCCCGGAACATGGCCGGATGTGACCAGCGTGACCCTGGGCACTCAAAATGACTACAATTGAACTGGTTTTTGAATTCTCATGTGATTTGAGGTGTAGCATGATGGATTTGATTCTAATAAACAACTGTCCACTTTCCTGGGGGTACCGAAACATAGCCGGATGTGACCAGTGTAGTCCTGAGTACTCCAATTGACTACCATTGCAAGGGTTTTTGGATTCTTATGTGATTTGAGGTATCGCATGATAGATTTTGACCCTAGTCAGAAACCGGCCACTTCTCCGGAGGTTCCCGGAACATAGTCGGATGTGATCAGTCTGGTCATGGACACTCCAAATGACTCTCATTCAACTGATTTTTGAATTCTCATGTGATTTGAGGTATAACATGACCCTAGTTAGACTGGACACTTCTCCGGGGGTTCCTGGAATGGTCCCAGATGTGACCAGTGTGGTTCTGGGCCCCCAAATGACTACCATTGAACTAGTTTTTGAATACTCATGTTATTTGTGATATCGCATGATGGATTGTGACCCTAGTCCGCAACTGACCACTTCCCCGGGGGTACCCGGAACATGGTCGGATGTGTCCAGTGTGATGCTGGGCACTTCAAATGACATTTTATGTGTGACATGATGGGTTTTATTCATTTCAGGTCGGATTTAGTCTCAAGGCCCATACAAACCGGAACATATCCCGGCCATATCGTGTGAACGAGTTGACCGATTCCAACAACATTTAAAAGCATTCTATAGGACCTCAGTACCTTTCATTTGCCACTGTGTGATGCCAGGTATATTTAGGAAAAATCTTCATCTAGATCGAGAAGGTGTTCAATATTTCTGATATATAAATCTTAACCAGCGAATCCAAACACATAAAGCAACCAACGATACAGACAAAACAGTTGCTACGACTACCATGACAAACTCGCTCTGTAACAAAGCTCGATCGGAGTGGTAGAAGGATAATGATATATTGCTTGCCTGCTTTGTTGCAATACACATGGATGAGGACATAGCTTCTAGACCAACAATTGAAATAGACGGAACAACCAAACATAAAAAAATTGCTTTAAACGCAAATTCCTCGAAAATCAAACCACTCCCACGCAAACTAACCATGCCATTCAATTAAGGAAGTTTGCTCTATCAGATGGTGGTGTTAGATTGCTTCGATGTGTTTTGATTATCGAAGAGTTTGCATTTAAACCCATTGTTTACATTTGGTTGTTCCGCCTATTTCATTTGTTAGTCTAGGCTTGATCTGAATCGAGAAAATACATAACAAAAAAATCTCATTAACACACGTGTATCATCTTCGGCTTTACTTCGTTAAGCAGCTTGCCAACAATTTGCTCGTTCCCTTCTTCCACCCCGAGTGAGCTGTGTCGCACGGGCTGCTTGTCATGAAAAATAAGGAAGAAGATTATATCATTATTGCTTTCCACTTCTGACATAGCGGTATCTTTCGGGTCGTTGCTCGCTTGTCATTTTGTCATTTGGAGATTTTTTTTCCTTTGGTTTGTTTTTTCCGTCGATCTTGTTTTCCGTGCTGAGCACCAATGCTACCGACGTGCCAGGAAGGCAGCTCCCACACCTGGACCCTACCTATCGACAAATCAACTCATGAACCGGGGACCAACGGCTTTACTTCCCATCCGAAGGAAGGCGTGATCAGAGATGTTATGCCTCAGAACATCCCGGGGGCGCCGATTGGGATTGAACCCAGGCCTGCTGGGGTGAGAGGCAATCACGCTTACCACTACACCACCGGCGCCGTTATCATTTGGAGATATTTTTAATTCCTTGATCTTAACAGAAGTTCCGGAAAGTCAAGAGAATGTTTTAGAACTCAAGGGCAATTCGTGGAAGTTCAGAAACCATCATGTGATTTCAGCGAACTTCTTAGAAGTTCGGGGAGCTTCATTAAAGCTCGGGGATCATCGTAAAAGTTCAGCGATCATTGCAGAACTTCAAGGAACTTCATAGATCTTCACGAAACTTTGTAGAAGCTCTGGATAGTATGTAGAAGTGCAGCGAATTCGGTAGGAGCTCAGGTAACTTTGTAAAAGCTCAGCAAACTTCTCAGAACTTCATAGAAATGCGAAGAATTACTTAGAACTCCAGAAAATTTTGTAGAACTTCAGAGAACTTTGTAGAACTTTATCAAATTGTGCAGAAATTTTTAAAGCTTTTGAGAAATTTTGCGAATTTTGAGAATCTATGTGAATGTTCAGGAGACATTGTATAAATTCTGGAAATTTAATAAAAATCCGGGGAACTTCGTAGAGCTTTAGAAAACTATGCCAGAACTTGGGAACTTGGTAAAAAAATCTAGAAAACTTCGTAGAAGTGAGACTTCTGTACAAGGGAGCAGTTCCAGGCCATATAGCAATAACATTTTTTTAGACTCGACCTTCTCAAATTTGAAGTTTGTAAAAATCAAACGTGTATATTTTTCCAAGAAAGAATTTAGTTATCTCTACAACTTTGTCTCAGACGTCAATTCGATCAGAGGTGACGTCTTCGTGCTACGTTTTATTAAAAAAAATGACAAAGACAAACAATTATACAAAGTTTCAACCAAATTCTGAGAGGGTTTAGCCTGATCGATTCGTCATTTGAGAAGGAGTTAATGGAACTTTGTTTAATTTCAGTAAATTTCATGAAAGATCTCCTTTAAACTTCAGGGCACTTCTTTAAAGTTCAATGGGCTTTGAATAGTTCAGGAAACTTTGTAGGAACTCTGCAGAAATTCAACTAAATTCTTAATCATGGAACTTTGTGGAAGTGCAGCGAACTTTGAAGCAGTCTAGCGATTTACGTAGCAATTGACGGATCTTCGTAAAACTTTGTAGAAGTACAGAGAATTTTGTAAAAGTTCAGGGAACTTTGTAGAACTTTGGAAAACTTTGTAGAACCTCAGCTTATTTCAAAGAAGTTTAGGGAATATCGTAGGAGTTCAGGGATCTTCGTAGCAGTTTTTCAGAAAACTTATTTGAGAAAAGCGCAATGAACTTTCTGGAAGTATCGGGAGCATTTTTTCGCCCAGATGTTCGGGAAAACTCGTACAAAAGGTTCAGGATGTTGCAGAAATTTTATAGAAGCTCAGGTCGTAAAAGTTCAGCAAACTTTTTAGAACTTCAGGGATCTTCGTAGCAGTTTGTCACAGAACTAAAAAGTTCAAGGGAAAGCCCTATGGGGTTGTACGCAATAGTGACGTAGGACTACGTGGTCTTATGTAATAAATCTTATTTGTTAACTGCAGCAGGAGCTTGTGTTTGGAATTTGAGCGGGGTTCTCTCTGTTTGTACTCTTTAGTATGACGCGCTTGACATAGATGGTCCACAGCGACTCACGAAGAGCTACTGATTCCGATCAATAGCGGCGCGGCTTCTTCCTCCTTCTATAGATGAGCACATGAGCATGTGGGCTGCAGCTCGCTGCTTGCAGGCAGCCTTTCGTTGTGTACTGGAGAACACCACCACTCACCACGCGGTGATTGAATAAACACCGTTTGGTGAGATCGGTGGAATTCAACTTTGAAATCCGTGTTAGGGAAATCGCTTCTCGTAGGCTATCGGTGATAATTTGAACTATCATAGCAACAATTGCACATTCGTGCAATTTTCAATAGTGACATTTTAAAACGTGATGAAGTCTTAATTTTAACAGATTCATAGAAAAAATTCCTTTAGATTGGCGTATTGAGAAATTAAATCCATCATCTCTGGATCAAAATTAGACCACCTTCAAGCGGCGACCGACTTTGGTTTTGAAATTGCACCCCCAATGTTGCCTTCAAGAACATGGTATGTTAGATTTAAACATATCTAGATAGAGCTGAACTTAGGCTTAATAGCTTTTGTGGACAATCACACAAAGTCATTGTTTACAAAAGCTGTTACGCCCTAGATCCAGCTCTATCTTGATATGGGAACTGACACTGATGACCTTGACAAATGTCCAAAAAGTACTCTTTTACAAATTTATGGTGGTCATGAAAAGGACCGTTTTGTCGTGATGGTTGAGTAAGACTGAGCTATTAGGGTGTCAAACACAGATGAGGCTGGTGAGCTGTATGTTGTTTGGAATGAGGGTGACGCGCTTGGCATAGATGACCCACAGCGACTCACGAAAAGCTACTGATTCCGATCAATAGCGGTGCGGCTTCTTCCTCCTTCTATAGATGCTCATGTGGGCTGCAGCTCGCTGCTTGCATGTAACCTTTCGTTGTGTACTGGAGAACAGTGTCCAACGCCACGCGCCGAAAACACTGCTGCTGCTGCTGCTGTTGCCGACGACCGGAATCCGGAATTGAATCCGATCAGCGGTTGAGGGCAGCCTTGATAGATAGCTGCTTGCAGGGAGCCTTTCGTTGTGTCCTGGAGAACATCATCACTCACCACGCGGTGAGGTCGGATGGAATTTAACTTAGAAATCTGTGTTAGGGAAATCGCTTGTCGCAGACAATCGGAAATAATTTTAATTATCATAGCAACAGTTGCACATTCGTACAATTTTCAATAGTGACATTTTGAAAAATGATAGTCTTCAATTTAACAAATTGCGTAGAAATATTTCTGATCGATTGGTGATAAAATCATTGAAATTGGTCCAGGGGCAGCTGAGTTATTAACGTTCAAAATCTTTCATAATGTTGTTACATGTTCCATTTTCGGTATTCACAAAGTGTTTGTCAAAAAAGCTCAATGATTTTTCTGGAAGTATTGGGAACTTCATTTCACCCAGATGTTCGAGAAAATTCCTAGAAAAGGTTCAGGGTGGTCTACGAAGCTTGGAGAAGTTCATGGTTTTTTTTTCTGAAATCCTGGTGGAATTAAGAGAGCTTGAAAAATAAATTATGAAACTTGGGAGAAGATCACGGATTTTTTTTTCTTGTACTTGTAGATGTTCACGGATTATGAGTTATAGAAAATTCGTAGAAGTTCTGAAAATTTGATAGAAAATCAGTTGTAGTTTTCAGCAGCTATGTAAAAATTATAGAAGTTTACTTATAGAAGGGAACTCCGAAGATGTTGTCCCAGGAGTTTGCGAAACTTCCTACAAGGTCAAAGAATTTTTCTGAGGCTGAGGAAACTTCGGATAAGCTCAGTGGATTGTAAAGAAGTTCAGCGATCTTCGTTTAAGTTCGTAGAAGAAACTTTGTAAAAGTGCAGGAACCTTTCTTTGCCGTTAACAAGACTTCGTAGAATTTCAGAGAACTTCTTCGAAATACATGCATTTTCAATAAGATATCAATACTTTAGGTTGATCAAGTATTATTCTGAATGGCGCCGGTGGTGTAGTAGTAGGCTTGATTACCCTTCGGAAGGGAAGTAAAGCCGTTGGTCTCCGGGTCATGAGTTTGATGGGTTGATATGTAGGGTCCATGTGTAGGAGCTGCTTTCCTGGCGTCGGTAGCATTGGTACTCAACACGGAAAACAAGATCGACGGAATACAAATCAAAAAAAAGTATCATTCTGAAGATCTGCAAGTGTTCAAACATGCATATGTCGCTTCTCAGATATTATCCTCAGACGGCACGTTAATCAGGAAGTATTTAAAAGATCTTCAGCTGATTGAAGATTTCAATAAGTCCTCTGAATATGTCTTCAAGACTTCAGATTGATCAAGTATTATTCTGAAGATCTTCAACTTTTCAACAAATTTTAATGATGTTTCGTTGACCAGATATTATCATATAAATTATTTGAAAGATCTCCAGCTGATCATAAATTTCAATAAAGTCCTCCGGTTCAGATTCTCAGGTTGAGTGTTCAATCGGCTGTCGACAGAAGCAGGTCATTCTAAATGTGTGTCAGGCGATCGGCTCGGCAGCAACCATTATGTGGTCCTCATCATTGTTCTTCATCAGCAGTTCTTTCGGTCGATGCCGCGTCGACTTTGGAAAGCAACCGTTTCGTGATGAACACGTTTTGCGACCGTTGCTGCAGTGGAAGCGCTCTGCTCCCCGTTGGCTATACTGCCATACCATGAAACCACTGGAAGCGGATCCCGTTCTGATGTAGAAGACTTATTGCATAGCGGAAGATAAAGTGTTTATAGTGCTGTACTTTTTGACTATTGTTTTACGATGTTTTGAATAATGAACAAGAATCCTCGGCTCTGTAAAGCTAATTCGAATGAGCCTTATCAAATAAATTAATTATATTTAAAAAAGATCTTCAGGTTGATCAAGATGAAGATCAGAAGAGCTTTAATTGTTTAAAACATAAAATGACGTCTCTCAGTTATTCTCCGAAGATGGAAGCTTGGTCTGGCAATATTCACAAGATTTCCAGCTAATGGAAAGTTTCAACAAAGAACAAATCCACGCCAGAAGACGAATCGGTTTCATTTAACTCTCTCTGAATTTCATGAAACGTCGTATAATTGTAGGGGCCTCATAGCCTAGTCAGTAAAGGCACGGTATTACCAAGCCGGAAGCGACGGGTTCAATTCCCGGTCCGGTCGAGGGAATCTTTAGGGTTTTTAAATTTTCTCGACTTTCCTTGGCATAGAGTATCATTGGCACCGAAAGCTCTCACTTAATAACTGTGGAAGTGCATTTAGAACACTAAGTTTAGAGCACGCAATAAGGTAATATGCGCTAAGCAATAAGCTTGAAATGCGAACGAGAAGAAGAAGAAGTATAATTCTTCACTAGGGGCAATGAATCAAGTTTGTGCTGAAATTCGCCCATTTCGACTCTCGCCTAATTTTTCAAAATGGCGTGGTCGATATTTTTTAATAAATCATTGCCTGGAAACCGTCGGTGATTGGCACTAGATTGCGGTACAGAGACCGACGTTAAATAAAGGAAAAAGAAGAAGGTCAACCGTCCAAGAGTAGTATCTGAAGGAGGCTTCAGAAACCAGTTTCCTACATAGCTCCTTCCAATCGAAATTGTTACCCATTAACCTCTAGCCCGCCAAGAGTAATTGGTACCCAATACTAACCTAGAACTACTGCTATTTAAAATGTAAATTCAAACATTACTGATTTTGGCTCCGCAAAGTGTTACACACGACTGAGCCTAGTTAATAAACGAACTAATTTTAAAAAAAAGAAGAAGAATTATAACAGATCGTGTTCCGTCAGCCAAATGAGATTGATTGTTTTCAACTCTGCGATAGGGCATCCGAACTTGGTTGGTTATCTGTGATGGCTCGGGATCAGTAAATACAAATCTTCAAGGCCCAAAATAGGTAAAACAACCTTAAGATGGCTTTACTGTACGCAGCCACTCGTCACGAAAAACTTGATGAGCCTTCCGGCAATCTTGCCCGTTATCATTTGAGCCTACCTGACTCATTTTGTGACATTAGGGACATATTCCGCCTTCTAGATCCTGTCACTAATTAACCCTTTATCGGTCCATTTCTCTCTATTGCCAACCAATTTCCCTCCATTAGAATCCATATTTTGCCATGCTCCGATCAGGTTGTGATACTACCATGATACAGCTACCGGTTTTCCTATGCTACGGCGTCGACATCGGGTGCATACAGAAGGTCTATTTATAAGACGCATCGGATCTTCCTTCCTCCATTTGCCACCCCTCCCGTGTGGCTCAGTATGTCATGCTGCCGCACTCCGCCCGGTCATACCGTAGCCATAGCTACCGTTTGTAAGTCGATTAGGGCCTGGAGGGCGCAAGTGCGAAACCAGGGGATTCCATACATACATGCTGCTACTGCCGCTTGGGGACTGCGGACATGTACACTATACACATCCACACCATTCTGATTACTAATTTCCGGTGCATTCACGATGCTGAAGAGTAGATACCAGCCAGCGGGCGCGCGAGATGCATCATCATCATCATCATCGTCGTCGTCGTCGCTGTTGCAAAATTGCACTTTGCTGCTTCTTCTTCCCTTCATCAAAAGTCGGCCTCAACAACAATGTGCCTAGTAATGTTCGGTTCGAATGTGGGGTACACTTTAATTTCGTTATTTGTCATCGCTATGACAGTCGCCGCAACATAGTAGGCTTTGGAAGCGAACAACAATTACCGCTGCTGGTTGTCGGCGACGTGGCTCATCCAAGTAGGTTGCGGCGGCGGCGGCGGCGGCGGCGGCGGCGGGTGAACCTGTCGAAAATTCGAAACGAAAGTGAAACTAATCTGCAATTCCTGTGGCGTGTCCTGAACGGCACACGAGTGCGGTGGCGGCCTCCAGACCAGACACCATAGCACCCTGCTGAGTACTGTTTTCCGCTATAAATTCCCTTTCCTCGCAGTCGATACGTCAAAGCTTCCAATCAATACCAGTAGGCTCGGGAATCTTCCTGCGAGGGCGGAATTGATAAAAGCAGGGGGCGAACGATAGGATGGAGGGGGAGAGGGGGGGTCCACCAGACAGAATACGATTAACCATTCTTCGAGGTGAGGCCAATTTCGACGCGCAGCGGCACGCGTCGTGGCGCACGCTGCATAACCAAAACGTCGTCAGCCGTCGCCGACTTGGATGGATGCGAGGGGATCTTGGGGTGCATACCAAAACAGGAATCGGTCGCGCCGATAATAATAACAATGCAGTTTACCGGTTCGGGCCTCCCTTGGATCGGTTGGACGCACGCAATAGCTCAATTTCGCCTTTTTATGGTCCTCGTCGGATCTCGGTGCACTGCACCGACAGCAGACGGGACTACCTGTGTCCTATACGTGAAGTGATTCCCTAAAACCCGTAATTGGCGTCTCCGTTGTCAGAAGAAAGACGAACTGTCTCGCGTGAACGGGTTCAAAGTCGGAAAAAGGAGCACTCAAAATTATCGAACAGTTACGGCGGCAAAGAGGCGAATATGTAAAGTCAAGTAGCCTCCTTGTGGCCGACGACGGACGACCCACGCGCGAAGCCACCGGACCCAGAAAATACAGACGAAAGAACGTCCAAAAACGACGAAGGAGAACCGGAGATAAGTCATTATCTTTTTATTATTTTCAATTTTCATTAATTTGGCCAAAGAAATGCACTCTTCGTGCCGTTTAATTTTTCTTTTTCTTTTTCTTTTGGGAGGTGATGAGGAAGTGACTGATACCCTTAAGGGTGCAATTAAAGAGCGAAACTCCAACTGTCAAAGCCAAAGTGACCCAAAGTGACATTTGCTCACCGCTGCATTGGCGGTGGAAAAGGTCCAAGTAATTGAAAATTCCGATTTTTCTTAACTTAATTTCCATCTCGGCGACTTATTTGTTAAGCAATTAAGTCCGAAACGGTCGTAAAGCTTCCTTCGTCCGGTTTGTGCTCTCGCTCGGATATTCGTAGTGATTGTTTTTTTTCCGCTTCTTCTTCTTTTTCTGATGTGCTCTCTTGTGCTTCCTTCTCGTTGTTGGTTGATCTGCTGCTGATGCGATCCAATCGGAGCAGGCTGCTCATCAGGTTTGCACACACAGGTTTTCATCGCAGTAAGCCTACCAATAAAAAGAAGATTACCCTATCTGGTCTTGGCTTAGCTTAGGTCGTGCGTCCAGCCAGCAGCATTATAGTAGGCCGTGGGAACGAACTACTTTTACGGGCACCGTCGTCAACGTTTTGCGACGATGTCGCAGCATAATCTCCGCGCGAGCTACAGGTGTCGCTGTCCGTGTGTGCCTTGGTTTCTCGTCAACCGGTTCGGAGAGCATGATGACGTAGAGTTCGTCAGCCTCCGACTTGTACCGAGTCGATTTATGACGCATCGCATCCAAGGATTAGGGAATGCACATGCCGCGACGTCCGCCGCCGCCGCCACCACCTTTGATTGATGAAGGAGAAACGAGAAGCAAGCGGCATCCATATGCAACCACATCCTGTCAAGTGGTTGTTGTGTTTACAAACAGAAATTCAACAGCACCTGCCTACTGCGATCAGATCGTGCTTAGAAGGTTTCCGATCTTGTAGGTATGTGATGATCAACGTTTTTGGTGATTTTCTTTTTACATCTTACAAAGGTCAGATGACCGCGAAATATAAGGGCACCTTTAATTCGAAAAAAAGTGCCCAACTAATTGTCGGCCGGTTGACCGATTAAAATTGATTTTCTCACACTTTGCGAAACAAACCGGCCACTGGATGGGAGAGATCGCGTTGCGTGTTGCACGTTAAATGAATATTAATCAACTCAGGATGCTGCCTCTCGTCCTAATGAAGCTGCTGGAGAGTGCCGTTCGGGTCGGTTCGGTGTGCCTAAAGAGCGATTATCACCTCTGGGGTGCCCTGAACTGAGCCAATATTTTTTGTTGTCTTCTGCCAGTGGCCGTGCGAGCCTAAATCTGGTTTTACCCGTACTGCAGGGAGAATCGAACGGACAGGTGCTACCAAACGGCGAGAACTGGTTTGTTGTTTTGCCGTTTTGATTGTGATACCAACCAGCGAGAAGCAGCAATCGAAAGGGTCAGGATTAACGTAAAATCCTCCGTTTTTGTTTCCCCTACACGGTAAGAAAAACATACCCAAGATGGCTTTTACTTACTTTTGAGTTGTTCGTCTTGTTCGGTCTTTTCTGGGACGGGACTTGACAATCGGGTAACGATTTCGAGCCAAATTTCTGTCAAATCCGAGCCAGTTTCTGATTGGAATAAACAGAACAGAGGGATCGCATCAATCTGGCTGGCAGTGATGCCAGAATCAATTTTAAAGTACACTGCGTGTTTTAAGCGATGGATATTGTTGTCTGTTTATGGTTGTTTCCTTGTGTTGAGCAAAAATGAGGTACAAGCTGCTGCACTGTGGTAGAAACTCGGAATAAAATCCAAATTAAAATAGAAAAAAAATCATTCCTGGCATCATTGGTCAACTTCGTCAAACACCACGCACAACTTTCCGAAGGGCATTCTTCAAAAACATTAAGAAGAGTGAGAAGCTCGATTGTCATGTCCTGTCCCGAGGTCTTTCCAGTGTTGTCAAAACCACTTTGATCCCTCCCACACCAATGCGCCAATTTGAGTGAAAAGAAGTAAAATGTAAGTACTTCCCTTTTACCGTGCAACCAGTGAACAGGGATAATCAGGAAATCGGAAAACATCCCGGGAATTCGATGGAAAAACCGGAAAAACTATATAAACCACAGTATTAAATTGTATATGATTACGAATATTGGACACATGAAAATTAAACGTTAGAATTCTATATGATTTCTGAGACATGCAGACTTCACGGTGGCCCCTCGACTGGGAAAACCGGGAGAACCGGGAATTAACCGAAAATCTAAACGAACCGGGAATGCAATCTCAAAGAACGTTTGTAAAGATTTTGATCGAATTCTGTTAATTTGTTAACTATGTGTACTCTTTTCCTCTGTTTTAGTCACTTTGGTCGACCTGTGTATGCAAGCTGATCTGTACTTTTGGCATAACAACTTAATTGTCCTTAGTGCGGGTTTGAAAATCTTTAAAAAATCCTTAGTCACTTCGGAATCCCAAACATTTTCAACGTCCTGAGATGGGTTTACCGATCAGAGGGCTCGACTCGTATTGTATGAGTCAGACTTGCCCTTTCGAATAATTTTCATAGATCGGAATATTAAATCTTGTGTTGTAAGTATGAAATCTTAAAAGCTGTTTAAAGTCTCAGAGCTTTATAAGTATTACCAAATTATTAATCTTGAATTTCTGTGTCCGGAACAGTGTTGGAAAAATATCAAAAAATCTAATCTCACCAACACCCAAGATCACGCTTGATTTTCGTGGACAAAAATTAACAAGCAAACTGCGGTTGATTTTGCAAGCTGTGATATCGCAGCTCGGAATATCAAGCTAACAAAACTCACCAGCTGCAAATCTCAGCAAACTGTGGTGAGTTTGTTTTTCATAATTTTTGCTTTACACCCGAATGCAACTGAAACTTCCATAGCGGCTGGCAGCAGTCGCTTCGTGTCTGCCATCGGTGAAGAGTAAAAAGAGATAGCAAACTATACTTTCTCTTTCTAAGTAAACGATGTGCAACGGAATCATTTTTGTGTCGAGTCAACTCTCAGCTTGATTTTTGCACGTTGTGAATAGTCTCGCAATATCAAAGGAGCTTGTAAAATCAATATCAAGCATGATATTTTGTTCCAATACCACGCGTGATATTGCGTGCACATGAGAGCGGAAAAATATCAATTGATTTCTGATTTTGCCAACACTGGTCCGGGATCTTCACATATGTTCAAGAACTGAACTAACTAAATAATTTCTAGATTTTAAGAAGATAATTCTTCATGATTTATAGGAAATTTTCAAAAGAATTCGTTAGGATCCTCCCAAGATCGAGTCAGAGTTGCTTCCAGGATTCATTGAATAAGCCAATGATTCTCTATAACATTCCCTTGAATTTTTGACGTAGAACTACGTCTGTGATTTCTATATGGGGGTACACTTTGTGAAAACCAAAAATGGAACATTTAACAAAATTATGAAAGATTTTGAACGGTAATAACTCAGCTGCCCTTGGACCAATTTCAATAATTTTATCATCTATCGATCGGAAATATTTCTACGCATCTGTAAAATTTAAGGCTATATCAATTTTCAAAATGTTACCATTGAAAATTGTACGAATGTGCAACTGTTGCTATGATAGTTAAAATTATCACCGATTGTCTGCGAACTAAGATTTCCCTAACACAGATTTCAAAGTTGAATTCCATCCGGTCTCACCAAACGGTGTTTATTCAACCATTGCGTTGTGAGTGGTGGTGTTCTCCAGTACACAACGAAAGGCTGCCTGCAAGCAGCGAGATGCAGCCCACATGAGCATCCATAGAAGGTGGAAGAAGCCGCACCGCTATTGATCGGAATCAGTAGCTCTTCGTGAGTCGCTGTGGGCCATATATGTCAAGCGCGTCATACTAAACAGTATAAACAGAGAGAACCCCACTCAAATTCATATTCCTACACAAAACACAGGCTCCTGCTGCAGTTAACAAATAAGATTTATTATATAAGACCACGTATTTCCTTCGGACTTGTCCTGTCCCTTGTAGTTTTTTTTTGTCAATAAACGCCTTCGTAATTTTCTGCATATCACTTCAGGAATCTCGTCTAGTAAATTCTTAAAACTTACTCTACTCAATAATTCTCCACGAGAATGCACAATCATTTTTCTTCATAATTATCTTGAAAAGTCATCCTTTGTAAATGTATGCTTGGAATATTCCTACTAATTCCCTTGAAGTTCTTCTTCTAATCAGATTTATCATGGAATGCTCGCCAGGATTTTCTTTTCAGGAAATTCTTATACAAATTCAGCTTAGCATTCCTCCCATACAGGGTGGGCA
This sequence comes from Ochlerotatus camptorhynchus, assembly GCF_037179485.1. NCBI lineage: Eukaryota > Metazoa > Arthropoda > Insecta > Diptera > Culicidae > Ochlerotatus > Ochlerotatus camptorhynchus. The sequence continues at coordinate 263,834 of NW_027040560.1, read as the reverse complement.
TGCTCAATTTTCCTCACAAATTGCTCATTTGTTAATAACTCTGCACTCACTTGATGTCGCCGCCAAAAGCTACTTTCTTCTCCGGTTAGGGAGAGTCTTTCGCTTACTAGGTCAGACACTGTTTCTCGATTCTAGGAGCTACTTTTTTCTCCGGTTAAGGAGAGAAGTTTTCACTTCCAAGTCAAGAGTTCTTCTAGGAGCTACTTTTTTCTCCGGTTAAGGAGAGAAGTTTTCACTTCTAGGCCGAAAGTTCTTTCGGATTCAAAAAAGAGAAGAATCTGGAGTAACCTACGAAACTTAATTTTATTCAACAAAATTGTACAAAGTGATCTTACAGCTACGTGTTGCATTAGCAACTTATAATTATGTAAAACTTTTACATGATTTGTCCAGGGTTTAACATATCCCTTTCAATACCGAACTTTAACCTAATTTGCCTATTCTAATTAGCTAGGATTCCGATCGCCCTTGAAAGGGTAAATTTGTGTTGTTCAGGCCTTATATACTATGCCCTCTCAGATCTGGGATTTCTCAGATATCTTGTAAGTTTATTTATTTTCGTAACTCAGATCTGATATGGCTCTACAAATAAGAATGAGACATTTGTAACGTTTAAACATTATAATTATATCCTTCGTTAAGGATAAACAGAGAGGGAAAGCTAAACGTAACCTAGATGCGCAAGCATGCCATGCGTGGGCGTGTTTATCCTACTTGAACGCAGAAATGTTCCTAAGTAAATACTGCAGTTAGATTATGTAAAACGAGCTCTCGCTCCTTTTGCCCTACTTTTCATTTCATATTCTTAGCCTTGGTATCAACGTCAGCTAGGGCTATGCAAACGAGATGCAACTATGTGGTTATCTTATGGTTTTGGTTTTAAATTAATTGCCTCGCGGTAACACTTGACGAAGCATGGGTTTTCTCGAAGGAACTGATAGAAAAGAGTTTTAGTTTTCTATCGATACGTAAAACACAGTAGATTTGTATTTAGGCGGACAACCATTACGATTTTTGTTTCACAAATATTGAAAGAGAAATAATCGCTGCTCGTTGTGAGCTTTCAATGAAAAACAAAAATCATTGGTGTGAATTCAAATATTCTGATTCAAGTATTCTATGCGTTTCTATGGTGAACTCTGATCCCACCCTATCAATTCCTTAAAGTAAAACCAATCTGCATAAACTTAGTGCAAAGTTATTAACAAAAGAGCAATTTGTGTAAAACAAATCAGCATGCCAACCCTGCCTCCCAGGCATCATTTTAAATTCGCTTCAGAATTAATTTGGGCTTCTTCTAAAATTTCCGTTAAGATTCTTCTCAAAATTTGTCAAGGATGCTCCTATGCATTTCCTAGCATTTCTCTGATAAGTTCCCTTGAAAACAACGTATTTTGATCTCACAACTACAGACGGCATTCCTAAACGTCAAACGATATTCAAAATACAGGGTGATCCGGAATAAGTGTCACTTTTGGTTAAAATGCACGCTAACTTCTGCTTACTCACCAGGTGAGTCGATCGTACTCACTTTCATCCGATGTATCGAGTTGTCAAAAATTGAGTAAACGAGAAATGTCAAACTGAGTAAAAGCCACTCAGTCAGCAAAATCCTGGACTTGGAAAAAATGCCAGTCATGTCGGAGGAAACCTCATAGAAAATGTTACTCAAAACCGGCTGAAATGCCTTCAGGTAAGAACGAATTGCTTAGGGAAACGGTGTTGAACCGTTTTTTGCTCCGGTAGAATGAATCCGGAGCAGGCAATTTCCATTTCCTTGAATAAAAATCAAAACAAAAACCCTCCCCGCAACTGAAAATACCGGCGAGTGGATTTGACTCAGTCTACGTGAGAACGTAGTTTACTCAAAAGTGAGTCAACATAAGGCTACTCAATTTTGAGTAGCCATACTTGCCGCTGAGATGAGTAAATTCGAATCAATTTTGAGTTGACCAGAATAAGCGTGTGGTATGTAGTCAAGGGGTAAGTCACTCAGCACATTGTGCCACAATTAGATTCGGCACACCTTCGGCACAATCTTGTAGGCATTTGATTGTTGTAAATAAAATGGGAGCACTGCTGGTCACTGAAGTTGTTCACAATATGACGTGCTGTTTGGCTGTATATTCAGGAACATCCTCTAATTAAATATACCAGAGGAACTCAGACCAGCAGTTCACTTCTCGGTTCACTTGAGAGATTTAAATCCGACATGCCGCTAGTCCGATTTATCCTTGCGATTAAAAAAAAAACATTCAATGTGTCGGAAATACCGGGTTGCCGGGATGGGTATTTTACAAACAATCGCAGCATGTTCTATGACTGGCACAATCGGCACATCTGCGGCACGCTGAAAAAAGAAGACGACCCAATATTGGTGTGCGGAGTGACCTACCTCTTGTATGTAGTCCTTTTTTATGATTGTTAAATTCTAAGTTGCGGGCTGAACTCAGCACGCGAACACGGTAAGTTGGAGATTTTAAAACATTCAAAGTCCCTTTCAGTTAGGGGTCCATCCAAAAATGGTGTAAGGGGATGTTAATGATTATTAGATCCCCCTCCCAACCTTTTAAGACGCTGTAAGATGTTAAGTTGAGTTGGGTTGAGTTTTACATAAATTTGTCACTTTTTCATATGCTCATTTAAGGTATATTGAAGGGTTTTCATAGGCGTAGCCAGAGGGGAGAACAACTAAAGTCAAAATTTTCTTAGTTTCGACATTATTATTTTTTCTAGGTCTCGGAAATTTGCTTAAGTTACCTAATCAAGAAATTTTTTGATGACCGATTTTTTGATCTAATATCGAACTTTATTGGGCTGCTTTGCTTTAAGCATTGGATAGTGAAGATTGATCTTAATGATTGATAATTATTGAATTAAAAAATGAGTTCCAGGAAAAGCATTTCGAGATCGTGGACTTTGCAAACAGAATGATTATTCCAGACAAAATCTTCACGATTTACTACTTATTGAAATTTTCAAAATTCCAGGGATTTTATACAGACTTGGAGAAATTTTTCCTTCAATGGTACTACCAAAAATATTCAAGATACTACATTTGAAAACATAATAGAAGTTTCTGGGCTTTGGAATATTAGGAATGATCTAAAAAAAATATTTTTTGCAAAAGTCTGGAACTTCGCAGAATGTTTTTGAGAATTTCGAGAAAAATTAAGAATTTTTATAGATGTCTAGGGCAGTTTTATTATTTACAGAGCAATTAAAGGATCATCAGAAGAGTGTCAAGAACTTAAGGAATGATTGAAGAACGCCAGAGCAGTCTACAAAAAATGTAGGAGCTTTAAAGAGGTCTCGAAGAATGAAAGGAAACATCGAAAATTTTCGAGAAGTTTCATGAACAGGCTGCAGAAGTTGTAGGACATAAGGTCGATGGACAAAAGGTCGAATGGACAAAAGGTCGAATTTAACTTGAGGGACAAAAGGCCTAAATGGACAAAAGGCCGAAATGGACAAAAGGTCGCATGGATAAACTAGTCCAATTGTTGGAGGATGAAATGGGTGGCTAACTCCCACATGTTTTTCCTTCTTTAAAGTATGAGCAGTTCTGTGGGAAATAATGTTATAAATAGCTACTGTGCAGGTCACGGCAATTTAAGAGACAAATAATTGCCTTTTTTCTAAAACAATGGAATGGGCAAAACGATATAGTGGTTCTCAGAATTTCGTAAAAATTTGTGGTTTTGTTCTTTATCGCAAAATATTAGACCCGTATTTTTTTTTGCCATAAGGGTGACCATTTCCATGTTAGGGTGGTCCAAAAAATCGATTTTTAAAGAATGCAAATATCATATCTTTTAAATAACTGGGTCGATTTCAAAGATCAAAATATCAAATGAAAGGTAATTAATATACAATAATATTAAAAAATTGGGATTTTGTATTGAAAAACGCATTGATTTTATTTGTTTTTTTTTATGGTTTTCATGGTTTGTAGACAGAAGGCGCAATATATTACTCATATTTTCCTTGAATATTACGGCTTTTTACACAACATATAAACAAATCAGCGGTGTTTTTCTTTTGTTCTTTTTTGAATTATATTTTTTTAAGTTATCAAGTTTTGGGTTTACGCTCAATACTCCTATGCGAAGTTCTTTGAAACACTGAACAAAAATTTTCTACACAATATTTTGTCAATTTTGATGTTGGTTTTTTGAGCATCTATCCACTTCGACTGCTCGTCCATTTGACCTTTTGTCCCTCTTTGTTAAATTCAACCTTTTGCCCATTCGACCCTTTGTCCATCCGTCCTTTTGTCCTTTTAAGTTTAATTCGAACTTTTGTCCATTAGGCATTTGTCCATGGGTCCTTTTGTCCATTAGATCTTTTGTCGCTCTAAATTCAATCCGACCTTTTGCCCATTCGACCTTTTGCCCATTCGACCTTTTGCCCATTCGACCTTTTGTTCATTCGACCTTTTGTCCATTCAACCTTTTGGCCCTCTAAGTTCAATTTAACCTTTTGTCCATTTGACTTTTTGTCCCTCTAAGTTCAATCCGACCTTTTTCCCATTCGACCTTTTTCCCATTTGACCTTTTGTCCATTCGACCTTTTGTCAATTCAACCTTTTATCTTTGGAACTTTTGTTATAGATTCAAAGCTTCGGGGAAACTGCAGAACTTTTAAGAAGTTCTTAGACATTCAGGAATAATCAAGAAGGTCTTTATTCCCGAGGACTGAAGAAAAATTGAACCTCAGGAAAGCTAGGACTAGAGATTATCAAAGAAAATCAGATATCTTATGGGCAGTGACGATAGCTTCAGGTACGTCCAGACTTTCGGGCAAGTTTAAAGATCTGTGATGGTTAGTTTCGATAAATTCAGGGGTCGGGACCGGCGCATGGGTATTATGCCTCTCACGCTAAAGGTAACAAGTTCAAATCTCAATCCCGGACAAGTTACTAATGACCTAAAATGTGATAATAATTAAAAAGACGTGACAGTACCACGCACGTCAGCAAAATTTTGAGAAACTTTAAGAAGTTCCAGGAATTTCCGGAAAGTCCAGAGAACTGCCGAAAATTTCAGAAAACTTCAGACATATTTTGGGAACATCAGAGACTTCCAGGACAGTACCGAGAGCTTCAGGAGAATTGCGAGAACTTCCGGGTTGCTTCGAGATCATCAGGGAAAATCATAGAACCTCAGGACAGTTCAATGATTGAAGTCTAGGAAATTGCAGGAACTTTAGAAAAAAATCAAGAAATTTCCGGAATCTTCAGCAAAGCTCCGGAACCTTCAGGGAAGATAAGAAAATGTTAAAGGTTTCTAAGCAGTTTCGTTTATTTTCATGAATTTTTCGATTATTTCGAGCACGATCAGAGAACTTCAGAGCAGTTTGCATGTGAAAGCTCAAGAGTTCGGAGAATTTCATGAATATTCCAAAATGGGTTGTAAATTTTCGGGGTTTTCAAAGAAGTTCCATGAATGTCAGGAAAATCGTTGGAATGCAAGAGAAGATCCCAGAAGTACATACAACACAAGGGAACATAAGAAAAAAATCGAGAACATTTTTGCAAATTTAGGGAAGTTAAGGGGAGCCCCGAAAACATCAGGAAAATTGCGGGAGCTTCAGGATAGGTCAAAGAACTTTGAGGCAGTTCAATTATCTTCAGGAAAAGAAGGAGAACTGATGTTCAGAAATCTTTAAGGCAGTTCCCAATTTCAGCAAAGTCTAGACTTTTGGGGAAGCTTCAAGATCTTGTAGAATTCGAATTTTTTCAGCTTTCTGTCTTCAAGAAAAAGTGTTGAGTACAGTTTCACCAGATGTCAAGGAATTCAGAAAATACAATACCGGCTAAAACTCCATCCACAAACAACAGTACCTCTTTTTGTAGTCAGAGATACTCGAGGATAGAATTGGCCTTCGGAGGCAAAGCTAAAGAGACTTCATGAAAAGGTTCAGTTTGCTCTGAATGAAGTCCATAATAGAAGTTCCCATAAATCGACCTGGAGATCCTCTGAACTTGATCGGAAATCAATCTAAAGGTCCTTGGTGCCTCTGGAGATCGTTTGAGCTTATTTTCGTAGTCTTCCAAAACTAACTTAAGCTTTGGACACACTCTAAAGGTGCTATGTACTTGCACTGAAGTTTCTCCAGGCTTACTCTGAAATCCTTGGAAATCCTGGATTTGCATTGGAAGTGCTCTGGTCATGCTCCCAGGGAGACCTTCTAGACGTACTCCTCTATTTTTTTTGACGTAGGACTACGTCTGTGATTTCTATATGGGGGTACACTTGTGAAAACCGAAAATGGAACATGTATCAAAATTATGAAAGATTTTGAACGTTAATAGCTCAGCTGCCCCAGGACCAATTTCAATAATTTTATCACCAATCGATCAGAAATATTTCTACGCATCTGTTAAATTTAAGACTTTATCATTTTTTTTCAAATGTCACTATTGAAAATTGCACGAATGTGCAACTGTTGCTATGATAATTGCGATTTCCCTAACACAGATTTCAAAGTTGAATTCCATCCGGTCTCACCAAACCGCGTGGTGAGTGGTGGTGTTCTCCAGTACACAACGAAAAGCTCCCCGCAAGCAGCGAGCTGCAGCCCACATGAGCATCCATAGAAGGAGGAAGAAGCCGCACCGCTATTGATCGGAATCAGTAGCTTTTCGTGAGTCGCTGTGGGTCATCTATGCCAAGCGCGTCATACTAAAGAGTATAAACAGAGATAACCCCGCTCAAATTCATATTCCTACACAAAACACAAGCTCCTGCTGTAGTTAATAAATAAGATTTATTGTATAAGAACACGTATTTCCTACGTCACCATTGCGTACAACCCCATAGGGCTGCCCTTTGTGGTTTTTCTCTCTTGATATCCTCTGGTTAGACTTGCTTTGAAAATTCTCTTAACTTACTCTTCGGACACCCTGGAGGTCCTCTAGGCTTGATTATGTGGTCTTCTGAACTTGTTCTAGAGCTTTACTTGACTTACTTGGAATTACCTTGAAGACCCTCTAGTTGCCCTGCAAAATCTCTTTGGTGGTCCTCAGAGCTTGATCTGGTGGTAATTTGAATAATACCTTCGGAGTTTTCAAAAATCGACCTAGAGACCCTCTTAACTTGATCGGAAAACGCTCTGGAGTTCCTTGGTACCTCTGGAGGTTATCAAGACTTATTCTAAATCCCTTTTCGAGTCACCTCCTGTGTTCATGTCCCCGGAGACCATCTGGATTTATCCTAATGAGCCCGGAGGTCGTCTGAATTTTCCCTCGGATATTTCCTGAAAGTCTTCAGGTCATGTTTCTGGAGATCCTCTCAACCTTTTTGAATAGCCCTGGAGGTCATTCACCAATAAAAATAAGCCTTCTGAGGGTTTTTCGAATATGGCCTGGAGATGCTAAAAACTCACTCTCGGAGTCTTAAAAATTATCACTCTGGGTTTGCTCTGAAAAGACTTTGGAGATGCTCTGTACTTGCTTTAAGGTTTCTAGGATAGTTCTTTGGAATTGACTTTTATTCCGAAAATACCTGAACTCAAATTCACCCCGAAGACCTCCTAAACTTTAACCAGAGATCCTATAAACTTCGCTTAAATCTTAAGAAGACTGGCCTGGAGACTTCTGTATTTGCCCTGAAGATCCTCTGATCTTTTCCGGACGACACGCTATAGAGTTTATCTAAAAGCATCAGAGCATCACTGGTGTTTCCTAAATTTCGGAAATATTGCCTGAGCTTCTCCAAAATTTATAAAACTTCCACAAAGTTCCATGACATTTTGCAAAGTTTTTCAGGAAGATTTAACCTTCAATTGCTTTTTTTTAAACGTTAGGGGAAGCTTGAAACTACACTTTTCAAACTCTCCCTAAGACTGCTAAACCAAACCGTCGAAGTATAGCATCACAGTCGAACAACTCATAGAAGCATAGGGCATCAGTGATGCCAGCATATTTTTGTTAAAGGACAAGTCTTCCAAACAGGTCGGAAAAATCATTCATATGACCACAAATCCTAACCTTAAAATGTATCATAACAAACTTAATTCGAATTTTCGAAAAACCATCGCTTGCTATCCCAGTTCAATTTCGCCGAAAGTCATCTCGAATCTTCTAATATCTTAAAAATGAAGACATGTTTTCAAATCTGCCATCCCTGGCCTCAGTGGTGGTTTGACTTGGCACGTAAAGTTGAAAATCAAGTTTAATGCGACTTGACCCTTTTTTCCCGGAGGTTTTTTGTTTTGGTACACGGTCGATCAGATCGACGCAAAATCGAGTCGAGTCGACTCAATTTTATCAATGGTGGATTCACTCCAAAGTAAGTTGTATTTCTCGGATTTTCCCACTCCTAGACTGAGTAAAAGGTTCATAGATTCTCCTCATATTCGAGAAGTTTTTCCTGAAAAATCCCGGAAAATTCAACTCACTCTTTGAGTAAACCCACTTTTGACGAAATTGAGTCGACTTGACTCACAATTTTTAGTCGATCTGATCTGATCGTCCGTGCATGGTCCGTTTGCTCTCCATCCAAGCAATCGTCCCGGAGAAAAAACTTTGCATAGAGAAAGGCCATAAAATTGAATGAAAAATGGTGGACGTTCGTTCGCCAAAAGAAAAAAAAATCAAACCCCGGTTCGAATTCGGTAGCCACTGACTGACTGCACACAACAATCGATTTTTGGATGTTGCAAAACGGCGACGACGACAAGTGGAGGGCAAAAAATATGCCTCGGAAATGAGCTATAAATATTATCATAATCGAATTAATGCCAAACTGTGCGGCTCCGTCCGACTCAGATTGGGAAAAAGTGGAGTTTCGAGATTTTCGGTCGCGAAAAGCATAACAAAAAAACAATGGCGTCCCGCAGTAGGCTGTGTGGACTGAGGAGCAAAAACTTGGGCTACTACGTTTGACGTTGACGTGAAACGAGAAAGGGAGGATGTGATTAAGTAATCCCATTCGATCACTTTGTGAGCTGTCTATATCTTTCTATATCGTCGATAGGCTCGGCTGCAGACTGCATATTCGTGAATGGCGCTTGTTTTTATGAATGAACCCAGGGTTGTCGAAATTTAGTGAATGGCGACGGTGAAATTGATAATGGATCAGGTCGTAGACAGGTTTTGGGCGACAAACACGATGATTGTTACGCCATCGTTTGAACAGGTTATTACGATTATGTGGCACTACCATCTACGCTTATACCAATTTCCAAACCGTTCATTTATTTACATTACATCGCTTCCCGTTCTTAACCTAATTGTTGATTAGATTTACATGTTAATTAGAAACAAAAACTTCCTTGGAGGCCTACTTTCCGAGGAACATAACCTCCCCAAAACTCGGATCAATAATTGATAATTAACGGAGAAACACACCTCCTCATTTCCTTCTACACCTACCTGGTTGTTGTTGATGATGGTGTTTCGTGTTTTCTTCTTCCACTTCCTCTACCCGAAGAAAGAACAACAACTGCGCGCAATCAGGGGGGCCGGGTACTTGCAAATTGGAAGAAATAAGGTAATTAAAAGAAAGCGGAACCGGTGCCGCTTTCGGCAGCCAGCGGTTCTATGCGCAACCACCACCCAAAACAACTCGCAAAAAAATAAAAACAAACATCATGTTCGGAACCATACCGCCCCATTGCTCATTGCCTTGGTCCTCTCTACCTGTCTGTCGAGCGGGATTAATTAAAAACTGGAAAACGTCAAACGTAGTAGGCGGGAAAATCAAACAAAAATATCAGCCCACGGCCATACCCAGGCGTGTGTATGTACTTCTCATTTCCGCATTTTCGCTCACTGAACCCGAATAAAAAATGTAAACGTTAAGTCGCATTACAATGAGAAAACATCTTAAAACGTCAAAGTCGTACTTTGAGTGGTGGTAGATTTTTGTTCGGGAAAACATACACGGTTTTTACGTTCCTTACTGCAACCAGACGCGCTTCCGGGCTCACCGGCTTCACCCAGATTATTTTCTCCGAAAATTCACAAAAATCAAATCTTGCGGAACCGTTCCATCGTAAACAATAACAACAACAAGTTCTTCCGAGTGCCGTAAACTCTTTGTATCCGCTCGTCTCCAACTCGTCTCGTCTCGCCAGTCGTCGTGAAACGAGGTGTTGGAATTTTTCTAATTAAATTCGGAAGACTCGCCGCCTACTTTGATGGGATGGAGTTCTCTCGCATTTTCCAGTAAAGTTTGGTACGGTCGGTCGTAGAGATAAAGATGCCGCTTTGCTGACCATTGATGGCTGGACTCGCTATATGTAGCGACTGACTGGTTAATTAGGAAGGTGAAAAGTGGGTAAACGAATCGGGCCCGCGTACCGGAAGAGATTTATCGGATTCTGTGCGGGCAGTACAGCGCAGAAGAGTTCCGTTAGAATCTCGGTGACGACTACTTACTCGGTAATCTGAGATGGCTTCTTTCGGGTTGCTCTTTGGGGCTGTGTCGTCCCAATTGCCGGGTTAAATTTCGCTTGTGGTGATATTCGGATTTCTTCAGGAATTATTCTTTGGAATCGCCGTTTGCCAACAGCTGTTAGCAAACGGTGATTCCAAAGAATAATTCCTGAAGAAATCCGAATAAAAATCAAAGAATTTAGTTTCCAATCCTAACCTAAAGCTCACTGATCTAATTATTCTAACTAATTTTCAATAAATTAAGATTTTATTTCACCGTTATACTATTTAGAGGAATTACAATGTTTTAATAAACCCACGCTACCACGTTCAGTGAATAATAATTGTTTTTTGTTTGTTTTGATTACGGTCTTACGTATGCGCTTTCTTGTTCATGCTGCTCCGAGTTGCCAGTATTGCTGGGGTTCTCCTTCGAACCAACACCGCACTTTCTGGTAGGGATCGCGCGTTGAGCCTAGTGGTGTTCATCGGAACACACCCCGGCCCGTGATACTGGTGCAGTGGTCACCTCTGGAACAGTGTCACCATCACTGATCTCCATCAGAGCGAGCTTCGCAACAGCCCGCTTCAATACACCACTGTTGGTTCGAACCCACGCTTGTCGAACTCTTCCATCACCAGCTACGATTGGCTGCTCCACAATTCCACGTATCCAGCACTTTCGTTTGTCTCCGTCGACTATGTAGACTAGATCGCCAACCTTCAGATTTTTGGCCTCTCCGAACCACTTCTTTCGTTGACTAATCGACGGCACGTATTCCTTTATCCACCTGTTCCACATCTCGTTGGCTAACTGCTGCGATCTCTTTAACGAGTCCCGTAGAGCTTGCGCTGGGTGTACCGGAGGTAGCACCAATAGTGGTTCATTCGGTGAACTGCCCCGAAGAAAATGGTTAGGGCTAAGTGTTTCCACATTATCAGTTCCTTGGCTCACGTACGTAAGGGGCCGAGAATTTATAATGTCTTCAGCTTCAGCGATCGAGGTGAGCAGGATTTCGTCAGTCAAACGCCTTCCATCATCAATCGCTACCAGTACTTCCTTCACAAACCTCACGAGTCTTTCCCAAACTCCCCCATGTGGGGAGAGGCAGGTGGATTGAACGTCCACTTTGTTCGAGCCAACGTGAACTCATCGGCGCATTCTTGATCTATGGGGACCTTCGGGGGACCACGTCGACCAACGAATCGGCGAATTGCCATCAAACAGGACTGCGTAGTTAACGAATGAGCGACCTCGAGATGAATTGATCTGACGTCCAAACATGTGGATAAAACTATCCACCTCTTCTCACTGCGACGGCAAACTGTGACTACGAACGGCCCAAAATAATCCACGCCCACGTAGCTAAAGGGTCTTAAAAATGGAGTTAGTCTTTGTACCGGTAGTGCCGCCGTTAGCTACCCTAGTAATTACTGCTCCTACCGCCTATATGAAGAACCTTTGCCGCAACTCATTCTTCACTGTCTCTCGATATCCATGACCGAATCGTTCGTGATAGTGTTGAACGATCTTCATTGTAACTGCATGCTGTTTCGGCAGCACTATGGGAAAACGAAGGTCGAACGATAGGAACTCAGCGCGTTCCACTCGGCTCTCCACCCGCAGAATTCCGTCTTCATCGATGAGAGGTGTCAGCCTGTATAGAAAGCTCGATTTTTCGATCTGCAATCTATGCTCTTCACCGAAGCATTCAGCTTGCGCCATCTTGATGAAGCTTCGTTCTACCTTCTCGTACTCGACCTGCTTCAATGGCATTCGTTGCACTGGAAAGTTTCTGGGTTTGATGATCTTCGCTTGCTTATCCGTAGCCTTTAGTGTTTCGATCGGCAAACCGTCCATCTTTGCACGACAGTTGGATATAGATCTGAGTCTACTTAGAGATGCGGAGAACTTCGATAGCTGGCGCAAGTAGCTGCACGTCATGTACCAATAAATGCGCTTTCAATTCCTCCTGCGTAGTCGACGACAATGTCTTCTGCTTCGGCAAATTTTCCTCATCTCGGTATAGAAACTCGGGTCCTGTAAACCACTGACTGTCCGAGTTCAACTCGGGATCTCTGGTCCATTTCGTTAATTGGTCTGCTACGTTTAGCCTTGTAGGGACCCAGCGCCACTCACATAGCTTGGTAAGCGTAAGGATCTCCCGACGAACTCCTTGTACCTTCGCAATTCGGAAGTAATCCAGGACAATACGGTTGTGGAGTCAGTCCAGAAAAACTGTCGTCTAATCTCTGGAATGAATGATTGCTTCGCACCGTTTTTGCTAAACGCGCTCCTAATACTGCAGCTTGTAGTTCAAGGCGTGGTACGGACATGGGCTTCAATGGGGCCACTTTGTATCTTTCCGTTGACTATTGCCCGAAAATACGCAGCGCATCCATATGCACCCTTGCTGGCGTCCGTAACGATGTGAAGTTGAAGATCTTCGATGTCCGTTTAACTTGCTTGTCCGAAGTAGCTTCGTGGCACTCTAATCGCTTCGATAGCCGGCAGCACTTTGGTCCACCGAATCCAAATTCTCAAACGATTCATCGTCGGAGGGGGTCATCCCATCCGCAGCCGGTTCTCCACAAATCTTGTATTAACATCCGCCCGTACACCGTAAATGGTGACAGCAGACCAAGAGGGTCGAACATTGACAAGCTCAACACAATCCTTTTAGAGGGTCTACCAATCCCTTGTAGCATAGATTGATATTCGTCACGAGTTGCCGTAGAGAAAGAGAGGACATCGTCCTTCGGATCCATTGTCTCCTTATCTTGATGAAAATGTACAGCAGACGTCACCGAGTGTTCCTCCATCGCTTCCAAGAATCTTGGGGAGTTAGACACCCAATTTCTGATGTGGAAACCTCCACGAGAATGGATTAGTTTTACTTCAGTAGCAATCCTGATTGCTTCTTCCACTGAATCTACACTATCGTAGTAATCATCTACGTAGTGTTTCTCGATCACTGCGGCTGAAGCTTTTGGAAATTCGTGCTCGAACTGCACTGCGTTCAAATTTTTAATGAATTGTGCAGAGCATGGGGAGCACGTTCGCTCCAAATATTCCGACGTCCATTATGTAAATTTCAGGAGGGCTGGTCGGGTCACGTCGGAAGAGAAAACTTTGGAACTTCTTATCAGTTGCTCGTATCCGAAACTGGTGGTACATCTCTTGGATGTCACCACCGAATGCCACGCTTCTTTCACGGAACTTACGGATTACCGATTGGAGTGGAACCAGTAGATCAGGGCCTGTTAGTAGTTTCGTGTTCAACGATATGCCATTGACGGATGCTCTCGCGTCCCATACGAGGCGCACTTTCCCTGGTTTTCGAGGGTTGAGCACCACGTTCAAGGGAAGATACCAGGCGTTTCCATCTGCCATCTCCGCCAAATCTTTGATAGTAGCCTTGTGCGCATAACCTTTTACCGGTAATCTGTTGAAGGACCTTCGATCGAAGTTCCGGATTACGTTCTAATTTTCTTTCTAAAGCTTTCAGTAGTGACATCGCCATTGGATAGCTATCCGGAAACCTTCGCTCTTCTTGCGGCCATAGCAATCCGGTTTCGTACCGGTCATCAACTCGTACTGTCGTCGCTTGCATAATGCTTCGAGCTCGTGCGTCTTCGGCTGATACCGCAACTGATGTTACTGAGGGATCATCCAACAGGAACTGGATACGCATAACGTCGTGAAGGTCTTGGTTGCTCAACGGTTTCAATGAGTGGAAGTTGACTCTGACGATTCAAGAGGAGCGAATACGTCCAAGTTATCCAGTCCAAGAATAATCCTTGGTTCTTCGAGCCCATAGCTCACAGCGGGAATATTGTGTAGATGTGGGTACTTTCCAGCTTTTCGGTAGTTTTAACTCAGCAACAGTGCGGACATCCTTCAACGGCAATCTTTCGTTTGAGCCCCGTGCAGAAATCCTTAAATTGACTCTTTTGGCCGAATCTTCGAACCTCTTGATGTTTCCGGTCCACGTAACAACCAGCGGTTCCACATAACCTCGGACATTTAACTCCCTAGCCACCTCATCTTCAACAAGAGTAGACGACGATCCTTCATCTAAGAATGCCAGAATATCTAGTGCGTAGTCCTGGAAGTACAGGGTGAACTGGTACCATACGGAAGATAACGCTACGATTCAGTACACCATGCGTATTGCACACAATATCCATAAGCTGCATAGATCCTTCGGCACGATGCAGCAGGGGATGGTGATTGCCTTAACATCCGTAGATATTGCAGCGAATCTTAAAGTTGCAGCGACTTTTTCCGTGGTTATTGAGACATTGAGCGCAGAGTTTGTGTTGCTCCACGACCTTCAGTCGCAGTTTGTGAACCGTTCGTTTACAAACGAAGCACGGCTTGGCAATTTTAGATGCTGTTGGAGATTCAGATGTACCGGAAGTGGTGTTGTGCACGTGCATAAACTCTTTCCGCTTTGGTTTGCCTTTTACAGATTGCTGTGAATCGCGGGAGTCGCCCAGAAAGAGTGTTGAAAACTCTGATACCTCGGAGGCGTCGGCTACGATGTCGTTCATGAAATCTGTGAAGATTCTCAGAGTAGTGCCACTCTTGCTCCGCTTAAAACGGACCCAGTCCATTTTGTAATTCGACGGTAACTTCTCGATCAGCTCTTGATCAAGTGATCACACAGCTGCTTCACTGTTATCCCGAACTGCATGAAAGTTTCAAGGCGATCGACTCACGGCGCTTGTGTATTTCGGACCTTCGAAGCGTCTTAAGAAGTTTCTCCGGTCTGCCAAAAACGCGACGAAGATCATTGATGACATCCGGAACAGACCCTGGAAGGATCAGCCGGCTCCGGACAACTTCGAGAGCATCGCCCTGAAGGCAATCTTGAAGCCGTTTTAGGTTATCTAAATTGGAGAAGCCACAAGCGTTGGTGGTGTATTCATAACAACTGATGAACATTAGCCACTTCTCTGATTCGCCCTTGAAAACCGGCAAATTCTTGGACCCAGCCTGTCGGGCTGCCAACTGTTCCTGAGACAACTTCGTCGGCTGCCGACGTGTAGAGTTCTGCTGTGGTCGATTTCCTCCTGGGGCTTGCAACTTCGATTTCGCTACTCACGATCCTCACGAGATAGGCCGAGATCGTCGCCTTTAGAACGATTCTCTGACTTCTTCTTCCGGTTCTTCTCCTTCGTCATCGTCGACTTAATCGTCATCTAATTTTTCCGCTACCGGATCGGGAAATTTATTATATTTGTTATCGAATTACGTTACTGTAAGATAGTGGTTTCTAATGAACCGGTATCCGGAACTTTCGGTCACGAATATTAAAAAATTAGCTAAAATATTCAAAAAACTCGTTTCCGAAACTTGTTCCAGTTAGCAGTCCGATAACTGGAAGAAGTTTCGCAAACGATCTCGTGAATATTTAGACAATTTTCTGAATAAGTTTTCAGTTATATTTAGATAGATTTAGACGTTCGGTGTACTATGACTCACGATCTAGGAATACCTGTACCTTAAACCCTATTTCCCATAGGACCGCCGAACATGTTCTACACATCTACTAATTTGACCAAGGGGCAAGACAGCTTTTGATCATGAGTAAAATCAGAGTTAATTTTGAGTAACTCTGAGTAACTGTGAGCAACTCTGAGTAACTCGCATTGATCAACACTCAATACACATAGCCATCGGATTTTTGAATCTGTCATATTTTTCAAAAGTAATTTCATAAGCAACTGAAAACTGTTGCTTAAGTTCTTGTGGATGTGATACTTGTGGTGCTGTTGAGGAATTTACTGGATTATATATTTCTGTCTAGGATATCGGTGTTACAGAATGTGTGGATGGTTACGATGATTCAAGACGACCACCGGATACCGTGGCTGGTGGTACCGTTTGTTGCTGCTTCTATAAGTATTTAGCAGTGGTGGGAGGAACAGTTTCACTTTGCTCAATTCCCATGAGTAGCATGAGGAATTGAGTCCACCAAGAAGGATCTGCAGCTGACAAAAATGTCATTGCCCTGAACTAATCTGGCAGGAAAAGTCTAGCACTGAGCTCTTCTGGGATTCTCCCTAGTATCCAAAAGCACAAGGAACGTCGCCACGAAGCTCATATCCCAGGAGGAACAGAAACGTCATGATGTCAATAAGAAGGGCTACGATTGTCTCTACCTGCCGGCAAACGAATATCTTCGGGTACAAGCTGAGCATGTCCTCGGTGCAATAGATAGTTGCATTAGATGACGTTTGTTTCGATTTTTCATTGAAGGTTTGTATTTGTTGAAAAAACAACACAACCCTATGGGGTTGTACGCAATGGCGACGAAGGGCTACGTGGTCTTATATAATAAATCTTATTTGTTAACTGCAGCAGGAGCTTGTGTTTTGTGTAGGAATAGGAATTTGAGCGGGATTCTCTCTGTTTATACTCTTTAGTATGACGCGCTTGACATATATGGCCCACAGCGACTCACAAAGAGCTACTGATTCCGATCAATAGCGGCGCGGATTCTTCCTCCTTCTATGGAAGGACGCAAGCTCGCTGCTTGCAGGCAGCTTTTCGTTATGTACTGGAGAACAATGTTCAACGCCACACGCCGAAAGCACTGCTGCTGCTGCTGCTGATGCCGACTACTGGACACCACCACACACGGTGATTGGACTGAATTCGATCAGCGGTTGATGGCAGCTTTGATGGTTAGCTGCTTTCGGGGAGCCTTTCGTTGTGTACTGGAGAACACCACCACTCACCACGTGGTGGAATAAACACCGTTTGCTGAGACCGGATGCAATTCAACTTTGACATCTGTGTTAGGGAAATCGCTTTTCGCAGCCGATCGGTGATAATTTTTATTATTATAGCAACAGTTGCACATTCGTGCATTTTTCAATAGTGACATTTTTAAAATGATAAGGTCTTAAATTTATGCAGATGCGTAGGAATATTTCTGATCGATTGGTGATAAAATTATTGAAATTGGTTCAGGGGCAGCTGAGTTATTAACGTTCAAAATCTTTCATAATTTTGTTACGTGTTCCATTTAATGGTTTTCACAAAGTGTACCCCCATATAGAAATCACAGACGTAGTCCTACGTCAAAAGCTAAACTACTTTGATCAATTTTGAGTAACTATGAGTTGCTCAAATTCACTCGCAGCGAAACTATTTGCTCTGAGTACGGCTGACTTGCCCCTTGAATTTGACATTACATTTACTAGTGACTCATAAGGCCTTAGAAGTGGATACATAGAATCTCTGCAGGTAATGCTTATGACCTTTGGGTCCTGCGTTGAATCTATTAGATCTATGAGGGCCAAAGATAGCCTAGTAAATAAAGGCGGATTCCATTTCCTGTTTGGTCTCGAACATATTTCGTGTTTCTAAATTTTCTCGACTTCCCTGGGCATAGAGTATCATTGTGCTTACCACACTATATACTTCTGGTCAAAGAAATTAATGCTGTTCCGTGATAAATGGGAATTTAACCGGTTATCTTTGCCACAGCTGGTTTAAGGGGTAAGGGGATGAGAAGCATTTTTCTAAAATGCAAAAGCAGTTTCTCGCTCAAAACCAGAATTCTGTTCATGAAAATGTCTAGATAGAGCTGGAATTAGGGCTTAACAGCTTTTGTAAGCAATGACTTATCTAGATGATTTCTCGAAAGTCATGACTCTCTCTTTGGCAAATCGACATCACCATCGAGTGGGGGAACACTTCTCCTACCCGATGGATATGTTGGTTTGTGTAGGCGTGCCTGGAGTATCTAGAAATCAACGAGAGAAGTCATTGTTTACAAAAGCTGTTACACCCTAATTCCAGCTCTATCTAGATGTGTTCACTGTGCTCCGTTTGGCGTTTCATAGTTGAACACGTTTTCATGAATACAATTTTGGTTTCAAACAAAAGACTTATAATTATTCTTTTGAAAAATGTTTTGCGTCCCCTTGCCCCTTAAAAGACTGACGCCGCTAACCACGAGACCATAAAATTAACCGCAACAAAGTGCCACCAAACTTGCAGTTTTGATAAGGATTTACGTACTTCTTAAAACTTCGTCTGAAGAATTTCAGTTTTTTTGAAAATTAGATGCTAATTTACAACTATTTTGAAAGTAAACTGTACAAAAACATCACCTTTATAACCTAAGATTTACCTAACTATCATATTAGAAAGAGAGAGAACCAATTCTCAAGCATTCAAAACAAGCTGCATCTCCGTCTCATCCGCTTTCCAGCGGCCGCTCACGATCATTGGCCATCGTCACATTATTGTAATGCACAAACTGCCATATTCACACCGGCAGGCAGCAATCGAATCAATATCGCGCGCGTGGGAGTAGAACCGAGTGGAGGAAGGAGAAACATCGCCTCAGCAGCATCCCCCCGAGTCGGAGCTCTGTTGTTCGGCTGGCGATCAATCGAATCGAGAAAATAATCCCCTGAAACCAACCAATAGTCGTCGACGACGACGACGACGACTTTCGCCAACCGGCGCGTGGGTGGCGAAAAAAGGTGGAGCAACAGCTTCTCGCTTCTCCCTCTCAATTTTCTACGCTTCGGAGATTTATGACCTGGTAGAGTTGCACTGCGATTGCCATTTCGTTGTACAAATGTTTTGTAAACATGAAAACGATGCTCTAGCGACAACCAAATGCCTGCTTTGATCTTCTGTGCTGTCAACGCATCGATTGCTGCATCCATTAGCGATGCTTGTCTGATGCCGTGTGTAACCAAATACTCGTTACCACATTGTGTGTTTGGATACAAATTAACTTCGCTCCCGGTTTCCCAGCGTAGTCTCTTCTTCTGTTTATTGACTGTGCAACGTTAAACTCGATACTTCTGAGTCTTCTTGCTTCTGTTTCCGCGTGTAACTCGAGAAGACTCCACGAGTCGGTCGAGAGTAAAGATGCATGTAAATCGCAGTAGCCACAGCCGCTCATTGTTGTTATTGTTATTGCCGTGCGAGTCGACTGACATCTCTGTTAAGTGCGCGCGGCCTCCTGCGATCGGTGACAAAAGATCCCCAAGTGCGGCTTTTGTTCTGCGCCGTTCCGTTCTCGTATTTGAATGGAAAGCACCGCATCGACCGACCGACCGACCGACCGACGACGAAATCGATTCTTATTTATTTTATCACCTCGGTCTCTTTTCCATCGTGGAGAGCAAGCGCGCGACAAAGGTACGATCATCCTTTGATCTCGCACCTTTGGCGGCGGCTTGGTGCGATCAAGTTTCACCGTTAAAAGTTCTTTATTTGACACCCGCGCCCAGCAGGGGGTTGGTGCCGGGCGGCTTTTTTTTTACGAGGGTCCGCCGTTTTCCCATCCCATCTCACTTGGGGTTTTAATTAAGTGCTAAATGGGTGTGGAGGATGCTGCTGCCGCCACACGGTACTCATATTAATGGTAATAACTATAAACGATAAAATATTAATATCTTTGAAGCGGGAGACTCGAATACCCCTCGGAAACGTCAAACGGGGGGTAATAATTAGAAAGCGATTTGTAAGGTCTTTTGAAAAAAATAAGGAATGCTATCAACCATCATCGAAATCAGCATAAAATTTATCAAATTCTAACCTACATAACACACAGTTATTTCCTCGTTTTCCCCGGCTCGGTCGTTCAAAACCAGAAACAGCAATGACAGAGCAAGCGAACCTACGGGGGGAACAGAAACACCGGATACGATTAATTATGAGCGGTTATGTTCTAGTTTCTTCCGTCAACGCCGGTTGCCGCCGCCGCCACCAACTGGGATCCAACAAGTTGCTGTACTGGCGTGAGGAGGAGCGGCCTAATGAGTAACATTCTCGTTATGTAGCGGAGAAGAAGCACTACTGGACCACTAGATCGGACAGGTTGTCAAAAAGGAACAAGTCGTCTCCGCTCGCTCGCTGCGGTGGACGGACACAGGGCAGATAGGACGGATGTGTTCCTAGTGGCGGAAGGAGACGACGGCGGGAAATGTGTGCGAAAAAGGTTAGATGGGTAAATTTAGAATTTTTCGCCACTGCGGCCATCTCGCCCGTCAGTCAGCAGTGGGCGATGCGATGTGGTATTTTCCTCCAAATGCAACCAGATTTTGAGTGGGGTGGGGGAAATGAGTCAATTCAGTAGGAATTTCCGATGTCGTTTTAGTTCAGTGCAGGGTAGCAATTAAAATCTTCTAACAATTAAGTGGGAACTCCTCGGTGATTAAGAGAGAATTCGTATCGCGCTGAAAATGCTGCTCAATCTTTGCTACAGATAAGCTAAATTTTCAGATCTGCACGACTTCAGGATGATGAAGCTTGTGCCTCTAAAAACGCAAAGTGGTTGAACTTTGCCCTTAACTATACATGAGTGGCCATCATGAATTGCTCACAGAAAGAGCCAAATATTAAAAAAAAACATCTCGATTTTATCTACATTTCTAGATAGAGCTGGAATTAGGGCCTAACAGCTTTTGTAAACAATGACTTCTATCGATGATTTCTAGAAATTCAAGGCTCGCCCACGCAAACCAACATCCTCATCAGGTAGGGGAATATTTCCCCTATCCGAAGTTTATGTTGGGTGCAGTGATGGAAAAGTTCATGAAAACTCTCTATGACTCGCGAACTTTTCCCTTGGTGAACTTCGTGAAATATCGCGAACTTTTCCAACACTGGTTGGGTGAGCGTGCCTTAAGTTCCTAGAAATCATCGATAGAAGTCATTGTTTACAAAGGCTGGTTCGCCCTAATTCCAGCTTCATTCTGTCGTCTTAGAGCATCGCCACGGGTGTCGCTATTGCTATTTTAGCCCTTCATCTAGATCACTATTTTACCTTAGCTCCCAATTCTCCTACCGGTGATTTCTGTTGGTTTATATTTTGAGCTTAGCAACTTTGTTAAAAGCCAAAACAAGCTAGCCCCGACGAAAAACGTCATATTGGTTGAAAGAATTGCATTGATTACCCCATGAACTTTTCCGGTGGGTCTTTTGCTGTCTGGCATGCGGGTAAAAACAAATGAGATGTTGGGAGGAAATGCTATACGAATATCAACATGAAGCTTTAGTGCGATAGTGTATTAGCTAGAGAAAGTTCTGAAGAGGATAAATTGATAGTTCCAGTGTGAAAATTGAATAGAAGTCGCCATTGATGCGACAATGCTAAGCAAATGCGCACTCCTTTGCTCAACTTAAACTTTGTTGATTGAGGGGATTTGAGGTATTTCCTCAAATCCATATGCAAAAGAGATGGCCAATCCCAAACCTAGGGGCCTTCCGTAGCTCTTACCGACTGCGCTGCTACAAAGCGAGACCTGGAGGTGACTGGGTTCGATCCTGGTCCGGTCTAGGAATTTTTCGGGTTGGAATATTTCTCGACTTCCCTTGGCATAGAAGTATGATTGGACTTGCCACAATGGTACAGACATCGAAAGCTCTCAATCAATAGCTGTTGAAGTGCATTTAGAACACTAAGCATGCGATAAGCAATTAGCTTTAAACGCCAAGAAGAAGATTGGTAGATGATCGAATCCCAAGTAACATTGCAGGTTTTATCGAGGTTTTATAGCATTCTACAAGTCTAAATCATGTTCTACAGAGCCCTCATAAAACCAAAATTGTTGCTTGGGATATCTCACGATTGAGAAAGAGTTGTGAAGATTTCAGAAAATTCCGTGATTTAGAATTACGAAAATATTGACTTCGGGTTCAGTGAAGCTATATTCAGTGGAAACCGTAATGGGTTTCATAGATTTAAGTCACTCTCTATATTTAGAGTTTTCCCATAGAGCAGAAAAACTTGACCTTCTCCGATTTGCATGAAGCTTTGCGTAATTGTTTGTTATGGGCAATGATTTAATTTTTTTTTTGCTAAAATTCAGCCATTTTGGATCTTGTAAAATTTTGAAAATGGCGTCAACTTGTTCTTTTACCGTGTATATTTTTTCCTGAAAAGGCATTATTCCTCCTACAACTTTATCGCAGACGTTATTTAGATTGAAAGCGACGTTTTCAAGTTATGATATGTTGAAAAATCTCGAATACGTCATTTTGAAGTTTTTTACAAGATTCAGAATGGTTGAATTTTAGCCAAAATGTGAATGTGTGTGACCATAACAAACATTCATGCAAATCGGAGAAGGCATCAGATCGTTTCGTCATTTGGCGTGGAACTGCTAGGTCATTCCACGCCGAGTGTCCGACGCAAGTGAAAATGATCTCTTCCGAGTTGAACCAAATTTGGAGGAGGAGCTTATTTAGGTCCAAATAAAAAAAAAAATCTAAAAAATTGAGCTGATCGAAGCACCCCTCGGTCAAACGGAGCGTTTTCTATGTTTCTTGATTTTCAAGAAAGCACTACTTTCGTTTGCTAATATCTCCGGCAAAAAATGAATCTTCAGATAGCATTTTTATCTCATCGTAAAAAATTGACCCTCCACAAAACCGACAGGTCGATTTTTTGTGATTTTTGGAGTCCAACTTTTTGCCATGATGACTTATAAAACATTTTTTGCACGTGAGGTTTCTTTTAAAAAATAGGAAAAATACATATTTTTTTAGATTTTTATATTTTTTTTTTATTAACATCAAATGTTCTTTTTTTTCGGAGCGGTCAACTTCCCCTTAAGTACTGCTTTCGAAAGAAAATTTGACAAGAAATCTTAATCTGAATCGATTACATTCTGCACAGTGTTGACAAATATATGTATTTTCGAAATTTTCTCTGAATTAATGCATTTTAATTTTCAAATTTGATGGCACCATCGTTTTCCCTTTCCTTTTTTACATAAGAAACACTTAATAACAAAAAGTAGCAGCCTGCTAGAATGATTAAAAGTGGTTCTGAATGGTCATAGAATGCCATTTTGATGATCGTTGCGTGTTTTTTGAGATACTGCGTTTTGAATCAATGAAGGTTATTAATAATGAGAAAAACATTTTATGTTCAATGCCCAACTCCTACTAGATATAGAGTTAAGTGAATTAATAATGAATTATCGGCTCCGTAAAACTAACGCGATTGAGCCTTCCAAATAAAAGAACTAGATAAAAATCATTTGCCCTTTCTTCTAAATAAGTGGATTCATTCTCTGACTTTTGAAAGTTTTTTGAAGGAAAGTAAAAAAGAATAAAATATCAATGAAAGATTTGTTACAGTGTTGCCAAATTTAAATTTAGTTTAGCGACTGAAAACTTTAGATGTTTTTTTTTTAGGTGGATGTCACTAAATATTTGGTTTGATGGCCTCATCCTTTTTTACATAAGATAGATTAATTCTAGATAGAGCTGGAATTAGGGCGTAACAGCTTTTGTAAACAATGACTTCTCTCGATGATTTCTAGCAATTCAAGGCACGCTCACGCAAACAAACATAACTATCAGGTAGAGGAACTCTTTCCCTACCCGGTGGTAATGTTGATTTGCGTTGGCGAGACCTGACTTTCTAGAAATCATCAAAAGAAGTAATTGTTTACAAAAGCTGTTACGCCCTAATTCCAGCTCTATCAAGAACTGACAAAAATTTCAAACCATGGTACCTGTGAAATATCATTTGAAAAAAAAAATAGGTCTAAAATAAAAGAAAGAGATTTGCGCACTAGCGTCACGTAGAGAGAAAATTTTGAACTTCTGCCCACCATTGAGAAGTCCTTGAGCTACCGAACAAATTTTCCAAAGACTGCTACATTCTATATGGTAAAGATCCCAAGATATAACATATTAATGAAACTCACATGCTAACTAGCGCCTCGTAGTGAGAAAATTCTGAACTTCTGTCCTGTAATCAACAATCCTTGACCAACTGAACAAATTTGCCGAAGACTGTAATCTTCTATATGGCCTGGAACCAAAGATATAGCATATTCAAGAAATTAACTTGCACACTAGTGCCAAGTAGTGTGAAAATTCTGAACTTATGTCCACGAATCAAAAGTCCTTAATCTACTGAACAAATATGCCGAAGACTATAACCTTCTATATGGCCTGAATCCCAAGATATAGCAGAGTCAGGAAAGTTACTTGCACACTAGCGCCTCGTAGTGAGAAAATTCTGATCTTCTGTCCACTAATCAATAGTCCTTGACCTACTGAACAAATTTGCCGACGATAGTTATATTCATATTCAAGAAATTAACTTGTACCCTAGCGCCTCGTAGTGAGAACATACTGACCAACTGACCAACTGACTTGACCAACTGTACAAATTTTCCGAAGACTATAACCTTCTATATGGCCTGGAACCCAAGATACATATCCAAGAAATTAACTTGTACCCTAGCGCCTCGTAGTGAGAAAATTTAGAACTTCTGTCGACTAATCGACAGTCCTTGACTAACTGAACAAATTTTCCGAAGACTTTAACCTTCTATATGGCCTGGAACCAAAGATACATATCCAAGAAATTAACTAGTACCCTAGCGCCTCGTAGTGAGAAAATTTAGAACTTCTGCCGATTAATCAATAGTCCTTGACCCACTGAACAAATTTTCCCAAGACTGCAACATTCTATATGGCCTGGAACCAAAGATATAGCATATTCAAGAAACTAACTTGCACACTAGCGTCGCATAGTGAGAAAATTTTGAACTTCTGTTCACCAACCAATCTCCTACATGGTCAAGATCGCAAGATATAGCATATTCAGGAAATTCTCTTTCACACTAGTGCCACGCAGTTTGAAAATTCTGAACTTATGTCCACGAATCAAAAATCCTTAATCTACTGAACAAATATGCCGAAGACTATAACCTTCTATATGGTCTAAATTCCAAGATATAGCATAGTCAGGAAATTAACTTGCACACTAGCGCCTCGTGGTGAAAAAATTCTGATCTTCTGTCGACTAATCAATAGTCCTCGATCAACTGAACAAATTTGCCGAAGACTGTAACCTTCTATATGGCCTGGAACCCAAGATACATATCAAATTTAGAACTTCTGTCGACTAATCAACAGTCCTTGACTAGCTGAACAAATTTTCCGAAGACTGTAACCTTCTATATGGCCTGGAACCCAAGATACATATCCAAGAAATTAATTTGTACCCTAGCGCCTCGTAGTGAAAAAATTTAGAACTTCTGCCGATTAATCAATAGTCCTTGACCCACTGAACAAATTTTCCCAAGACTGCAACCTTCTATATGGCCTGGAACCCAAGATATAGCATATTCAAGAAATTAACTTGCACACTAGCGTCGCATAGTGAGAAAATTCAGAACTTCTGTCCACGAATCAATGGTCATAAATTCCAAGATATAGCAGAGTCAGGAAATTTACTTGCACACTAGCGCCTAGTAGTGAGAAAATTCTGATCTTCTGTCCACTAATCAATAGTCCTTGACCAACTGATCAAATTTGCCGAAGACTGTAACCTTCTATATGGCCTGGAACCCAAGATACATATCCAAGAAATTAATTTGTACCCTAGCGCCTCGTAGTGAGAAAATTTAGAACTGCTGTCGACTAATCAACAGTCCTTGACTAGCTGAACAAATTTTCCGAAGACTGTAACTTTCTATGTGGCCTGGAACCCAAGATACATATCCAAGAAATTAACTTGTACCCTAGCGCCTCGTAGTGAGAAAATTTAGAACTTCTGCCGATTAATCATTAGTCCTTGACCCACTGAACAAATTTTCCCAAGACTCCAACCTTCTATATGGCCTGGAACCCAAGATATAGCATATTCAAGAAATTTACTTGCACACTAGCGCCTCGTAGTGAGAAAATTCTGATCTTCTGTCCACTGATCAATAGTCCTTTACCAACTGAACAAATTTGCGCAAGACTGTAACCTTCTATATGGTCAGGATTAGAGATGTGTGATCCGCTCCCGAGCTGTTCTTATGAGTCGATTCACTAAAGAGAGCTGATAACCCGCGGTTTAATTTTTAGGAACCGCAGCTCATCAGCTCACTGATATAACAAGTCTAATCCATTCAATCCGTCACTTATAAAGGAATTTTTCAATGAAGGACTCCACACCCCACTTACAGCCACCGCGTAAACCAAGATGCGCGCGTAATACAACATGTGCTCGATAGCATCAACGGTTATGGGAGAGAGACATATTTACATTTTTTACACTAGCTCAGCTCCGGAACTGAATCATCGAACCGAATGATTCACTGGGAGCTGTTCAGGATGACAGCCCTCGGATCCGTCCAGCTTTTCGGATCTTTTTTTCTCTCGATTCTTCACGATTCAGCTCCGGAACCGGATCTGAGCCGAGAATAGTGAGAGCAATTTTGCTGGAGAATTAACATCAGCATTAAAATCTGTAGGTACACAGCAACAAATTAATTTTAATATTACATCCAAGAGGATGCACATCAATCTCGAAAATCTCATGTCATTTGTATTGCCACAAAAATAAACAAATGCAGTAAAAGCAGCGGAATGTCAGTTCATGCACTGTCCTTTTTGGCAAATAATATTATTCGGTTAGACACGATTGAAGTGCACCATGAGAAAATACGTTAATTCTATCATCACGTGTGATATATGTATAGCTCTCTCGCATACATTTTTTGCTTTTAATGATATGGCAATTTGGCGTGCATTTTTGTTTACGCGGGGGTTGTTATGCGTTAGTGGCGTTTTCAATTGAAAAGTAGAGCAATGCTGTAAGCTACGGATTTATTGGTTTAGATTGCTTTTACGATTTTATGTAGTTTTGAATTTGTGTCAAAATTTCTAAAATTTCAATGTGAGCTGAAGAGCTGTTCAAAAGAATCAGCTCCCCTTATTGAGCTGGACGGGTCTGATCCGCTCAGTCTGATGAGCTGTTTTGCCCACTTCTAGTCAGGATCACGAGATATTCCGAGAACAACGCGCGAGTGCTCGTGTTACAAAAGGTTAAAGATTCCCGAACTAAATTTATAAAAAAAAATAAAGTGTGTGAGTTTTAAAAATCCATGTAATGCTGGTACTTTGAAACATTTTCAAGGACCTAAGGAAAAATGAAAAAAAAATCAAAATCTCTGACTTGATGAAATTTTGTGAAGTTTCCAGAATAAACATTTGCGGTATTTAATATTGTTTTTTCAAGATGCTGGAACTTGTTCATTTTTTTAAAAAAGGTTTCGTCTAAAAGAGCAGTTCCATGCCAAATGACGAATGGATCAGACTCGACCGCCTGAAACTTTGGCGGGTTTTTTGAAAGGGTGATGGTATTAAGCGGCAATCCGCTACAGATGGCTGATTGTGGCTCCGTAGTTCCTGCTGGGATATTGAGCCATGATCTAAGGAGGCTATGTTTTGTAGTTAATTAGAGGGGGGCAAGCAAATTTGATCGGTTGGTGCAAATGCAAAATTCAAAATGGCGAATATCAGTTCAAATGCGAATGATTGCCCATAACAAACAATTGCAAATCGGAGAAGGTGCCAGGAACTGCTCAATAGCGTTCGACCTGATGACCGATCGATCAAATTTTCTTGCCCCCCTCTAATTAACTGCAAAACATAGCCTCCTTAGATCATGGCTCAATATTCCAGCAGGAACTACGGAGCCACAATCAGCCATCTGTAGCGAATTGCCGCTAAATATCATCTGCCCTTTCAGAAAAAAAAATCCGTCTCTCAAACATCGCAACACTGCAAATTTAACGGCCCGGGGACCAATTTCGTTATAGCCTACCCCCCAGGTCAGGCCAAAGACCGGCCGCAGGAAGCAACTGTTTCCCCCGGATCCGAAACCTTTCATTTCCGAATCAAAAACAAACCACTTCATCGTCCTAATTTGCCGCAATTTCAGGAATTAATAACATTTTACCCACATTTTCCGGCCACCAACCAAGCACCGGAAATGGCACCAAATTTCACTGTCACCTTCTATTTTCGAAACTCTGCTGCGTGGCACTCCTCTCTCGCACATCTGCGTAAGAACTTTTGCAGGCACCGGAGAAATCGGAGTGAAGGTCAGTCAGTCGGTCGGTAGTCAAGTTTTAGATATCCGGTCCTGGTGGTGTTGTGTACAGTGTGTAGCAAAAAAGGCAGGCCAGCAATAATAATCGCTCAATTTTCCAGCCTTTCCTCTTTTTCGCCAAATTGGTCCCGCAAAATTTATTTGCATCTCGAATTTATAAATATCCCCATTTCCCGTCCCGATGATGATGATGATGATGATGATGGTGATGACGGGCTGATCCCATTCGATTGCGCACTGCTCGAAAATGCGTGCATGTTGCGTTCCCCGTCCCCGAAAAAAAAATGTTACGTAATTTTCCCCAAGAGTGCTGCGAGAGAAGGTAAAAATAGCCACCGCTTGCTGCGTCCGGTTGAATTACCGACCGACGACGACTCCAGAAGTTCTGGTCCGGCAGCCGAGTTGCGATGGCAACGAAAAGTTACCGAGTGTGTAAGTGCGCAGCACATCGACTGCGTAAAGACGCATCTCTCTATAAATAATAATTATTACGTGCGTCTCGGTGCATGATCATGGTGTAGTTTTCGGGAAGATCCCCTTCCTTGAAATTGTGAATGAAACGAGCGGTTTCATTCATAAAAGAGCGAAACTTTTGCGGGTGCCCTCGTACATTTGGGTAAGGTGAAACGAATTGCGTAAGTGCACTGTACGAAGAATTCCGAATTCAAACAAGTTCAGTACAAATTCAGCGAGCGACATTTTTACAGTGTCGCAAGCATAAGATCACATCCATTCAACATCTGTTCCTCCTGATCGGAGACGTTTTCTTCTTATGCTTTAGCACATATGTGTGAGAAAAAAACACAAGATCATCATGCTGCAGTGCTGCACCGACCCAGCACTTCTTTCGCACACACAACCCAACAGCATCATCGTCACACAGACATGCGCATCCCTCTGAAGAACGAGATAAACGTTTGTTGCTCGCCGTCCGACCGCCTCAGCAGGTTACCCATGCACCAGATGCAGCATCATCTCACCGCCGAGGCCCAGCAGTGCAGTTTTTGAACCTCTCAATCTGCTTCGCTTCTTTGCTCTTATCGTTTCCTCCCGTCTGTCCAGCCGCAGCCTACTTCGTCCCCGTTGTCATCATTCGCAAAAGAGACCCTCCATTCATAAAATCCCAACCCAAGTAGGCTGGCTGGCTGCTGCCGTCGTTCGAATCGGTCGACCACCCTTTTCTTGGCTCTCTCTCTCTCACTCATGTCACTCCATGCACATCACCCGTTCGTCCCCGCATCTGTGACGTCACTCGCTGCTTCGTGCTGTATCTTCTTCTGTCCTCATAGGTACCTTCGTTCGCAGCAAAATTTCATTCATCATTTTCTTCAAACTCCCTCCGGTCCGCCGCCGCCGCCACCGCCTTGTCCAACGAAGTGAGGTCCCACCGTTCTGTTTTCGTTGTAATTTTATATTTCCTGTGTGAGCGAGATGTGAATGTGTGTTTCCTCTTCTTGCTCGCTATCTGGTTCTTCTTTCTGGCTTTTTTTTTAGATGCTGCTGGTCGCCCAGCAACCTTTTTTATGGGCCACGCTTGTATGGATGGGGTCTCTAAGCTTTTTCTTTTAATCACAACTCGGGAAGAAGAAAGTTGGCAACGTAGAAAAAAAACACACCACATAATCCGGGCTACTAAGTTAAGTTCGAAGTAGACAGCGTCGAGAGGAGAGATTATCGCGGATCGGAGATCTGCTTCAATCGTAAAAGAGTGGCAGAAAGCAAGTTTCGAGCTGTTCGATGACTCTTTCCACGAACTTAAGAGCTCAGCCAGGACCGGTCTACGTCCCAATGTAAATGTGTCCGGGGAGAGGATATCTTGAGCTGAAGATCAGCTACCAATTCGTCGCTGTTGTTGTTGTTGTTGTTGTTGTTCTTTTTTTTATTGTGCTTCTGGGACGTAGTTGTCTTGGCAACATGAGATTACTACCAGGGGATTTGACAGCTCTCAGCGCCGGTTTTGTTCTCAAGCCAATCGGGAAGCTGTCGATCTCTCAATATACTGTAAGTGTCGGTAGATTGATCGTTTGAAGTAATACAAACAACTTATACAAGTTGTTTGTTGTGTTTCGAGACGACGCAAGCTAACCTCAAATAGTTACCTTTTCACAAACTGGATCAAAATTAACTATAACAAATCTACCAAAGAAAATTCAAAAACATGTTCTTCTTCTTCTTCGCACTTCAAGCTTATTGCATATTAGCTTATAGCGTGCTCTCAACTTAGTGTTCTAGATGCACTTCCACAGTTATTAATTGAGAGCTTTCGATGCCTGTATCATTTTTGCATTGGTATAATTGTGTGGCAAGTCCAATCATACTTCTATGCCCAGGGAAGTCGAGAAATTTTCCAACCCGAAAAATTCCTAGACCGGACCGGGGATTGAACCCAGCCACCTTCAACATGGTCTTGCTTTGTAGCTGCGCCTTTACCGACTGAGATAAGGGAGGCGAGTTCTTTCAATCTTTTGAATAAGTCGTAACCATTGGGGAAGCTTTGTTAGATACATTCAGGGTGTCCATTTCCATCACCGTTATATGAAAAACGAAATGACGTTAAGCATTAAGTGAGAAGAACCATTTTTTTGGTTCCTTTTGGGGTTCCAAACAACTATGCAAAATTTGGGGTCGATTGATTGCAACCCTGTTTTCTGTATTACCATTGAAAGTAGAAGGGGAAATGTCGGCTACAGAACAACGGGGTGAACAACGTCCTTGAAAGCTCAATTTTGGCATGTGGATACATTGTATATTAGGGCATCTATTGGCCAAATTTGAGTGCTCTAGGACTTTGTTTACCCCCTGACGATAATAGGTTAAGGTATTGCCGAAGCCAACATTTCCCCTATGTAAAATAGTTAAGGAAAGCCTGCTTTTTTTTGCATTTTCATCTCTAGAGACCATAACTTTGCTTGAACCAAACTAATCATGTGAAAGTATAGTTCAGAAAGTGCCTAACAACTTTACTGAAGGAAGTGCCTTGTTACACGAAACGAATATCAATTATTTTATTCATGTGTTTCACTTATACATTTTTGCCAAAACATCAGCCTTATACATTCCATAAGTCAAACCGCATAGGTCCTATAAGAATGCATAAAAGGTATATGTGACCGCTTATACATTTCATTTGACACATGATCTTCATTAACTTTTTGCAAGGCGTCTGCTTATTAGTTGACTTATACATTTTATGAATAATCAGCAATAGAAATTTGCCAAAAGGTATAAGGAGATTTCTATCCGTGTAGAATGTCTCTAAAAAAAAGTTATAACTGTTTTGAAATAAGTGCCAAAAATCACTTTTCCTGCCAACACTGCCGATGTACCAATGAAAGTTGGCTCCAAACTGAAATAATTTCGGACTTTCGGAAATTTGGTATTCAGATGAAACAATAGCTCTTTTTCATATACGTACTTTGAGAGGGGTGAGGGGCCCTTACTACACCCTCCCCCGCCACCCTCGCTCGTTTCAATGGATGTAAAGTTTCAAATTGAAACAACTTCGGAGCTTATTATCTTATCGATTTGGTATATGTACTTAACTTACTTAACGATCCTGCGCACCTCCAGGGGTTTAAAGGGCCTTTGTGAAAGATTTCCACCCTGGGCGATTACTAGCTTTGGCCTTGACCTGTGCCCAAGTCAAATTTCGGTCAACGTTCTTAATTTCACTGTTTAGGCTCCGCCACCACGAGCCTCTGGGTCTGCCGCTGCTGAGATGCCCTGCTGGATTCCAGTCCAGTGCTTGCTTGCAGATTTCGTTTCCGCTCCGTCGTAGTGTGTGGCCGACCCACCTCCACTTCCGTTCACGAATTTCTGTCTCTATCTCTCTTCTGATGGCACAAACGATGAAGCTCGGAATTTGAGATCCAATTGTGGGGCCACCAGACACGAATTATGTACCGCAGGCATCGGTTGATAAACACCTGCAGCTTCTGAGTGTTCTCCGCTGATACACACCATGTTTCACTGGCGTATAACAGCACAGACTTCACGTTCGAGTTAAAAATTCGGATTTTTGGTGCGTCGACTGATCTGATTCGCTCTCCATACATTTCGCAAACTGGCAAAAGCAGCCCTCGCCTTCTTAATCCGTGCACCTATGTCGCTCTTGGTGCCGCCGTCCGACGCTATCTGGCTGCCAAGATATTGGAAGCTTTCGACTTTCTTCACTGCCTGCCCTTACCTTACCTTACCAATCAGGCTAAGGCCTTGTTGTCCTCTGCTGTTCGAAGAAGTCGTCTCCACTCTACTCGATCCATGGCCACAGTTCGCCAGCCTCGTAGTCTGCGAAGGGTCCTCAGGTCACCTTCTACTTGGTCGATCCACCTTGCCCGCTGCGCGCCTCTTCTTCTTGTTCCTGTTGGGTCGCTTTCTAGAACCATTTTCACTGGGTCGTCGTGCGGCATTGTTACGACGTGCCCAGCCGACCGTAGTCGCCCAATTTTTGCAATGTGGACGATGGATGGTTCTCCCAGCAGCTGGTGCAATTCTTGGTTCATTCGCCTCCGTCATCCATCTGCACTCCACCGTAGATGGTACGCAACACCTTCCGTTCGAAAACACCAAGGTTGGTCCTCCACGAGCATAGTCCAGGTTTCATGGCCGTAGAGGACCACCGGTCTAATCAGCGTCTTGTAGACAGTCAATTTCGTACGGTGGCGAATTTTATTCGACCGGAGCGTCCTCCGGAGTCCAAAGTAGGCACGATTCCCTGCCATAATGCGTCTTTGAATTTCTCTGCTGGTATCATTTTCGGCGGTCACCAGTGAGCCCAAATACACGAACTCATCGATTTCGTCACCGTCAATCTGAACTCGGGGTGGGAGGCTAACATTGTCTTCCCTAGAACCTCTTCCTTTGATGTATTTTGTCTTTGATGCGTTGATGGCAAGTCCAATCCGTCTAGCTTCAGCCTTCAGTCTGATGTACGTTTCCGCCATCATCTCAAAGTTCCGTGCCATAATGTCAATGTCATCGGCGAAGCCAAGGAGCTGGTGTGACTTCCTGAATATCGTGCCACTCGTATCTATCCCAGCTCTTCTGATACGACTTCGAACTTGCATGGTTGAAGTTCATCATAGATTAACCTATAGCAACCCGCAATCGCTATCGCAAGTCCTTATTTCGTCGCGTAGGTTGATTGTTTCGATCCGTATTTCTTTCTTCAGTATTTGCAACTTTATTTTTTTTTTCAGGGCGGCTTGTTGGGCCTGCCCTAACCCCCTGTCTCGGACCATCGTACACAGCTCTGTTTAGAGTCCCACGCTGTCACTAGGACGGTGATCAGCCGCTCCTAACATGGAGAACAGACGCCGTTTTGAACCGCAGCTCCATGATGAACAGACGCTCAGGTTTGGTGAAGCATTTCCTCTATCACCGTACTATGGTTACCGCTCCAGTGTTCGCGTCGCACCTCTTCATTTTGCTATTACCGGACTGGCAACATTGCCCAGGCTACGCCACCCAGCTGTGGCCATGTTTCAGCTGGTAGTCTTTTGTTATCATATGACTCGAGGAGGCTGGAAGTAGGAACTTGTGAGGACCAGGGCTAGGTATTCGGCTCCTTCCAGGTTGTCAACTCACCATTTTGTAGCCCACTGTCTGCCCAGCTACCGTAAAATTGGAACGGTTTTCCGTGTTGACATCCAACGATTTGGTCTCGTTGACGTTGATGGTTAGACCTGCTTCAGAGGAGCGTACCACAAGGTCGTCGAGCTTACTCTGCATGTCAGAGCGCCGTTGTGCTAATAACGCAACATCATCAGCCTGCTAAAGATCTAAAAGTTATTTGAAGACACCTTTGCTGAGAAATTTTAAATAAGAAAACTAGAGGAAAACAACTATTTTTTTAGAGACACCCTAACTCAATTCAAGAAAATAGCTCTAAATCGATCAATTTAAGAGATAAAAAAATTTTTTGCTTGAAATTAGCTCAGCTATAACTTTGCCCAGAAATGTATACCTTAATTTCTTCAAACAAAAAGTTAGATTTTTGATTTTAATGATCATAACAACCATCCTAGAATTCATTGTCATAAAAATGAGGGCCTAACTATAAGAAACAACTTTTTTAAAAAAGGCTTTTAGCTTCAATTTCAGGCTCAAAACATATCCTTCCACCTAAATCTGCATTCTGGACCACTGTGCAATGATAGTTGGATTCCAAACTGAAATAATTTCGGAGTTTCCTATCTTATCGATTGTGTATGTTCAGATGAATCATTCAAAAACAATAGCTCAGTGTCTCATAAGACTAGTTAGATTTAAGAATTGTAATGATAATAAGAACCACCCTAGAATTAATTGTCATAAAAGTGAGGGCCTAACTATAAGGAAATAAATGTAGAAGAGACTTTTAGTCTGAAGATTCAATTTCAGGCTCAAAACATATCATTCCACCTAAATCTGCATTCTGGACCACTGTGCATTGGTACACCGACAGTGTTGGCAGGAAAAGTCCTGGACTATACTTTTACATTATTGATTGCATGTTTCAAGCAAAATAATGGTCCATAGTATCAGAGAAAACCGGTAAAAACCCGTGAATTTCAATGACAAATCTGGAAAAACATACTTCGTCTACTCTTCGAAAAAAATATTAGGTTTAAAAAAAATTCAAGTCTCTTGTTCAAATATGTTTGTGTTTTTAGGATACAGTCGCTTTGAAGAACTACTAAGAAAATGTTAGATATTTTTTCCTGTGAAGTTTTGTGGAGATTTTAGAATGAATTCTAGGGATAACATCAAGGTATTTAGAGAAAATCTATCAATTGTGTGAGTTCAGTGTAGAATTTTTAAGTAGCTCCGTGGAAAACTCCATGACGATTGTTAAGAGAATTCCAAGAGGCTTGAAAATAACTAAAGGCATTCAATTATGAGGGTTTAATCCAAAGGAATTCTCAGTAAAGTTTTAAGGGAATTGCGAGGATTACTCCAAAATAATTCGTAAAGAGTTTCTAGAGAATTATGAGGAAAATTTTCGGGAGAATTTAAAGGAGAACTCCAGGATTATTCCGAGCCTAATTATAAGGTATTTTTGGAATTGCATGGATATTCTAAAAACAATTCAAGATATAGTGAATTATTTTTTTAAACATAAACTAAACAAAAATTTCATGAGGTTTTTGGAGTGTTCTGCAAATGATTTCACCAACTACATTGCTCACCAAACTGTGGTGAGTTTGAGCTTCAAGATTTTTGCTGTACACCCGAATACAAACCGAAACTTTGTGACTGCCATCTATGAAGAGTAAAGAGAGATAGCAAACTATGCTTTCTCTTTCTAAAAAAGCGATGTGCAACGGAATCATTTTTGCGTCGATTCAACTCTCAGCTTCAACTTAACACGTTGTGAATAGTCTTGCACCATCAAAGGAGCTTGTAAAATCAATATCATGCTTGCTGTTTTATTCAAATATCACGCGTGATATTTGGGCACTGTTGAAAGCGAAAAAAATCATTTGAGTGAGGATAAAATTAATATATTTACAAGGGACTCTCGCTCAACTTTATTTTAGAATAATTTTGGAAATATCTCCATAAAGCAACTGAACAACTGAAGTCAAATTTCATGTAGATCACTACGCAAAACCTAACCTCCTTTCGTGACCTGCAAATATTGACAGTTATACCGGGTTTGTTATCTGGTCTCCCTTCGTTCCTATCTCTTTCATTCTCATGGAGAAAGGAGAAAACAGGACGGCAAAAAAAGAAGTTAGGCTTTGCGTTCAGTGATTTATTGACTTATTCTGATTCTAATTTGACATCTTCTCTCCCGTTTACAATTCTAGATAGAGCTGGAATTAGGGCGTAACAGCTTTAGTAAACAATGACTTCTCTCGTCGATTTCTAGGAATTCAAGGCACGCCTACACAAACAAACATCACCTTTGGGTAGGGGCAGTCTTCCCCTACTCGATGGTGACGTCGATTTGCCAGGGAGAGCCATGACTTTCGTGATTTCTCGAAGAAGTCATTGTTTGCAAAAGTTGCTACGCTCTAATAACAGCTCTATCTAGACTTATGCTTGGTTTATGTCGCTCGACATAACGTCAAATTGAGATAGTATTCTAGTGTGATCCATGCAAATTTTCAGTGTCAATGTTTGAACAATTTAAATAATTTTGAATTACGTATCCGGACTAAGAAGAGTGCTTCTGAGAACATTTAGTTTTTGTCATCTTGTTGCTTTTCATGTTGCATGAATGCGATGTCGATTACTCCAGGTCTGGCCCAACTAGCAACAAGTCCAATTAGGTTCAGTGGTCGCCGAGAAATGTGGACTCTAAATACTGGCCGAGTTCTACACGATCATGTCGTTTGATTTGTCGCACGACGAGTCTTAATTCTTGTTGAGAATTGGCCACTTCTTCGAGGGCACCAGAACACTTCCGGGACGGCCAGTGGCCGGTGGTCTCTCAATAAGGTCAGTTTTGAAAAATCATGAAGTTTGATGTGTCGCACCACGTGTTTCGGTTTCTTGATCGTTGAACGGAATATACCATCAACATAAAGACCATTCTGCTGGATGTCTAGATTCACCATCTTCGGAGATGAACCAGCGTCTGGCTGCAAATCTCCTTAATAAAGACAACCAACCAACCTAGATTCACCGAATAAATCATAATTTTCGAGAAGTGATTGTAGCGCTCTTTGAGTGTTTATAAAATGCATAGAACTCTGATTAAAGTGAAGCTATCTCAGAATCATATTGATTGGATCACCCGGTTGTCATAAAACACACCTCCAGATATCCGGATTCTCTGGAAAATGGTTTCCGGTTCTAAGACATGGCGTTTTTGACGTGTGATTTCTATATGGGGGTACACTTTGTGAAAACCAAAAAATGGAATATGTAACAAAATTATAAAAGATTTTGAACATTAATAACTCAGCTTCCCCTTGGACCAATTTCAATAATTTTATCACCAATCGATCAGAAATATTTCTACGCATCAATAACAATACTTCCGACTGATGATTTTCAACAAAAAACTATTGAAAATGTGGTAATGTGAAGCATTGTCCAATGTACAAATAAAAAGTGATAATTTTATCACTGTTTTCATGAAATAAACGTTCTTCCCAAATCCAGTCGTCATAATCGAGTACCACTTGGTTGCAAATCATTCTGCTTTAACCTGAAAAGATATAAAAGAGCGCTGCTGTTTAGCCTCAACTCATTTTCGCTTCGAACGGCGTGGTGAACAAGCAGTAGAAGCAGCTATAACAGCAGTAGAAAGGTGGTGGCAGGTTAGGTAGTCAACTCCTGTACCTAACAAGCAACAATGACTGATCGTGGCAAAGGAGGAAAAGGTCTTGGTAAAGAAGGCGCTAAGCGTTATCGCAAGGTTCTTCGTGATAACCGCCATCCGTCGTCTGTTTCACCGTGACGGTGTCAAACGTATCTCCGGTCTGATCTACGAGGTGTGCTGAAGGTGTTCCTGGAAAATGAGATGCTGTCACTCTCTACGGTTTTGGAGGTTAAATTATCACCAACTTTGGCAACCAAACGGCCCTTTTCAGGACCAACAAGCTTATTACAGTCAAGAGTTGGAATAGAATTTATCTGTGCCTGTTTGTCCATATTCAGAACCACAAGTGCAAGTGATGTTGATCGATTCTCTTCATCAACTATCTCTTTGAAAAAAATTACTACAAATTTAGTAAGCCTACAATTCAAAAACGGAAAGAGTTGAGATAAGAGATGATCGATCAATTAAAAGAACTAAATGCTCTTCACATTTGTTCCGTCTACTAGAGATCCTACGTCAAGCTTCCGTTCGTGCCCCTAGTCACAGACCCTTCTACCTTTTTACTAAATGTTTTGAATCCTCAACAATTTGAAAATATATCAGCTTGTACATTAGGGTGGTTCAAGTATGTATTGCGGATCAACACTTTCTGCTCCCAACTGCTCTTTCAATATGTAAAGATGTCTCCAACAACTGTTCCAAATTTGAATGAATTTTGTTGTGATTTGGTTTGCGGGAGGATTTAAAATTTTGTGCGAAAAACTATTAATTTGCAATGCCAAGCATTCAATAATAGCTCAATTTTGATCAACAATAACAATACATAAAATTTCGCATCAAAATGTGAAAGAAGTTCTGAAAGAACTCTCAATTTTCTGACCAGTTCGTCTGAGTTCGTCTATCCTCATGATTGCTTGCAATTCTGAAAAAAAAAGTTCAAACCACTCTGTGTCCAGTTTTCCAGCGATTCCGGATATCCACAGATATCCGTTTTCCGACCGATGGTAAAATCTAAATATTGTTAGTTTATTTTTCCTCTATGCTCATGATTGTATGCAATTAAGAAAAAAATCGTGGATTTCCAGGTCTATTTAAAAAAAAATACCGTTTTCCCAGTGATTCCGGATATCCAGAAGTTCGTTTTCTGGCCACCTGGTAGCAGAAGCGATATGGTGATGGCATATTTCCTCTATGCTCATTATTGTATGCAATTAAAAAAAAAAAACTTTCTGTAATTGACCATTTTGCCGGTGGTTCCGGATGTCCACAGGACCGTATTGTGGCCATCCGGGAGCAGAATTGATATGATGATGGCTTTTTTCTTCAATGCTCATGGTTGTATGCAATTTAGAGAAAATCGCGGATCTGTAGATCTACTTTCAAGAATTGACCATTTTCCCGGTGATTCCGGATAACCAG
This sequence comes from Ochlerotatus camptorhynchus, assembly GCF_037179485.1. Taxonomy (NCBI): domain Eukaryota; kingdom Metazoa; phylum Arthropoda; class Insecta; order Diptera; family Culicidae; genus Ochlerotatus; species Ochlerotatus camptorhynchus. The sequence goes on along the minus strand of NW_027040560.1, from coordinate 224,875 downwards.
AGGACCAATTTTTGGCCATCCGGCACAGGAATCGATATGGTAGTGGCATATTTTCTATATGCTAATGATTGTATGGAATTTAGAAAAAATCGCGGATCTCTAGGTCTAATTTCAGGAACTGATAATTTCACCGGTGATTCCGGATATCTAGAGGATCATGATTGTATGCAATTTAGAGAAAATCGTGGATCTCTAGGTCTACTTTCAGGAATCGACTATTTTCCCGGTGATTCCGGATAACCAGAGGACCAATTTTTGGCCACCTGGCACAGGAATCGATATGGTAGAGGCATATTCTCTATATACTCATGATTGTGTGGAATTTAGAAAAAAATCGCGGATCTCTAGGTCTAATTTCAGGAATTGATAATTTCACCGGTGATTCCGGATATCTAGAGGACCATTTTGTGGCCACCCGAGAGCATAATCTATATGATGATGGCATTTTTCTTCAGTGTTCATGATTTTATGGAATTTAGAAAAAATCGTGGATCTCTAGGTCTTCTTCAGGAATTGACCATTTTCCCGGTGATTCCGGATAACCAGAGGACCAATTTTTGGCCATCCGGCACAGGAATCGATATGGTAGTGGCATGTTCTCTATATACTCATGATTGTATAGAACTTAGAAAAAAATCGCGGATCTCTAGTTCTAATTTCAGGAATTGATAATTTCACCGGTGATTCCGGATATCTAGAGGACCGTTTTGTGGACACCCGGTAGCAGAATTGATATGGTGATGGTATATTTCCTCTATGCTCATGAGTGTATGCAATTTAGAGAAAATCGCGGATCTGTAGGTCTATCTTCAGGAATTAACAATGTTTCCGGTAAATCCGGATTTTCTCCTCCCGACTGGTCCCGGGTCCAATCGGATCCCTGTCTGTTTCGTTCAAAACTAGATAGTCATACCTTTCGAATGGTGGCTAAATCATAACGATTGATCATTACCAACCATGTCAACCATGAATCGACCGGCAGCCTTGGTACTTTGAGGAAGTTTCGATGGCTGGTGGTTATGTCAGTTAATCGAATTCTCCTAATAAACTAAACAAGTAACTAAGTCCGATATCTTGAGTATGTCTCTTAAAATCATGAATATTTTCAAGCCCAGAATTTTAACTTTTCCATGCACGATACCAATCTGAGATCTAAAAAAAATTAGCAATGTCGCAGAGTCCGGCAATTTTAATATATTTGATAAATTTAGAACATTTAAAACTTCTCATGTCTCAAATTTTTGAATTGTGGAATATTGAATGCACGTCAATAGAGGATTTTTGTCACATACCTTACTATTATACTTTTCTGAAATTTGTAGCTCCACAATCACGAACAGTTTTCTAAGACCAGTATCTTGAAATTTGTTCTCAACCGAAGTCTCAGAAGCTTAAGATTTTTTTTGTTGTAAATCCTGGATCTTGAATCTCGGTGCAGGGAATCATTAAAATAATCAATTTTTGAATTTACTAAATTGTTACTCAGGAACTCATCGCTGGATATGTTTTCAAATTTGCCAAGGAGTTGCTTAGGATCATTCCAAAAAGGCTTCAGAAATACTTTTACCATTATTCCCAGAAATTATCTCCATAACAATCTCGGAATTCTGTGCAGAAAACTTTAGGAATTCGTTCCAGAAAACTCATGAATTTCACCCTTAATGAAGATAGTTTGTTTACTTTATCTCCATAATTTTCTTTATGATTTGCCTGGAATATTCCTTGGAAATCTTTTGGTGTGCGAATGTGAACTGTTTGGGCTCGATCAAGCTCTCGTGGTAACAGACGAGGAATCGATCGAGAGTCAGGAGACCTCAACCGAAGAATACGAGCAGTGACCCGAAGCAGCATCGTGAGATCGGGATAATATCGTGCCATCGAGAAAGTCATTTTCATAGAGAGTGATGAGAGAAACGGCTACTGCACCAGCTCTTTGCTCCCTATCAATGTGCTGTTCGCTGTTGGTCAGTGTTGGTTAGTGTAGGGATGTCGTTGATTCACATTGCTCACCTATGGGGCTCCATGCAGGACCATTCCACCACAGACTGTTGTGCTGAATTTGTTCTGGCGATGCACCGCGCGAAATGAGATCAGCGGGGTTTTGCTCCGATGCGATGTGGCTCCAATTGACTGCCGGTAGGTGCGTGGTGATTTCTGCCACCCGGTTGGCAACAAAGGTTTTCCAGCGGGAAGCACCGCCGTTGAGCCAGGCAAGCACAACACTTGAATCCACCCAAGCTCGTATCTCGAAGAAAGGTTGATTGATGGCGCTTGTTACGTTGTTGATGAGCAGTGCGAGGATCACTGCAGCACATAACTCCAGACGTGGCGGCGTCGTTCGTTTATTTCCAATTGGCGCAACCTTGGACTTTGCGCAGAGTAGATGCGAACTATTATTCCCAGCATCGTCGATCGCCCGGATGTATATGCAGGCACCCATGGCTCGCTCGGATGCATCACTGTAGCCGTGCAGGAAAATTCGCGACGTCCTGTTAGTGCCGATAACTCGTCTCGGAACCTGAAAGGAGTTGAGAAGGGCCAGACCTTGCACGAAAACTTGCCAGATATTAGTCAACTCACCAGGGGGAATAACATCCCAGTCCACCTTCAGTTCCCACAAATGTTGCATCAGTAGCTTCGCTTTGATGATGATAGGCGCAGACCGAGTGGGTCGAAAAGGCTGGCGATGTTGGAGAGAATGATGCGCTTTGTGGGCTGAAGGATCTTGGGTGGTTGGACGCTGAACAGGAATTCGTCGGCCTTGATGGTGTTGGGTTCGTTAAGCTCGATGGGAATTTTCATTTCAAGGTCCGCCTCAGGAACACCTTCTAGGGCTTCGTTGCTATTAGAAGCTCACTTCCGCAGGTGAAATCCTCCGGCAGAAAACATGCTGGAAAGCTCTTGTCGAAGTTGCTTGGTTTCATCAGCAGAATCAGCACCCGTCAGTACGTCGTCGACGTAAATCCCCTTGATAGCCTTCTCGACTGCATCCGGAAATTGCCCTTGATGGGAGAGCAGAAGCTGCTGTACACATTTTGTCGCCAGATACGATGCGCTTTTGGTACCGTAAGTAACGGTATTTAGACAGTATTCCTGGATCGGCTTGTCCTCTGACCAGCGCCACAAGATTCGAATGCAGTTTCGATCCTCATCGTAGAGAAGCACCATTCTATACATCTGTTTCACATCACCGGCGAGTACAACTGGGGAAACCGGAATCGCAAAAGGATGTCGACCAGAGAATCCTGTAACACAGGGCCCGCCAAGAGGATGTCGTTGAGGGACTTGCCACTGCTTGTTTTAGCTGAGGCGTCGAAGACCACCCGGCACTTTGTCGTCGAACTATCCTCCTTTACGACGCAATGGTGTGGAAGGAAAACACAATTATCCGATACTGGTGTAGTGGCGAGACTCATGTGCCCGAGGTCGATGTACTCTCGCATAAAAGAATGGTACTGTTGTTTCAAATTAGGGTTCCTTTCCAATTTGCGCTCGAGGTGTAGCAGTCTTTTCTCTGCAACGATTAATTTTCCGGAACTATTACGAATCGTGTGCTTCGTGAAATGCTCTTCGCATCGGATCTCTTCATCGTTGAAGTGCGGAGATTTATTAGTGTATTCCTCCAGTTCCCAGAACTTGCGGTGCTGATCGGAGAGAGGATCTTGGGAGCCGTCAGTAAGCATGAAGGAGCGTTAGTGTGAGGTTGATTATCGCAGTCTTTGTAGCCACCAGAAACCACCCATCCTAATTTAGTAATCTGGAGCACGGGAAGGCAGTCGTCCAAACCAAGGTTGATTCTTCCAGGCTCGAGCAGCTGGAAGAAGAGTTTGTTCCCGAGAAGGATGCTGACCTTTCCGGGATGGTGAAATTGGGGATCAGCCAACTGAATCGACCCTGAAATTGGCCAATCCGTGATGTTGATCGGCTTTAACGGGAGCTCAGAAGTAAGTCGCTCAAGAATAATGCACGGCACTACATTCCGATAGTCTGAGCAACGTGAAGCGAATGTAATCACTGCTCCTTTATTCGCGTGCCCAGAAGTATTGGCAATTCCACCAAATTCGAAGTCCACATCTGCAGTGGAGAGACACAATTTCTTACACAAATCCTCAGTGATGTAGCTTGTGTGGGGCGCGCAATCAAGGACTGCTCGACAAGCATGTGGACGTCCAAACTTGTCAAAGACGTTGATGGTAGCGGTCAGGAGTAGAACGTTGGTGTCCATGAAATCGGTTGCTCGACAGAGCGGTGCAATCAATGTTTGCGACATCGAAGACAAACCATAGATATTGGTTGTGGCCGCTGTACTGTTGCCTGTCGTTGAAGCGGCAGTCGATTGGAGTGCTTCGTGCAGACGAGTGTGGTGAGGAAGATTACATTTCCGACAATTGCCGGACTGGCAAGGTTCACCGGAATGTTGCTTCAGGCAGTTCTCACAGAGGTTCTGCCTACGGATAAAATGGAGTCGTTCATCGGAGCTGACATGAAGAAACTTACCACACTGATACAGTTGATGCGGTGATTTTGCACAAAAAACGCACATTAGTGGAGTAGAGAGGTGCCCGGTGGTGACGAGAGCTGTTGGTCCCCTGGTAGAATGTTTGCTTGGAAAAGGCGTGATGAACATCGGTTTCTTCTGACGAATCGGCTGAACAGATTTCAGTGCGCAGCTTTGGGCATCGATAAACTTCAGGAACCTCTCCAAGGTAACTTGTTCGTCTTTGAGCTCCGACCTTTTTTGACACCACAACTGCTTACTTTCAGGATCCAGTTTTTCGGCTAGAATGTACAGCAACCATATATCCCTTCCTTCCTGATTCATGGCCTCCAGTGCTCGAATAACTTCATCGGACACATCATGTAGGGAGCGCAGACCGGCCGCTGATGGTGACGTCATGGATTGTTGATTCAAGAACCGATGAATGTGCTGTGCAGTGATTTCGAGCGGCTTGTTGTACCTAGCCTTCAGCTTGGCTAGAGCGGGAGCATAGTTGGCGTCTTCTATACGAAGGTGCTATATCAGAGCGGCGGCTTCTTCGACAAGGTTGGTCTTAAGGAAGTAGAGCTTCTGACTATCCTGTAGAGTCACGTTCTTGTGTACCGCACTGTCGAACAGGTCAAAAAAAGAAGGCCATTCGAGGATGTTGCCTCCAAATGTAGGCAGATTCATCCGAGGGAGCTTGACATCGGTGTGTGGAGAAGCATTTTGGGCAACAACTGTTGAACTGCTGCTTGAGTTGGACGCCGTATTGAAGCTGCTGGAGATCAGTCGGATGAATTCTGCCTGTTGCTGTGCCAGTTGTTGAATGGCAGCGCCGCCATTTTGTGGTGCTCTGCCTCATTGCGGGTCGAAGAAAAATCGAACCTTTTTCGGAGCTTCAACAGGGTACCTTTCAGGGGAGCGAAATTACCCTCGAATTCGGCCTGATGTTTCAGGATTTCATCCATCTCGTCATCCTTGCAACTATCGACCATTCGCTTGTGAACCGAGAGATAAGCCGCCCAAATTTCTCGAATGTTATCCAGCTCGGTTTCGATGTCAACGTCATCGATATCATCCCTCTTCTGAAGCTTTTGGATATTTTGCGATGCTCGGTATAAACGTGCTTCGAGCGATCTCCTCTCGCGTAGTAGCTTGTCCATGGTGGGTAAACTAGACGATGATAAGTTTCAGTATCACCCACTTTCACGGGGAATGTTCTTTTCAGAGGTGATATTCAAACCTCACTCTGGTACTCACATTCGCGAATCGCGGCACAGTGACGAAAAGTGGATAAACGCACCTTTTTGATCACCTACGGCCCGATCCGGTTCGAAGGACCAATTTATGGAGTGGCCAGAACCGGAGAAAATACGGAAAACCCGGGAAATCACGATCTGAAGAATGAGTAAAAAAAACGCGTGCGAATCACAACGTCCAGAGATTTCGCTCGAACAAACTCCATGTATCGTTTCTACCTTTCATATAAGCTGAATGCTTATGTTTAAGGTGAATTCTTCAACTTGAAATGCTGATTTTCCTTGGTCAAATCAACTAAGTTACTTATTTTACGTATCAGTCATACTAAGGCAAGGATAAAAGAATACCTTTTAGGCTAATCCAATGAAAACTAAGTATTGCGTCGGTCGGATTAAAACACCCGCACTGATTTTGATAGCGGTTTTATATAGCATTATAGCTTCAAAGCTAAGGAGGGTTAGTTAGTTTAAGTCAGTGGCCTTTAGTGATTTAGTGCGTTTTATCCGACTTTGGGATAAGTTAGGTTAGGTTTCACTGAACTAGAAATAATGATTTTAAGGCAATTAATTTTAGTCTAGATAAGACAATTTTAATTATAATCAAGTTACCTTTTTCCCTACTTTAGGTTAATATAGTTTAATCTAGTTTAATCATTGTACTAATGTAGGGAAAAACAAATTTATTGTTCAGGAGTAAAATCTCGCGTGTTCACTGCTTGCTTGCACTGCACCTTTTCTCTTGACCAGATTTTGGCTCCTTCGATCGTGTTGCCAGATGCTTACTCGCTGACACTGACAGCTTCGACCGTTGCGCTGCACCCTTCAGCTACTTCCGTGATCAGGGTAGCCAGCTCGGCGTCTTCGGCGCCAACACATCGTTTCGCCTCTGGTGGCGAATAGGGAAACTCACAAAAGAGTGGTGAGGTCTGAACATTTCATCTTTCCTGTTTAATTTATCCATCCACGTGGAATATTTTGTTTTCTTTATCGATTTTGCAGTGCGCTTCCTCATAATTTTGTTAAGAAAAATAAAGATTTATCAAACTAAAGGGTGTCCACGATGAAATTGCCACACTATGAAATTGCTCTAACTTTTTAACCGTTGGGTAGAATTTAATGAAAATTTGGGTGGATTTCATAGTGCATTATTTACATCCTGCAAGTTTTAAAGTCCTGTGATCAAAACTCGCGGAAATGGAGTCGAAAGAACAGCTCGTGCGTGATAAAATCTTGCGCATTCATCACGAGAACAAGGATCTCTCGCATCTTTCCATCGCTAAAACGTTGGGAATCGCGAATTCCACGGTGTCGCGAGTGATTAAGCGGTTCGAGGAACGGTTGACCACCGATCAGAAGCCCAGAAGTGAAGGAAAAGTATTCCGTACAACACCAAAAATCACAACCGTGTAGTTGGGGCCTTTAACCGAAATCCGAACGCCTCCGTTAGGGATGTGGCTAAGAAGCTGCACCTAAGCCGAAGTTTTGTCCAGAAGGCCAAAACTAAGGCTGGGCTTCGAACGTTCAAGGTACAAAAGGCCCCTAATCGCGACGAGAAGCAGAACAAGTCCGAAAAAACCCGTGCCAGGAAGTTGTACCTCAACATGCTGACGAAAGTTGAATGCTGCATCATGGACGACGAAACATATGTGAAGGCCGACTTCAAACAGATCCCCGGCAACCTGTTTTTCACGGCCAAGGATAAGTTCAGCGTTCCAGAGCATGTCCGCACTCAGAAGATGTCCAAATTTGCGAAGAAATTCCTGGTTTGGCAAGCCATCTGCACGTGCGGGAAGCGGAGTGCACCTTTCGTGACCCAGGACACGATGAACGGACAGGTGTACATAAAAGAGTGCCTCCAGAAGCGGCTGCTTCCTCTCCTGAAGGCCCACAACGTCCCAACAATCTTCTGGCCGGATTTGGCCTCATGCCACTACTCCAAGGACGTGCTGAAGTGGTATGCGGACAATAAGGTCAATTTCGTGCCGAAAATGTTCAACCCTCCCAACACTCTGGAGCTCCGCCCCATCGAGAAGTACTGGGCGATTATGAAGCAGCACCTTCTTAAACGACCTAAGGTAGTGAAGACAGTCGAGGAACTGAAGAAAGTATGGGTTTACATGCAAAAAACGGTTGATTCACAGGTTGTGCAGAATCTTATGGCCGGGGTTAAGGCCAAGGTGCGGGCATTAGCGTATGGACTGTAAATAAAATACGAGTAAAATGGTAAAATGAAGTTTAATAGTTATTTCTCAATCCCTGAAAATGTGATGGCAATCGGATGAAAACTCGAATTTTGCGAATCAATTTTGTGTGTGGCAATTTCATCGTGGACACCCTTTATCCCAGCGGTTATGATATTCCGATTTTTTTAGGTGTGTTTATTTGAGCTGCAAATCTACTTAGATCTGTTGACATTCGCAGAATAAAACTACTCCCGATGGAAATTTGCAATTATTTAGAGTTATGAAAATCGTCATTATGATGTAAACAATCGGTTTAGATAACATTTTCTCTCATAATCGCCTAGCGCACTCTACATTGTCGGTGCATCAAAAGAACCAATTGAAAAGATTCGTCGGACTTAACGTCAGGGGATTCGTCGAATGTCATAATTATTGCGATTCAAATTCAATAGGGGGCGGGGACTTTGGATCTGAAAAACCAAAATCTTTTGTCACAAAACGAAGATTTGTGTGATCCTTGGAAGGGAATAAGTCTACTCTCATCAATTGGACTTCGAAAATCCAAATTGAGGAATTATGAAAAATTATTGAACAAACCATAGAAGTTTAACGAACTTGGTAAAACGTGAAAATAATATACGCCTTTTTAATGCACCACCAACGTAGAGTGCGCCACGCGAGTTCGAGAAGAAACGTCAACCAAACTGTTTGTTTACGTAAGAATAACTATTTTTCACAACGCAAACTAAAGCATTTTTGATTCAACATCTTGCCAATTTATATCTGTAATTGGGTAATTATACGATTTTCCACAGATCTGAACTGATTTGTACCTTAACTATTCACACACAAGAAATCCGGAAGATCATAACCACTAAGGCACTTTTCTAATTTTCCATTTTTCTCAACAAAAATATTCCTGAACACCAGCAGGATCTTTGCAAAAACGTTACAGAATTAAATTTTTCAACTGTGCATTAAGTTTTGGAGCATCTCAGATGAATCAATTTATCAGTAAAAGTAAAAAAGTGTTCCGCTTCCTATGTCTCAAGGCAAACATTTCTGCTCACAACACTCTTTTTGACGTCCTCCTATTCACCACCAGAGGTTGAATCGATCGTTTAGTTCCCATTAAAAAGGCCTATGGAGCTGCAGATTTCTTGGAGAATATATGTTAGAATTAGGATTTTTTTTTCGAAAGCAACAAAAGCAATCTTTAAGCCCTTTTATATTAATCTTGGCCAACTACTGTGTTGCCAAGTTTACTTTTTTTTTTGTAATTCCAAGCCTTTTCAGGGTTAAATATTTTCTTCTAATCGTGATTATAAAACTTATAGACGAACTCACCCGATGTTGGACGAATAGTTTCGACTATTTTTCAATTGAAAATGACTACTTCCCCTGTCTGCTCTGCAGCACATACACTGAACAAAGTTTTAACATCGTTTCTATTAGGAGTAATCATATAGATTTCATGTGATCAAGTGGGATCACATGAAAGTTATGAGAAATCCCACAGATATTTGTGTAGAGTGTAGTTCCGCATGAAAGCAACCCTAAGCTACATAAGTATCGAAACAATCCGTGCTTTTCTCAATGGCTTCTTGGATCGTTTACACCGACGACAAAGATAAATGATGCAGCAACCGTACTCGAATACAGCAAAAGCCATTAATTTCCATCGAAAGATTATCACAGATTACGTTCTTACAAAATCATATCTTTCACGGCTTGCTGAGATCTTAACAACAACAACAACAGCAGTCAAGTTTTGGGAAACCTTAAAAAGTTCGATACAGGAATATGGGAACCTGTCATTCATTGAAAGAAAAAGGTAAAAGAAATCGGAACTCGTCCTCCCAGACTGTGTGGATCGTTCCCTACACACGACGACGACGACGACGACGACGACGACGACGACGGAGCGAAGGAGATTATAGATTCCGGAACGCTGCGGGGTGCATCTTTTTCCAGGTACGACGAGGAAGAAGGGATTTCCCTAAATGTAGTTTCAATCAATGGAGTTCTTTTTTGGCAATTTGTACCTTTGTTGTTGGGATCGATTCTCAGCTGTCGTCTTACCTGGATGGATTTCCCTCACACTCGCTTGCTTTGTTCGGTTTCGGAAACGCAGCGCTTGCTGGGTTAAGTGCAAGTCAAGAGAGGAGAAGAAACCTTTAATGATTTTTCAATAAACAGATTTGGCAAAACACCGGAGTGTTCGGTCGTCCCTTATTTTCTCGGTTCGAGAGGGGTCATAACTTTTTTTTTGCGAGGAAGAAGCAGCCAAAGTCAAAAGCTTAATCCTAATTTACATTTTTTTCGGAGCCTTTGTTTCTGTAGGGCTTTGTGTTTTGTAGGGGAATTTGAAGGGTTTTCCGTTTTTTTTTTTTTTATAGGAAATACCTGTGGCCTTGCTGCAATTTGGGAAAGAGGGTAGAAAATGCAGCACAGGTGGCAAGCAACAGGCAGTTTCATGTGTGTGCGCGCACTCCAGGGGAGGTGGACGCGAATTTCCGGAAATGGCGTTGCGTGACCCGTCCCGTGGCACTCGAAATAGGGGTTTCGTGAAGTGCGGGATTACATTGCACACCTCACACCTAACAACAAGTCAGCTAGTTCAGTATTCGCACGAGGAGGGGCAATTATTCAATTAGAGAGCGCCGCCATGAATAATTTTATGAACGATTGTGATTTAATTATATCAAAGTGTTATCAACAAGGAAGGGGGTTCCGTGTTTTCCGTGTTTTGCTATGGCTTGTGTTCTACGCCGATTTACTACTAGGGGGATTAGGGAACCCCCTTGGGAACACAGTAGGCCTTTGAAGTGGTCGGTGCGCTCGGAAAACGCTATCTAGATGTTGTTTACATTCGCTTGGAGCCTTCTCGGTGTGGTGACAGCCATCAAAGCAATCATCAGCTCGTTACACAACGGCAGAAAAGCGATAAAATCGAAATTCACACCTGAAGCGTGAAATGTGATGAAAAATAGCCGAGGCCGGCAGCTAAAGTCTTCGTCTTTGACTCATTGGAGAAATCCTTTGCAAAAGCCATTCAGCTTTATTTCACAACTTCCGGTCGTTTTACTCTCGCTCTTACCGATCAACCGACCGGCAACTGCTTTTCAATAAAGCACTAATATTTTCGACTGTCTCTCTTCCATACACTTTATGAATGAATCGACAGAATGTCGAGTAGAAGAGAAAAAGAATTAAACTTCATTTATCGAAACGGCCATCAATGATGCATTTTATCGTGCTGCCTCCTCCGTTCTAATGCCACTGTATTATTAGAAAACACAGAGATTATTAGTTTGTATGTTCACGGTGCCCTCGGGCTAATGACGACCCTTCTCCAGCCGCAGCATATCATTTATCTCAATTCTCCTTCCCCTCTCCGCCTGCATTTATTCTCTAATCATGGCCCCTGCTGCAATGTGGTACTTCCGGTCCGTGCATTTCCATTTTTCGAACGCAACCGATTGCTTCGATCTCTGCGGCAATTCGTTTCGTGGTTTCAGAGCTCCCTAAAAAGTTTTGCAAATTCGCATCGGATCTATTTTAAGTCCGAACCAGAAGAAATTCGGTCGACGACCACTTTCTGGTCCTCTCCATTCGCCCCAGTAGTCGGCAGAATGTAGGCCTGATCCGACGACGACGGCGACGACGACACAGGAAGGAGAGCCAGACACACCACTTGGCTAACGTGCGCACTTCAGTCTCGGTCTCGGAGCTCAACCACCACAATCACCGCAAAACTGACTGCCACCGACGATGGCGACGGCCGAAGAGAAAGAAGAAATTCATTCATCAGCTCGAGTTTCATTCATAAAAATCTTCACCCCACCCTGTTCCCCGTGTCCTGTGCCCAGAAGCGAACCTGCTCGTAGTAAAATCTGTAGTAAACGGGTCTTCTTCTTCGCGTTCGCTCTTCTGCTTTTTTGCGTCTCTTCTTCTTTCCTGACTATATCTCCTCTTGATGTGCTCAGTGTCGGTCCTCGTCGTCGTCGTCGTCGTCATCGTCTTCGGTTGCAGTTTATGTTTTATGCTTTTAGCCATTTATGTAGTGGTGTACAGGCAGTGATTCTTGCCTTCTCTGCTTTGTGTGTCCCCGTTTTCGTTTCCTCTCGGCCTGCTCTGTTTTGTAGGAATATCTTCGTCGAAGATTGCTTCGATCGTTCGATTCCATCCATTGGCTCCTTTCTCCCGTACTTTGCGGGTGATCACTGCGATTCCGTTGGTAAACTTTGCGTTGTAAATCAAACTTTTCGTCGATAATAGATACACTTTATCACTTATCATTTTTGTTTTTAAATTGTTCGAGTGTCGTATTAGAATTAGATAATTTGCTACGATATAATATTTTCAGGAAAATCACAGGAACTGCATAGACGTTTCTGATCAATTCAGGGAACTTCATAAGGGAGTTCAGAGCTCTTTAGATCTATTTCAGAAACTTCAGTGATGTTCCAAGAACTTTGGGAAATATCCGAAGTCATGAACTTTGGGGATGTTTAAAGATCTTTAAGGATTAGTTCCGATATCTTCCGACTTCAGGAAATTTCCAGGAATTTTACAAGAATTTCAAGTAAATTCAAAGTCTTAAAAAAAATTCACAGAGCATCGGGAAAATTTTATGAACATCCAAAAAATTGTAGAATCTTAAAGGAACTTCAGGTAAATTTTGAGAATTTAAGGTCCATTCCATTAACTTCAGATAAATTGCAAGAACGTTACAGACGTTTTCTGCAGAAATAATTTCAAGACACTTCCATTATTTTCAGGAGATGTACAGGAACTTCATAAAAGTTCTGAGCAATTTAAGGAACTCCAGAAAGGAATTCAGAGCCCTTTAGATCAATTTCAGAAATTTCAGTGATATTCCAAGAACTTGAGGGAACATCCAAAAAATTTCAGGAATGTTTCAAGAATTATATGAAAGTCATGAACTTTAGGGAAGTTTAAAGATCTTTAAAACTGATTTCCGGTGATGTTTGTCCATTCGTCCTTTTGTCCTTCTAAGTTCAATTCGATCTTTTGTCCATTCGACCTTTTGTTGCTCTAAGTACAATTCGACCATTTGTCCATTTACCTTTTTCCATTTGACCTTTTGTCCCTCTAAGTTCAATTCAACATTTTGTCCCTTCGACCTTTCAAACTTAAATCTTTTGTCCATTCGACCTTTCATCCTTCGACCTTTTGTCACTGATTCTAAGCTCCAGAGAAACTGCAAAACTTTTAAGAAGTTCTTAGAAATTCAGGGATAATCAAGAGACCTTCAAGGATATTCCCGAGAACTTAAGAAAAATTGTAGAAACTTCAAAGAACTTCCAAGAACCTCAGGGAAGCTAGGACTAGAGATTATCAATGAAGTTCAAATATCTTATGGGCAGTCACAAAAAAATTCAGGTACGTCCAGACTTTCGGGCAAGTTTAAGGATCTGTGAAGGTTAGTTTCGATAGTGGTTAATATCCATGCCTCTCACGCTAAAGGTAACAAGTTCAAATCTTAACCCCGGACAGGTTACGAATGATCTCAAATGTGTTAAATTGACAACCCAAGTAACAATTTTGGTTTTATAAGGGTTCTGGAGACCGTGAATTTGCTCAGTCGATAAAGGCGCAGCTACAAAGCAAGACCATGCTGGAGGTGGCTGGGTTCAATTCCCGGTCCGGTCTAGGAATTTTTCGGGTTGGAAAATTTCTCGACTTCCCTGGGCATAGAAGTATGATTGGACTTGTCACACAATTATACCAATGCAAAAATCGTACAGGTATCGAAAGCTCTCAATTAATAACTGTGGAAGTGCATCTAGAACACTAAGTTGAGAGCACGCTATAAGCTAATATGTGATATGCAATAAGCTTGAAATGCGAAGAAGAAGAAGGAGGAGACTTCCATGCTTTAAAACCTCGATAAAACTTGCAATGTTACTTGGGAATAATTAAAAAAATAGGCAGGACAGCACCATGAGAAACTTTAAGAAGATCCAGGAATTTCAGGGAAGTCCAGAGAACTGCTTAAATTTTCAGAAAACTTCAGACATATTTTGGAAACTTCACAGAAGTCCAGAGACTTTCAGGACAGAATCAAGAGCTTCAGAAAAATTTCGAGAACTTCAGGGTTGCTTCGAGAACATCAGGGAAAATCAGAGAATCTCAGGGCAGTCCAAAGGTTGAAGTCTAGGGAATTGCAGGAACTTTAGAAAAATTCATAGAATCTCAGCGAATATCCGGGAACTTCAGCGAAGTTCCGAAATCTTCAGGGAAGTTAAGAAAATTTTAAAAGTTTTTAAGCAGTTTCGTTTATTTTCATGACTGTTCCGAGTATTTCGAGCACGATCAGAGAACTTCAGAGCAGTTTGCATGAACTTTCAAGAAGAATTTTGAGAACTTCATGAATATTCCAAAAATGTTTGTAAATTTTCGGGGTCTTCAAAGAAGTTGCATTGTTGGAATCTAAGAGAAGGTCCCAGAAGAACATACAACATACAGGAACTTAAGAGAAAATTCAAGAACATTTTTGCAAATTTGGGGAACTTCAGGGAAGTTTAGGGGAGCTCCAAAAACATCAGGAAAATTAAAGGAGCTTCTGCATAGGTCAAAGAACTTCCGTTCAATTGCCTTCAGGAAAATTTCGGGAACTTTTAAAACAGTTCTGTGAAACTCAGGCAAGGTTACCCAAGTAACAATTTAGGTTTTATGAGGGTTCTGTAGACCATGATTTCGACTTGTAGAACGCTATAAAACCACGATAAAACTTGGAATGTTGCTTGGGTTAGAGAACATTAATGATGTTCAGAAATCTTTAAGGCAGTTCCAATAATAAAAAAAAAAAACAAAACTACTTCAAGCAAGCAACGGAAAGTCTAAAATTTGGCGAAGCTTCAAGATCTTGAAGAATTAATATCGTTTTCAGCTTTTCTATCTTCAAGAAAAAGTGTTGAGTGCAATTTTACCAGGTATCAAGGAATCCAGAAAATACGATACCGGCTAAAACTTCAGTACCTCTTTGTGTAGTCAGAGGGATACGAGGTAAGAATTGGCCTTAGGGGGCAAAGCTAAAGGGACTTGGTGGAAAGGTTCTGTTGGCTCTGAGTCAAGTCCAAAGAATTTTCAAGATGAAAACAAATCCAGTTGATTCCTAAAGCTTAAATGTGGGGCAGCTTCGAACGGCAGTGTGCACTTACTCTGAACATCCTCTTGTTTTTGAACTTATTCTGTAGAGCCACTAGAATTCCTCTTTGGAGATTTTCTGAGCTTGAGCTGGAGGTTGTCTGAACTTGATCGGGAATCAATTTCAAGATCCTTGGTGCCTCTGGAGATCGTTTGAACTTATTTTCGTAGTCTTCCAGCACTAACTTAGCTATGAACACACTCTAAAGGTGCTCTGTACTTGCCCTGAAGTTTCTACAGACTTACTCTGCAATCCTTGGAAATCCTGGAATTGCATTGGAAGTGCTCTGGTCATGCTCCCGGGGAGACCTTTTAGACGTACTCCGTAGATCCTCTGGATTTTTTTCTGGAAGTCATGTCCTCTGGTTAGATCTGCTCCGAAAATTCTCTGAACTTACTCTGGGGACACCCTGGAGGTCCTCTAGGCTTGATTATATGGTCTTCTGAACTTGTTCTAGAGCTTTACTTGACTTATTTGGAATTACAATGAAGACACTCCAGTTGCCCTGCAAAATCTCTTTGGAGGTCCTCAGAGCTTGATCTGGTGGTCATTTGAATAATACCTTCGGAGTTTTCAAAAATGGACCTGGAGACCCTCTGAACTTGATCGTAAAACGCTCTAGCGTTTCTTGGTACCTCTGGTGGTTGTCAAGATTTATTCTAAATCCCCTTTTGGAGCCACCTCCTGTGTTCATGTCCCCGGAGACCATCTGGATTTATCGTAATGAGACCGGAGGTCAACTGAACTATCCCTCGGATATTTCCTGAAAGTGTTCAGGACATTTTCCTGGAGATCTTTTCGACCTTGACTTTGTCCTTTGTAATTACCTTGATGACCCTCTAGTTGCCCTGAAAAATCTCTTTGGAGGTCCTCTGAGCTTGATCTGGTGGTCATTTGAATAATACCTTCGGAGTTTTCAAAAATCGACCTGGAGACCCTCTGAACTTGATCGTAAAACGTTCTAGCGTTTCTTGGTACCTCTGGTGGTTGTCAAGATTTATTCTAAATCCCCTTTCGAGTCACCTCCTGTGTTCATGTCCCCGGAGACCATCTGGATTTATCCTAATGAGCCCAGAGGTCGTCTGAACTATCCCTCGGATATTTCCTGAAGGTCTTCAGGTCATGTTCCTGGAGATCCTTCCGACCTTTTTGAATAGCTCTGGAGGTCATTCACCCACCAACAAAAATAAGCCTTCTGAAGGTTTTTCGAACATGGCCTAGAGATGCTCTCGGAGTCTTAAAAAATATCACTCTGAGTTTGCTCTGAAAACACTCTGGAGATGGCGGCTTCTAGGATAATCCTTTGGAATTGTCTTGAAAATCCTCTGAAGTTGCTTTAGATGTCTTCCGCTCATGTCCTAGAGTGAATTGACTTTTATTCCGAAAATACCTGAACTGATATTCACCATGAAGGCCTCCTAAACTTTAACCGGAGATCCTCTAAACTTCCCTTAAAGCTTAAACATACTGGCATGGAGACTTCTGTATTTTCCATGAAGATCCTCTGATCTTTTCCGGACGACACGCTGTAGATTGTTTGAATTTAGCCTCAAGGAGACATCCGAGTTTTCCTGATGTGGTTCTAGACTTCAGCTATTGATCTGATTCTCTGGATTTACTTTTGAAATTGATGTGGAGACCCTTTGGCTTTTTTTTGGGAGTTTTCAAACAAATTCCTAGTCTGGATTTGATGTGGAGGATTTTTTTTCCATTCGTACTCATGATCTGGACTTTTGCTCAGAGTCCTTTACAGTTGGTTTGAAGACCCTCAGCGTGTTCCCGACTTGGGCTGTTGATTTTTCGGAGTTCAAAAATTGATGTGCAGTTCCTCTGAACTTACTCTTGAACTAGTCATAAATTGGTCAAGGAAGCTATTTAGAGATTACAAGGATTTAGTCAGAAATTGATCTTAAAGTCCTTACACTTACAGGCTGAAGACAGTAATCTGCTGGGGATAATCCGGACTCTCTTGAAGAGGGCTGGATTCGACCTGGAGTTTTTATCCTGGTGATCTTCAGCAGTTCACAAATGATCTGTAGGTTCTTTCGGAACAAAATGAGCTGATGACCCTGTGGACTTGTTTTGGACATCGTCCAGTCTTTCTTCAAACCCCGTTGGAGGCTTTATGGATTTACCATAGAAGTTTTTCCGACTTGTCCGGATGATCTTCTGAGCTTCAATTGGTCTGGAGATCCTCAGGATTTGCCCTGAGAGACTTCAGAAATTGGTAAGCCTTTTAATTGCATGAATTTTAAAAATTGATTTGCAGTTCCTTACTCTTGAACTGGTCAGAAATTCGCCAATAGATCTTGGATTTTGGAATTTACGCGGTTTTTATGCGGGCTCCGGAATTCACGCGGCGCGTATCTCCCGCATAAATAGCGACTCCAGTTTAGTTTACTTCTGAAATTGGTTTGAAGTCATCAAAAACCAGTTTCAGAATATTTACATATTAGCTTTCGGCCTTTCGACTTTTTGTCCCTTTCGCCATTTGCTTTCAACCATTTCTGGATCAACAATAGAAAAGGGGCCTATCAGCATTTGTAAACAAACTGTTCCAAAGCCCTTTACTCACAAAGCGAAGGCCACCCACGCAAACCAACACCATCATCGGATAGGGGAAAATTCTACCTACACCATGATGGTGTTGGTTTGTGTGAGCGGCCTTCGATTTGTGAAGAATGGGCTTTGGAACGGTTTGTTTACAAATGCTGATGGGCCCTTTTCTATTGTTGATTCAGATTTGTCATTTCCACCTTCTGTCTTCCGACCTCTTGTCCCTTAACCACTTTGATCACATTAATTAAATTATTGGTGGTTCCTTCGATATCGCTCCAACGTCACTTCGAGGATTCCGGTGATAAACTTCTAACCGAAACTGAAAAATTCAAAGATGTGATCAGCTTTCTGAAAAGTTGATTGCTACTTTAACAGCCGAACCCTTTTTATTCAGAAAACGCCTATCACGGTGTGTAATCTACCTAGTGGTGTGGGTTCCGATCGTCACTTCCTTTCCAAGTGGATACGCTTTCTCGCAATCTCCTTCCATCGCCAAGCGATTCACCCGCACAAACGATCGTTTCATACGCACCTAACCTTATTCCTTTCGGCTCACCCGCACTATGCTGCGATGCAACGGCAGAGAAGGTACTCTCCCTTTCCATTCACCTTGCACCTACACCCGCGCTTCCGATCGCTTCCTTTAGCAGGAGCAGGAGCATCGGTGCGAGAGATATATCATTTCCGCCCTCTCTCGCTTTTTCATTCTATGCAACACACATCGCCGCTTGGTACTTTCTCTCGTTCCTTTTCCTCCCGTGCTCGCTCTCTCTCTCTCTCTCATCCTCCACAAGCAAGGAGCGGAAAACCCTCCGACCGACGACGGGATCTATGCTTCTATGCTACTACTAATACTCGATCGATCGTGGTGAACCTGCTACGGGTGGACTCGCCGTGTCGGTACTTGCCATGTATGCCACCCAGCCAGCCGCAAGCAGTCCACAGTTGAACGTTATCCGAGAGAGCAGCAAAGTGGCATTGCTCTCACTGAGTGTGCTCGCGTACTCGCATAGCAACCTTTGCATTTTCGACGGCGTCGTACGTAGCATACCTTCGACTGACTACTAGATGTAGGTACTTGTGAGTGAGTGAGAGCAAACCGACGGACGATCCCGATCGTACACAGAGTGACGTTGAAAACATAGCAGGCTGGTTTTCGATGTTTTTTTTTTGTTCGCTTTCCGACGAGAGCGAGACGGCACGATCGCGAAGCGCAGCACTTACGTGGGCACCAACACGAAAACACAAACTCAGCGGTGTGTGGTGCGCGAAATTCGAGTGTTGGAGGAGCCGCACGAACGCCCCGAACGGGAAAAAAGAGCGTGTGTGAAAAAAAAAACGTAAATATTAAATTTTTCATTCACTTTTATTCGTTCTTGGTAAAGTTTGGCGTTTTCAGTGTTCAAGAATACATTGGTCGGTGTCGGTGCTGGCCGTTTTTGTTCCGTTCCGTGTTCCGTCGCTATCGTCGTCCGTTGTTGTTATGTGTGTGCGCGGTTGGTGGTGTGGTTAAAAAGTGAATTCCTCCGTGAAAATCACGATCGTTTCGCGACGGGTGGACAACTTTGACTCGTGACAGTGTATGAGCAACAACTGAGCAGCATGTGCAACTGCTAGCGGTGACACATCGCCCAATGTGCGATTGCGTAACGCCGATTGACCGGTCGGTGATTTGGATTTCCATTCTCCAGCCTGCCGCGGCCGGGAACAAGGAGGCCGACCGGAGGAGTGATTCTGGTGATTGAACTCGCAGCAACCTGAGCGAATGTGTAGTTTACTTAGCAACCACCGTCTCGGCGGGGCAAAACCTCGGCCTACCTCGCTCTTAAAGGTTCTATAATTAGAGCTTTATGCTAATTGCTTCGATTATGGTCGCGTTCTGTGTGTACTGTACTTAATCCGGCAGTAAAAGCCCCCCTCGGACGTCAACGGGAGGAAGGGACGGATCGGATCAGGCAGCGAGAAAACACTTCTTATTCACGCACCTCTCGTCGGGAGAATCGAAAATGGCAAACCGATTCAATTTTAATTATCCAACCGCATTTAGCCTAGCTATTTAATTTTTTTTATGGATCATCATGTGCGAAGTGAGAAGGGTTGGTGTGATTGAACTGACGTGCGCGCGATGGAAATCCTTCTAGGGGCAAGCACGCTTGCCCGGCCGGCTTAAGCCCGGTCAATTCGATTTGCCGACGGTACAGTGGATTACCCAATCATTGGATGATCGTGTGCGGGAGGTGGTTCTCGGGGGGTTGTCGATCGCGAGCCGGGACCGTTTTCCGAGAAAAGTGTGTTTCAAAGGATGATTTATGCGATCGGTTAATGGCTCAAGGATCCTTTTAAGGAGGTGGTAATTAGAATGGATGCAAGTTGTTCGATTTGTGCGATGCAGAAGGCAGAGCGCGCGTCCACAGAATGACAGGTATTTAATATGGTACTTAACCTCAAAGTACTGTGATCGATTGTGATTGGATGGGTGGTTTACATCACTCCCTACGGCCTTTCCTCCTCCTTTGATTAATCTGAGGTCAACTACATCTGGACAAAGCTGCGTAGTTTAGGTACCGTTTTCGCCACCACAGAAAAAGTTATGGTCAAATACTGATTTT
The DNA here is from genome assembly GCF_037179485.1 of Ochlerotatus camptorhynchus. NCBI lineage: Eukaryota > Metazoa > Arthropoda > Insecta > Diptera > Culicidae > Ochlerotatus > Ochlerotatus camptorhynchus. The sequence goes on along the minus strand of NW_027040560.1, from coordinate 204,608 downwards.
AAGAGTTCGTCCAAGGGTATACGATTGTAACTGACTCAAGTTTCTTTGTAACAATGTGTTCTACCACGTTGATGAAGACACTAACATGTTATACACAAATCGAATGACCTGTTTGCATGTAATTTCCATGTTTAGTTGATGAATAAAGCACTCTCAACCATGCAGAGCGAATTGGGTGGATGGAGTGGGAATAATAACTCCCTGTTCATAGTTTTTCGTGAATAGAGGGCGAGCTCTTTCCCCCACTCATTACGTAATTCTCCTGCTACATGTCATCTTTTTGAACCGACTTTTTTTTAAAGTTAATTCTCTCCGAAGATGAACCAGCGTCTAGCTTAAAATCTCCTTAATAAAGACAACCAACCAACCAACCAAGTTAATTCTCGGTCAACAGAAAAGAAGTAATCATCTTTTAAGACAACTTGAAAATATTAGTCGAAGTTCGAAATGCTGACTTACTTTCCCTAATTACATTGATTTTAAGAAAATTTCCGTTTTCATTTGATAACGTTTTATCACGAACCAAATAATACTAAAATCATGCGGGGAAAGGTTGGCCACTCCTAGGGGTAAGACGGCCACGGCCACATGGAATATCACATGATCCTGGCCATTTCAAAGGCTACTGTCTCGGGTACAGTAGATCAAGACAAATTGGTTAGAGAACAGTAGTACAAAATTTTCTCACTATGCGGCGCTAATCAAGTCAATTTCCGGTATAAAATATATCTTAAGATCTTAGCTATATAGAAAGTTTCTGTCTTCTGGAAAGTTGTTCAGGTGACCAATGTCTTCTAATTTTTGGGCTGGTTAGTTAAAAATCATCTCACTAAGCAACAACAAGTCTAAGTGTGGATGTCCTGACTTCGTAGATTGTAGTGAGGATTTCAAGATACAGCTTGTTACAGGAGGAGTTACAGGAAGTCCACATGCACACTAGCGCCGCGTAGTGAGCGAATCCCAAATTTACCTATGCACCATCACCATTGATCGTGTTACTTATAATGCTGGAAACAGAAACTATTCAGAAGTACTGATTACAGATCTACAAATGTTTTGGATAACAGCCCAGAAGAATTTAGAGGAAACGCAAAGATAATTATGAGCAAAATTTTAAGACAATTCTCGGCGGGATAATTTCCCCCCAATAGACCCATTTCAATTAATCATTTTGTTCGACCATTTTCCACAGAGATGGCGTTGTTCCGCTGGTAGGAAGTGATGAAAATCCCCATATAGAAATTGAAAGAAGTGGGAATAATTCGCTTTCTGTGAGGGGTGAGCTATTTTGTGTGCAGAATGTGTAAAAAAGGAGGGACTTCGAATAATAATCTAAATGCATATATAGAGGTACCGGACATGTTTTGCACTGCAGTGTCCTCTGTGAACAATTATAGGAAAACAGATTGTGTCTAGTTACCGATAGATGTCACCGCAAACAACAGCTGTGACATCTGATGGAACATGAATGCAGAAGCTTGACAAAATGATCAATTGTTGGTCGAGAATCTGAGGTAAATTTCATGGAAATTCTAGGGTGAAATATTGAATTTACCAGTGGCGTCGCTTAACCTCACTTTTTACCTGTGTACCAACTTTCAAAACCGATTTTCATGTCATATTCATACTCGAATCTTCTAGTTTACTCGATATCTATCCATTGCAAGCAATATTTTGATAATTATTTATGTTTTGAGAGTTGGTTCACAGGTAGATTGAGGTTAAGGAAACGCCACTGGAATATACAAGGGACTTCCAATTTCAAATTTATTTTAGAAGCATTCTGGAAAGAAGTCTGTGTTAATTCATGAAAATTTTTCCAGAATCCACTAATTGAGGAAAGTAATAGCTGATGGGGTTGTGTTGACAAAAACGGGTAGGCACTGACGCTGGATTTTTTTTTGAAAATTACTGGAAAATCAGGGAATTTTGTCTTCTCCATTGAGTCGACACCCTGAAAAAGTGACGACATTTTTTCTCCAAAAATAAAGTCATTTTCAATTGTTGATATCTTCAATTGGGGGAAGACGGGGAATACGCTTCTTACAGCAATCAAAAGCTGATGGTTCAATACAAATTTTTTAGGTGAAATGAATGCGTAGTCTTGCTATTCTGAATTTTCAAGATAGTTAAAACATAGGCTTATTTTGAAAAAGCAGAATCAAATTCAGAATCTATGACAAAATGTCGATTGAAATTAAATGGGACAAAAGGTCGAATGGATAAAAGTTTGAAATGTTTAAAAGGTCGAAAGGAAAAAAAAAACGTCTAATGAACAAAAGGTCTAATGCCATTTAAAAGAACAAAAGGTCGAAATGGACGTTGGATGAATTTTAAAGGGACAAAGGGTTGAATGGACAAAGGGACAAAAGGTCGAATGAATAAATAGTCGAATGGACAAAATTAAGAAATGGACAAAAGTTCGAATGGCTAAAAACGTCGAAGGGACAAAAGGTCGAATGAAATTAAATGGGATTGAAATTAAATTTCAATGAAATTCTTAATAATTTCCGGGATTAATTCCTAAGAATTCCTGATAAAATTTGGAAGAGAATATTCTGAGGATTATTTCATAACAATTGTGAGGAGAACTCCATATAAATTATATAATTTCAAGAATTTTCTGGGAGAAATAGAATCCGGAGCATAATTTCATGGGAATTTTCTGATAATACATAGAGAGGAGGATTACACTCAAGTCTTTTTTTACACGGGGGATACGTACCGCGTAAAAAAAAACCGTGTAAAAAAAAACCGCGTTGTTTCAAAAAACCGCGTAAAAAAAAACCGCGTTGTTTCAAAAAACCGTGTAAAAAAAAACCGCGTTGTTTCAAAAAACCGTGTAAAAAAAAACCGCGTTGTTTCAAAAAACCGTGTAAAAAAAAACCGCGTTGTTTCAAAAAACCGTGTAAAAAAAGACCATGTGTTTCACAAAACCGTGTGATAAACCCGTGTTATTTCAAAATTCATCATAACAAAAAAACTGAGCAGTGTGCATGGAATTTTATTCGGTACTTGTAAGTCATGATCACCTAGAACATATTCGTTCATGATAAAGTTCTTCTGGAGGTAAAGACCTTCCGAATGCTTTGATCACACCATTACGGAATTTTCTCTCATTTGTAAATCCTAACCATCTTGAAAGCAGCTGGCTTCCACAAAGCCAGACAATGAACCAGGTTTGTATTGGAATTCAGCCATTTCCACTCTTGCATGGTATAATCTAGACGTGTAGAGGCCGGAAATCGATGATTCATGCCATTTTGAAATCCAAAATGGCGGCTTCCGGTTTTGTGAAAAACTGTCAAATAGCCAACGATATGGATATTTTCGGAACCGAGACGACATGCAGAGGCCGGAAATCGATCATTCATGCCATTTTGGAATCCAAGATGGCGGCTTCCGGTTTTGTGAAAAACTGTCAAATAGCCAACGATATGGATATTTTCGGAACCGAGACGACATGCAGAGGCCGGAAATCGATGATTCATGCCATTTTGAAATTCAAGATGGCGGCTTCCGGTTTTGTGAAAAACTGTCAAATAGCCAACGATATGGATATTTTCGGAACCGAGACGACATGCAGAGGCCGGAAATCGATCATTCATGCCATTTTGAATTCCAAGATGGCGGCTTCCGGTTTTGTGAAAATCTGTCAAATAGCCAACGATATGGATATTTTCGGAACCGAGACGACATGCAGAGGCCGGAAATCGATCATTCATGCCATTTTGAAATCCAAGATGGCGGCTTCCGGTTTTGTGAAAATCTGTCAAATAGCCAACGATATGGATATTTTCGGAACCGAGACGACATGCAGAGGCCGGAAATCGATGATTCATGCCATTTTGGAATCCAAGATGGCGGCTTCCGGTTTTGTGAAAAACTGTCAAATAGCCAACGATATGGATATTTTCGGAACCGAGACGACATGCAGAGGCCGGAAATCGATGATTCATGCCATTTTGGAATCCAAGATGGCGGCTTCCGGTTTTGTGAAAAACTGTCAAATAGCCAACGATATGGATATTTTCGGAACGGGAACGACGTGTAGAGGCCGGAAATCGATGATTCACGCAATTTTGGAATCCAAAATGGTGGCTTCCGGTTTGTGAATGTTTCAAAAAAATGTTATGCAACAAATTTTAATTAATTTTTTTTCGATGATCTGTAATTAATCTTCTTACATTTACAAGAACTTCATAAATTCAATGTTGAACAACATGTGATACCAGTGACTTGGTTGTGGAATACATGTAGCACTAGAGGTTGTACAGGTACAAGTGGTAATGGCCTGCCGAGATTTGCTCAGCCGAGTTCGGTAGAAAAAAAACTAATTGTGTGGATAGTACTTAACATAACAGGAACTGGGGTTGAAGTTGTCGCTGACCGAATAGTCAAAGTTATGAAACACAGTGAACGAAGAATCCTTGTCACTGAAATCGATGTTTAGCCAATAAGACATCATGGACACTGCCACTACCAGTGCACGGTATGTACTGAAGTAGACCCTTTAAATTAAACTTCAATTTAAATTCCACTGTTTGACATGGTCAAAAAAAAAATGTGGTATACATGTATGTTCTGCAAAACCATTTCATCCATTACTAATTGAAAGAGTCGGCTCAACATTATCAAGGCGCCCTATACACTGGAGTCGCTTTTTACGCGGGTGAAACGTCCCGCGTAAAAAAAAACCGCGTAAATTCCGGAATCCGCGTAAAAAAAACCGCGTAAATTCCGAAATCCGCGTAAAAAAAAACCGGGTGAAAAAAAACGTGTAAGAAAAAACCGCGTAAAAAGCGATATACCGCGTCAATTCTGAAATCCGCGTAAAAAAAGCCAAAATCTAACTTTTTTGTTTGAATAAATTAAGGTATACATTCTTCGGCAAAATTATAGCTGAGCTAATTTTAAGCAACTTTGTTGGAAATAACTTTTTTGTATCTCTTAAATTGGCCGATATAGAGCTATTTTCTTGAATTGAGTTAGGGTGGCTCTTAAAAAAACAGTTTTTTGCTCTATTTATCTTATTTCGAATTTCTCAGCAAAGGAGTCTTGAGATAACTTTTAGATCTAAAAAAGGCGCAAATTTTTAATGCACAAAACTTGTCAATATCTTTCGCCGATCAAGAGTTATTGACGTTTGTATACTAAAAATATGCACTTTTCAAATGTTCATATCTTTGGTTGGGGCAAACAAAAAAAAAGGTTTTTTTGCAGCATTTGAAAGGGCGTATGTTATTCTCAATAATATAAAAAAAATAAAGGTATGTTATTTTTTAAACTCGTATAAAATCAATTTGAATTTATACATATTTTTTACTATATTTGAGTATATCTTTTTTATTAGAAGAGATACAGGCAACAAATTAAGCTATAAAACATTTGTCTTAAAGAGTTTTAAAAGTCTCTAGAATATAATTTACATGAGAATTTTCAAATAAAAAAGTTATTGCTAAAAATCTATTTTTTCCAGGAACACCCTAAGTCAACTCCGAAAAATCACTCTGAAATGAGAACGTTAAGAGATAGAAAAAAATTTTCTCTACAAAGTTGCTTGCAAGTAACTTAACTACAACTTTTTTGAACAACACATGTTTATATTTTGTAAAACAAAAAAGTTAGTTTTAAAAATTTCCTAATTTGAGGACCACCCTGACGTTTGCAAACACCAAAAGAAGGGAATTTTTAAGAACAAAAACTTCTTCCAAGACACTAAATGTTCAAATATTGAAATAAATGTATTAGCACATTTTATATAAATTTGTCATTAGAGTGGTCCTATGAAATCCATCTTTTTTATTTGAAATTTATCATGAAAGTCATCTTCTAGAGACTTTTGAAACTCTTTAAGACGAATGTTTTATAGCTGAATTTGTTGCCTGTATCTCTTCTAATAAAAAAGATATACTCAAATATAGTAAAAAATATGAATAAATTCAAATTGATTTTATACGAGTTTTAAAAATAACATACCTCCAATTTTTTTCATATTATTGAGAATAACATACGCTCTTTCAAATGCTGCAAAAAAACTTTTTTTTTTGTTTGCGCCCAACAGAGATATTAACATTTTAAAAGTGCATACTTTTAGTATAAAAACGTCAATAACTCTTGATCGGCGAAAGATATTGACAAGCTTTGTGCATTAAAAATTTGCGCCTTTTTAAGATCTAAAAGTTATCTGTAGGCATCTTTGCTGAGAAATTCGAAATAAGATAAATAGAGCAAAAAAACTGTATTTTTAAGAGCCACCCTAACTCAATTCAAGAAAATAGCTCTAAATCGGCCAATTTAAGAGATACAAAAAAGTTATTTTCTACAAAGTTGCTTGAAATTAGCTCAGCTATAACTTTGCCGAAAAATGTATACCTTAATTTATTCAAACAAAAAAGTTATATTTTTGATTTTAATGATAATAAGAACCACCCTAGAATTCATTGTCATAAAAATAAGGACCTAACTTTAAAAAACAACTTTGTAGAAGAGACTTTTAGTCTAAAGTTCCAATTTCAGGCTCAAACATATCATTACACCTAAATCTGCATTCTGGACCACTGTGCAGTGGACTAAAAATGCTTCGCACTAATGGCATGGTTCCTCTGTCGAAGAGCATTACCGCAATAATATACTGGTTAGCATTGACTGACGGGGTATGCTTTAATTTCATCATTTGCTTGTATTAAGTATCGATAAGTCTTAGTTATGTAAATAAGATTTAAGTCTGTCAGGTTTCCGACTAGAGTTACTTTGGCAGTGGCAGTGTCCATGATGTCTTATTGGCTAAACATCGATTTCAGTGACAAGGATTCTTCGTTCACTGTGTTTCATGACTTTGACTATTCGGTCAGCGACAACTTCAACCCCAGTTCCTGTTATGTTAAGTACTATCCACACACTAAGTTTTTTTTTCTACCGAGCTCGGCTGAGCAAATCTCGGCAGGCCATTACCACTTGTACCTGTATAACCTCTAGTGCTACATGCATTCCACAACCAAGTCACTGGTATCACATGTTGTTCAACATTGAATTTATGAAGTTCTTGTAAATGTAAGAAGATTAATTACAGATTATCGAAAAAAAAAGTTAATTAAAATTTGTTGCATAACATTTTTTTGAAACATTCACAAACCGGAAGCCACCATTTTGGATTCCAAAATTGCGTGAATCATCGATTTCTGGCCTGTACACGTCGTTCCCGTTCCGAAAATATCCATATTGTTGGCTATTTGACAGTTTTTCACAAAACCGGAAGCCGCCATCTTGGATTCCAAAATGGCATGAATCATCGATTTCCGGCCTCTACGCGTCGTTCCCGTTCCAAAAATATCCATATTGTTGGCTATTTGACAGTTTTTCACAAAACCGGAAGCCGCCATCTTGGATTCCAAAATGGCATGAATCATCGATTTCCGGCCTCTACGCGTCGTTCCCGTTCCAAAAATATCCATATGGTTGGCTATTTGACAGGTTTTCACAAAACCGGAAGCCGCCATCTTGAATTCCAAAATGGCATGAATCATCGATTTCTGGCCTCTGCATGTCATCTCGGTTCCAAAAATATCCTTATTGTTGGCTATTTGACAGTTTTTCACAAAACCGGAAACCGCCATTTTGGATTCCAAAATGGCATGAATCATCGATTTCCAGCCTCTGGATGTCGTCTCGGTTCCTAAAATATCCATATTGTTGGTTATTTGACAGTTTTTCACAAAACCGGAAGCCGCCATCTTGAATTCCAAAATGGCATGAATCATCGATTTCCGGCCTCTGGATGTCGTCTTGGTTCCGAAAATATCCATATTTTTGGCTATTTGACAGTTTTTCACAAAACCGGAAGCCGCCATCTTGAATTCCAAAATGGCATGAATGATCGATTTCCGGCCTCTACGCGTCGTTCCCGTTCCGAAAATATCCATATTGTTGGCTATTTGACAGTTTTTCACAAAACCGGAAGCCGCCATCTTGGATTCCAAAATGGCATGAATCATCGATTTCCGGCCTCTACGCGTCGTTCCCGTTCCAAAAATATCCATATGGTTGGCTATTTGACAGTTTTTCACAAAACCGGAAGCCGCCATCTTGGATTCCAAAATGGCATGAATCATCGATTTCCGGCCTCTACGCGTCGTTCCCGTTCCAAAAATATCCATATTGTTGGCTATTTGACAGTTTTTCACAAATCCGGAAGCCGCCATCTTGGATTCCAAAATGGCATGAATCATCGATTTCTGGCCTCTGCATGTCATCTCGGTTCCAAAAATATCCTTATTGTTGGCTATTTGACAGTTTTTCACAAAACCGGAAACCGCCATTTTGGATTCCAAAATGGCATGAATCATCGATTTCCAGCCTCTGGATGTCGTCTCGGTTCCTAAAATATCCATATTGTTGGTTATTTGACAGTTTTTCACAAAACCGGAAGCCGCCATCTTGAATTCCAAAATGGCATGAATCATCGATTTCCGGCCTCTGGATGTCGTCTTGGTTCCGAAAATATCCATATTTTTGGCTATTTGACAGTTTTTCACAAAACCGGAAGCCGCCATCTTGAATTCCAAAATGGCATGAATGATCGATTTCCGGCCTCTACGCGTCGTTCCCGTTCCAAAAATATCCATATGGTTGGCTATTTGACAGGTTTTCACAAAACCGGAAGCCGCCATCTTGAATTCCAAAATGGCATGAATCATCGATTTCTGGCCTCTGCATGTCATCTCGGTTCCAAAAATATCCTTATTGTTGGCTATTTGACAGTTTTTCACAAAACCGGAAACCGCCATTTTGGATTCCAAAATGGCATGAATCATCGATTTCCAGCCTCTGGATGTCGTCTCGGTTCCTAAAATATCCATATTGTTGGTTATTTGACAGTTTTTCACAAAACCGGAAGCCGCCATCTTGAATTCCAAAATGGCATGAATCATCGATTTCCGGCCTCTGGATGTCGTCTTGGTTCCGAAAATATCCATATTTTTGGCTATTTGACAGTTTTTCACAAAACCGGAAGCCGCCATCTTGAATTCCAAAATGGCATGAATGATCGATTTCCGGCCTCTACGCGTCGTTCCCGTTCCGAAAATATCCATATTGTTGGCTATTTGACAGTTTTTCACAAAACCGGAAGCCGCCATCTTGGATTCCAAAATGGCATGAATCATCGATTTCCGGCCTCTACGCGTCGTTCCCGTTCCAAAAATATCCATATGGTTGGCTATTTGACAGTTTTTCACAAAACCGGAAGCCGCCATCTTGGATTCCAAAATGGCATGAATCATCGATTTCCGGCCTCTACGCGTCGTTCCCGTTCCAAAAATATCCATATTGTTGGCTATTTGACAGTTTTTCACAAATCCGGAAGCCGCCATCTTGGATTCCAAAATGGCATGAATCATCGATTTCTGGCCTCTGCATGTCATCTCGGTTCCAAAAATATCCTTATTGTTGGCTATTTGACAGTTTTTCACAAAACCGGAAACCGCCATTTTGGATTCCAAAATGGCATGAATCATCGATTTCCAGCCTCTGGATGTCGTCTCGGTTCCTAAAATATCCATATTGTTGGTTATTTGACAGTTTTTCACAAAACCGGAAGCCGCCATCTTGAATTCCAAAATGGCATGAATCATCGATTTCCGGCCTCTGGATGTCGTCTTGGTTCCGAAAATATCCATATTTTTGGCTATTTGACAGTTTTTCACAAAACCGGAAGCCGCCATCTTGAATTCCAAAATGGCATGAATGATCGATTTCCGGCCTCTACGCGTCGTTCCCGTTCCAAAAATATCCATATGGTTGGCTATTTGACAGGTTTTCACAAAACCGGAAGCCGCCATCTTGAATTCCAAAATGGCATGAATCATCGATTTCTGGCCTCTGCATGTCATCTCGGTTCCAAAAATATCCTTATTGTTGGCTATTTGACAGTTTTTCACAAAACCGGAAACCGCCATTTTGGATTCCAAAATGGCATGAATCATCGATTTCCAGCCTCTGGATGTCGTCTCGGTTCCTAAAATATCCATATTGTTGGTTATTTGACAGTTTTTCACAAAACCGGAAGCCGCCATCTTGAATTCCAAAATGGCATGAATCATCGATTTCCGGCCTCTGGATGTCGTCTTGGTTCCGAAAATATCCATATTTTTGGCTATTTGACAGTTTTTCACAAAACCGGAAGCCGCCATCTTGGATTCCAAAATGGCATGAATCATCGATTTCCGGCCTCTACGCGTCGTTCCCGTTCCAAAAATATCCATATTGTTGGCTATTTGACAGTTTTTCACAAAACCGGAAGCCGCCATCTTGGATTCCAAAATGGCATGAATCATCGATTTCCGGCCTCTACGCGTCGTTCCCGTTCCAAAAATATCCATATGGTTGGCTATTTGACAATTTTTCACAAAACCGGAAGCCGCCATCTTGGATTCCAAAATGGCATGAATCATCGATTTCCGGCCTCTACGCGTCGTTCCCGTTCCAAAAATATCCATATGGTTGGCTATTTGACAATTTTTCACAAAACCGGAAGCCGCCATCTTGGATTCCAAAATGGCATGAATCATCGATTTCCGGCCTCTACACGTCGTTCCCGTTCCGAAAATATGTATGTACTCATGTTGTCCGGTGAATCCACTCGATGTACACTTCCAAGTTTGTTTTTTTGGCTAAGTCCATTCCTCAGAAAACACTTAGAATGTTTTGGCTCTTTAACCGCGTTATTTCAAAAAACCGTGTAAAAAAAAACCGCGTTATTTCAAAAAACCGCGTAAAAAAAAACCGCGTTATTTCGAAAATCGTCGTAAAAAAAACCGTGTAAAAAAAAACCGCGTAAAAAAAAACCGTGTAAAAAAAGACTTCAGTGTACTATTAAATCCGAGAATGATTCTTGGAGAACTTCATAGGAATTCGTAGAAGAATTCCGAGAGAGTTCTGACTTGAATGCCAACACAAATTTGAGGCAATCCAAGGAATTTGTGAAGAGAATTTGAAGTGAATTCTTACGAGAACTTCAAAGTTATGAGTAGAATTCCAAGTGCAAAATTCGAAGGGAAATCAGAAATGAATTTAGTGAATATTCTGAGAATAATTCCAAACGATTTCATAGAAGCATTCGAAAAGAATTCTGAGGAAAATTTCAAGATGATTTCGAGGATGGAATGCCCTGGAAATTTTTAGAAAATTAGAAAGAGAGTTTCAAATAAATTCTTTAGTTTAGTTCGTCTTCTCAGAATATTCTTGCAAGAATTTTAAAAATTTGAAGAGAATTCAAAAACTGTTCTGCAGAAGATTTTGAAGAGTATATTATGGAGCAAATTAATAACAAAAGGAGGGCTAAGGCGAGCTTTGAGGATATCCTGAGATTATTCTAAAAATAATCTACAGAAAATACTGCAGGTATTCTGTAAAGAGTTACAATTATGATTAAAATATATAATCATTTTCGAGATCCTGGACCTGGACACAGGAAATCAATCAAGATCCAAGATTTAGAAAAAATCCAATTCTGTGGCTTCGATTTTTTTAGATTTCATACAAGACTCGGGGAGTTGTATATTAAATACAATATTCAGGACATGGAGAAGTTATCAAGATTCTGGAACTTGAGATGACACCAAGATCCAAAAAATTTGAACTTCGAAGTGTTTTTAAGACTGCGAACTTGAAATACATCAAATGACTGAGACTTGCTTTTTTAGTCTTGGCTTTTTTTTAATTTTCAAGAATTGGAATTCAAACATTTGGATATTTTCTGAGATCGTAGACTTGGTAAAATTAGGTAAATGTTTAACTTCAACTTAATGCTTTGGATTGAAAAATTGTTCTCTTAAAACTGATAGTCAAACCACAGACAAACAGACGGTAACTCTTTCTTCTCAATGGTCGTACGCGCATTTAACGTTCAATTTAAATATTCCTAATTTCGCGAATCCCCTCTTCTTCTTCTTCTTCGCATTTCAAGCTAATTGTATATCGCATATGAGCTTATTGCGTGCTCTCAACTTAGCGTTCTAGATGCACTTCCACAGTTATTAATTGAGAGCTTTCGATGATGGTACAGGCATTGGTATAATTGTGTGGCAAGTCCAATCATACGTCTATGCCCAGGCAAGTCGAGAAATTTTCCAACCCGAAAAATTCCTAGACCGGACCGGGAATTGAACCCAGCCACCTCCAGCATGGTCTTGCTTTGTAGCTGTGCCTTTACCGACTGAGCTAAGGGAGGCCCGCGAATCCCACTCCACAACATAAATTTCGTAAGTAGAAGGAATGGACTTTGAAATTCAATTAATTGAGACACATTTTTGCGATTCCGGACTCAGAAGAATCCTCAAGACCAGTGATGGCATAATCATTACTAAAATGATATTTTTTCGCTCTCATACGCTGTCAATATCACGTGTGACATTGGAGCAAAATATCATGCTTGATATTGATTTTATAAGCTTCTTTGCCATTGAGAGACTATTCACAACACGTCAAATTGTAGCTGAGAGTAGAATCGACGCAAAAATGATTCCGTTGCACATCGTTTTCTTAGAAAGAGAAAGTATAGTTTGCTATCTCTCTTTACTCTTCACTGATTCCAGGCTCGAATCTACTGCTGCCAGACACGATGGAAGTTTCGGGTCGCGTTCGGGTGTAAAGTAAACATCTTGAAACTCAACTTCACAACAGTTTGGTGAGAATTGTAGCTGGTGAGTTTTGTTAGCTTGATGTTTGGAGCTACGATATCAAAGCTTGTAATATCATCCACAGTTGGTTGGTTTGTTGATTTTTGTCTTCGAAAATCAAGCGCGATCATGGATTTGATTTTTTGATATTTTATTCAAGACAGTGAAATACATATAATAACAATTTCAAAGGCATGAGTATTTCAACATTGAAAAAATAATAATCTGAGCTTGGAAAAATTTTCAAGATTCCGGAACGAGGATTCAGATGGCGGACTTTGAAATTCGTCAAAGATCCCAGATTTTAAAATAAATATCAAAATAGCGGATCTCGGAAAACTTTCAGGGTTCTTGGGCTTGAAGAGAATATTAATGATTGTGGCATTTTGTGGCATTACCTCGAGAATTTCTGAAGAATTTTGAGGCGAACGTAAAGGGAATCCCAAGGATAATTCCAAAGGAATTCTGAGAAGTGCTCTAAGAGTGCTTGAACTGGAGTACCGTTTAAGTTTTGAGGGGCAGTAAAAACCCATAAAAGATCTGAAATGGCCGAATATTATCTAAAAATGTGAATTGTTGCGCATAACAAACAATTCGACAGTGAGCATGCATAAGGGCATCATCGATTTTCTCTTTGCATTGCTACAGCTAAGTGAAACAATTTTCTAGAATTTGTTCAATGCAGAGTAGTAACAGGTTGTATTGGCTACCAAAAGCAACAGCAAACGCACCGAGAAACGTTAAATCTAGCGAGTTATTAACAAAAGAGAAAATCGACGAAGAGAATCGATCATCGCGTATAGGCCCTTATGCATGCTCACTGTCGAATTACGCAATGTTTCATTCGAATCGGAGAAGGTCAACTTTTTCCAATTCGTCATTTGGCGTGGAACTGCTCTACTGATGTCATGGTAAATGATAAGGAAATTTCCAAGGGAGTTCTGAGGAGAATTCAAACGAGAAGAGCTTCAATTTGATTCCAAGGTGAATCCCAAGGGTAGAAGAAAATTAAAATTTAAGCATAATTACTGGGCAAATGTGTGGATAATTCCAAGGGAATTCTGAGAGCTTTCCAAGAAAGTTCCGAGGATAAATTCAAATGAAGATCCCACGGTTATTTAGGGAAGAAAAGTACGAGGTTGTATCCAAGACACGACCGTAGATTGGACGTAGGATTATGTGCTTGGTATCAATATTCGGCGAAATTATGCGTTGTCGTGAACAAAACGCACGGAATTTTTGGAAAGCACTGCTGCTGCTAATTGAATAAGCTCCGTTCGGCGAGACTGGATGGAATTCAATTTTGAAATCTGTGTTAGGGAAAGCGTTTTTGCAGGCAATCGGTGATAATTTAGATCACCATTGCAACAGTTGGACATTTGTGTAGTTTTCAGTAGTGACCTATTGAAAATTAATAAAGTGTTTATTTTATCAGATACGTAGAAAAATTTCCAATCGATTGGCTTGTTTTGAATTAAAATCCATCCGCTATTGACAGGGCTGTAAGTGGTCAAAACCTGACCACTTTTCTTAACGCGGTCGATTTTGGTTTTTTTTTTTAAATTGCACCCCCAATATGTTGCCGGAAGACGTAATCTTACGTCAAAACTTATGGGGAACATTGAACAGGAACTGTGAGTAGGATTTTGAAGGAGATTTTAAAAATGATTCCGAAGAGAATTCCTAGGGAGTTCTGACTACAATTTGAGGAGAATTTTGAGGAGAATTCGATGGAAGTTCTGAATATAACTCCACTTCAATTCTAATGTGTATTCCAAAGGAATTCTGAATAGATTTCCAATGGAATTCTTATGAGAGCCTGAAAGGATATTTCTATGAGAATTTCATGGAAACTCAAAGGGGGATTTAATGATAATTGTTAAGTATATTTTAAGGAACTCCTGCATTCCAGCATTCAAACTTAATTTAAGGAATAATTCCACTGAATTTTTAAAGGAATACTAATAAAATGCTGAGGAGAAATTCAAAAAAATCAGATGAGTTCTAAGGAGAATTTCAAACCAGTTCTGGTAGAATTATTAGAAGGAGGAGAATTATGAGGAAAATTCGATTGAAGTTCTGAAGATAACTCCACATCAATTCTAAGGTGTATTCCAAAGGAATTCTGAATAGTTTTCCAAGGGAATTCGTATGAGAGGCTGAAAGGAGATTGCCATGAGAATTTCATGGACTCAAAGTGGATTTTAATGAAAATTCTTAAGTGTATTTTAAGGAATTCCTGAATTCCAGAATTCATCAGTAAGTTAAGGAATAATTCCACTGAAGTTTTGGAAGAATACTAATAAAATGCCGAGGAGAATTTCAAAAGAATCAGATGAGTTCTGAGGAGAATTTCACACTAGTTTGGTAGAATTATTAGAAGGAGGAGAATTATGAGGAAAATTCGATGAATTTTCTGAGGATAGTTCCACATCCATGCTAAGGTTGATTCCAATGGAATTCAAAATAGTTGTCCAAGGAAATTCTTATGAGAGGCTGAAAGGAGATTGCCATGAGAATTTCATGGACTCAAAGTGGATTTTAATGAAAATTCTTAAGTGTATTTTAAGGAATTCCTGAATTCCAGAATTCATCAGTAAGTTAAGGAATAATTCCACTGAAGTTTTGGGTGGAATACTAAGAAAATGCTGAGGAGAGTTTCAAAAGAATCAGATGAGTTCGGAGGAGATTTTCAAGCTAATTCTGCTAGAATTATTAGAAATTCTATAAGTAAATAGCTGAATGAATTTCAAGAGCAGATAATTTCTTAAGTGTTTTAAAGAAAATTATGTGGGTAGAGGGTCGGAGTTTAAGATGTTATTAATGATCAATTTATTGGATGATTTTATAAGAATTATTGAATTTTTTACAGGTTTGAAGAGTTTCAAGATAAATCTAACTTGGAAAAGAATTGTAGATTCTTAGACTTCGGATAACTTTTGACTAACACAATTTTAGATCTTATATGAACATTCCGAAAATGGATGATAAACAAGAAATATTCGAAATGCTGGACATGTTAACATTGCTAATTTTAAATAAATCAAATATCAGAGACTACTGGACTAGGTCACTGCAATTATTTAAGAATCGAGATTTAAAAACAATTTTGAAATGTATACACACCAAATTTTGAATTCGCCTTCCAGCAATTTGAATTGCTGAATAAGGTTCAGCAAAACGATTTTTTACTGGAAACCAGTAAAATATGCAAGTGCTATCTGTCAGTTGGACTTATACTTTTTCACGTGATTCATAGGTAAACAGTTGTGAAAATTAGGTAACAATATTATTGATACAGTATATATCTAAATCATATATCTTCGAGAATGGTAAAATCCTCATGAAAGTAAGTTAAAAATTAACTCTATTATGAATGTATCCTTTCCAGATGCTGCCTAAAGCAGGTCCAGAAATGATCATCGGCAAATTCCTTACCTGGTGGAGTTCATCCATAGGCTTTCATGGTGTCATAAAATGCGGCAGCAAAGTAACTGTCAAATTGGATTGCTGAAAGGTCAGCAAAGTTCATTTTTGCTGGATGGATTACTGGAAATCCAGCTCTGCAAAATCCAGCAAAATTTTGCCGGTTTCCAGCGAAATAAAAATAGTGTGTACACATTTAAAGTGTGTCTGTGTATTCAATCTAACCCCCAGTAGTCGGCAGTGGTATTATGAAAAAAAAAAGCCATCTGGAATTTTTTGTTTGCCTTAATTTCCGAAAGCTTTAGTCCGGGAGTTAGAAGGTGATAGCTCTTATGCAGATCCAGCAACTCATTTCAGAATGTCCGGAGAATCACGACCATTCCAAGGTCACTTCTTTTGGAATCCCTTGTACTTTTGCTCTCTAACGTTTCGTATTTCGCCAGTCAGAATCACTGAAAGTATCCCATGTTATTTCTGATGTGTTCCACGTCATTTCGACGTAAGTCCGTTATCTTTGTGTATGATGATCTTGAGTTCCTAGTTGCGTCTTATAAAACTGTAACACCAGCGCGGAAAATAGATCTCCCATCATGGGTATTTTTGAACGAGCATCACTCCATTGTCGTATCGCATGTGCTCCATTTTGCTGCTCTCTTTTCACTCTTATTTTGTTGACTCCATGGTACCGGAAAATATATAGATATATGTATTTTTAACAATGCTGTGATAAAACCTCAACGGGATGGCCGTTCAGAATGGTTCAACGTACGTGAAATGAGGGAACATTTAAATTTAACACCATTTAGAGTATTGCAATGCATCATTAAATTTTTTAACTAATAATTTACAAATTTTTCAATATGTTTTCTTAACTAATTTCTGGAAGCATTTACTTGTGTTTTATAAAAGTAGCATCAATGTACCGTCATATCGTATCTTCAAGTGATCTTCGCAAGCGCCACATTTCATTCAGACTCTTTGGAACTCAAGGGGTAGGTCACTCCGCACACCAATTTTGGGTCATCTTCAACCCGGTATTTCTGACATCTTGAATGTTTTGTTTTGAAATCGCAAGGATAAATCGGTCTAGCGGCGTTTCGGATTTAAATCTCTTAAGTGAACCGAGAAGTGAACTGCTGGTCTGAGTACCTCTGTTATATTTAATTAGAAGATGTTCCTGAACATACAGCCAATCAGCACGTAATGGTGTGAGCAACTTCAGTGACCAGCAGTGCTCCCATTTTATTTACATGCCTACGAGATTGTGCTGAAGGTGTGCCGATGGATGTGCCCAAGCTGTGTCGAATCTAATTGTGGCACAATGTGCTGAGTGAATTACCCTTTGTTGGAACTACATGTGGTGAAATATGAAACGCTCCTTTTAAAGTAAATTGCACATAACATTGACCAGTGTTTTCACTTACTCACACATGAAATCTGCCTCGCCCAACCTAGCAGAAAGCTCACTGAATCAAAGGGCAGGGATACACATATAAAATTGAGTCTATGGAAGTCTTGAAAACTCAGTAAAATTGTCATAGATTTTCCTCAAATTCAAGTCGTTTTTGTGCGGAAAATCGAAAAAAATTTCACTCACTCACTTAGTAACCCCACTTTTTGTAATTTTGAGTGGAATTTGACCTAGTTTTGAGTTACTCTCATCTCGCCGTGCAGCATCCTTACTTGAATTAATGTGAACAAATTTAAACGAATTCGATTATTTCCTTTCACCGAATGAAACACAACCCTAGTTCCATAGTTCAATTCGAAATGAACGAAAAATCATGCTGAAAATTGCATTAGGTCCTAAGTAACATTGACAGATTGTCTTCGTCAACTTTCTGTTTGTATCCACACGGCCATGTAAAGACATTCCCAGGTATTTTCAGCACACAGATCGATAAAAGAAGCTTTTATCTAGCATCTAATACGACAAACACTACCAGAAACGACGATATGCTCAAGTTATTAACGACGAAGAAAACCGACCATTTTTACTCAGGACCTAATGCAGCTTGAAATGTCCAAAAATGGCAGCATGACTCAAAGAGGCGATCACAGGCTGCATGCCATGAAATTGTAAAAATTCAAAATTTTCCAGTCCCCGCCTACTGTTACCACGCAAAACCGAATCCGAAGTTCAATGGATGATAACTTTTTCCGAAGTGCCATTATTTTCGTTCTAGAAAGCCAAACGAGTTGCTGTTTGCTGTCGCGTTTTAGAACTGGCCCATTCCAAGCGAAAGTATAACTACGTTTAACGTTGCCCGTTGTTGTTGCATATCATTTCCATGTCATTACCGTCCTCCGACTTTTGGTGGGAAATACTGGCAGTAAACAGCAGCCTTAAATTAAATAGAAATAAATTACGACTAAATATCCGCAGTGTGGACGATGGTGGTGGATGTCCCTTGCACTGCCTGCAACAAGTGTCACACTAACCCTCAGACCGACCGCAGCCGTCATGATGTGAACGACTGTTTACATTTGGATTTTTTCGTCATCAATATTACGTGACGGCAGGCGGGGGAGGAGGGTGTTGACGTTAAGTAAATAAATCGTTAATCACATTAGATTAGCTCAATTGAGACCGGGCCGCAGATGGCCATCGTGGTTTGCTTTGTGACCGCCAGAAGAGCACCGAAAACGTGGAAATGCGTCAGCGCTCCTTAACTGTCAAACGACTCCTTATTGACACCGGTATTGACGGTTATGAGCGCGTGAGCGCGCTCATGCTAAAAACCCACTTAATTAACATAAATTATTAAATTAACATTTAATTTACTCCAATTGTCATCCAATTTCAGTCAATTTACAATCGCTTTCGGTGAAGCTGTGTGCGGCGGCGGTGACTAAAACTACTTTCTGTGGTCACTGAGATAAATAGGAGAGAGTAAAAAACGCTTAAACAAACAAATACGAATGCCGCCACCGCCGTTGCAATTGGAATTGTTTCTGTGCACTGACAGAGGGTTGTGGCCTAGCGATAGAAACAAAAACAAAAAAAAAACCGGTCGGTTGCATATGGGCAATGAATGCGCGCGAGAGCTTACGGCCTTATCGGGATGGATTTCCATGGCGATGCTCGAAATGTCGGAGGCGGGTCAGCAGGCCTACTAAGACGCTTGCGACGACGAGGGATAAACGAACGCCCACGAGCCGTTCTTGGGCTGCGCGCTCTTTCTCTCTCTCTCTCTCTCAAAAGATAAACTGAAACCAAGAATGGCTTCGCAGTCGATAGATCTACAAACTGAATCATAACTTTAGCAATATTGTTGAGTCTGGATATGCACTCAACAAATGATTCCCATATAAATCGCCATCACTTGTGACCTTCAACACACGCTTAAATAAGTCAAGTTGTTGATCCATAATGTTCTTCCATCCCCTGGGCAAAATCCCCGTCGATTGTACTCGGAACGACCCCCACAAGCGATTAATTCTCCCATCAAGCCGAGGCGTTGATGACCGTAATCTCCCGCGAGCCATTGTTTTCCGCAACTGAGCCCCATTTAAACCAACTTCCGAATCTCGGCGGCGGCTGCACCGAGGTCCACCGTCGGACGAACAAAAAGTCTCCCCAGTCTCACGGAGTCGTCGTCGATAGTAATCATCGTCCACTAATTCACCTTGGAGATGGTGATGGTGCAGCCCAGAACTTCTAGGCGTCGCCTTAAATGACCCTCTCCGTCGTCGGAATGACTTTAAGAACCCCCCGCTGCCGTTGCTGCTAACATCACAGTGAATGATGACATTTGGCGTAATTACCATGTATCAGCTCAGCCACGAAAAAATTCCCACACACAAAGCAGGCCTGTGCCTGGTTGCGTGTAGATGTCTCACCTGTCAGAATTGTCATAGCGACCACCACAACCACCACCGCGACGTCGCCACTGTGTGTTCTGTGTGGTTATTATCATCATCTTTTGATTGTAATTAAGTTCCCTCTACCGGGTCCTATTCCTCTCAATCATTTGTCAGATAATCTTCTAATAGGCCTCTGCAGTGGACGCCATTTGCGACCAGGCCGGTTCCTCGAATCGAAAGAAGCGCGACAGCGCTAGCAGCGCACATCAACCATTGTTGTTGTTGTTGTTGTTTTGTTGTTACTGCTGCTCAGATTTGATTCCTTCAAGGTCGAAGTCATTGATTTGGTCATAGCTTGCCTGTTTTTTTAGTATTATTATTATTATTATTACTGTATTCAATGACTACTAGATTGCTTGATTTTATAGCTGGATGATTTCTCGTCAAGACGCGGGTTCCCGCTATGGATGAGCGGTGGAGTCGAATTTTTAAATCAAGTTTGCGTTTGTCAGTGAGAGGGTTGTCTAGGGATGTCGGATAGTAATTGATTATTTCGATTAATCGATCAATCGAGATTGAAATCGTATCTTTCGACAACATATGGGGCGTGAAATTTCAAAAAACCAAAATCGACCGCGTAACGAAAAGTGGTTAGGTTTTGACCACTTATAAGTCTGTCAATAGCGGATGGATTTTAATTCTGAACAAGCCAATCGATTGGAAATTTTTCTGCAAATCTGCTAAAAAATCGGTTACACAGTCACCGTCGCCAAAGTCGCTTGGATACAACCTCTTACTTTTTTTCACCGGATCACTATAAATGAAACATGTCCAAATGGACAAAACGCCTAATCTACAAAAGTTCATAAAGTAAATTTCAAAAGTGCTTATAATCCCAAAAAGGAGATAATTAGAATTAGTTTTTCCTTTTTGATCTTTAGTTCATTTGAGCAGTTCCACGCCGAATTTCGAATCGATCAGACTCGACCTTGTCCGATTTGCATGAAACTTTCCATAATTGTTTGTTATGATTCACATTTTTGCTAAAATTCGATCATTTTGGATTTGTTATTTTTTGACGTCCATTTGACCATTTGACGTCTCTTAAACGTCACTTCTGATCGAAATTATGTCTGCCACAAAGTTGTGGAGGAAAATGTTCCAAGAAAAATTCCAACAAACCGGGAAATTCGGGAAATAACCGGTAATTTCTTTACGCCAGTATTTCAGAATAACCTAGTGGAAAAGAGCGAGTTTTTACCAAAAGAAAGACTTGCTCTTTCTGGAACATAACTATAAATTTTCCTTGAATTTTCTATGATTAGAAATCAAAGTTAACTTGACATTTTTATCAGAATGTCCATGGTATTAATCAAAATATTACCTTGAATTTCTGCTCATAATTATCACGGAATTCTGGCTTAAATAACATGAAAACTCTCCTCGTAATCACCTCGTAAATCTTGTTGAAATTCCTTTGAAACTCTCCTCATAATTTCCTTGGAATCCTTTGAAACTATCCTGAAAACTCGATTGCTTAGAATTTTTATTTTCTTTGCACAGAAATTCATCGAAGTTATCCTTAGAAGACCCCTGGAATTTTCCTCTTAAGGTGAAAGTTAATGCTTTTCCGTTGACATTGACTCCACACCCGTTCAAACCACAGCCAAATTCAAAATGCACCATTAACAACAAGCATTTCAAATTAGCAGAATGGGAAGTAGTGAAATGTTGACCATATTCGTAAATACAATATTATTGGATAATTATAATAATTCTACTACTGAAATGATAAATTCAATTCCAAGATTCCAAGTTCAAGGAAGGCCTGCCGAATTTCAGAGAAGTCCTGACAAAGTTCAGGGAAGTCCTGTCGTTGTTCAGGAAAATCCTTCCGAAGTTCAGGGAAGTATTGCCGAAGTTCAGGGAAGTCCTGCTGACGTTCAAGAAAGTCCTGCGGAAGCTTAGAAGTTCTACCAAAGTTCAGGGAAATTCTTCTGAAATTCAGGGAAGGCCTGCCGAACTTCGGGACCGTCCTGCCGAAGTTCAGGGAAGTCCTGCTGAAGTTCAATGAAGTCCTTCTGAAGTTCAGAGAAGTTCAGGGAAGTCCGGCCGAAGTTCAGGAAAGTGCTTCCGAAGTTCAGGGAAGGCCTGCCGAAGTTCAGGGCAATCCTACTGAAGTTCAGGGACGAGTTGCCGTAGTTCAGGGAAGGCCTGCCGAACTTCAGGGAAGGCCTGCCGAACTTCGGGACCGTCCTGCCAAAGTTCAGGGAAGTCCTGCTGAAGTTCAATGAAGTCCTTCCGAAGTTCAGAGAAGTTCAGGGAAGTCCGGCCGAAGTTCAGGAAAGTGCTTCCGAAGTTCAGGGAAGGCCTGCCGAAGTTCAGGGCAATCCTACTGAAGTTCAGGGACGAGTTGCCGTAGTTCAGGGAAGGCCTGTCGAACTTCAGGGAAGGCCTGCCGAACTTCAGGGAAGGCCTGCCGAAGTTCAGGGAAGTCCTGCTGAAGTTCAACGAAGTCCTTCCGAAGTACAGAGAAGTTCTGTCGAAGTTCAGGGAAGTCCTGCCGAAGTTCAGGTCCGGCTGAAGTTCAGGAAAGTGCTTCCGAAGTTCAGGGAAGGCCTGCCGAAGTTCAGGGCAATCTTACTGAAGTTCAGGGAAGAGTTGTCGTAGTTCAGGGAAGGCCTGCTGAACTTCAGAGCAGGCCTGCCGAAGTTCAGGGAAGTCCTGCTGAAGTTCAACGAAGTCCTTCCGAAGTACAGAGAAGTTCTGTCGAAGTTCAGGGAAGTCCTGCCGAAGTTCAGGTCCGGCCGAAGTTCAGGAAAGTGCTTCCGAAGTTCAGGGAAGGCCTGCCGAAGTTCAGGGCAATCCTACTGAAGTTCAGGGAAGGCCTGCCGAACTTCAGGGAAGGCCTGCTGAACTTCAGGGAAGTTTTGCCGAACTTCAGGGAAGTCCTGATGAAGCTAAGGGAAGTTCTGGCGATAGTTCTACCGAATTTCAGAGAAGTCTTGACAAAGTTTAGGGAAGTCCTGCCGAAGTTCAGGAAATCCTGCCGAAGCTCAGGGAAAGCCTGCCAAAGTTCAAGGAAATCTTTCCGAAGTTCAGGGAAGTATTATCGAAGTTCAGGGAAGTCCTGCTGACGTTCAAGAAAGTCCTGCGGAAGCTTAGAAGTTCTACCAAAGTTCAGGAAAGGCCTGCCGAAGCTCAGGGAAATCCTTCTGAAGTTCAGGGAAGTATTACCGAAGGTCAGGGAAGTCCTGCTGGAGTTCAGGGAAGTCCTGCGGAAGCTCAGAAGTTCTACCAAAGAGCAGGGAAATTCTTCTGCAATTCAGGGAAGTTTTGCCGAACTTCAGGGAAGTTTTGCCGAACTTCAGGGAAGTTTTGCCGAACTTCAGGGAAGGCCTGCCGAACTTCGGGACCGTCCTGCCGAAGTTCAGGGAAGTCCTGCTGAAGTTCAATGAAGTCCTTCCGAAGTTCAGAGAAGTTCTGTAGAAGTTCAGGGAAGTCCTGCCGAAGTTCAGGTCCGGCCGAAGTTCAGGAAAGTGCTTCCGAAGTTCAGGGAAGGCCTGCCGAAGTTCAGGGCAATCCTACTGAAGTTCAGGGAAGGCCTGCCGAACTTCAGGGAAGGCCTGCCGAACTTCAGGGAAGTCCTGCCGAAGTTCAGGGAAGTCCTGCCGAAGTTCAGGAAAGTGCTTCCGAAGTTCAGGGAAGGCCTGCCGAAGTTCAGGGCAATCCTACTGAAGTTCAGGGAAGAGTTGCCGTAGTTCAGGAAGGCCTGCTGAACTTCAGGGAAGGCCTGCCGAACTTCAGGGAAGGCCTGCCGAACTTCAGGGAAGTCCTGATGAAGCTAAGCAAAGTTCTGGCGATAGTTCTACCGAATTTCAGAGAAGTCTTGACAAAGTTCAGGAAATCCTGCCGAAGCTCAGGGAAGGCCTGCCAAAGTTCAAGGAAATCTTTCCGAAGTTCAGGGAAGTATTATCGAAATTCAGGGAAGTCCTGCTGAAGTTCAGGGAAGCCATGCGGAAGCTCAGAACAGTTCTACCAAAGTTCAGTGAAGGCCTGCCGAAGCTCATCGAAATCCTTCTGAAGTTCAGGTTACTATCACCCAAGTTCAGGGACGTCTTGCTGATGTTCAGGGAAGTTCAGAGTAGTTCTGCCGAAGTTTAAGGAAATTCTTGTGAAGTTCAGGGAAGTTTTCTCGACGTTCAGGGAAGGCCTGCTGAACTTAGGGAAAGTCCTGCAGAAGTTCAGGGAAGGCCTGCTGTAGTTCAGGTAAGTCCTGCCGTAGTTCAAGGAAGGCCTGCCAAAGTTCAGGGAAATCCTTCCGAAGTTTAGGGAACTATTACCGAAGTTCAGGGAAGTCCTGCGGAAGTTCAAAGAAGTTCTGCCGAAGTTCAGGGAAATTCTTCTAAAGTTCAGGGAAGTTTTGCCGAACTTCAGGGAAGTCCTTCCAATGTTCAGGGAAGGCCTGCCGAACTTCGGGAAAGTTCTGCAGAAGTTCATGGAAGTTCTACTGTAGTTCAGTGAAGGCCTGCCGAAGCTCATCGAAATCCTTCTGAAGTTCAGGTTACTATCACCCAAGTTCAGGGACGTCTTGCTGATGTTCAGGGAAGTTCAGAGTAGTGCCGAAGTTTAGGGAAATTCTTGTGAAGTTCAGGGAAGTTTTCTCGAAGTTCAGGGAAGGCCTGCTGAACTTAGGGAAAGTCCTGCAGAAGTTCAGGGAAGGCCTGCTGTAGTTCAGGAAAGTCCTTCCGAAGTTCAGGGAAGGCCTGCCGAAGTTCAGGGAAATCCTTCCGAAGTTTAGGGAACTATTACCGAAGTTCAGGGAAGTCCTGATGAAGTTCAGGGAAGTCCTGCGGAAGTTCAGAGAAGTTCTGCTGAAGTTCAGGGAAATTCTTCTAAAGTTCAGGGAAGTTTTGCCGAACTTCAGGGAAGTCCTTCCAATGTTCAGGGAAGGCCTGCCGAACTTCGGGAAAGTTCTGCAGAAGTTCATGGCAGTTCTACTGTAGTTCAGGGAAGTCCTGCTGAAGTTCAGAAAAGTTCTGTTGAAGCTCAGGGAAGTCCTGCCGTAGCTCAGGGAAGGCCTGCCCAAGTTCAGAGAAGTCCTCCCGAAGTTCAGGAAAGTCCTTCTAGAATTCAGGTAAATCCTTCTGAAGTTCAGGGAAGTATTACCGAAGTTCAGGAAAGTCCTGCTGAAGTTCAGGGAAGTCCTGCGGAAGTTCAGAAAAGTTCTGCTGAAGTTCAGGGAAATTCTTTCGAAGTTCAGGGAAGTTTTGCCGAACTTCAGGGAAGTCCTGCCAATGTTCAGGGAAGGCCTACCGAACTTCGGGAAAGTCCTGCCGAACTTCAGGGAAGGCCTACTGAAGTTCAGGGAAGTCCTGTTGAAGTTCGGTGAAGTCCTGCCGAAGTTCAGAGAAGTTCTGCCGAAGTTCAGGAAAGTTCTGTCATTTCATTTTTTTGAAATCAGGGAAGTCCATCTTCTGGACCATAAATCATAAATAATAAAATAATGTATCATGTCACCTTAATGCCAATTCAACCTTTTTTTCAATCAAATTTCGAAACCATTTTGTAGTTTTTGAAGTTACTTTTTGGATTTTAGAACAGTTCAGCGTTTTTGAAGACCATCTTAAGAGTATTTTTGTGCGTTAGAAGCGGTTCTATGACCTTTTCAGCCTTTCTAAATCACCGGGAAATGTAAACACGCCTTGTAAACTCCAAAATTGCTTGTAGAATGCTGAAATGGCTTGAAACGCCAACGTTGCTTTCAAACACCAAATTGGCATTAAAAGGGCCATTATGGACTCAAGAAGGCCAAAATGACCTTAAAACGTCAAATAAGTTTTGTTTATTTTCTTCTTATCTTGTCTACACTCTGCTGTCAAGTTTGAGAGCATAGTATAAAAAGAAGAAGAAGACATTTAGTTTGACATTTTAGGGATATTTTGGCCTTCTTCAGTCCATACTGACGTTTCAATGCTATTTCGGTTTTTGAAGGCAATTTTGGCGTTTTATGCATTTTGGAAGTAATTTAGGCGTTTACAAGGCTTATTTGGTGGTAGTGTTTTCATTTCCTGGTGATTTAAGATCCGGGAATCAGGAAACAACTGATCATGAAATACTTTTATCCAGCGAAAATGACATTAATTTTCGATAGTAATTCATCCAATCCAAATAATATTGCAAGTTTTATCGAGGTTTTAAAGTATTCTAAAAGTCTAAGTCATGGTCTACAGAACCCTGATAAAACCAAATATTGTTGCTTGGGAAGTGTTCCTTTTATAACGTCTGTTAAATGACCCATTTAACCACTTAACCACTTTATTTGACTTCCTCCGGAAAATGTTTTGTCACTTCTTCTGAAATATTTTTTTCGACATTACCGGAAAAATTCGCAGTTAACTTTTTTTCACTTCTCGATTTATCGCAAAAAAAAACAATCTTAATCATTCCCTGGATGTACCTTTCAATATTGCTCCAAAAATTTCTCTCAGCTTTTGTCTTGAGTTAAGTTTCCGATTTACCCCGAAAGTTTCTTTGAAAACTCCTTCTGGCTTCCTCCGGAATTGTTTTGTAATTTCCAAAGGTGTTTTTATTTACCTCTTCTGAATGTTTTTCCTAATTTCCTTTCGAAGCTTATTCGGACTGGTTTCGGATGCGTTTTTTCTCAACTTATGTCGAAAGTTATTTTTCAGATTTTTCCCAGAAGTTTCGTCTGACTTCGATTGGAAGATTCTTCCCCATTCTTCTGGAAATTTCTCTGACATCCCCTAAAAGCACTTCCGGAAGTTTCCTCTGGCTTTTCCAGTTTCTCCCAGCTGTTTCAGGAAGTATATTCCAACTTTTGTAGAACGTATTTCCAGCATCCACCGAAAGCTTCTTTCGAGATATCTCAGAAGTTCCTTTCAACTTCCTCGGGAAGTTTTTCAGGCTTTCTCCAGGAATTGTTAACTTACTTCATACCAATTTATTTGGAAATGTCTTCAATGATTTACGACTTCCTTCTAAAACTGTGTCCAACTACGGACTTCTTTTGGAAGTTTTACTTTCTGACTTCTCCCGGAAATTAAAAAGCAAATTTCCAGCAAATGTTTTCCCTTGATTCTGGAAAATAACTGTTTCCCAAGAAACTGAACCAGATACCCGGGAATCAGAAAACAAGATTTTTTTATAAATTTCCTGGGATGTCCCGGGTAGGGAACACTTTTTTCCGCTTTTGTCACCCACTTGGAAAACCGACATTCGATGGAAGTGAAAAAAGTCAACTGTGGATAATCGATCGATCCGACCTGTGTTCGCAAAACGAAGACATCCCTATGTTTGGCGGTAATGCGCTCGCTCGGCGACGCCACCTGTTTTTGGGGCGACAAAATCCCATTAGAAACGGTTGCCACGATGCAGGGTTGCTTTCCTGGGAACTCTACCACCGTCGTCGTCGTCGTGGTTTTTTTTTTCGGCAGGGCGGCGCCAATCTTCCAGGAATTTCTGCAAACCACCATGACCATCGGCATTTGTTTTGCCCGCTTGGAACCACCCAAACACTACACTGTCCCTACTGCTGCAGCCTACCCGATGGCTACATAATTGATAAGCCTGTATAATTCGGGCTGTCTCGGTCCAACACTTGTAAAGCTGACATTAATCCTAATTATAAGCACTGATCCCTGGCTTACTTTGGTCGGTCGGTTTTGGGGGAAAATGCTATTAACTATCAATCTCGACAACAGCAGTGTTCGAAAAAGTGCCGGCAGGGGTGGATCGAGTTTCAATCGCGCCCTTTTCCCAGCGCGGGGCGCGGTGTGTAATTTAACCGATAAACACATAAAAATTACTTGGAATTAGGTTGCGTCTGCGAGTGTCTTTCCCCTTCTTCCGCGTATCGGTTTCGGATTGATATCGGGGCGACAATTTATTGCGTGTTTTGGGGAAATTTATGGCCTTTCTCGCGTTTCTTTTTCTTGTTTTCGAGTGGTGGGAAAATTTCGGCTTTGCTCGGCTCCGGATACCGTCAGTCAAAAATTGAATTTTTCTGGATTTGTTGCCACGTCGGTCGTGGAGTCACCTGCTGATGGGGGATTATTCCAAATTTAAAACAGCTAATACCTAACAACAGTTGACAGGTCGTTTAGAGCGAGGATTTTGTTTCGGGCCAGGATTGTTACTTCCTTCTGTTTTGTTGTTGTTGCGGAAAAAAAGAATCACCAGAATCACTCCAAGCAAAGCTTGAAGAGTTTGACGTTACCCGATTTGTTTTTTTTTCGATTACTAGATCTACACGGTAAAACAACAGTATTATAAACATACCGAAATCGCAATGCAGCTGTGATAGTGACGAATTTTCGCAGCAATCTACATCGAAGTAACCAAGTGTTTAATGTGCAAATAGCAATCAAGTGTTGCCATCATTGATATACTCGACAGCGCAACTTAATTCAATCGCCCGAAATAGGCGGGAACGAGGCGCGGGGTTTCGAGAAAACGCCCCAACCTCAGTGTGTCCAGTGAGAGAAGAATTTAAGTGCCCAATTTTGGAATTTCGCACATGTGCGCAGTGTTGCCGTAGTTATTAGTTTCCAGTGAAAAGTGAGTGCAGCACAACAAGAGCAAGCTGGCAGCACTGAATGTGCTTGGTGCCGGTGACAAAATGACAAATGAGTGGATCGAGTGGAACGAAAGTTCCCGAATAGTGGGGCGGCTTCCGCTGAGGGCCAATCATCACTATCACCACCATCCGGTGGCAGGCGGGCAGCTCCATCATGGCATCGGAAACCAGCATGGGCCGTCGCACGGTCTCGGTTCCGGGCCCGGTGGTGCCGCCAGTTCCGGCCTGGTGGCGGGATTGAGCGGGATTCATAACAATAACAATGTCAGCTTCCTGAACAACAACCAGCAGAGTTTCCTAAACAGCTACAGCTTGAACAAGCTGGCCGCGGCCGGAATGAGCTTGAAAACCCATGCCCTAATGAAAGGATTGCAAAAACCTAGAGGTAAGTCGGCGCAAGAGTCATTGCCCTTGAACTGCTGCAGCAACTGCTTTATCAACTTTGGGGCGGTGACCGTCGTGGCACCGAAAACCTTATTTTCAAACACAATGGCAAACAAAGAAGGTCCCCACCGCGTGATCGCATAGTAGTAGGCGGCGGCGGGACGCGACCGGCTTTTGCCCGCTGGTGTTATTTACTTTCGTTCCGCTTGGCGAACTACTTGATAAATTACTTTCTGAAGGGCTCCGGAGTCTCGGGCGCAAATGTGTTCCCCCTAATAAAATAAAATTCCCTCATTCTGCGACCCGCCCGGTCGACTTGCCCGCCGCCGTAATAAAGCGGTTTCAATTTCCGGATGGCTAATCAAAGCATTCGAGGAGGAATCGGAGAGGGTGGCCGCAGAAAACGGTTGCCAAAAAAAAAGAACCGTCGCCCTCGTCGAATCAATATTAAATTAAACAACAGATTTTGGAAATTTTAGCTTCTTCTATGACATCATAGGGAGGCGGTGTTGGTCGCCGCAGGGAGACCCACCCGAGAAATTAGATCAAAGACGGCCGTGCATGCCTCCCGCGCACCAGATGGGGAAGTTGCACGGTAGAACAAAGAGAGCAACCGAAAGAAAGAAAAGAAAAAAAAAACTCGGACATCAAACAGGAAAATTTCTCCGAATCGACCGCTGCACGGCGGCGGTGACCGCGGTAATCGCGCGCCTAACAAAAACATCGAAATTTAATTACAGCGGTGGGGCGGCGTAAAATTTGCGTCTCCTCCTCCCGAGGCGTCGAGAAAAATTGACCGAGAAAATTGATTATCGCCATAATTCGCCGCTTTTCCGCCTGTTTTCGTTCGGTTGGTGGTCCCCCATCAGTACTCGGCAGGCAGAGCTATTTTCGCCCAAGCCCTCCCACTTTTTTCTATTTTTTTTTTCATCCAAGCCGAAATTGGAGAACCGTCAGAAAATCAATCTTCTGTTTTTCTTCCCCCGGTCTCAGCAGTCGTCGCCTCGCTTCGCAACCGAATCGGGGAGAAAAGTCACGACCACCGACCGAAAAAAAATCATCTCGGTGAAGATGTTGAAATTTTATTCGCTTCATACCTTGGTATGCGTTTGTTTGCATGTATGTTCTAATTATAAAAATGTTGACGAGCGGCCCCGAAAACACATTCTCTCGTGCGGGTTGTTTTATTTTTCGGAACTACTACCGACTTTTACCGATTTTTCTTCTTTTTTGACATGTGTACAAGTCAACCATCGCCTACTATGACGACGACGGCGATGATGAGGCTGAAATTAATGAACCGCGTGAGAGAAAGAGTTGCCGCCATGGCGGTGGAATCAATTAAAGCGAAATGGACAATCGAAACCGAGTCGAATGACGGTTGTTACATGAAGGTGGGTACATCTCTGTAACCTGAGGGATCCACCATTTCGCGTCGCCGTCGTCGTGGCCTTTGATGTGCGCTTCCTATTGACGACGATGCGTGTGGTTTCGGTTTCTGATCCCTCCGGGGGTCGGGCAATGATGGGACGCGTTTCGGAAGAGTTCCGATGGGATCTCGTGTGCGGCGTTGTTGGCGGGATTCGAAGAGATCCGAGCGGGTTTTGGGAAATGGCTGATAAATGGGGTGGAATGAAATTTGGTTTTGGTTTGTTGTGAAAATAATTTTCAAAATGGTCTGAAATTGCGATGATTTTGTTTGAAAACGTTGTACGTATTATCCTAAATATTTGTCTAAAAGTGTAGACAGAACTTCTATAGCTGTTCAATCAATCACAAACGGTTTTATGATGTAGCTTGTTTCACGAACATTGTTAAAATGCAAACTGCCCTATTATCTTCTTATTTCAGCAACTATTGTGTTGCTCCTCTCGTCATGACCAACGTGATCATCTCATCGTTAACTTCGCGTATGAAGTAACATAAAAACACTTTGAATGTAACAACTCAAGGCGGGAGTAGCCGTCAACAATGCTGATGATGGTACAGCACGCAACAACCACCCTACATGACGAGAGGAGCAACACAATAGTTGGGTAAAGAAGAACTGCATTATAACACACCATCGACTGAAAATGCTCTCGCAACGTGGGGCTTTAGGTAGTGATGAAAAACGTCGCTAGAACTATTCCACAGCCGCAGTCAGTTTATGAGCAACAAGAGGGACGCACATTTTTGCCTGTGGACTTGGAGACATACTTCAAGTCCCCGCGTACATCGTACGGGTTAGGCAAAAATGTGCGTCTATCTTGAAAAACTGTCGCATTAATGGCCCTTCGCTCATTTTCAACTTCTATTCAATTTTCATACTGCCGTACTCTAACGGAACTATCCACCTACCCTCTTCTAAAGATCATTCTCTAGCTAATAAATCATCACACTAAAGCTTCATGTTAGCATTTCCAACCAACTCTAGAAGTCTAGAAATATGACTAGGCCAGGGCTGGTAGCGAGTCACTTTTTAGTGACTTGGTCACTTTTTTTTCAAGCCAGTCACTAAAAAGTCTCTTTTTTTAAGGCCAAGTCACTAAAGTCACTTTTTCTTGTAATAAGTCACTATTTTCAACTTTTTTAGTGTGAATTTATTTCAAGATAGATCATTCCCATTCCTTGCTTTGTGGCATTTAATCGTCTTTCGCTATCTACAGGGTGTCTACTCATTTTTCTAAATAGACTTACTTATCATTTTTCCAGGTTTTTCCAGTACTTTACCGAATAAATTCCAGGTTTATAATAAGAAAGCTATTCTTTAAATGCGTTAAAAATATGCTTTTTTTGTAGATCAAAAACAGCAGCAATTGACATTAACTTTTTTAAGACATGGCAATCAGTTTTTTTTTTTTTAAAAAGCTCTGCAATCAAATCTATTGAATGTTGAAGTTTAACACTTAATTTCTCATTTAATAACGTTTAAAAAAACTTACTTAATTTGAGTAAGTCTAAGACCTAAAATTTTTCAATATCTTTAAGTTTCGTATTCCATGTTCAAGATAATAAAAAAATTCAAAGCTCCAGAATCAAAATAAAAAATGATTTTTTTAAATTTCGTAATTTAGGAACTTTGGAGAAGTTCTAAGTAATAAAAGGGAATGCTGAGAATTTCTGTAAAGCTCCATAAACAAACTGCAGGAAAATAAGAGAAGCTAATACGCTGAAAATATGGGGAACTTACTGGATGCTTCAAGTTCAAAGCAGTTCTTAAAGCATTCGAAAATTTTCGGGAACTTTTATGAAGTTCCTAGAATTTCAGAGAACTTCACAGGTGTCAAGCGAACTTGAGAAATATAGGAAACATAAGGGGTATTGTGCAATTTTTTTAAGAAGTTCTAAGTACCTCAGAAAAGCTTGAGATTTTTGGGGAATTTCAGATCTTAAGAGCAGTTTTCGAAGCTTTAGTCCAGACTTTTGGAGCAGGAATAAAAAAGTGGAAATCAGGATAGTTTCAAGATGTTCCGAGAATTTCAGAAAATTTATGAAAACTTCAGAAATTTTCCAGATACTTCACAGAAGTCCAGAGAATTTCAGGAAAATTTAAAGGTGTTTACGGGAACTCCATTTATTTCCGAGCAGAACCGAGATCTTCAATAGAATTGAGAGCTTTAGGGAAGCTTCGAGAACATCAAGACAGATTAGAGAATCAAAGGGCAGTTCAAATAATTTCAAGGAAATTGTAGAAACCTCAAAGAAGTTGCGAGAAACTCAGGGACCTTTCGGAAACTTCAGCAAAGCTCCGAAAGAATTTCTTGAACGTGATAAAAATTATATGAATATCTGGAAAACGTGAGAGTATTTTTAGCGTGTTATCTTCAAGAAATTCCAGAGAACTTCTTATAAATTTAGCTAGTTTCATAGTATTCAGCGAAGTTCCGAGTACTTCAAGGACGATCAGATAGCTTCAGAATAATCCCATTAACTTAAGCAAATTTGCAGAGACTTACAAGGAGTTCCGTGGAATTATGGGGTATTCCATGAATTCTATGATTGATCCGAAAACGTCAGAAGCGTCAGGGAATTATTAATATATATCAGAAAATTTGGCGGATTATTAAACAAATTTAGGGAACTTCAGCTAACCATACCTTGAAATTCTCCTTTTGAATCTCACTCCTTGGAATTCTGCTCACATCGGAAGTCTCCTAAGAATTCAGTGGTATTTCTCCTCACAAATTCCTTAGATTTATTCTCATAATTTGTATGACAAACCCTCCTGAATTTATTTACCGAATTCCTTTGAAAATGTTATGGAGTTATTCTCAGATTTAATTGTAATCCTCCTTTTAGTATTTCCAAAAAGATTCCAAGGACTAATGCTCCGGATTCGTTTTCTCGCACAACTTTATAAAATAATGTTGATGTTGAAATTGAGTAGGTAAAACTAATTTTATAGTACTTTCTGACGGTGTTTCGCACAGCCATCTCTCGCACCATTTCATCTGACAAATGTGGCTCTTCTGCTTCACTTCGAAACGAAATTCTATTTCATTCACTTCGAAAAGGAATCGAAAGACGATGAAGATTGAAACGTTCATACACCTAACCGGGGGAGGTAAGATTCGCTTACAACTATGTGGGATTCATCATCGGAGGATGTTAGTGGAGACCGCATGAACCGAGGATACGATATACCGAGCTGCGGTCCAATGCAAGAAAATGGAGAAGGAAATATGTCGAAAAAAGAGGCTGCCGACTTGGCCGGAGGGGGCGGGGACTCGAACCACGAGAACATTGCGATTATCAGACCGGTGCTTTCTCCACTGCTCTCTCCATGCTTCAGGATATGGATAGGCTAAAAGCAAACAAGCAGCGTTCATTTCCTCGCATACTCGACTTAGTTTGCTTTTTTATCTGCTGGAGAGAATCGAGGCAAGTGTGTGTGTGTGTGTGTGCGTCGTTCTACCATGTTATACATAAAAATCAAAGCAATTGCTTGCTTGTGTAGGTGAAAGCATGTACAGAACATGGAATAAAAAAAGATTAAAAATCATTGCATCGTCTGCAAGGTCAAATTCTAACATTCGCTGCGATGTTAGGATGATAGGAAATGGAACTAAATTCTTTGTAATATTTTTTTGCTTTGCGTGTAGATAAAATTCATCATATTAGATGCACAATCCTAAAAATGGTAACAGCAGAAATGAAATACAAGAATATAAATAAATGATTAATTCCACTTAAATGAAGCTTGTTCATCCAAACTGTTTGAAAGCTACTATTCTAATCAAATTAGATTAAAGTGCTACTCATTCAAACAGAAATTCAACATAAATACTTAATTCAATAAATGTTCCTTTTCATATTATCATGGGATGCTTCTATCAAAAGATAGATCAAATCTATTTGAATAACTTCGTCCAAGAGTGATCAGTGATGCCGAAATATAGCTTTTGTACACATGAACAACTTTGCCGCAGGCTTTGTTTCGATAGGATGCTTCTAACAGAAGATATAACTGATCTAGATCAAAATTTAGCAATCAAATTCACTTTTAATGGTATCAAAATATAGCATTTATCCGCACCTAGAAAACTTTGTTGAAGATTTTGCTTTAAAAGCAAGCTTTGCTCAAAATATAAAACTGATCTAGATCAAAATACAGTGATCTAGGTCAAAACTGATGAAGTCAAAAGATAGATCTTATTCACCTGAACTACTTTTCTCAAGACACCAAATCTCTATGGCAAGCATTTTAGGTGCCATGAGGTTTTGTTCGATAAGATTCTTCTACCAAAAGATATAACTGATCTAGATCAAAATTCAGCAATCAAGGTGAGTTCAAACACTTTCAAATGATTGTTCTTATCTATCTGGAAAACATTATTGAAGATTTTGTTTTAATAGCGTGCTTCCCTTAACATATAGAGCTGATCCTGATCGAAATGTAGTTATCTAGATCAAATCGAACGATGTTGAAAGATAGATCTTTCTCACCTTAACAACTTTGCCGAAGATTCCAAACCTCTATAGGTAGCATTTTAGGAGCTATGAGATTTGGTCCGATAAGATGCATCTACCAAACGAAAGAGCTGATCTAGATCAAAATTCAGCAATCAAGGTGAGTTCTAAAGGTATCAAAAGATAGCTCTTATATATCTGGAAAGCTCTGTTGAAAATTTTGTTTTAATAGCAAGCTTCGCTTAAAATATAGAACTAATCTAGATCAAAACATAGTTATCTAGATCAAAATGAATCATGTCAAAGGATAGATCTTATTCACCTGAACAACTTTGCTCAAGATAGAACTGATACAGATCAATATTTAGTAATCAAGATCAGTTCTAATGGTATTAAAAGCTAGTTCTTATCTATCTGGAAATCTTTGGTAATTTTTTTGTTTTAATAGCACGCTTCTCTCAAAATATAGATCTGATCTATAGCTTTGCCCAAGACATAAAACCTCTATTGCTAACATTTTAGGAGCTATGAGGTTTTATCCGATATTATGTTTCTATAAAAATATAGAACTGATCTAGATCAAAATTTAGCAATCAAGGTGAGTTCTAAAGGTATCAAAATATAGCTCTTATATGTCTGGAAAGCTTTGTTGAAAATTTTGTTTTAATTGCAAGCTTCACTCAAAATATAGATCTGATCTAGACCAAAACATGCTTATCTAGATTAAAACGAATCATGTTAAAATATAGATCTTATTCACCTGAACAACTTTGCTCAAGATAGAACTGATACAGATCAATATTTAGTAATCAAGATCAGTTCTAATGGTATTAAAAGCTAGTTCTTATCTATCTGGAAATCTTTGGTAATTTTTTTGTTTTAATAGCACGCTTCTCTCAAAATATAGATCTGATCTATACCAAAATATAGTTATCTAGATCAAAACAAAAAATGTCAAATGATTCCGCCGAACAACTTTGCCGAAGGCACCAAACTTCTATGGCTAGCATTTTAGGAGCTATGAGGTTTCGTCCGAAAAGATGCTTCTACCAAAATATATAACTGATCTAGATAAAAATTCAGTAATCAAGGTGAGTTCTAATGGTATCACCAGATAGCTTTTATCTTTCTGAAAAAAAGTTATTGAAGATTTTGTTTTAATAGCAAGCTTCGCTCAAAATATAGAACTGATCTAGATCCAAACAAAGTTATCTAGATCAAAACGAATCGTGTCAAAGGATAGATCTTATTCACCTGCACAGCTTTGCCGAAGACACCAAACCTCTATTGCTATCATTTTGGGAGCTATGAGGTTTTATACGATGAGATGTTTCTACCAAAATATAGATCTGATCTAGATCAAAGTTCAGTAACCAAGGTGAGTTCTAAAGGTATCAAAAGATAGCTCTTATGTATCTGAAAAACTTTGTTGAAAATTTTGTTTTAATAGAAAGCTTCGCTCAAAATATAGAACTGATCTAGACCAATTTATAGTTATCTAGATCAGAACTAATTATGTCAAAAAAATAGATCTGATTCACCTGAACATTTTTACCCAAGATATAACTAATACAGATCAATATTTGGTAATCAAGGTCTGTTCTAAATATTTTTTTTTTTTTTTTTTATTAATTTATTTGTACAGGCTTAATCGAATAAACTTTACAGAGCCGAGTTATCATTTGCATTATACATGATTCATGTCTTAAATCTAGAGTTAAAGGAATTGAACCGATTACTCGCGGTCGTCTCGAGGTTAGTGGAGATTTACAATTTTTTGGATGGGGAAAGGGAGAAGGAGGTTTGAAATATGATTTATTATACAAATATTTAGTTAATCCTAAAACATGAACTTATTTCTATTCATCTTGAAGACAAACATAAAAAAAAAACTACACGCACAATACACAAACTAAACACAAGGTTAATCAAACTTACAATCTAAGGTTAGTATTCTTAAAGTAAACATATATGAGTTTCATAAACTCCAGATCACGTCTAGCCAAAATATCCCGAACTGGAACATTAGGTTGTCTACCTCGAGCCCGAAGGGAATCGCATAGCTCAGATCTGACTCCACGATGCTCAGCACAAGACCAAAGGATGTGATCGGCGTCTTGGTAACCTTGTCCACATTCACAGAGATTGCTGTCTCCCAGCCCAACACGAAACAAGTGAGCGTTTAACGAATAGTGATTGGACATGAGGCGAGACATCAGACGAATGAAGTCTCGACCCACATCCAACCCCTTGAACCAAGGACTCTTCGACACCTTAGGGATGATCGAGAATAGCCATCGTCCCAAACTTCCTTCCCTCCATTTATTTTGCCAGCTGGCGAGCGACTGTTGACGATAAATGAAGAAAAATTCATTGTAGGCGATTTGTCGATCGTAAATATCGCCTTGCATAGCGCCCACCTTAGCAAGTGAGTCCGCCTTCTCATTGCCCGGAATCGAGCAATGAGATGGGACCCATGCAAAGGTGATGACAAAAGATCTTAAAGATAAAGCACTCAGAAGCTCTCGTATTTTCATGAGAAAATACGAGGAGTGCTTTACCGGCCTCATGGATCGAATAGCCTCGACTGAACTGAGACTATCCGTAAAAATAAAATAGTGATCTGGTGCAAGTGAGGCGATCGTTTCTAGCGTATAGTATATTGCCGCCAGTTCAGCAACATATACGGAACAAGGAGCTTGAAGCATTCGAGAGGCGCTATGAAATTCGTTATAAATACCAAAACCAGCGGACGCCTCTATTAATGATCCATCTGTGAAGAACGATCTTGCGGAATCAACTTGTCCAAACTTTGCAGCGTAAATTGACGGAACAATCATGGAACGATGATGTTCTGGGATCCCACGAATCTCCCGCGTCATGGATAAATCAAAACTAACTGAATTGCCGAAGTCGGAGAAGCATACACGATGAGGATTATGCTGTGAAGGGCTGACATCCTGAGTTATGTACACGTAGTACAATGACATAAAACGAGTTTGAGGGTTTAGCTCAAGAAGCTTCTCAAAGTTTTCGATTACCAGTGGGTTCATAACTTCACAACGGGTGAGGAGCCTGAGGGACAATTCCGAAAACCGATCCGATAGTGGCAACATGCCCGCCAACACTTCGAGACTCATCGTATGAGTCGAGTGCATGCATCCTAACGCGATACGAAGACAACGATACTGGATACGTTCCAGTTTGATGATGTGAGTTTTAGCCGCCGACTGGAAGCAAAAACTACCGTACTCCAAAACCGATAAAATCGTTGTCCGGTACAACGTTAGAAGATCTTGCGGATGAGCTCCCCACCACGTTCCGGTAATTGTTCGGAGAAAATTGATCCTTTGTTGGCATTTTCGTCTCAGATACTCAATGTGGGATCTCCAGGTGCATTTGGAATCGAACCAGACCCCAAGATATTTGAAAGACATGGAATGAGTGATCGGTTTACCCAAAAGTTGAAGCTTTGGTTGTGCTGGGCTATGCTTCCTAGAAAAAACGACCAACTCAGTTTTCTCCGTGGAGAATTCGATACCTAGCTGGATAGCCCAAGTAGACAAATTGTCTAAGGTATCCTGTAAGGGTCCTTGCAGGTTGACCCCTTTGGGCCCTGTCGTAGACACTACGCCATCATCTGCAAGTTGTCTCAACGTGCAGTTGTCACTTAGATAATTGTCAATTTCTCTGACATAGAAATTGTACAAAAGGGGGCTTAAACATGAGCCCTGGGGGAGACCCATGTAACTAAATCGAGAAGCTGTAGAGTTTCCATGAGAAAAGCTCATGTGTTTCTCTGACAGCAAATTGTACAAAAAGTTATTAATTAATGGGGAAAGGCCACAAGCGTGGAGTTTGTCTGAAAGGACTTCAACCGATACTGAATCAAAAGCCCCCTTAATATCCAAGAACACAGAAGCCATTTGCTCTTTTTTAGCAAAAGCCAACTGGATTTCTGTGGAAAGCAACGCGAGACAGTCGTTCGTTCCCTTACCCCTACGGAAACCAAATTGAGTATCTGAGAGTAGGTGGTTCGTCTCAACCCATTTGTCGAGGCGAAAAAGGATCATTTTCTCCAACAATTTTCGAATGCACGATAACATCGCGATGGGACGATACGAGTTATGATCTGACGCGGGTTTTCCAGGCTTTTTAATGGCTATAACTCTCACTCGCCTCCAATCATCTGGAACAATATTAAACTCCAGGAACTGACAAAACAAGTTCAACATGCGCCTCTTAGCGACGTCTGGAAGGTTCTTCAACAAGTCGAACTTGATCCTATCAGCCCCCGGAGCCGAATTGCGACACGAAAGGAGCGCGAGTGAGAGCTCTAGCATTGAAAAAGGCTGGCTGATCTCGTCTACCGAATTCGTCGTTTCGCGAGGAATCATCTGTGCCGGCACGGAATCAGGACATACTTTTCGCGCGAACTTGAGAATCCACCGATCCGAGTACTCCTCGCTCTCGTTGTTTGAAGACCGGTTACGCATCCTTCGCGCCGTGTTCCAAAGCGTATTCATCGACGTTTCGCGCGATAAACCGTCCACGAATTGCCGCCAGTATCCGCGTTTCTTGGCTTTGATGAGGCTCTTGAGTTCGTGTTCAAGAGTCGAGTACGCTTCGAAATACTCGGGGGTTCCGCGTTTCCGGAAAAGCCTAAACGCGTCGGACTTTTTACGATAAACCTCAGTGCATTGCTGGTCCCACCAAGGGGTAGGAGGTTTCCTACGAAAAGACGTTCCTGGAACCGGCCGAGTTTGAGCTCGAAGCGCGCTGTCCAAGATCAGATTGGAGAGGAAGTTATATTCCTCCAACGGTGGAAGCTCTTCTACCGACGACACGGCTTCATCTATCGCGGTCTTGAACGTTGTCCAATCGATATTACGGGTGAGGTCGTACGCGACGTTAACGGATTCCGACGAATTGAACCCACTGGCAATCGAAATTTTGATCGGCAAGTGATCACTACCGTGGGGATCCTGGATCACATTCCACGTGCAATCCAACGATAATGAATTAGAGCAAAGTGTGAGGTCTAATCTACTTCCATTTGAGGATGGACCAGCCAGACGTGTTACTTCTCCATTGTTAAGAATTGTCATATTGAAGTTATCACAGAGGTCATATATCAAAGTAGAACGGTTGTCATCATACAGTTCCCCCCAGCCTGTACCGTGGGAATTAAAATCTCCCATAATCAACCGTG
Organism: Ochlerotatus camptorhynchus; assembly: GCF_037179485.1. Taxonomy (NCBI): domain Eukaryota; kingdom Metazoa; phylum Arthropoda; class Insecta; order Diptera; family Culicidae; genus Ochlerotatus; species Ochlerotatus camptorhynchus. The sequence continues at coordinate 164,611 of NW_027040560.1, read as the reverse complement.
GAGTAGGAAGAACTGAACAGATATCTGAAAGTTGTTTTTGACTAATCGAAACTCGGGGAGGAATATACACAGAAGCAATACAAAGGCTCTTGCCTTTAACAAAAGCCTGACATGCGACAACTTCAATACCTGGAAATTGTGGAACATTCACTCTATAGAAGGAATGGCACTTTTTGATCCCCAAAAGTACTCCTCCTCCACGCGAATCCTCACGATCCAGTCGAATAATGTTAAAATCATGAAAAGGAAGATCGATATCTGAAGAGAGCCAAGTTTCACATAGAGCAAATGCATCACAATCATTATTGTGAACCAAAAACTTAAACGATTCTATCTTAGGAATAAGACTTCGACAATTCCACTGTAGAACAGTGATCAAATCCCCGACCTCGTTTGGAAAATTATCCATCGAAGGAGATGATTGCTGCAAGGAGGGGCCACTTCAATGTCAATTGCTTCAAGAGGGTTTTCACAGTAGGAAGCATTGCCAGAACAATGCTTTTCAGAGGATCAGAAATATCGAGGTAATTGAGGATACTGTCCACAATGTTATCAAATGAGAACAACCCAGATGAAGAAGGGGCTTGTGTTCTGAAAATTGGGGCATCGGGGGTTTTGGATGTCCCCGGGAGAGGTGGAAAATCCTGGGTATAATCAGTTCTGCGGAATCCAGGAGGAGTAGAAGTCTCCTTTTTTCCACCACTCCTTGATTTGGGCAAGCTGATTTGGGGTTCTTGATCTGCAACTTTCCGCGAACGGATGCGTTTTCGTTTCCGGGCAGAACCTGTTCTAAATATATCAAAAGCTAATTCATATCTATCTGGAAAACTTTGGTAAGTATTTTGTTTTAATAGCAAGCTTTCCTCAATATATAGAGCTTATTTATATCAAAATATAGTTATCTAGATCAAAACAAAAGATGTCAAATGATTCGCCTGAACAACTTTGCCCAAGACACCAGTATTTTAGGAGCTATGAGGTTTCGTCCGAAAAGATGCTTACACCAAAAGATAGAACTGATCTAGATCAAAATTAAGTACGCCAAGGTGAGTTCTAATGGTAACAACAAATAGCTCTTATCGTTCTGGAAATCTTTGTTGAAGATTTTGTTTTAATAGCAAGCTTCGCTCAAAATATAGAACTGATCTAGATCAAAACATAGTTATCTAGATCAAAACGAATCATGTCAGAGGATATATCTTATTCACCTGCACGGCTTTGCCGAAGACACCAAACCTCTATTGCTAACTTTTTAGGAGCTATGAGGCTTTATCCGATTGTATGTTTCTATCAAAATATAGAACTGATCTAGATCAAAATTTAGCAATCAAGGTGAGTTCTAAAGGTATCAAAATATAGCTCTTATATGTCTGGAAAGCTTTGTTGAAAATTTTCTTTTAATTACAAGCTTCGCTCAAAATATATAACTAATCTAGATCAAAACATAATTATCAAGATCAAAACATAGTTATCTAGATCAAAATAAATCATGTCAAAGGATAGATCTTATTCACCCGCACAGCTTTGCCGAAGACACAAAACCTTTATTGCTAACATTTTAGAAGCTATGAGGTTTTATCCGATAGTATGTTTCTATCAAAATATATAACTGATCTAGATCAAAATTTAGCAATCAAGGTGAGCTATAATGGTATCAAAAAATAGCTCTTATCGTTCTGGAAAACTTTTTTGGAGATTTTGTTTTAATAGCAAGCTTCGCTCAAAATATAGAACTAATCTAGATCAAAACATAGTTATCTAGATCAAAATGAATCATGTCAAAGGATAGATCTTATTCACCCGCACAGCTTTGCCGAAGACACAAAACCTCTATAGGTAGCATTTAGGAGCTATAAGGTTTTATCCGATAAGATGTTTCTAACTAAATATAGAACTAATCTAGATCAAAGTTCAGTAACCAAGGTGAGTTCTAAAGGTATCAAAAGATAGCTCTTATATATCTGGAAAACTTTGTTGAAAATTATTTTTTTTAATAGAAGGCTTCGCTCAAAATATAGAACTGATCTAGACCAAATTATAGTTATCTAGATTAGAACTAATTATGTCAAAAAATAGATCTTATTCGCCTGAACAACTTTGCTCAAGATAGAACTGATACAGATCAATATTTAGTAATCAAGATCAGTTCTAATGGTATCAAAAGCTAGTTCTTATCTATCTGGAAAACTTTGGTAAATATTTTGTTTAAATAGCAAGCTTCCCTCAACATATAGAGCTTACCTATATCAAACTATAGTTATCTAGATCAAAACAAAAGATGTCAAATGATTCGCCTGAACAACTTTGCCCAAGACACCAGCATTTTAGGAGTTATGAGGTTTTGTCCGAAAAGATGCTTCTACCAAAAGATAGAACTGATCTAGATCAAAATTCAGTACGTAAAGGTGAGTTCTAATGGTATCCACAAATAGCTCTTATCGTTCTGGAAAACTTTTTTGGAGATTTTGTTTTAATAGCAAGCTTCGCTCAAAATATAGAACTGATCTAGATCAAAACATAGTTATCTAGATCAAAACGAATCATGTCAGAGGATAGATCTCATTCACCTGCACAGCTTTGCCGAAGACCAAACCAAATCTCTATTGCTAGCATTTTAGGAGCTATGAGGTTTTATCCGATAGTATGTTTCTATCAAAATACAGAACTGATCTAGATCAAAGCTCAGTAATCAAGGTGAGTTCAAATGATTGTTTTTATCGATCTGGCAAACATGTTTGAAGATTTTGTTTCAATAGCGTGCTTCCCTCAAAATATAGAGTTGATCCTGATCGAAATGTAGTTATCTAGATCAAATCAAAAGATGTCCAAATGTGTAGATCTTATTATCCTGAATAACTTTTACCAAGGCACCAAAGCTCTATGGGAAGCATTTTAGGAGCTATGAGATTTTGTCCGATAAGATGCATCTACCAAAGTATGGAGCTGATCTAGATCAACATTAATTAATCAAGGTGAGTTCTAAAGGTATCAAAAGATATCTCTTATATATCTGGAAAACTTTGTTGAAAATTTTGTTTTAATAGCTAGCTTCGCTCAAAACATCGATCTGATCTAGACCAAAACATAGCTATCTAGATCAAAACGAATCATGTCAAAAGATAGATACCCTGAACAACTATTACTTGAATTTTAGCAGTTATGATGTTTTGTCCGATATAATCTGACAAAAGGTCGAAAGGCAAAAGGTAGAAGGACAAAAGGTCGAATTGAACTTAGATGGACAAAAGGTCGAAGGGACTAAAGGTCGAATGGATAAAAGGTCGAATTGAACATAGCGTGACAAAAGCTCGAAGGGACTAAAGGGCTAAGTGAACTTAGAGGGGAGCAATTCCAGACAAATTCTCAAATCCATTAATTTCCATATTTTAATTAATTAAAAAAAAAATTGTGAAGTTTTTTTTTAGATTACATTTTTTTAAATAGTTCCAGAGGTTCCCTACAACATTGCTGATGGTACCAAACCGATTGGACAAACATTTTTCGAGTAACAGTATTCTGAAGATAAGCTTAACAGTTTTCTATAAGCACTTTTCAAAATTAAGGCTCGATTTGAAATAGTGATCAGATGATGCAAAATGGCATTTTTGGTCATGAGGAACGTTTCTGAACATTTTCAGATTTGCGAATTTGTCTGGAATCGCTCAGGGACGAACGGTCGAATTGATCTTAGTGGGACAAAAGGTCGGATTGAACAAAAGGTCGAATTGAACTTCCGTGATATTTCTAATACTTAAGCGGTGTCTCATAAAGTGGGCGGTACCTCAAACCCCATGACGTTTTAGGGCAAAATTATATTCTAGACACAGTTGACGCGCAAAAAGTCAAACATGGTCAAATTTTCCTGTCCCAGAAAGTCGTTTTGCACTGTGTAATTTGAAGTGATTTCTGAAGAGAGTTCCAGGGGAGAGTTCCGTGAAAAATAACAAGACTAATTTTACACGTGACGGAATCCATCTTTGACATAAAAAATGAGACGTAAACAAACAAGTTTCGTAATATTAAGTGCTCCGAGACTGAAAAGTTCTTTGCTCGATGAAAAGTACGTTTGATTGAGCTATATTTCGCATTTGTTATGACTCAAATTTCTTTCAAAATTGACGCTCGTATATGTCACTCTCAGAGCACCTAAATTTACATGATTTTTTCTAAGTTTGAGCTTATCGAATTTTGACGAAACAATTCCAAAGGAATTCTGAGAGAGGACTCTGAGGATAGTTCTCAGGGCATCAAGAGGAGAGATAATGCTGAGCAGAATTTCACGACAATTCTGAGGTGCATATCCTGAATATTTTTAAAATTTGATTAGTTTCTTTCATGATTCACGAGAGAATCTAATCAAATTTTAAAAATATTCAGGATTTTTCAGTAAATTCTTGGAAGAATAATTAAAAACCTGAAAAGAATCTTAGGATGAAATCCCGAGAAAAAAAAACGAAATTTGTGAAGGGAAATGATTCTAAAGGAAATTTTGGGGAACATTCCAAAGAAGTCCTTCAAAAAGAACAGAACGAGCTAGTTAAAACATAAATGAATGTTTAATTTTTAATTAATGACCCATTAATCCTAGTGATCTCTTTGCTTCAATCGCATTCGGTTTTATGCTTCATTTAAATGTATATCGCACAACCGGAAAAATTTCCAAAATTCTGGAAGAAAAGAACAGGGAAATTGCCAATCGAGATTTACTGGTCACCATGAACAGTGTGCTGAAGACACCAAGTTTCGGATTTGCTTCGTTTTGGAGTTATTAATTATGACCTACTAGATTGCATTCCTGGCCCACTGTGCATTGGTTGTCCCCTAAAAACCGAAGCCTGGCCAGATATTCCAGAGTGGCCAGGAAAGTTTGTTCGGAAGCTATATAATCTTGATCTTACAAAATCGTCACTCGGTATGTTTTGGTGATAAGAGATTAAGTGTTACCAAAGAGACCTCGGAGGAAGCTGTTTCGGTATTCGGGACTGGTCAATTTTTCCCATAAAAGTTTAGTGTAAATCGAAAAGGGTGATTGGATTTCGCTTGAAAAAAAAAATGTGCTTCAATTTAGTTAACCAAAATATACAGAAGAAAAACGAGTTTCGTATTGAATGTTTGTTTACAGCAGTACCACAAAAAGTCAATAAATAAATTTTCAATTTTGAAATTTTTCAGTGACAATTTCTGCTTGATTAGATGGTTGAACAGTTAAACAGTGACGCTTATATATTTAGGGTAAAAAAAACTAAAAGGGACAGCCTTATGGGGTATGACGTAGAACTACGCAGTTCGGGATCTGCAGTTCAGCGAGGTCGTAATAAAACCTCTCCTGTTGATGAGTAGTTATTTTTGAGTAGAGTTGAGGCGAACAGATCGCCGCGCGATTCAATTCAAGAATGAGCGTGTGGCGCCGGCCCTGCTCTGTTATAAAGTTGCTGCTGGTTGACTGCAGCAATGCCAAAAAACTGTATATTGAGGTCTCGGACTAGGATGCATGCTCGTGATTAATCGATTCTTTGATTTACACGATGTTTTAGTCGATGTTTGACGTTCACCATTTTAAAAAAGCTTATTGTTGTAAATCAATAGTTTTATCTATGAGCATCGATACGTAGAAAAAATTCCGATCGATTGGTGCAAAAATATTGAAAATCCATCATGAAATAGCCATGTTACAATCGTTCAAAACCTGACCACTTTTCGTTACATGTTCATTCAGAAAACACAGACGTTGTCCTACGTCAAAAATTCATCCCATCTTCGAATAGATGTCGAATTGTTCTCCGCCTGCGATAAAATCATTAAATCCCAAACAAAGTAGAACAATGCAACAATCACTGAAAATTGCAACAAAATGTACACCGTCATCAATTTACCTCTCATTACATCCGAATCAAACCGAGCACCATGTACTAATTCGCTGTCCACCGCAGAACTAAACCCTTAACGGAGGAGAACAACTCAATTATCATCGTCGTCGTCGTCGTCGTCGCGCGCGCTAGAGACACTTTGTCGAAGCAACACCATCAAGCAACTCTTCTAGCAACAACTAGCCCCGCGGTAGTTGTCGGTCGTCGGTCGCCCGCCGTAGACACACTGGAACCAATTAAAACAATTTGAACTAATTCTTCACTTTTGTTTCCTCCAATCCAATTACTTCATCTCTGTGTGTTTGCTCTTGTCTAACGAGAGAGAAAATCCTCCAATAATCGCTTCTTTGTCAGGCTTTATCTTCGCTGCCAGAATGGGCCCTCATAATACAAACATAACCTCTGCCTGCCCGCAAGTACCCACGGGATTTCGAGAAAGATTAATATTCCCTAAAATCCGTTAAATTTCAATTTTCCGTACATAATTTCCAGCCATTTAACCGTCAATTTCGCTTCCATGGTGGACTCAGCAGCTTCCAGCTTCCAACGTCGTCCGTCATCGTGTTTCCCTTTGTAGCCGTCTTGTGTTCGGGTTTATTTTTTGCATCCAACCAAGCCAAGCCAAAAGAGTTCATTCATAAAACTGACCAACCGACCAACCATCAGCAATCCGATTAACTCACGCGCCGCTTCGGATCATCTTCTGATCGTACTTCCCTTCCATCCAGAGCAGCCAAGCCAAGCAAGCGACGAACCCCACTTGAATCACCAGAAAATGATGTTGTAGAGTCCTCTAGTTGTTCTGAATGAGTGGAAAAATAATACTCTTGTTCGGACGCGAAGAAACATGAGCGATAATAAACCTTCTCCCGACAAATACACATCATCATCATCAGCAGCATCATCCAAGTAGGCACTTGATGGTCGGTGAAGAAGCAGGGGTTTTCTCTCGGTTAATAACTGGAAAAGTAGACGATGCCTGCGTTGTTGCCGATGGAGTAGATGATGCGATGATGGAATGGACCGAACAGAAGGAGAGAAGACGATGATCGGTCGCTTAGGAAGCTGCGTTCCGGGCGGACCCCAGTGGCGTGTGCAGGTCAGGGTCAGGTCTATCTCCTGATGCGTTTTTTTTAATGTCGAAAGGTGTCGAATTGTTCGCTACTTTTTTGAAAGCTTCAGTGGAGTTCAGAAAATCGATGTGCCCCCACTTTTTCCCGCACGCACGCCTCTGAACCACTCAGAGCTAGTCTTGGTCGTCGTCGTCCCGGGAACAAAAAGACAAGAACGAATCGGAATGAGAAGGAACTTGCCACCGTCCCCAGTACGACGACTCGGGGCGATGATGGTGCCACAAAGTGGGGAGGGAGGGACGAAACTTCCGGACCTGTAAACTGCCTCCAGAAAATCGTATTATGATTTACAAGGTTTTAATTTTTATTGCCCATTACCGCAAGCGGCGGTGGTGCTGTGCTCCGTACTGAACTGAACTGGCTGTTGATGAGTAGTGGATGGGAAACCGAGAAGTCGTCGGAACGTGCGAAATTTAACCTCCAATTTTTACGGCCCCTCGGCTGCCATTCGAAAATGTGCGTATGTGATTGGCTTGTTTCCTCCCGGCTCTCTTAAGAACCATTTGAGAAATGGTCCATGAAATTCGATACTGTTACACTGCTGGCAGTGAGCGTTAAGGTTAGGCACGCGCCGCGTACTTAACTCGCGGTAGGACTTCATCTCGGAACATTTAGTCGTTAAAAATTTCCGCTGTTTCAGCAGTCGAAATCGATATGAATTAGCCCGTAAATGATCGTCGTCGTTCTTTGTCTCATTACAGATGTGCCGACGCAGATGCCACCGCTGACGCCGGGAACCAACAAAAAGTTGACCGAAGTCCTGTACGCGTCCTTTGCCTCCTGGGAGAAGGTGGTGCAGTCGTACAAAATCACCAAAGGTAAGTGCTAGTCGGTATCCGTATTATCATTAGAGAAATTGCTTTTATGAAAATGTTTAACGTTTAAATTATGGAAATTATAATCGTGGCGGGATATAGCAAGCCGTTCCATAGCATAATTCTCCAAGCAGGAGGGACTTGCAATGCTAATCTAAAAGGTTAAATAGAGGTGCAGCCTGATAATGTCAGCGCTTGGTACTGAAATCTGAAATCTGTGATAGGGAAATCAATTTTTTTCCCGTCACAGAAACAAGCCGCTTTCTTATGCAAAATGATGAAAATCCAAAGAAAAACAGTATTTAGTGAACATTTTTTATTGGAGGGATTTGAAGCTAAAATGTTTTGATTAAAAGATACTCGCGATCAATTACGAAATTTCACATAAAATAGGTGCGAAATTGTACTCCCCGTTTTGTGTGTGATTTTTTTAACGTTCTAAAGAAAGCCCTACCTTAACTACTTTGAGGATTTACTCAAAATTCTTTTCATGATTTTATTAGACTATTCTCAAGCATTTCCTTAAGAATCATTGCCCTTCATAGACATTATTTCAGATTCTATCTAGGAGTCCCTAAATAGAATCTATTTATAACAGTCCAGAAATATTCTGCAGATCAATCCAAAACAGCAATAAATCGATTTAAAATAAACTTGAATTCTCTTTAGAATTCTCAAGCAATACACCTCAGAGTTATCTAGAAATTCTGTTCAGAATTATGTTGGAGTTCTCCTCTAAATTCTTCTAAAATTTTGCTACGAAATTTCCTTAAAATGCTCTAGAAATTCGTTTTGTGATGCACTTGGAATTCCCTTAAAATTATTATCAGAATTCCTTTGGAATTGTACCCGAAAAATTCGCTTTCCTTTGTATTTTTCACGGATCTTGGGATCTTCACAATTGATTTGGAATTTTACACAGAGCCGCTAAAAAATTCAACTCTGAATTTGAACTCACACAAGTGACTTGAAGTGAAAGTCCCTCTAAGAGTTCACTTTAATTTTCTCTGAAATAACTACCTGAAAATCTAAAATTCCTTCGAAACAAAAAATCTAGTCTGGTCCAGGGTCTTAATTTTTTTTTTAAATTAGAAAAATAACAAGTTTTTCCCGGTGACTTTGAATTCTCAACCTTTTCTCGGTTCACTGCCCAAGTAACAATTTTGGTTTTATGAGGGTTCTGTAGATCATGATTTGGACTTGTAGAATGCCATAAAACCTCGATAAAACCTGCAATATTACTTGGGTGGTCACCCTGCTCATCTCACACCTTCCCTATACCATCCGATCGACGCTGAACAAATGAGAGAGCGACATATATCGTCGGATTCGATTCAAAATTTACCTTTGATGCTACTTTATTTTGGATTATTTTTTTGAAAAAGCAGCAAACGCATATCTACCTATACAACTTTCAATTTTTCACGAATTTCAAAATGGGTTTTGTGGGATTAAACTTCACACAATTTGTCGTCATTCACCACCAAAATCTGAAAGCAGAAAAAATTCGACTTGGGACAGTATTGCATGATACCGATGACATATTGAAAATCGCCAGTAGATCGGACCGTTATCGGTTAGGTGTGGATTGCGCTTAATGCAATAACACTCGTTGAAGAGGTGAGTTTCCTTCCACCCCACCGCTGGTTGTCAAGGTTGGAACCTCCGATCCGCTCACCACGCCGTCCGATGCGAAAATGAGCGGAGGCGCCATAGCAGGTCTAGTTTAAAACTTTACAGATTCAAGCAGTATCAAAATTATCACTTTTTATTATTATATTTTTCGAAAGATTTTTATGATAAATTGAAAAAGTTTTCATTTCAGCAGATCCGTAGAGTTATTTCCTATCGATTGGTGTATTTGGAATTTAATTTAATCTATAAATGACAAAGTTATAAGCGTTCAAAACCTAACACCTTTTTGTGACGGTCGCTATTTTAGTTTGTTTATTTTCTCCTGTATTTTCCCGTAAGACGTAGTCGTAGTCTACGTCGAAATGATTCCTTTTCAAGAACAATATACACGGTAAAAAAATTCAAGAAATATGCATCGCGTGGCGTTTACAACGGAGTAATTCATAGATTGCATAGTGGCAATTGTCATGTATATACTTTAACGTTCTTATTATGATTGCTTAAGGAAAAAAAATGGGAGTGAACAGTTCTCCAATCAAAGTTCAGAACAGAAAAAAAGCATAACAATTACCATTGCCGGACACGCCCATCTTCTCCGTTACGGGGAAAGGAAGCATACCGTTGATCTAACATCTACAAACCGGGAGGCCAGCGACTAACCGACGCCCCCATAGATGCTACGGAGTTGGCTAGTTGGGCAGGATATGGGTTAGGATTCGCTTAAGCAGGCGATGCAACCCTAGTAATTGTTTTGTTTTTTAAGGAGTGTGGGAGTAAACCCATGATCTTCCACTCAGCTGAGCTTGAGCTTGAGCTTGATTGACCGCCCACGGTTGCTACTCTGTTACTGCCAGATCAGCTGTAATTACACAGAGAACCAATAGACGATGCTTGGGACTAGCAATCATCCTCAATGTGTAAAAACGGGTGATCTTAAATTAGGCAATACCAGCGCCGGCCGCGCCCGAACACAGGTCAAGAAAGGAATGGGAAGGATTGTGTTGGCATGACACTCGCTTTGATGGAAGCCGAGAACACCTCTGCACTTCTACGAGGAATCACTGGGATGTTGGATAAGAGGGTTGGGTTTGCAGCAGGGTTCGTTTTGGTAAACGATAAGCTGAATTGATGTCCTAACGATCATATAACGTGAAGGAGCTTGGGACTAAACCCACGGTCTTCTGCTCAGTAAGCAAAAACGTTTGCCACTAGGCAGACGAGCACCTTTTTAATCACCGAGTTGCTGTTATTACCATGTAGTCATATTAACAAATAAAACGATTGACGAATCTTGAATGTGGATGGGCCTGAGATTAGACTCATGATGTTCTGTTCAGTAAACAAAAACGGTTGCTCTAAGGCCACCGAGCCCCTCATATTACATAATACCGTTGCACAAATTTGTGTATCCATTCAAACCCGGAACCAACGACAACAACGAGTTTCGCAAAATACACGATACACAAGCGATTTTACCATAAATCTCTTTGGTATGTAAGGACCTGGGACCGCGTTTTTCTGCTCAGTAAGCAGGCCACTGTAACCGACGATCTTTCAAATCCGAAAACTAAAAACTACGGAAAAGTACATAGGCCTTCATTAAGTTCCACTTTCACGCGACGTTCAATGACAGGGTCCTATCCAGGATTACATCTGAAAAATCCAAATCTGGCCAACGCCCACCTAAACCTGTTCTAATCCACCTGAAATGACTAACGAATGGAAGACTTTGACTACCCAGCCATGCAATAGTCTCATTCCGTGCCTTATGGCAACTTGATGATTCTATTGCGCTCATCTTTTGGCACCACTCAGGGGAGACTTGGTCCTGTACCCAATGCTTAACTTATCATCATTCCACTCAGCTACTCGCAATTTCTTGTGATATAGTGGGCGGAATATTATTATATGAGACAATTCAATGCAGACGTCTTTCCAAATTTGGCAGATCGACAGGTAATCGGTGAGTTACCACGATAATTGCTATTCAACAACTCGACAACGTCCCATCGTCAACGCCTGCTATGAGAATTTCCCATTGCAGACGCCAACGAAATGACGTCATCGAGCTATCGATCAACTACCCTGGTTATCGCCTGGTACCTTATAGCACGGTGCTAGGAGGCGAACCGGAAGAATCGATGAGCTACCTCTCCCCCTAAACCCATGATCCTCCACTCGGTAATCAAAAGTGGCAGCCACCAACCTAGCCGACCTCCTCTATTTAAATGTTTGGACCTTAAATCGATCTCTCCCTAACTTGGTGGAAATGCAGGCTACTTCGACCCATACAAATTTCAATAATTTACCTCTACAACTCGATGGTCCCTTCAATATCAAGTTATAGGGAGGCAACTTCCTGAGACAAGGTGTGCGAAATTCAGGAATCAGAACACATGTTCTACTAGCTAAGTTCTGAGATATTCCGAAGCAAAGTTTTGGCATCTCCTCAAAGCTAGTGCTACGAACTTTCGGCAGACAAGTTCTGCAATGTTCCAGATCAAATAACCGCAATAACTTTCGAAGGCAAATTCTAGGCACTGTATTGATCAAATTGGTGAATCTTCTGAAGGCAAGTTCTGTAAATTTTTGGATCTGTTAGGATGTGGGAACTATCGAAGGCAGATTCTACGAGCACCAAGAGACAAGTCCACGAGCAACTTCCAACGAAAATTTCTACAAACTTCTTCAGACAAGATCTGCGAACTTCTGCGAAGCAAATTCGGGGGTAAGTTCTAAGAAACCTTCGAAGCATCATTCCGAGACTCTTCGCAAGATAATTTTGAAATGTCCTCAAGGCAAGTTCTACGAACTTCGAGGAGCAGCTTAGGAGTCAGGTACTGTAAGCTTACGGAGGTAAGTTCGAAAAACATTCGGGAGCGAGTTCTAATAGAGTTTTTCACGACTCACCAGTGCACAGTGTGGAAATGTTGACCCAAAATTCCACATTATTAACCACCTAATGATAGGAGTTTTACATAAGCTCATCTTGTGCAGACCTCAGGAAATGGTCCATTCAGCCCGATTTCCCCTCAAACTTTAAAACTATATAAATCTAACGGGAAATTTAATTGCAATATACTACAGCCTTACACTACAGCCAAGCCCCGCGATCTTACGGAGAAAGATTTTAGGATCTCCTGGAGCTAACCCTAGTTGCACGCTAGTCTAAAATCGATTGTAGAAACATCTATATTACTCATTTCAGTCATAAGCAAGTTTGTGCAACTCTCCTTAATGGAAGTGTAATATTCGGGAAGTTCTCCGAACTTCGGCACAGAAATTCTGCAGATTCAAATACTACAAACTGCCGGAGATAATTTCTAGAGCTTACCTCCGGAATATTTTTCCAGGATCCTCTCAGACCAAATAACAAAGATTTTCTGAAGGCATATTTTGGAAGTCATGTTGGTCCTATGCACCCCAGGACATGGACAATTTCTGAGATATACACAAACGAAGAACTTCGAAAATTCTAAAAACTTCTGCAAGTCCTGGAAATTTCCTAAGGCCTAGGAACCTCATACACAAGTTCCGGGATCTTCCAAAGGAAGGTTTAAGATCTTTTAGAAGTGAGCTCTCCGTAATTCGGTAGGCCTAACTTTCGGTGATTCAAAAAATCCCTATCTCTGGAAGTCGAGTTTAAGTTCGAGTTGCGAGTTTGAGCGAATGCTAGTTCTGGTAACTTTTTCGGGTCAAATTATTAAATCTTATGCGGACAAGTTTCGTGGCTCTGGAATCAACAGAAGCCATCTTTCGAATTGCAACGTTTCGGATTCAAGAACTGCAAACATCCGGAGACCAATTCTAGTAACTTTTGGAAACGAGTTTCTGTATATAGCCAAGTTCGACGATCTTCCGAGGAAAGATTTTAGGATCTGCAAGACCTAAGTTCTCCAGAATCCAGGATCTGCGAAGTTCCAGATTCAACTTTCGGGGATATTTTCTAGAATGTACCTCCGAAAGTCGGGAGGAAGGTCTAGAATCTTTTTTTTTTAACTAGTTCGTTTATTTACTAGGCTCAGTCGTGTGAAACACTTTGCGGAGCCAAAAATCTGTAATGTTTGAATTTACATTTTAAACAGCAGTAGTTTTACTTTAGTATTGGGTACCAATTACTCGTGGCGGGCTCGAGGTTAATGGGTAACAATTTCGATTGGAGGAGCTAGGTAGGAAAATGGTTTCTGAAGCCTCCTTCAGATACTACTCTCGGACGGTTGACCAAATCCTAACTGAGCAGGGGCAAGTAGCACAAAAACAGGAGGATATTAAGACTGGGACACAATGGCTGGAAATTGTTTGGAAAGGAGGGGATGGTCACATCCGATAAACAAAGAAATTCGTAGATCGCCTGCATGTAGGGAAGATCACGGGTTGCCAATACATCTCTTGCTTCACGGAAGGGTTGTCTACCTAGGGCAAAGACATTAGTCTTTAGGATCTTTAGGGAATCACGTTGATCCGATGCACCACACGGGTGCTCAGGATACATGAGTAGGCGAGTGAATGCTATAGGAACGTCCAAAGACAATTCCTGCGATCAACAGAAACGAAGATTCAGGAACTCCCAAAACAACTTCTACAGGCTAATTCTGCTAACTTCAAGCAAGTAGGAACCTCAGATTCCATAGTACGGGATCTTCCGAAAGAAGCTTGATATAGTTTTGACTTGAATTTAAAGAAACCCTGACTTAAGTTCTAAGTAAATTTTAATGAAAACTATTGAAAATTACTCAAAAGTAGAACTCCTGTGAACTTCAGTGAAAAATTCCAAGGGAATTCCGCATAATTTCATGAAGGTTGCTGGAGAAAACGAATCCAGAGCATAAGTCCTTGGAAAATTTTGAAGAATACTTACGGTGTGAGGGGGATGCTAGAGGGGGATTACAGTTAAATCTGAGAATAACTCCAGGAATTCAAAAAAGTATTCCAGGAGAGTTCTTCAAACAAATTATGAGAAGAAATCTAAGGAATTTGTAAGGAGAAATGCAAATAAATTCATATGAGATTTTCAATGTGAGTAGAATTCCAAGGGAAGGAGGGATATTCAAAAGGAAATTCTAAAATGAATTCTTCATACAGGGTTGGAAAAATATCAAAAAATCAAATCTCACCAATGCCCAAGATCACGCTTGATTTTCGTACACAAAAATCAACCATCAAACAACTGCGGTTTATTTTGCAAGCTGTGTTATCACAGCTCGGAATATCAGGCTAACAAAACTCAACACCAGCAGCAAATCTCAACAAACTGTGGTGAGATTGAGTGTCATGATTTTCGCTTTACACCCGAACGCAACCGAAGCTTCCATATAACGGCTGGCAGCAGTCACTTCGTGTCTGCCATCGGTGAAGAGTAAAAAGAGATCGCAAACTATACTTTCTCTTTCTAAGAAAATGATGTGCAACGGAATCATTTTTGTGTCGAGTCAACTCTCAGCTTGATTTTTGCACCCTGTGAATAGTCTCGCAATAGCAAAGGAGCTTGTAAAATCAAAATCAAGCATGATATTTTGTTCCAATATCACGCGTGATATTGAGAGCGTATGAGAGTGGAAAAATATGGTTTGATTGATGATGGTAAATTCAAAGAAAATTTCGAGGATAGTTCCGATGAAATTCGGAGGAATATTTCAATTGAACGCGAGAAGTATTCTACGTATATTCTGGTGATATTTTTTATTAAAGAATTCAAAGAAGCGTTCCATGTGAATTTCTAGAATAATTCCACGAGAGTTTCGAGGGAATACAAAACGAATACTGAGGAGAACACCAAGTGAATTTTCATGAGAAATATTCGTTGAATATGGAATGGACTATTCTGAGGTCTTCAGAACTACTTGAAAGTTCCCAAAATTTTCCTGAAGTGAATGAAACTGCCCTGAAGTTCTTTTGTAGTTTGAGAAACTAGCTTGATGCTCGCAATAACTTCTTATCAAATTTTAAACTTCCCTGAACTTTTTCGGACTGTCTAAAGTTTCCTCAACTTTCCTACCGATTATGGATCTTCTCTAAATTTTTAACAATTCGTTGAAGTTCTCGAAATTTCTTTAAAAATTATGTTATTTCTCTAATGTTAACGGTACTGCTCTAAGGTTCTTTGTTCATTCCTGAAGTTCTCGAAAGTTCTATAATGTTTTTGCATTTCTGATAAAGCGTGTTGTACTGTCCTAAAAACGTTTAAGCTTCCGTGAACCTCTGAACTTATGTGTAGGCTTGCTGAAACTCCTCAAACTCACTGGAGGTTTTAAAACACTCATGTCCTGCGAGTTTGCCCAGCCCTCACCTCGAGTGAGTGGCGGCATGAATATGGAAGAAGTAAATAAAAACTCCTCGAAAGAGAGGGAGAGTGAACTTCAGCGAGAGGATGATTTGACGAGACTCCGGATGACTTTTTTGATCGACGCAAGAAGCTCAGAGTTCACCCGGAGTGGCAGTAAGAGCGTGTGATAGAAAACATGAACATGAATGGCAGCAAACGTCACTCTCATTTTATCCGCCTTCGCTCTCCAGCTCTGAAGCTCAGTGGAATGATTTGGCAGTAGGCATTCTACTCCTCAGAAAAATGCTACGCTCGGCTCATTTGAAACTCGCGAGTGAGGCTCTATCAAGCCTGCTTATGTGAAGACCTCAATAATGGAACAGAACTTTCCTATTTTTGGAGATTACTAAACTTCTTTGAAATACTTCCGCATTTTGCTCATGTTCATGAAAGTTCCTGAAGTTCTCGGATCTTCCCTTAAGCTCTATAGACTTCTATGAAGCTCTCCAAATGTTTCTGAGGATCTCTGCACTTCTGTGAAAGTTTTTGAAGTTTTCTGAAAATTCTGGAACTTCTTTAAGCTTCCGCAATTTTCTTGAAATCAAAACGAAATAAGTAATTAATATACTATGTTTTTCACTGAAGTTCATGGAGAGTTTCCATAATTTTCCATAAATTTTATAAACTTAATAAACACTCACGGAACTTTGCATTAAATCACTAATTTACCCTGAACTTATCTGGACATCCCTGAAGTTTTCTAAATTTATTGAATGTTCCGTGAAATTTTCCGATATATATTCATAATTCCCTGACGCTTCTGAAGTTTTCGGATCAGTCATAGAATTCTCGGAATATCCCATAATTCAACGGAACTCCTTGTAAGTCTCTGCAAATTTCCTGAAGTTAATAGGGATCGTTCAGAAGTTATCTGATCGACTTCGAAGAACTCGGAACTTCGCTGAATACCATGAAACTATCTTAAAATGTCTAAATTTCTTAGGCGTTCTATGGAATTTCTTGAAGATATCGGATGTTTGCTAAAAGATCTCAATTTTTTTTTTAATATTTGTTTACAAAAGAGCATTTCCACGTCAAATAGCAAACCAGTTGGACATGGTTGTTTCCGTTTTAGATGAAACTTTGCGCATATGTTGGTTACTATTACTACCCAGGGTTACATTTTTCATTTAAATGTGATTTATTTTATCAAAAGATATTTGCATGGTGCCGCTGTAAACATATTGAGACATCTAAATTCAACTTATATTCTCCTGAATCATTAGCAGCTGCTTCCATCGAGCCTATATTTTCGTTATGCTGGCCATTTTTTGCAGAAACAATTGTTAAAATGATATTGTAGTATTGGGCGATTTTATTTGAAGTCAATTTTTCGTTAACAAACAAACCTTTGTTTTTTTGGTTAACATTGTTTGGGTGATTTATTTGAATAACTTTAATTATGACTTGTAAACAAACCTATCGACTAGTTTTAAAACTTTATCCTTTCATAATTTGGATGAAAATTTAATTTGTGAACAGCGCCTATTTCTATGGTACCGCTGTAAACAAATTGAGACATCTTAATTCAACTTATATTCTCCTCTTCATTTGCAACTGCTTCCATTGGGCCAATATTTTGTTATGCTGGCCCTTTTTTGCAGAAACTATTGTTAAAATGATATTGTAGTATTGGGCGATTTCATTTGAAGTCAATTTTTGGATAACAAACAATCCTTTATTTTTTGGTTAACATTGGTCGGGCGATTTATTTGAATAACTTTAATTATGACTTGTAAACAAACCCATCGGCTAATTTTAAAACTTCATCCTTTCATAATTCGGCTGAAAATTTAATTTATGAGTAGCGCTTATTTCTATGGTACCGCTGTAAACAAATTGAGACATCTTAATTCAACTTATATTCTCCTCTTCATTTGCAACTGCTGCCATCGAGCCAATATTTTCGTAATGCTGGCTCTTTTGTGAAAATTATATTGTATTATTGGGCGATTTTATTTGAAGTCAATTTTTGGTTAACAAAACTTTTTTTTTTGGTTGACATTGGTTGGGCGATTTACTTGAATAACTCTAATTTTGAATTTTAAGCAAACCAAACGACTAATTTTAAAACTTCATCCTTTCATAATTCGGTTGAATTTTTTATTTGTGTAGTTAATTAACAGCGCCTATTTCTAGGGTACCGCTGTAAACAAATTGTGACATCCAAATTCAACTTATATTCACCTAATCATTTGTAGCTTCCATCGAGCCAATATTTTCGTTAAGCTGGCCCTTTTTTGAAGAAAATATTGTTAAAATGATATTGTAGTATTGGGCGATTTCATTTGAAGTCAATTTGTGGATAACAAAGAATCCTTTATGTTTTGGTTAACATTGGTCGGGCGATCTATTTGAATAACTTTAATTATGACTTGTAAACAAACCCATCGACTAATTTTTAAACTTCATCCTTTCATAATTCGGCTGAAAATATTTCTATGGTACCGCTGTAATCAAATTGAGACATCTAAATTCAACGTATATTCTCCTCTTCATTTGCAACTGCTGCCATCGAGCCAATATTTTCGTTATGCTGGTTCTTTTTTGCAGAAACTATTGTTAAAATGATATTGTAGTATTGGACGATTTTATTTGAAATCAATTTTTGGTTAACAAACCAACCTTTGTTTTTTGGATAACATTGGTCGATTGATTTATTTGAATAACTTTAATTATGGCTTGTAAACAAACCCATCGACTAATTTTAAAACTTCATCCTTTCATAATTCGGCTGAAAATTTAATTTATGAATAGCGCTTATTTCTATGATACCGCTGTAAACAAACTGAGACATCTTAATTCAATTTATATTCTCCTCTTCATTTGCAACTGCTTCCATTGAGCCAATATATTCGTTATGCTGGCCCTATTTTTTACAGAAACTATTGAGAAAATGATATTGTAGTATTGGGCGATTTTATTTGAAGTCAATTTTTGGTCAATTGGCCTTACTATACCACTAATTGCTTTCATAATCGGATTTAACTTCTCACTTTTCAAAACCGACTTGATAATATAAAAAATCCGACACCAAAAATTACCCTTTCTGATGGTGGCGCTAGATTGCATGAGCGAGCTAAGAGTTTCAACAAATTGACGTTCGAATCATGGTTTACAAAAGAGCATTTCCACGCCAAATAGCAAGATTTGTTTCTGATTCATATATAGCTCATATATTGGTCACTGCCTACCCAGGGTGTCACTTTTCCATTTAAATATGTAGTTTTGACGTAGAACTACTTCTTTGTGGACTATACTAGGGTGCAAACAAAAAAATGTGCTGCGAACAGGGCTCTGTATTTTCAAAATAAAGAAAAGAAAATGAACTCTCCGCAAAATCGCTTCATTTCGAGCAAAATCATTTTCGTGTAAGTCATCGTGTTTCTTGTTATCGAGTCCCGATGAACATTCCTCTTTTCAAACATGACTGGACTATCACTTGTTTCGTTCGTCGAGTGCTTCAGTTCATTTCATTTGAAGCAAAGACTTATATAGTATCCGGATAGTATCCGCACAATACAGATTATATGTAGTAATAGTATATTATTTTATATTAAACGAAAATTAAATTACGAGGCCATTCTGGACTCTGGACTCCAATATGGCGGCCGTCGGGGTCAGGGAAAGTCTCAAATACCCCACTATATGGGTATTTTCGGAACGAGGACGACATGAAGGTGGGACAAATCGATATTCGACGTTATTTTGGAATCCAAAATGGCGGCCATCAAGTTTCCTAAAACGTGTCAAATACCCTAAGATATGGGTATTTTCGGAACGGAGAACAAATACCTACAATATGGTTATTTCAGAACAGGGACAATGCGTAGATGCCGAAAATCGATATCAGATACCACTTTGGAATCCAATATGGCGGCCATCAGGGTTCAGAAAGTGTCAAATACTCTACAATATGGGTATTTTCGGAATGAGGACAACGTGTAGATGCCGAAAATCGATATTCGATGCCATTTTGGAATCCAATATGGTGGCCATCGGGTTTCACAAAAAGTGTCAAATACCCTAAGATCTGGGTATTTTTGGAACGGAGACCACGTGAAGATGCTAAAAATCGATATTCGATGTCATTTGTAGGCTATTTGACACTTCTGGTTGAATTTCAAGATGGCGTCGCACATCCATTTCTGGCTTCTAGATGTCAGCCCGATTCCAAAAAACCCACATTGTTCAGTATTTCACAGTTTTTCTGAACCAAAGCCGCCATTTTGGGTTTAAAGACGGCGTGACATCAATTTTCGGCATCTACGTCTCATCCCCACCCTGAAAATACCCATATTTTAGGATATTTGACACTTTTCCGCAAATCGGGAGCCGCCGTTTGGATTACAAAATGGCGTCGGATATCGATTTCCGGCTTCTAGAAGCTACCCGGATTCTAAAAAAAACCGTTTGTATGGGTATTTGATGGATTACAAAATGGCGTTGGATGTTGATTTCCAATCTCCAGACGTTACCCCGAATCCAAAAATACCCATATTGATGGGACGGCATCAGCATTTCCCATTTTTTTCTGAAATAGGAAGCCGCCGTTTGGATTACAAAATGGCGTCGGATATCGATTTCCGGCCTCTAGGTGGGCATCGCGATTCCAAAAATACCAATATTGATGGGTATTTGACAATATGTCCCACTTGTTCTGAAATCGGAAGCCACCATCTTGGATTTCGAATTGGCGTCGCATATCAATTTTCGATCTGTATACTTCATACCGATTGCAAAAATACCAATATTGATGTGTATTTAACTGTATTTCCACTTTTTCGTAAATCTAAAGCCGCCATATTTGATTTCAAAATGGCGTTGGATATCGATTGTCATCCTCTAGACATCATCCCGATTCCAAAAATACCTTTATTGATAAGTATGTGACAGCATTTCCCACTTTTTCTTAACCTGGAAGCCGCCATCTTGGATTTAAAAATGGCGTCGCATATCAATTTTCGATCTCTAGACGTCACCCCGATTCAAAAAGTACCCATATTGATGGGTAAACAAACCACCCAACAATGATAAATTTTACAACTACGAGATCTACGCATAAATGAACCGAGTGAACAATCAACAAAAGTCATAAAAACTGCGCGAATTTGGATCGGACAACTTCGCTTCAATGAAAGAAGAAATGAACACGAGTCAAGCCAAAACAAACAGCATGAAAACCGATCGAAAGTGGTTCTGTTGATGTTGACGGGGATCTGCTCGAAGAGAAGACAGAATGACTTTCAATTGAAATTGACGGTTGAGAGCGTCATCGTCACTTGAAGATTTTTGATTGAAAGTGACTTTTTGGGGCTCTGGTTGTGAAATAGTGTTAGGTTTTGAACGCTTGTAACTTCGTCATTTATCGATGAAATTACAATCCAAATACGCCAATTGATAGGAAATAGCTCTACGAATACTTTAACAGTTTTCCAATTTTTCATGAAAAAAACTTTGCAAAAATGTACAAACAGGGAAATGGCTCTAATGTTAGCCTATGGATCTAAGATTGAGCCCATCGCTATAAAATCAGCTATTTATCAATTTTATCTAGATTAACGCGTCATTGGGACGGTACTAATGGGTATTTTTGGTCGCTATTGAAAATGTAGTCGATTGCTGAATTTATGTATGGGCCCAAATTAGGGGCATTTAGACCGACATTACATCCATTTCCCCTAGTAATTTTATCACTGTTTTATCATGAAATAAACTCCAAACCCAGTCGTCAAAATCGAGTACCACTTGGTTGCACAACGTTCTGCATTTCCGCTTCGGACGGCGTAGCAAGCAGCAAGCAGGAGCTAGAGGTGGATTTTCTCCCTCTCAGACCGTCGATTTTCAGTGAGACTACAATATTATTTCCCTCTTGGGTCCCGTTCAAATATTACGAAACGCTAAACATGTTATTTTTACAAAACAACTCCCTCCTTTGTGCGTCTTTGTGGACTATATTGGGGGTGCAAATCATCAAAAATTGTGTGACGTAACAGTGTTAGATTTTGAACGTTTATAACATGGTCATTTATGGATGAAATTCAATTTTGATTACACAATTTTATTCAAATTGAATGTAACATTTGTTTGGTATAAATTAGATAGTTTTTCAAAGTTTTTAGCCGAAATCAACCAATCAATTTCTACCTCTCACGCCAACAGCCCTGGGTTCAATCCCACTCGGCGCCGCCGGGATATTCTGATGCATAACATCTCTGATCACGCCTTCCTTCGAAAGGGAAGTAAAGCCGTTGGTTCCCGGTTCATGAGTTGATGGGTCGATAAGTAGGGTCCAGGTGTGGAAGCTGCCTCCCTGGCGTCGGTAGCATTGGTGCTCAGCACGGAAAAAAAGATCGACGGAAAACAAATCAAGGAAAAAACGCCTATCAATTTTGGGCTTGAAATGCTCAAAAACAAAAACACATCTTCTTGAAAAATCATCCTTGAACTGGAAGAAGTTTAATTCCACTAGAATTGGGCGCTTTTGCACGAGATATAAATTTAATTTAAAATGATCAAGTTCGGAAATTTTCCACTCGTCACTTAACTGCCTAAACTGAAAACTCGGCAAACTTTAGTTTCCATTAATTGTAATCAAATTTGCATTCCGCTTACAACTTACAATATGTTAATACTCCTGCAAGGCCTCAGACGCATCTTTTCCTCTGATTGTACCGCGTTCCCATACCTTTCCAAGTTGTGCGCACAAAGCCTACTTGGTGATCGCCGTCGAACCGAAGGGAGAGAGGAACCTAACCTCGAAAACAATACCCACGAAAAAAAATAAAGATTGCATCCGTTTCGATCCGGGTGCCGAATGCGTAAAGGTCTGGCCGAGATTTCGAGATATTCTGATTCGAACGAAACCTTGACTCTTCGCTGGCTGTTCTCGCTCTCGTTAGAGGTAGAGGATATCTCCGAGTTGCGATCAATTCCGGCTATGCAAAGTAGCACAGTAACCCATCACAGAAAAGCAAGTGTGTGCTTCGTTTTTTTTTTCTTTACATAATGTTAATTATTTTGCGTCTTGGAAACCCCACCCCAACAACCCATCGGTGCAGTTTGCTTTTTAAAGAATAAGAATTTAACAGTTTTTTTTTCTGTTTCATCACAACGAAGAAGGGGGCTGACCTTGTCGCCTCGTTGACGGCGGCGGTGGTGTTGCACGAAAAGAAAACCCCAGTGGGAAAAAGCTCCTGAAAAATTCAGTTTTCAATGTCAAGATAATTGATTTCTATTGTTTTCGGTGTGAGGAGAATGTCTCTCCTGACTGACTGACTGACTGACTGCTAGCTGCACTGCAATTTGAGCGCTTAAGGTGAATCACCACGGCAACCATGGTTAACATTGTACTTATAAGAAGAGGCAGCAGTAGTCGGCTACTTTGTAATTATTAATGTTTACGAGCCTTTGTGTCTGTGCGAATTTTAACGCGACCCGCCGCCCCTTGTCTCATCTTGGCTTCACTTGAACTTGAAAAATTGAAAACGGCAGGGAAATCTCGCAAAATCAGCACTTTATTGTCATTGTGAAACGCATCCCGGTATCATTTTCCTTTTCATTATTTTCATTTCTCAGATCCACGACAATGGACACCGGAACATGTGATCATTTGGCTGAACTGGTCGATTACGGAGTTTTCGCTGGAGAGCGTCAACAAGGAACCGTTCCTCAAGATGAGCGGCCGGGAGATAATCGGTTTGGGCAGGGAAGGCTTCCTGGCCATTGCGCCGCCCTTTACCGGGGACATCCTGTGGGAGCATCTGGAAATACTGCAAAAAGGTAAGATCAAACTTCGGCAAATGGGAATCCATCGATGTCCAAGTTAATTGTTTCTCCCAACCAGTCAATTATCCAATCCCAAAGTGTGTAATTCCCCTTTTGACCCGGTTAAATGAAAATCTGGCCTACTTCGATTGAACTGCACCAGATCGAAGCAACCCACTCTTCAATTGACCCAAACCCATATAATACTGATTCGAACGAGGGGTGTCCAAATTGAATCAGCTTTGACTTGAATGACCGAACAACACAACAAACTAACGACGATAAATAACAACAACCCATCGTCTCCTCCCCTTCATCAGCCAGTGAAGAGGAATCACCGCGAGCGCATCGAGCAACACAGGGTGACATGACCCTTCACTGATTTGATTATTTATTTTCATTGTTCCTATTAGGCTGAGTTGTGCGTCGTCGTCGTCGTCGTCGTCGTCGTTCTGCCTGCCTCTGCCTACTGGGTTCATCTTCAAGTTGACATCTTCTTGGCGGCTGCGATGGACAATGGCGGTGCAAAAAAGGGGGAATGCCGCCGCATTTGGGTTCCCATCACTCTCTGGACTCGTAGATTGTAATGCAGTCGTAGTAGTAGCAGTAGTTACACACCCCGGGGAGATGTTTTTAATAGACTTTAATACCCGAGGTTTTGATCTTTATTTCTTGTAATTGAATAATAAAGGCATTTTTATTAAAGGCGCGCACTTTTTGCCCCGCATCACCGTCATCGGTTGCTTCGATGATGAGCTTCTTGATGGGGTGACATCTGGCGCAACTCTTTTAAATTGCAGTGAAAACACCCCTCTCTCTCTCCCTCTCCTGTCTGTCAATCTCTGCTGCCGCACAGATCAATGTTTGACGTTTGGGAAATTGACAATTCAATTGACGGGAACGGTGATTTGTTTTATAAATTGTACAATCGAACGAAACAAAAACTCGAACAGGATCCAAGATAAGATCCCTTTCGTGATCACGCTCGCTGAAATTGAAGTGAGAAAAAGCCACCTTCAATTGTGCGTTGTTTGTTTTCCGCCGAGGCCATTATAATTGCGATTTTGATTAAAATCGCAAACGTTCTGTCAATTGTGCAAAAATCATTCAAGTTGGGCAAAACTAGTAATTATTTTCCCTCTACATTGAGGAGAGGCCCCGGCCATAAAACGGTACCAATAAAAACCAACCGATCTGCCGGCCGTGATACACATACTTACATTACAAACATGCACAGTAAACAGATGTATAAACGAATAACAAACGTTTCTGACAATTGAAAATGATTCTTAATTACTTGGCGAAATTAGCATTTCAAAGGCAGTCGTAGTAGTAGGCTGTGTCGTGTTTGTTGGCACGGCAACGGCACGAAGCGGCGCGCACATGGATGCAATATTCGAGTTTCGGAAATGACGTGTGTGTGTGTGTGTGTGTGTGTGTGTGTGTGAGCCTTAGTGACTTCAACTAAGCATGTAAAGAAGGGAGAAATCGTTCCTACCGAATGGCCCCGCATTCTGACCAATTTAAGACTCCTCGCAATCCCTTTCAAGTGTCCACTCAATTTGTGTGACAACAAAGGAACCGTTTACCGAAAATAGTTCCACTGCCACCGCATTATTGAATTATGATGTGGCTTGATGGTGAAGGACCCGCATACTGCGGTTTTTTTTCGCCTTTTGCGGGAGGAATCACAGTGTGCGCCATGAAGACGAAGTCGTGCTGGTCATGTGACGTTTGATGACGTTAAGAAGCTGCTTGAGGAGGTCATTGAATTGTGTGGGATTTGGTTGCTTTTGGTTTGACCCTTTTAGAAAAACGTGAATGTTGAATGCTCGTTTGTGTTTTGCAGCACTGATCTGTTCCTAAAACTCGCCTCCGAATGCTCCGAAAACATTCCTTTAAGTCTTGTCATGACTCGGCAAAGGCTGAAGACAACATATCAAGAAAACTGGCAACTCTTTCATTTTCTCATACACTCAAAAAAGTCCACCCGTCTGATCGAAGTGTTGAAACACTTAATGTTTCACATTTCTCAAGAAATTCTTAAAATTCAGAATGTATCTCAAGTTCATAGGAAATGCCTCTTTAAAGCTTTCTACAGCTTGCCTTTGGAAATTCCTAAACATAGGTCCGGTAGATCCCGGAACTTCAATCCTTCAATCTGGCCTGCAAAGCTCGTAGAATTTTTCTTATAAAGATTTTAGAGCCGAAAAGTACCTCCTGAAGTTTGCAGCAATTGAATCCGGAACTTCGTCAACACTTGTAAGCTTGCAGAAAATGACTCCGGAAGATCCCAAAACTTGGTTTTTGAAGATATTGCGATGTAGCTACTAGATACTTGAACTTGCCTTCCGAATTTTCCTCAAGAAATTCACAGCACTTGCCTCCCAGTAGATAGCAGAATGCATCTCAAGAACTTCGTAGAAAATGCCTTTGAAGCATTTTTCTAGCTTGCCCTTGGAAATGCCTAAACATTGCTACTATTTTGTTCCATGCCCAAAGTGTACCTTCGGAAGATCCTTTAATTTTGTCTGCAAAGATCCTAGAACTTGTCTCTACAGATTCTAGAAGAAGAATCTAGAGCTTGTGTCCAAAATTATTTCCGGAAGATTGCTGTTATTGAATCCGGAACTTCGCCAAAACTTGTCTAACGAAGTTCACAGAAAATGGCTCCGTAAGCTACGTAGCTACTAGGTTCCAGAACATGCTTCCAGAAGCAGAATTTGTCTCAAGAAATTTGCAGAAATTGCCTCTAGTAGATAGTAGAGAATTGATTGAAAGAACTTCGCAGAAAATGCCTTTGAAGTATTTTTCCAGCTTGCCTAAAGGCCAAAATTGGAAGACCCTTCAATCTGGTATGACAAGCTCTTAGAACTTGCCTTCGAAAGTGTCTAAAACTTGTTCCCAAGTGTACCTCCGGAAGCTTGCAGTAATTGAATTCCGAATTTCTTAAAACTTGTTTCACGAAGTTCGCGGAAAATGGCTCCGGAAGATCCAAAAACTTGTTTTTTGAAGGTGTCGGGACGTATCTACTAAGTACTAGAATTTGCTTCCAGAAGTTTGTAGAATTTGCCTCAAAAGATTCGCAGAACCTGTCTCCAGTAGATACCAGAATTCCTCCCTAGAACTTGGCAGAAAATGCCTTTGAAGTATTTTTCCAGCTGAGGAATTCCTAAACATGGCTCCTGTCCTGTTCCATGCCTTTAGAAATTCCTAAAGCGCATCCTCGGAAGATCCTCCAATCTGATCTGCAAAATTTCTAGAACTTGCCTTCGAAAGAATCTAGAACATCTTCCCAAAAGTACCTCCGGAAGTTTGCAGAACTTCATTCCAAATCTTGTCAGAAATTGTCTACCAATTCATAGAACTTGCCTCCAGGAGATCCCTAAACATTCTGCTGAAAGATATCGAACCTCAGCACCTAAGCTTATCAGTAAATGCCACCGGAAGTTCCTTGTACTTGCTTCTAAAAGTTCATTTGATTTGATTTCTGAAGGAAAGTTTTAAGTCCCAGGACCTCCCGAATGTGAGTTCAGGAAATTTCTGACGTAGGAACTCTCGAATGCAGAGAATTCTATGAGTCTTCTTAAGACAAGTTCTGAAATGTTCCAGAGACAAATTTTTACATCATCGGAACATTCAGATAAATGATGTGAACTTCCACGTGCAAGTTCGGGGAATTTTTGGGAGCAAGTTCTTGTAACAATAGAAGCCAATATCCCAGGAGCAAGTTCTTCGAACTTTGGGAGACAAGTTCTACAAACTTTGGAAGACAAGTTCTCCAACGTTTCGGATTCAAGTATTGCCAAGTACCAGAGCTATAGTTATAGTTATAGAAACTCTTGAAAACAAGTTCTAGTATCTATCCAAGCTCCGTGATCTTCCAAAGAAAGACACACAAGTTCTGCAAAGTTCCAGATTCAAATACTGCAATCTTCTGGGGATAATTTCTAGAGCTTACCTAGTCTTTAGAACTTGTGCTGTTGGAAGCTCCCGGCAGACTTTCCATCAGAACAATATACAGTTTGGCCTGAAAAGTATCTAGAACTTGCCTCCTTTCGGAAGATTGCAGACATTAGATCCGAAATTTCGTAGCAGTAGTCTCCCAAAGTTCGTAGAGCTTGTCTCCAGAAGTTCCTAAAGTCTTTAGTAAATACTGCAACTTGGTCCTTAAAGGTTCCTACAGCTTACTGCCGAAAGTTTCTTGGAAACCGCTTTTGAAACTTTCCATAACTTGCCTTTGGAAATTCCTAAAATATGGCTCCACTAGATCTCAGAACCTCCACTCTTGTCCTCATAAGATTCAATAATTTGATCTGGAAAGTTCCTAGAATTAGCCTTTGTAAGGCTCGAACTTACTCGTGATTTCCGGAATTCAGTTCAACAGACTATCTCCGGAAGTTGCCTAACATTTTTCCGTGGGAATTTCCAAATCTTGCAGGGGTTCCAACTTTGATGTAAGCTCAGGAAATTACCTCCGGATATTTGCATTATTTGAATCTGGAACTTCGCAGAACTTGTGTGCCAAAGTTTGGATAACTTAGGTCTTGGAGATCCCAAAATGTTTCCTCGTAAGATCGTGGAACTTGGCTAAATCTCGGAACTCGTTAGCAAAAGTTTCTAGAACGTGTCTCCTGATGTTTGCGGTACTTGAATTCGAAACGTTGCAATTTGAAAGATGACTTCTGTGGATTCTGAAAAGTTCTCCAGAAATTAATACCGACTTCCAGAATTAAGTTTTAGGAACATTAGGATTCTTGGATGATTTGCAGCATCTAGAATATTTCAAAACCTTCCTTCGGAAGATCCCGTACTATGGAATCTGAGTTTCCTACTTGCTTGAAGTTAGCAAAATTTGTCTCTAGAAGTTGTTTTGGGAAGTTCTTGAATCTTCGTTTGTATTGATCGAAGAAATTGTCTGTGGAAGTTCCCAAAACATTCACTCTTTCACTCATGTATCCTGAGCAACCGTGTGAGCACCTCCAGTGGTGCATCAGACCAGCGTGATCCCCAAAACATGCCTCCAGAAAATACTTGCTATTTGTCCTGAAAAGATCCTAAAGGCTAATGTATTTGCAAAATCCTAGAACTAGCTCCCGACTTCCGGAGACAAGTTCTAGAAATTATCACCCGAAGTTTGCAACACTTGAATCTGGAATTTAGCAGTTCCTATGTGCCAAAATTTGGATAACTTAGGTCTTGGAGATCCTAAAATCTTTCCTCGGAAAATCGTGGAACTTGGCTAAATCTCGGAACTTGTTAGCAAAAGTTTCTAGAACGTGTCTCCGGATGTTTGCGGTACTTGAATCCAAAACGTTGCAATTCGAAAGATAGCTTCTGCCGATTTCAGAGCCTCAAAAGTTGTCCTCATAAGATTGTCTCCGGAAGTTCCTAAAACTTGTCTTTAGAAGATCCTGCAACTGGGTCCTTAAGGTTCCTAGAGATTTCTAGATTTTTCTCCAAAAAAAAATGTGGGAAAACGCTTTTGAACTTTTGCATAACCTTTGGAATTTGACTACTATACTTTGAACAATAATTTGACCTGCAAAATTTCTAGAACTAACATTCGCAACACTCGAAGCTAAATTCGGCTTCCGGTGAATTTTTAGAATCACCATAAGTTTACCTTCCTAAATACGAAGAACTTACCTCTTAAAATCTTAAACCTTCCTTTGGATGATCCCGGAACTTGGGTATGTGGTTTCTAGAACTTGATTCGGGAAATTTCTAGCACTTGCAGAAGTTCGCAGAATTTTGGAAGTTCATGAATCTTCGTTTGTGTATTTCTGAGAAATTGTCTTTAGAAGTTCTCGTATTCTGAGTAATGATGCACCAAATATTTAGGCCAAATATCAAGCTTTATAGCCTCAAAATGTCACACAAAGACCTTGTCGGTCACTTGTTATGTGGGAAAAAGTCGAATATCAGGTAATATTTTGGTGTAACTGACCAATATCTGGCCGAATAACACTATTCGATGCATCATTAATCCTGAGCACCCTCAGTGGTGCATAGGTCCAACATCACCCCCAACATATGCATTGAGAAAATCCTCGCAATTTGGTCTGAGAGGAACTTAGAACTAGTTTTTGAAAAATTCAAGAACTTGCTCCCGAGTTCTGGAGGTAAGCTCCAGAAATTATCCCCGTAAGATTGCAGTATTTGAATATGGAACTTTGCAGAACTTGTGTGTCTTTCTTTGGAAGATCATGGAGCTTGGATAGATCCTAGAACTTGTTTTCAAGAGTGTCGATAACTATAACTATTGCTCCAGTAGTTTGCAATACTTGAATCCGAAATGTTGCAGAACTTGTCTTCCAAAGTTTGTAGAACTTGCTCCCAGGATTTTGGCTTCTAATGTTACGAGAACTTGCTCCCTAAAATTCCCAGAATTTGCACGTAGAAGATCACCTCATTTATCTGAATGTTCCGATGATGCAAAAAATTGTCTCAGAACTTGTCTTAAGACGAGTTATAGAATTATCTGCGTTCGAGAGTTCCTACGTCAGATATTTTCTGAACTCACATTCGGGAGGTCCTAGGACTTAAAACTTTCCTACTTGAAGGTCTTGAAATCTGGCCTTGCCTTCAAAACATTCTAGGACTTGCGCTCGATATGCTCTGGAACTTGCCGCACCAATTTGCAGTAATAGAATCAGGATCATGGTTAGAACTTGTCTCCCGAAGTTACTCCAAGGAGATTTCAAACATGGCTTCGAAGGAACTCAGAACTCGGTTTTTAAGGCTCGTAGAAATTTTCTCCAGACAGAATTCGGTTTAAGAAGTTGCTTTAAAACGTCCCATAACTTACCATCGTTATTCCAAAAACTTGTCATCTGTAAACCTCAAAACTTGTCTTAGGAAGTTCCTAAAAAAATATCCAAGAACTTGCCCTCGAAAGTTTCTTGAAATTACCTGCGGATGTTCTCAGAACAAGTGTACCGAACTTTGTATAACTTGCTTCCGGGACATTTCAAAACATTCCTTTCGATGATCCCGGCTTCTGAGGGTTTCAAGAACTTACTCCCGGAAGTTCCTAGAACTTTCCTCAAGAAGTTTACTGGAATTTCTTTTTTTTTAACCTCCCACATCAGCTTGAGTTTGGAAGTTCTTAAAATCTGACTTTTGTAAATTCCAGAACTTTCCAGTAGTTTCCCGAACTAGGCTTTGGAAGGTCCTAAAACTTGCCTTTGGAGAACCTTCAAACTCGCCTCTTCAGGAATGGTACGGACACCTGCTAGCGAAACTGTGAATTGTCACAGGTGAATTTTGTTCAGTGTCAGTTGGAATTTGACTCAAGAAGTTTGCAAATCTTGGCAATTCCTTACAACTACCCGTTGTTTGGGAAGTTCCTAGAACAATGTTTGTGAAGATCCTTATACTTTCCTACGGAAGATCTTTGAACCTCGCGTCCTCGGATATTGAACCGAAAATTGCTAAAAGTGGTTAATGTGAAAATCATCAAATTTGCGAATCAATTAAACAACGAGTTAAGATAGGTGAATTTGTTTTCAGTGTTATTTTTTCGTTTTGACACAAGGAACAATTTCGAGGGTTCTGCCGACGGCCATTCAGCAGCAAATAGTAAGCTAATGTATTTTTTGTAAACACTCGACCTTGAAAACAACTTTATTGTTGTTTATTAATTTATTTGATAAGGCTCAAACGAATTAACTTTACAGAGCCGAGGATTATTGGTCACTATACAATACATCTTAAAACTATAGTCATAAGGTACAACACCATAAATATTTTAACTTCCACGATCCAAAAAGCCTCCTCTATCAGAACAGGAGCCGCTTCCAGCGGTTTCATTGTATGGCAGTTACGCCAACGGGGGTCAGAGCGCTTCTATTGCAGCAATGGACGCAAAACGTGGTCAGCACTCACACACTCATCACTAAACGGTTGCCTTCCAAAGCCAACGACGCATCGACCGAAAGAACTGCTGATTAAGAACAATGAGGAGGACCACACAATGGTTGCTGCCGAGTGTGGCACACATCGAGAGTGGACTGCTTTTGTCGACAGCCGAGTGAACACTGAAAACAACTTTAGAATTTAGAATTTCATTAACATTCGTAAGAACTTAACTTAAGCTCAAAAATGAGTTTAAATATTACTTTTTTTAGAGTAACGTTTACCCATTTCACACCATTTTTCAGTTAATTTTATTCAATTTTCAGTGAAAATTTTACGAAAATGAGTGCAACCCTACTTAGTTAGATGCCATAACTTCAAAGCCTCATTGATCATGTATCCTGATTTCTGAATCTAGCAGACATTGTGTCAAGAAGTTTCCTTCAGGAGATTCAAGAATTTGTGTTTAGATCATTTCAGAACTTGTCTTCAGAAGACTCACAAAAGTTCCCTTCTTGAGCTACTAAAACATATATCAGTGCCAACATTTCAAAGGGGCGTAATTGCATTTGTAAACAATGGCTTTGACCGTCGACTTCTCGCTCACTCATGAAAATTAATGACAACAACAGGAAGAGGAATGTTTCCTCTACCAGCTAGAATTTTATTATTTTGAGGAGTGAGCTTTTATTTGCGAGAAATCGACGGATAAAGCCATTGTTTAAAGTAGCAATTACGCCCCTTTGAAATGTTCGCACTGAATTATTCAGGACTCTACAACTGGCAAAGAGGCATTGCACTGGTTTTAGCTCTATATGTAGCTGCATATGCATATTATCGAAGACATCAAATCAAGAAGACTGGCAACTCTTCCAGAATGCAAGCGACAGGTACAGTAGCACTGCGCTTGAGTGAAGGTGGAAGTACTGCATAGAAAAATGAGCAAATACACAAACCTTTCTTCTGAGGTTGAAATCTTTGCTATCAAATTCGTTCGAAGCATTTACCTTTGCGCGGTAGATGACGCGATTGTGTCGGTCTCATAGCGGTCGTATGAGAAAATGGAGAAGAGTTGCCAGTCTTCTTGATATGATTTCTTCGATATTATGTAGCTTGACATAATCTCCTTAAACACGCTACCGACCTCGGAAATTTACAGAACTTGCATTCGGACGATCCCTAAGCAAAGCCTCGGATGAATCCTAAGTCTGCCTTCGAAAGTTGCCTTCGGAAGTTCCCGGAACTTCTTCTTTCAGCTCCCGGAACATTTCTTTCGATAGATTTTGAAATTTGGCTTCTGAGGATCTTAAAATTAAGCTTTGAAAATTATTGGAAGTCCCCTTAAGAAGATCTCAGAGCTTGCCTCCAGAAGATTGTAGAACTTCTATCAAGAAGTCCAGCGGTGAAGGAAACTTTTCTTCAATAGCCTATTATCTGAGTTGTCTGTTGAAGTTAGTTGTCTTTCTTGAATTTTCTTTTCATAATTTTTTTAAGTTTATGTTGCTAACATTTTGTGGATAAAGGGCGGGCTCTTCTCCCCATCTTCCTGTTGGATGGCTCGTTTTCTGACCAATTGGCTGATCAAGTTGTTGGAAGGTGATTCTTAACTGTCCCAAGCAAATGAATAGGCAAATCCATCCATTCGTTTTTGGCCCTTCATACAACAATTTGCTGATGACAATCAATCAAAGTTATCAAGCTTGATCAAGTTCAACAGTGAGAAGAGCCCACAGCTATCGGACTAGTTTGACCCTCAAAGTTTCCACAGAGTCCTTCCAACTCCATAGACGCTTTAAAATGGAATTCTTCAAGCGTGAATGAATCTGATTGAAGAACCTTCTTCTTAACTTGTTTACCCCATAGCAACCACCAACAAAGCAAGCATTGACAAACGCCCAACCACCATTCAAAAGACTCTCTCACACTCCTCTTGAACGCAGAAACGTTCGTTCGTAACCGGGCAGCGGTAATTGAATCACTCCTGCAGAACTTCAAATTCCTACTTCTCGGAGTTGCCTACCCATAGGGGCCCCCCTCGATTCAATTTAGCGAATAAACATATTTGGACATCGATGGATGGAAATCAAATCAATTCCGGAATGAAATTTGCTAAATTTGTGCTCCTTATTTGCAGATTGTGAGAAAGCCCTGCTGGACGGCAGTGCGTCGGTAGTGGCAGCCGTCACCAGTGCCCTGTACGGCGTCGGTGGCGGTGGCGGCAGCGGCGATTGTGGCTCGACGGGAGGGACCAGCAGTGGCGTCAGCGAAATCAGCGAGTACAACAGCGCCCTCCAGCGGTTAAGCAGCCAACAGCACCAGCAGGAGCAACAGTTTAGCGGTAGCAATTCGACGTCCACCAGTGGCGGCGGAGGTGGAGGTGGCGGCCGCAGCGGTGGGGGCAGCAGTGCTGCCAGCAATTCCAACAATAGTAGTGGTGAGTAGACAGATTTTCGATTGATCTTAGGCGGCGTGGGGCGGGGATTTTGAAAGCCACCCAGAACGGGTTTCAACCGCGGGCGGAAGGGATGCCAGAGGTCGAGGGAAAATCACCATATAATTAGTTACATAAAGTGTGTTGTGTACGCACACACACACACACGGTGGAAAAAGCAGAGATTGGCGCGGGACCAAGAGCCATATAATTTCGATATATTAACTAAAACAAAACGAAACCTGAAATACCGTATATGAGGCGTCGTAGTCCAAGATTGCTAGGGTTGAATGGAATATTAGAGTGGAGTGAGTGGAGTGGAAGAAGTGAGAAATGTTTCGTAACATTTGGTCTTCCATTTCCATCGATCTCGGGCTCGGGTCCGGGCGGCGAGTATCACTGACTAGTCGCTTTTTGTGGGAGAAAGAGCCTTTTGCGCCCTGTAATAAAGCCGCGTTCGTACTCTAAAATAGAAAAAGAAAACTTCGCTTTCAACTAGGAAGGGGCAGCAGTGGGCGGCACGCTCTTAGTCGCCTTAGAGAGGTATCAATTTTAGTTCGTGGGCCTTTCGGAGTTAAATGTATTGGTTTTTGGGTACCTTATAGGAGTAATCATAAGGGTCATGGTGATCTAGTAGCTTGACTTGCACGTGTTTTGAACAGTTGACAGCTTGACAGCCTACTGAGTTCCACTGGTTTGCAGTGTTGAAACAATTTCGATTAGTTTTTTTTTCTCTACGGATCGCAATTGTCTGCGAAGAAGTGTGTGCAATGCATGTAAAAATGGAAACCCGACTCAAATTCACGGTCGAGTTGAGCTCGGAACAAAGGTTCTCTCGTCCCAGGCAACAGACCTACACACACAATTGCCAGGTCCATTCCAGCAGTCAGTGTTTGAAAAATAGCCATTTCGAGACTCTTTTTTTTTCGGGGAAAGGGTGTAATCGGCCTCCCTCACTCTGAGAATTGGATATCCCTCGGATCGGTGCTTCGTTCGAACTCGATAATGACCCCCGTGTGCGCTACCTTACACAGACACCCACCCGAGAAGGGAACTGTCCGCTCCCTATCGATTGTGTTGTTGTTGTTGTTCATTCATGATGAAAGCAACGCTTACTTGGATCGCTCGGATCACGCGAAGCGAACAAAATGCTGAATGAAAATCACTTGATTGCTAGGTTTTCGGGTTGCCTGGTGCCCGCTCCTCCGACTTGCCTTCTGCGATCGAATGGAAATCAATTTTCGTTTGTTGGTATTATCGTCATCATCGTTCGCGATCTCGGCGAGACGAGGGGGCGCACAATGACATGGCAGATTCTTTCGTAAAATAGTTTTTTTTTTTAGATGGTTGAATAGCGAGGTTAGGGTTCAGGTGAAACTCGTCGCTTGCGGAGGTGGGCCGCCGGCGGCCATCTTTGAATCAATGTTTAGTGTGTGGTCAGTCAGTCACATATAGCAAGCAGCAGCGGACAGCGAGTCGCTCTCTAAAGTACTTATTTTAATTTTCATCATGATGATCAACCACCGGGTCCAGTAGTTGGCTGGCTACGACGGACGCGTTTTCGCTCCGCGCTCGGTTCGTGATGGTGATTTCCAGCGATGATAACAGCGATTTAAATGAATGAGACTCTAAACGTGAATGAATGAATGGGACTGACGCACACATGAATATGGTGCGCTTTCGCATGAATGGAGCTCGGCTTGGTGGGTTGCTGCGGTGGGATCTGTCAGGGGAATATGATAACGCGCCTACTGCGCGTTAATGAATTGAATGCACTCGCCGTCGTCGTTCGCCGCAATGATGGAGCTCGGAGAGGATGGTTGTTTAATAATATAATCAAGTAGGCACTGTCGACGACGACGACGACGACGACGATGATGATGATGTTTCAAATTGCCGCTTGATGGAACCGTTGTGACACTTTTCGCAAGAGTAAATTTGAAGCGTTGCTTCGATAATGACAGTTTGGGTCAAGATTTGCGGGGAAAATGCCATTTTCTGCACTCGCCCCCAGGTTGACAGTTGACGGATTGATGGATGCTCACCGACGCAGGCCTGGCAATTTCATTCAGCAGTTTCCGATTGAGCGAACCGGAAACTGTAACGCTTGTATTACATTGTCAGGTGGAATTGGATGTCTCAATTTCAATTGAATCGTCAAGATCTTGATTAGATGTTAAGGTAGTCCACCTTTTGGTGATTCCAGGTCATTTTTCACGTTTCGTTGAATCCCAGATTCGGGATTCGTTGAATTATTATTTTGGGAAGCTTCTAGGCTGTTTACTCGTTACTCATTAATCCCATTCTCGAAATTCGTTGAATCCTAGACCAGGATTTGTTGAATCTCAGACCGGGATTCTTGAAATCTCAGTCTAGGAATTTGTTGAATCCCATATTCGGGATTCGTTGAATCCCAGACTCGGGATTCTTTAAATTCCAAACTCGGGATTCGTTGAATCCCAGACTTAGGATTCGTTGAATTATTATTAAATTATTATTTTGGGAAGCTTCTAGACTGTTTTAAATTAATTTTGGTGTATGAAGGTGATCCATGGAATCCCAAATTCTAAATTCGTTGAATCCCAGATTAGGGATTCGTAGAATCCCAGATTTGAAATTCGTTGAATCTCAGATTCGAGATTCGATGAATCCCAGATTCGGAATTCGTTGAATCCCTGTTTCTGGAGTCGTTAAATCCTAGATTTGGGATTCGTTGAATCCCAAACCCGGGATTTTTTTAATCCCAGCTTTGGGATTCGTTAAATGCCAGATTCGGGATTTGTTGAATCCCAGATTTGGGATTAGTTAAATCCCCAATTCGGAATTCGTTGAATCCCAGATTGTGGATTTGTTGAATCCCAGAATCGGAATTTGTTGAATCCCAAACTCTGGGATTCATTGAATCCTGAGTCTGGGGTTCAATTAATCCCAAACTCTGGGATTTGTTGAATTTCAAATTCTGGGATTTGTTGAATCCCAAATTCTGGGATCCGTTGAATCCTAAATTCTGGGATTCGTTGCATTTCAATTTCTGGGATTTGTTGAATCCCAAATTCTGGGATCCGTTGAATCCTAAATTCTGGGATTCGTTGCATTTCAATTTCTGGGATTTGTTGAATTCCAAATTCTGGGATTCGTTGAATCCCAAATTTTGGGATTCGTTGAATCCCAAATTCTGGGATTCGTTGAATCCCAAATTCTGGGATTCGTTGAATCCCAAATTCTAGGATTCGTTGAATACCAAATTCTGGGATTCGTTGAATCCCAAATTCTGGGATTCGTTGAATCCCAAATTCTGGGATTCGTTGAATACCAAATTCTGGGATTCGTTGAATCCCAAATTCTGGGATTCATTGAATCTCAAATTCTGGGATCCGTTGAATTCCAAATTCTGAAATTCATTGAATCCCAAATTCTGGTATTCGTTGAATCCCAAATTCTGGGATTCGTTGAATCCCAAATTCTGGGATTCGT
The DNA here is from genome assembly GCF_037179485.1 of Ochlerotatus camptorhynchus. Classification (NCBI taxonomy): domain Eukaryota; kingdom Metazoa; phylum Arthropoda; class Insecta; order Diptera; family Culicidae; genus Ochlerotatus; species Ochlerotatus camptorhynchus. Next base: position 127,307 of record NW_027040560.1, on the reverse strand, counting down.
TGAATCCCAAATTCTGGGATTCGTTGAATCCCAAATTCTGGGAATCGTTAAATCCCAAATTCAGGGATTCGTTGAATCCCAAATTCAGGGATTCGTTGAATCTCAAATTTAGGGATTCTTTGAATCTCAAATTTAGGGATTCTTTGAATCCCAAACTTTGGAATACGTTGAATCCCAGCCTCTTGGTTGACTGCCAGAATGGATACAAACTGTACCGCTAGCCGTCAACCCGTCACACGGGGCAACTTCCTTCTCGACGGATCCCAACGTTCCCACGGTTGCAACCTCGCTCCGGATTCTAATTTTTCATGCAAATCACCTTCTCTTTCGCACAAGACAAACCCGTAAGAGCCCGTCGTAAGTATGTCTTAATCGACACCGGAGATCGATAAACGCGCGCGCGCACTCGGCAGAGTTTCCGATTTGCGTACAATCGACAGTCCGTCCGCTCCGCTCCAAACCAGTTATTCGGATGTAAGCCAAGCCAATCCCGTTGTTGCTGACGAGGACCAGTTTTCGATTCATATTTCCGTTCACGCTCACTCGAAAATGACATTAACTGCGGAACATAATCTCGTTTAAGAGCCCGTCGCTGCTTCTCTCGCGCCGTCATTAATTTTAATACGTGCTTCCTCGCGACTTAGTAGGCCCCGTCGTCGCGGTTGTCGTCTTCGTAGCCACGGTGATAACTGTTCCAAATCCAAAAGGTAGAACAATCGATCGCAGCAAGCCTCGTCGTCGATTGCGGAGAAAGGAGGAAAGAATCAATAAATGTTTCTTCTTTTTCACCCAATTGCGGAACACATTTTACGTAAAACCAAGTGTTCAATCGCAGCTTCCGGAGTTAATCAACGAAAACAAAGAAAAGAGGCAGACTTCATGAAACTAATTGAAGACATTAACTATTTTACACTGACGACAACGACGACGGGGCCATGGGCCGTTGCCTGCAATTATGCTAATATCCCGCCGTTTGCTCGGGGAAGGGACTGGCGGGAAAGCGGGGGGCGGGGACGTGTGTGTGTGCCACTAATTCACTTACACTCCACTTATGGCCATACTCAACGTAGCGAGGAAATAAAAGTATCAGAATCATTAAAACAAGGTGGTGATAGTGTGTAGTTTTATAATCTCCTGGGTCGCTTCCGGCCTGTGCCGGGCCCAGGTCCGCAAAAGCGTGAGATTTTATCTTGCTCACGAGCCAGCAGTTCCCGGCAAGCCAAGTTTGTCAACATGGTTGATTGACCGGCAATCGGTGACGGAGGAAAGTTGTCAACTGTCACCCGTTCGCCGCCATATTGGTTCCTTCCTTATCAGTGCCGATCGAACATGTGTCTCGACATAAATCTAAGCTGTTTTCCATTCGAAAAACAAAACAACATTTACAGCCCTTCGTTGCGTGATAAAACCAACGCGATAGCAGCAGCCAGAAGCCACAACAAAAGAGGATGGAACGCACGAAAAGAAGAAAGGATCACATCTTAATCTGTGGGAAATGTAAACAAACGAATTTGACTCGGAGGAGGAGGAGGAGGAGGAGGGGGATGACAACGACACACAGCAGCGGTGTACATTTATCATCGTTCCCTGGAGGGATGGCAGCATCGGCATCGGTTTTACGATGCCTTTCTGCTGCATCCATGGCTGCGACTTGGGCGACCGGTTTTCCTGGAAGCCAGATCGTCCGCGGATCGATTCCGATTAGCCAACACAACCAAGGTGTGAGGCATCGGAATCGAACTGCGCGATCAATTTGACAGTTGACAGAGTTTGACAGAATTTGACAGAGATTGGAATTTCACACTCGCGAATTCGTTGCTTCTTCGTCGAAAGCTCACCACAACCAGCAGTTCACACAGTAGTAGCAAATAGCAACAGCAGCACCCGAATCGAAGTGAAAACGGAAAATACGCTTTTCACGCCGCACTGAGCAGCAAACTCTTGCACCTCTTGTTTCTGTGTTTGTAGTTGTTGTTGTTGTTGCAGTGTTCTAGCAGCAATGTTCCACCGCCAACGCCTACTACAATTACTACTACTATGTAGCAGGAGCAGCAGTGACGGCGGCGGATTGCAAGCGTCGTCGTCCGCTTGGATGCTCCGTGTGCCCCTTCAATGTATGAGCCTGTAGGTACTTACTTCTGCTGGTGGCTGACCGTTGTTTGAACCGCTTTGTTTTTGTTTTGGTCGCCTCCACCGGCGGGCGGGCGGACGAACGGACTTGAAACAGCAATAGACCTACTTGTGCTACGAACCGTGCCATCCATTGCAAGCGTGTGTGTGGATATGATTGCCGAAACCCCCTTCGCTTCGCCGTCGTCGTCGTCGTCGAATGCGTCACCGTTGGTGGCGTTCGGACAATGAAACACACACGGTTTGTATCTAAAGAGTATGGCGGGTTTGGGTTTGGTTATGTGTGTTGGGTGTCACTTCTTGGACTTTGATTGGGACCGATTGTCCTCAAACGGCTTTTTTCCACTAATGGAATTTTCCCTTTCATTTTCGGGAACCGACTCCCGGTCTACTGCGACGGGGAGATATTCAACAAGTATCTAGGCCTGCTAGGGTTGGACACTTTTTTCCGGTTTTCTTCGCGAGCGAGCGAGAAAGGGAGAGAGAGAGGGAGGGTGAATGCAGGGCCTAAATCAAATCAACCGACCCGATGACAGCGAAAACATTTGGATAAAATCAGGAGGGTAATTGCGTTAGGGCTGTTAGCGTTTGATGTTTTCTTCGCCGTAAATTGAAGACCAAATGGAGGGTCCTTAAGTAGAGGGAAAAAAATATATCGGAGGGATGAATCCCTTTCACAGAACCGGTCGCACGTGTTTTTATTATCTTGCAAATTTGTTCGACAATGCGAAGGGATTTAAAAGGTTCCCTAACGAAGGGGAAACAGCCGTTACCTGTCAGATTCGCGTCGCCATCTTGGATGAGTCAGCATTAGCAGCGCAGCACTACTTTTTGGGTGCCATCTTTGTACCTCGAGGCGAGTCCCTATTGTTCTACAGGGAAATCTCGCTGCTGCCGCCGCCGGTTCCCGACGACAAGCCGTTTCGGTTGAGGTGTTTTCGTGTAAAATTTTTCGCGACGGCAGCCACGAGAACAAAGTAGGCGGTGGACGGTGCAATTCCACGCCGTAACATTCGCCGAAGGCGTGACCCGATGACGGTCGGTCGGTTGGTGTGATTTAAGAAAATTGCACATGCGCGCTCTCTCATCAGAAAAAATAAATAATGCACTGTGCCAATTCAATTTCAAAATGGCGGTCACTTAACCTTCAATTTTTGCACCTATCCGCTGCGACGACGAATGATGACAGGTAGTGGCCACTAAAAATTTACGACTAACCTTAACCTCATTGGGTATAGGTTTTTCTTCACCATCGCCGCCTCCGCCACGGTTTAGTGATAGTGTTGCTTTATTTTCGCGCACGCGTGAACTATTGCATCACGCTCAAAATAAGAAACATAAAAACAACGAATTGTGAGGTCTGTGCAATTTTTTCCTCGCATGCATGTGTGTGCACGTATGTGTGCATTTGTCCAATGGCCATCCACGGCGTCGCCTTGCTGACCTTATGAAGAAAATCTCTTTCATTTTTTTTTCGGTTGTCTTCAATTGACTCGTGAAGAAAAACAAAGCGTCCGCCGTCACGCTAGATGGCGCTCGAAAACGAAATCCAAGCAACCCAACGGCGGCGGCGGTGGCGGCTGCAACGGCAACGGCACAACGGAGTGCAGCAAAACGAAACCGAAAAACGGAAAAAAGAAAAAAATGTGTAACATTGAACTAAAACACAAACTAAAAAATGTATACACAATCATAACCTACAAAATTAATTATCATAAATTATGACAGATGAAGACGGGCTCCTTGTGGACTGCGGCGGTGGCAACGGGTCAGATTTGGCAACACCTTGACTAGTCGTTGGTTGCTAGGTTTTTCTTTTTTTTTTTTATTATTATACGGTACAGTGGGGTGACTAGATCTGATTTAAAATTGTAATGGCCTACTGCCATCGAAGCCGAGAGTGAACCAAACGACGCGATCGCTAGACCAGGGAAAATTAAAACAAATATTGACCAAAGTTGGTTTGGTGGTGGTGGTCGTGAAGGCGAAAAGTGCAATAATAGGTATTGTGCCAGTACGGTGAAGTGCGTCGCGGTCACGCACCGTTGCGATTCGTGGTTTTCGTAGTTAGAAAACATCGCAGAACTGCGGTGGTTTTCGAGGGGTTTGGTTTTGGATTTAGTGGCGATTTGTTGGAGATTCAATGCACAAATTAGCTGATGCTTGTGTTACAATGTCTACATGAAACGGTCGATGAACGTTTGGATGGGTTCTGTTTTGTAAACCTTGGTTTATGTTGAGATAAATTTAAGTCAGATGGGAGCTGACCACCACTGTAAATTTCCAGAAATTTTTAATCTGATTATTTTAAAAGGACAATTATTTGCTACTTTTCATTTAAGAGTGCAGTAGTTGTCTAAATATTATTCTCTATAAACGTTGGCAAAACTACAGAATTTAACGGAGCCGTCCATTTTCAAAGAAACGCATGACTTCGAGCATTTGCCGAGTTATGCATATCTTCCCCAAAATTTCAGTATTTTCCTTCTCAATCAGCATGATTGCTATAAAAATGCAAATCATCAGCTGTTGGTTCTCGCTGTTCTGTTATCATCTGCCCAGAGCAGCGTTAAAATCAAAGAACTGTTTTGCCAAAAACTTGATGACCGGATGGGAATCGCCCCAACTTAAATCATAGATGTTAGTGGCAGCGATCGGTGATAGTGTACGAAGCCAATGAAGGTGGCTAGGGGGCCCTTTAAAACTGTGTGTCAGGCAGAAAATTTTCTCGCTATCGGACTTCAACTTTTGTAAGATAATATTATGAGCAGTTCCAGGCAAAATAGCGAAGAAAATATAAATGTTTGCATCAACATTCACCGATTTGAATGAAACTATGTGTAATTGTTTGATGTGGGCAATTATACAAATTTTCAAAATGGCGCCCTTGAAATTAAAAAAAAATGGTACAAAGAAACGGTATTTCTGATCGAAATGATAACTGGGACAAAGTTGTAGAGGAGAATAATGTCTTTCTGAGAAAAATTAGTAAACAATGATTTTTATTTATTTAAAGTAAATTTTTTAAACAAATGTCAAAACCAAATATCTCAAAATGTCCTTGTCCGATTTTTGGAAAAAAAAATCTTAAATAAGCTTATGAAAAATGCAAACTTTTGGAATGTTCAAAACCATGAACACAAATTTGACCAAAAGTTCTTGTTCGACAGATTTTACCAATTTTTAAGTGTCCATAATTTTAAGCATTTCGAAAGTTTGTATTTTTTATGAGATTTGTTTTAAAACAAATTTAAAAAATCGGACAAGCACATTTTGAGATATTTAGGCTATAACATTTAAATACTAAAAACTTTTTTTATATATTTTTAACAGAAAAACGTTTTTTCTACAACTTTGTCTCAGACGTCATTTCGATCAGAATTGCCATTTCTGCGCTACAATTTTCTAAAAAAAAATCAAAGCTGTCATTTTGAAAATTTTACAAGATCTAAAATGGCCGAATTGTAGTAAAAATGTGAATCATTGCCCATGACAAACAATTACGCAAAGATTCATGGAAATCGGAGAAGGTCAATTTTTCCGATAATGTTATTTGGCGTGGAACTGCTGCATTTTAGATGTTTACGCCATTTTGACGCTTTATAGCTTTTTTTTTATTTTTCTCGAAATGTTGCCAAAGACTATTTGGGCGTTTTTGAAGGATTCATTGGAGTTTTTACAGTCACTTAGAAATCACATTTTTAACATTGTTTAAGGTTTTTTTTTTCTTAAGGGCGTTTTTTTTTGCCAATTTAGCAATTATATGCCATTTTGGCGTTTTTAAGTCAATGTTATTCCAGGTCATTGAAGAAATATAAATATTTGGTAGGAACAATTAAAAAAAACGGTTCGAAATTACTGACTCTATAATGTGAAGGACCTGGGATTGAACCCACGATCTTCTGCAAAGTGGACAAAAAAGGCCGCCGTAAGGCCACTGAGCCCCTCATACCCCACAATCGCACAACATGATTTTCAACGAGCTGAAAACTACTTGTGGCAGGTCGCCCAACGACAAGCTTATCCCGACGAATACTCCTTGTTGGAGAAATGTAATACCGATTTAAAGACCTACCGAGAAAAGCTATCAAGGTGCAGTCCTCTATACAATCTCGTGGTATTTCTGGATGAAAACGGAGTGATGAGGATTAGAGGTCGTATAGGGATTGCACCTCAAATCTCCTACGAAGCTAAGTACCATCGACGTTATCTTTACAGCAATCGTGAAACGGTTGTAAACGAAGTGCGCCAACGCTTTTAGATCCCAAAGCTCAGAACGGTGGTACAAAGAGTGCGCAAGGATTTCCAGTTCTACCGGATCCGCAAAGCATCAGCTCAACCTCCAGTAATGGGACCCCTGCGTAAAGTGAGACTAACGCCGTTCACCGGACTAGATTGTTTTGGTCCTATTCTCGTCAAGGTAGGACGCAGCTTGGCCAAACGCTGGATTGCACTTTTTACTTGTCTGACAATACGTGCAGTCCACTTGGAAGTGGTCCATTCGCTGAACAAGGCGATCAGAAGAGGGGCGCCAGATGAGATGTATTTCGACAACGGAACGTGCTTTGTCGGAGCTTGATGGAACAGCCGAGGGAAATCAACGGAGGATGTGCGAGCGTTTTTACGAATGCGAGAACCAAGTGGTTGTTCAACCCTACCACAGCTCCTCACATGGGTGGAGTGTGGAGGCGAATGATTCGCTCCGTGAAAGTTGCAATGGCAGCTGTAGCATGAGCACCACGCCACCCCGACGATGGAACTTTGGAGACAGTCGTACTAGAAGCGGAAGGCATCGTGAACACACGACCCCTCACGTACGTGCCCTTGGACGTGGCCACAGATGAAGCATTAACCCCGAACCACTTCCTATTGTACGGTAATCGAGGGGTTACTCAACCAAGCACGGAGTTTGTAGCACCTTCTCACACATTGAGCGACAGCACTTGGCGGACGAGTTCTGGCGTCGCTGGGTTGGGAGTACTTGGTCATTGTCGTTGAGGAGTCAGCACAGAATCATTAGGGAGCGTGGAGTTATTATCGAGATCTACTCAGGATCGGATGGTCATGTGCGGTCGGCGATGGTCCAGACCAGTACTGGCACTAAGAAGAGGCTCGTAACGAAGCTTGCATTATGTCAGGAAGGCTCAGAGCAAAGAAGATAGCCCCTCGATTGGGCAACGGATAGGTGTAACTTAAAGAGCCTGAATTTATAAAGAGACGACATCTTATCTATTTGAGAGGTCTTCTGCTCGATTGGAATAACTTTTCCTATGACTTTGACAGATAATCAATTATTCCAATTTTGACAAGTCGTCTTTTTATAAATTCAAGCTCTTAAGTGTAACTGGGAACGCTGCTTGATCGAAGAGGTGCCAAAAGAGAAGGAGTGAGTTGAAACGAAGAACAGAAAACAAACGTGTTCACAAGATAAAGGGTGATACGGTCAAAATTTGGTCAATATCAACTTGACGTATTTCTTTCAATTTTGCATTTAAAAAACCTGAACACCCCTCATTTTGAAGGTGTGTGTGTGTAGAATGTTGCTCCTATTTTGATTTTGGAATTCACTCTTCAGTTGTCAAAATGCCGTCCAAGCAAGAAGAGCAGCGTATCAAAATTTTGCTCGCGCATCGCGAAAATCCGAGCTACTCGCACGCAAAGTTGGCAAAATCGCTAAAAGTTGCCAAATCAACCGTTACAAATGTAATTAAAGTGTTTGGGGAACGTTTGTCGACAGCCAGGAAGTCTGGATCGGGGGGAAATCGAAAACCGGAAGCCGCTGAGACGACAAAGAGAGTTGCCGGTAGTTTCAAGCGAAACCCTAACCTCTCTCTCCGAGATGCCGCAAATAAGCTGGGTGTATCGTCTACAACCGTGCATCGAGCCAAAACACGAGCCGGACTATCGACTTACAAGAAGGTAGTGACTCCAAATCGCGATGATAAACAAAATACGACGGCCAAAGCGCGATCCCGGAGGCTGTACACGACGATGCTGACGAAGTTTGACTGCGTGGTAATGGACGACGAAACCTACGTCAAAGCCGACTACAAGCAGCTTCCGGGACAGGAGTTTTATACGGCAAAAGGAAGGGGAAAGGTAGCAGATGTTTTCAAGCACATGAAACTGTCAAAGTTCGCAAAGAAATATCTGGTTTGGCAAGCCATCTGTACCTGTGGCTTGAAAAGCAGCATTTTCATAGCTTCCGGGACTGTCAACCAAGAAATTTACGTGAAAGAGTGTTTGAATAAACGTCTGCTGCCTTTCCTGAAGAAACACGGTTGTTCCGTACTGTTTTGGCCGGATTTGGCATCTTGCCATTACGGTAAAAAGGCCATCGAGTGGTACGCCGCCAACAACGTGCAGGTGGTTCCCAAGGACAAGAACCCTCCCAACACGCCAGAGCTCCGCCCAATTGAGAAATACTGGGCTATTGTCAAGCGGAACCTAAAGAAGACCAAAAAAACTGCTAAGGGCGAGCAGCAGTTCAAGGCAAACTGGCTTTCTGCGGCGAAGAAGGTGGACAAGGTGGCTGTACAAAATCTGATGGCAGGGGTCAAGCGTAAGGCCCGGCAATTCGGATTTGGAAAAGCGGAAGCCTAACTGAATATTTTTCCTGAATTTTATACTAATTGAACTTGAAAAAGAAATTTAATTTGATTTTTTAAATAAACGATTTCACCGATTTACACGCGTTTTCCCTTGACCAAATTTTGACCGTATCACCCTTTAGAAATTCACTTTCCGCGATGGTATCTAAAATCACGATGCTAGTTTTAACCTCGAATAATTAAATGTGAGGAGGTTATAAGGAAAAGGGTATAAGTGACTTTGATCGATTCTCTTCATCGACTCGTTAATAATTCAGCTACAAAGACAAGACATGCCTTGATTCGTGTGCCATTCTGGATGCTAGATGAGAACCTCCTTTATCAAACTATGTGGCAGAAATAGCGCAAAATCTGTTTATAAAGCTGGGGCTATCAAAAGAGAAAGTCGATGAAGAGAATCGATCAAAGTCACTTACACCCCTTTCTTTCTAACCCCCTTATGTTAGATCGAGAGTTCGTTCAAGTAAGAGAAACCATTCCATATGTTTTGGCAAATCCTAATTACTCTTATTTACTAGGATAAGCAAAGTTAGATTAGCATACGAAAGAAGAAGAACCGTTTTGTAAGTAGCCTGTTGAACTCTGTAAATACATAACCTAATGTTCAAAATAAATTGCAGCCTTCAAGTTTCTCGAGAGCAAACTAAAGGACGGGCATTTCACTACTTTCTCCGCAACAGGCAGTTCTTTTGAGTTTCATATATTTTCATCTCAAGATAGGATAAAGAACGGCTTTGACCCCCCGAGACCCTATTCCAAGCATGGGGTAAACAACTTACAATGCTCATGTTCAACAGTATAATTCTTCACATCGTAGAGCATCTTTTTGATCGATTTAAATCGCAAAATTTGATTTTTGACGTAGGATTACGTCTTTCGGCAACATATTAGAGGTGCAATTCCAAAAAACCAAAATTGACCGCATTGCGAATCTGCTAAATTGAACACTTTATTGATTTTCAATAGATTAAATACTACTGAAAATTACACAAATGTCCAACTATTGCAATAGTGGTAACAATTATCACCAATTGCATGCAAACAGCGCATTCCCTAACACAGATTTCGATCACCGTGTGTGATCCGGTCGGCCGTCAGCAGCAGCAGTGCTTTCGGCGCGTATCGTTGAACATTGTAAACAACGAAAGGCTGCCCGCAAGCAGCGAGCTACAGCTCACATGACCGTCCATTCACCAAAGAAGGAGGAAGAAGCCTCACCGCTACTGATCGGGATCCATCTTCGTGAGTCGCTGTGGGCCATCTATGCCAAGCGCGTTACCCTCGTTCCAAACAACATACAGCTCGAAAGCCTCATCCGTGTTGATGAACACCCTAATAGTTAAGCATTACTCAACCATCACGACAAAACGATCCTTTTTATTACCACCATGAATTTTATAAAGAGTGCAATTTCAGAATCCAGTGTCGCGGCATGAAAGTGGTCTGATTTTGATCCAGAGATGATGGATTTTTATTCTGAACACGAAAATCGATAGGAAATTATTCTACGAATCTGTTAAAATTAAGGATTTATCATTTTTCTAAATGTCACTCTTGAAAATTGCACGAATGTGAAAGTGTTGCTATGATCATAAAATGGTCACCGATTGCCTGCGAAAAGCGCTTTCCCTAACACAGACATATTGTGACAATGATTTTTGACATATTCGATAAACCGAATATTTTGAGATTTTTCTTCTAGAAAAAGATGCGTAGTAGATGCGTTTCATTATAAAATAGTTATTTGTTTGGCCAGTTATGTGAATTCGCTGGTTGACAAAGTCACGCTAAAACTGCTTGACGGAAGTGGTTCATTCAAAAAAATCCAGTGTTCGAAAACCTTCGTTGGCAGCATCGAAAACCTCCAGCTGAATCGTCTTGAACATGCACCGTTCAAAATTGAGAAAAAATCATCCGGAACTTTCGTTGGCCGCAACGTAAATCTCCACCAGAATCGACTAGAACCGGCTTCGTCGAGGATTAAAAAAATCCACCTTTGAAAATCTGCATCGAAATTGACTTGAACGCCTTCGTCAACTACGTCAAAAAATCCACTGGAACTCTCGTTGGTAGCATACAAAATCTCAAACGGAATCGTCTGGATCAGAGTCCAGAGAACCTGTTCCGTCAAGAATTCCAAAAAAAATCACCAGAACCTTAATTGGCAGCATCGAGAATTTCCACCGGATTCGAACTGGAACTTGCTCCGTCGAGCATCCAGAAATATCCATCGGAACTTTCGTTAGCAGCAGCGACAATCACCACCGAAATTGAATGGAACATCCATCGTAGGCAATATCGGAATTCTTCTGGAACCTGCTCCGACGGGAACGCCAGCAAACTCCTTAAAATTGTCTGGAATTCGGTCTGGAACGTTTGAAGTCTTCGTTGTATCAGCGTAATAGTTTTGCCTTTTTTGTGCATATCAAAATAAACCAGTTATGGCATAATCATTAGCAAATTGATATTTTTCCGCTCTCATACGCTCTCTCTTCACCGATGGCAGACACGAAGCGACTGCTGCTAGCCGTTATGGAAGGTTCGGTTGCGTTCGGCTGTAAAGCCAAAATCATGAAGCTCAATCTCACCTCACCTTGGTGAGATTTGCAGCTGGTGAGTTTTGTTAGCTTGATATTCCGAGCTGCGATATCACAGCTTGCGATATCAACCGCAGTTGTTTGCGTGTGGATGTTTGTTTGCGAAAAGCAAGCGTGATCTTGTTCTTTGGTGAAATTTGAATTTTTAATATTTTTCCTACACTGAAATAAACACTGAAGTAAAAAGTCGCTCATCGTGCTTTCTGACAGATGATATAATAAAAATTGCTAATCTTTTTAATCCCGCCTAATCTTTCCTAATATTTCTAATTAATTATTAAGTAGAGATTCAGGGTGGCCAGCAAACCGGGAATACCGGGAAATATCCGTAATTTGAAAAGTAACCGGGAAAACCGGGAAAAACCCGGGAATTTGACGAGAGAACCGGGAAAAATAAATAAACCATACCATAGGAACAAATTCTACACTAGATTTTCAGAATAAACCATTAAAATATAGTGATCCTTTACCAAATGAATGTCTTGCTCTATTTCCTACGTAATTTTCTTCAGTTTCCCGTCTTCTTGTTTTAGAATTTAATCACTCAGCAATATTGCAAATTGATTTTCGTCGTTTCAATTTCAGATGTAAAGTGCATGCTCCTTTATATAAAATATTGAAGATGCTGGACTTTGGAAACAAATATTTGTAAAAACCGAAACTGAATTATTCTTTTCCGGGGTTTTAATTTTTCCTTGTTCGAAATTCTATGATATATATGAATTCCAGAATTAACTTGGAATTTTGCTCTAAATTATCATGGAATTCGGAAATTAACCAGAAAACACTCCGCGTAATAATTACCGTTGAATTCTTTTTAAAATTTCCTTGAAACCCCTTCTAAGAATTTGATTGGAATCCTTCTTAAAATTCTCTTGAACCTATTCGGACACTTTGATTCCTTTGGTAATCGTTTCAAAAATTTCTTTGAACTCTATTCAAAACAGCAGAAATCTTTCGAAATTTTATTTAGAAACCGTTTGGAATATTTTAAAGAACTCTGTTTCTTGTTTGATTCTGATCATAATTCTCTTGGAATTCTTCTTAAAATTCATCTGTCATTTTCCTCACGATCCCCACACAAATCTCCTCAGAATCACGTAGGAATTTTCCTTAAAGTTTTGTTTTCCGCAATTCCTTTTGAAATCTTCTAAAATTACCTTCAATTTAATTTAGAACTTGCATTCTTCTACATAGAAATCCCTCCAAATTCATCTTATAATTTCTAAGGACTTCATGTCATAATAATTCTGAAATTCTGCTCAGAACTTCTCCTTGGAAAACTGTGTGCGAATCCTTCTCAATATTTGTTTGAAATCAACACTTTGAATGATTTTAAATTTTACCACTAATTCCAGGGTTTGTCCGCAAGATTCTATAGATTGTTCTGTAATTTGTTATAACACTTAAAATGCTTCCAAGTCTCAGAGCGTGACAATTATGACTCCACTGTAACTGTGATCTTGATTTTTTTTTTCAAAATCTCACAGTTTAGTTATGTTTTCACAAAGATTGCTTAATATCACAAATTTTGAACAAAAGTTTCTTCGTAAATCACTTTTTTATCCTTTCAGTAAATTCCTTTCAGCAAGTTTTTTTTTAAATACGTTCAATTTCGTTTTTTGTTGAAAATTAACAACCGGGAAATTTTTAAGGTTTGAACCGGGGAAACCGGAAAAAAACGGGAATTTCAAAATGAAAATTCACTGGCCACCCTGAAGATTGCAATCAGGGTGCCCTTTCGGCATTGATATTGGGAAATGGATCTGGAACGAAAAAATATTTAAGGCTATTTGAGGGAAGCATGATTTAGTTAAAGAAAATTGAAATACCTTCTGTCAATTTTGTTTGAAATTTGCTTAAATTTGCAGCTACTTTAAATTCAAGCCGTTTCTGAAAATCAACAATCCAACATTATTTAAAATTCAGACAAATTTTCCTTAAAATCTTAAAAATCATCATGAATTTCGGCGACTTATCCCGGGCAACCCGGGACCATTTGGCGGGTCACGACGCATAGATCGAGAAACGCTTGGATAACCCTTCGAACACTCACAAAGTAAGCCATGAATGGCTCGCGAACCGAGTGACCAACCGCCCGACCGGATGCGAGTTGAGATATTATTTTCACATATCTTTACCAGTCCATTCTTCTCCGCTCGTACCTTAGCTCTTTATTTTTTTTTTTGCGAGCCTCAATTTGTCTACTCACTTTAGGAAAAGAAACAAAAAATTTGCCTGTACCTATGAGTGAGTCATGTTAGCTCACTCAAATGTCAAGTTTTTTTTTTCTCTCTGTTTCGGTAGCTTATCGTCGCCGCCGAAGCAGCAGTTGCATTCTCAAATTTGACTTGCAAATGCCGCACGACGGCGATGGCGGCGGCGGCGGCGGCGACTCGCGTTTCTAGTTTCACCTTAATCAAAGGTAAACAGAAGAAAACAAAACCAGTTCAAAGCCTGCCTCGATTATTACCGATTCGCGATTAGAAGCAGGCCGGGGGCAAGTCAAATGTCAAATTTTTCATCATGGCGAAGCAATCGAAACGCGCTCGCGGCTAGCAGAGTGATGTGTGTTTGTGTTGTAAAAATTATTAAATTATGATGAGACATTCTTTTGTTTCTCCGGGCCGCGATGGTCACGTCGTCGTGCGACTATTTTGAATATAAATTGCGTCTGTTGCATTTTTAATAGTTCTTTATGTCTGCCCTGCCTGCTGCAGCAGAGAAGGGATTAAGAAGTCATAGGAGGCCAAGAATGAAATATTGACAGGGGTCGAATACCTTCGGGAAGGACAGGGTCTGCTTCGATGATGAGGAGCGCTCCGATCGGAGAAAAAGAACACTATCATTAAAAATATGCTACATCCGATTTGTCTTCGTCTCTCGCACGCACTCAGCCTACTACGAGCGAAGTTCTCAACAATCAAACCAAGGTGTGGGGAGCTGACTGGTTTCACGTTACTCATCGACGATGGGAAGTTGTGATCCATAAAAACAACCAAACGAACCAAAGGAGCTAATACTGAGAGAGAGAGATGGGAAAGAAGGACCGGATGCTGGTCGAGCACAGCCGAAAAGTGGCCCTCGCTGGCTTGGTCATATGTTGCGGTTTTCTCACCTGATGGCTTCTGTTTTCGTGTGTGTTCGTGTGTCAACTTTGCGCACGGAGGAAGGGGGGAGGAAGGTCCTCTCAAATTACCTCTCTTCCGACCGAGCAGCCTGCCATCATTTGATCCACACACACACACATAGAGTGAGAGCTATCTTAATTTACGTTATTGCCGGTCGCGCGTACGAGTAAACAAACCGCCCTATTCCCCGTATTCTACACGTAGCCGTGTGCATAACGGTCTCCACTTCCGGACCTGGAGGAGACTCGCCACACGCCTCGCGGGGTCGCTCTCGTTGGACCAGATTCTTCGTCAGCATACAAATTATGCAAATTTGATCACATCACGCACGGGTGGCGTGGCGGCGCCTAATCCCATTGGTCAGCCCCAAATTGATACCTTCCACCTTTCGCGGTCAAGTTGTCGAAGCTGACGCTTCCGCTCGAAATTCCCCCTGCATTCGGTTGCCCTGCGATAATCCGGCCGAGCAGAACCCATGGCGAAAATGGCAAACTTCCGATGTCAGCACCGCTTACTCGGATGACGGAGCGCGAGCGGAGATCACTTTTGTGCGACGTGTCGCCGCAGTAGGCTGTCACTATCCTCCGCAGCCGAAGGTCTTCTATCTATAATGAATATTCAATTAAATTGTTTACTCTTTTTCAACTACTTGTTGTACCCGGGTTTTCGCCCATTCTTTCGCCGATTACTTCTTCGTGGTCGTTGTTCGTCCGCGGCAGGGGTGGCAGATTTGCAGACTTTTCATTTTTGGTGCAGACACAAGATTTTTTTTTTATTTTTGTCGCAGATGTTTACAGATTTTTGGAAGTCATAGATCTAGTCATACTTTAGCTTATATTATCAATATGGATGATTTATACTTCAATCGTAGTTCGTGAACATTGGTATAGTTCTTCCTTATCAAATAATATTAGACCCGTATTTCTTTATTCCACCTGTCCAATCAGCTTCTTGTAGATAGTCAACTTCGTGCGGTGGCGATTCTCTGCAATAATGCGTCTTTGAATTTCTCTGCTGGTATCATTTTCAGCAGTCACCAGTGAGTCAAAATACACGAAATCATCGACCACCTCGAATTCGCCACCACTAATCTAAACTCGGGGTGGGAGGCTAAACATTGGTCATAGTTCTGGGAATTTCTTAGAAGTTCGATAAACTTTGTTCAGCTCCATTGGCGTAGCTAGAAAATTGATCTGGAGGGGGCCTAGGGGGGGGGGGAGGCTGTTGCATTTGTTATATTTAGCTAAACTACGGTTAAATAAAAAGTCGCGAAGATGTTATTCAATCAAATTGCGTCAAGGCACCTTTTTGTTGTGTGTGACCAATAATATGACATTGGGCCTTAATATCATTTTAATGGTGAAACAATAAATTTGATTATATTTATTTCATAACAACGATTGGGACCTCGATTGGGGGAGCCTTAAAAGTTTACTGATTTTGAACAAGCAGTGATCGTTTGTTCATACTTTTTGTAATGAAATCACATAGCGTCCGTATGTTATACAACTAAGCATCTCAAACTTAAGAACATTCTCAGAGCTAGGTTATTCCATGAATTTTGTTATTAGGTTTTTATTTAGATTTTGAATATTTCATTATCAGTTAAATCTCAGACGTAGGAACCAAAACTAAATTTTAAAAGTTTGAATTTCATAATTTTATAAAGTTCTGGCATAAATTTCATTCATTTAGGACTTAGGAAAATGTTCAAGATATATGTCAATGCACAATATGATTTCATGATTTTGTAACAAAAAAGAAATTATATCTCCGATACAGGTTGTAAACATAAATGTTTATAAAAGCCAACGAAATTACGTTAATAGTCATAATTCTCAGATTAAAATAAAATTGAGATCCTTCCTAGACAGTCATTTCATAAAAAAAACTGGTACATGAATATTAAAAACAAATGAAATAAGAATTTCTTTAATTATAATATGTTTAACCTAATCAAAAGTTTTATAAAAACTCCACAAAATAGATATGCCTGAAAAAAATATTCGATGCAAAAATTTCGAAAAATCTAGACATTTGCAAAAGTTATGAAAAATCAGGTTATAATTTCATTTTATCAGGTTTTTAAGATACAAGACTTCGGCTTTCATTAGCATTAGATTCAATTAGAATACTTCATGAACAATTTACAGTATTGAAAGAATATTTGAATGTTCAAAAGTTGGAGATCCACAGAACTTGATCTACCTGAAGTCTTGGAAAAATGTCTAGAGAACTTTACTAATATCTTCGTCTATATGGAGATCTTTTGAATATTTCCTGCTGTCTAGGAAGGATGGCTCGAAGAATATCCTGTAACTTATACAACGTTTCCTGAACATCTACAAGACTCCATTAAGTTATACAAAATTTTCTCAACTTCTACGAAGTTCCCTGAATTTATTCCAAATTCCATATTTTCTTTACATTCTACGAAGATCTCTGACCATTAGACAGATGCAAAATTTGAAATTTCCGCTCCACAGTGCTCAAACGGATCCAAATTGGGCCCTGAGTAGCCTCTCAAAATTTGAACTAATTTAGTGAGAAACTGACTTGGCACAAACCATTTTAAGTTTATATGGGAATTACTATGGAGAAACCATAATTTCGGTTCATATACATCTCAAAATTCACCAGTTCACTCTACTTTAGAAAATAATAGCTGAGCTTGTTGAAAATTTTCTCAGCTACAACTTTGTTGAAGACCACTGTTCGATCAAATGTAAGGAACAAAAATTATTAATAATTCAAGTCCCTGATGTCTTATGAGTATGCTCAATCCACTGTTCAGCAGGCAACATTGGTGCTTATGGCGTGTAGAATAGAGGAAAAAAATCATGGCTACTATGCCACACTGCAGAATACAGTGTTGCCCACAATACAGTCGCTTAATCTTGCCATAAGATTGTCAATTTCTTAAAAAATTAATAACTATTTAATTTGACGTTTGGTTGAAAAACGGTTTCATGGAGCTTTTTCGAAGTAAGATCTCTGACAAACTGCAACGAAGTTCCTTAAACTGAAGCGAGGATTCCTGAAGTTTTAGAAGTTTATTGAACTATTTTTAGATCTTCTACAAAATTCCCTGAACTTTTTCAAAATTCCTTAGTCTACGATATTTGCTGCACTTCTACGTGAAGTTCCACGAACGAAATTTCTTGAATCTGTACGTAATTTCCACAGCTATTCCAAGCCAATGAGGCTTCAAAAAAGTGCCCTGAAATTATATAGAGATTCCCGAAAGGACTTTTAAAAAATCGTTATTTGAGGTAACACCGAACTTAACAAGTTTGACAAAATACCGGCGAGTCAAAAAAAAAAACACCAAAATTTCTGGGCGGTGCCTGGATAATTCTGGAGGGGGTCTGGCCTCCTTGGCAACCCCATTAGCTACGGCAATGTTCAGCTCGTAGCAGGGATGCCATTCTCCCCAGTGTAAGCAGGGTGATGAGTTGAAAAGGCACCTCGCATTATGACAAAAGCAAACTCACCCGAGAGTTCTTTATTTTGTTTTCAGTTTCTATCGCTTCTCCCACTTCGCAAACAAATACAGTTTCTGACCTCGCACCTCCACCAGCCAACACACCGGAGCGTATGAGTGATGACTAGGGAGCACCGTAGAGAGTTCGTTTGCTTCACCGGGGAGAATCCCGGTGAAGACTTTGGTTGTTAGTTTGTTGCTAAGAGAAAGAGGAGACAACTGACTTCTTACTCTTTTATCTCTATTTCTATCTCTATCTCTATCTTACGCATTTCAAATCGGCCAATCTCGAGCTGGTTCGCGTTTGACAGAAAAGTGATTCGTTTTCGCCCCCGTATTGTCTTCTCTTCCTCTTAGGTTTGTTGCATACAAAGATTTTTTAAACGTTACTTTTTCTATTAACGTACAGCAGTCAATTATTTTAAAATTTGGTGCACACATTTTGGAAATGCGAATACGGGAAGTGCATCAGCGCACCATCATTGAAATTTGCTTCAGTTTAGTGGGACAGAGATCGATTAGGATCACAGCGGGAGTTCCACAAGGCTCCATCCTTGGTCCAACGCTCTGGACCGGGATGCCGAAGCTGCCCTGTAAGGAGCGAAGCTGCAGATAGTCCATCATAAAACGGAACTTCAATTGGACAGTAACTGTAAAGCGGTACAGCGGGAAGATATCACCGTCGGGGGCATGCCATAACCTCAAAGTGGAAGACAGCGAGTGCTACAGGCGGAGGGAAGCCGGAAGAGTACGGAAAGTTGTGAGAGCGGAGTCGTTGGCTAAGTGGCAACAGGAGTGGAACACGGCAGAGAACGGTAGATGGACACGTAGACTAATAAAGAGATGAACCAGCCTCTGGCTGAAAGTCTCGCTATTAAAGATAACCTAACCTAACCACGTAGACTAATACAGATTTTTTTTCGACCTGGGTGAACAGAAATCACGGAGACGTCAAATTCCACCTAACGCAGTTCTCGTCTGGCCGCGGCTGCTTCAGGAAGTATCTGCAGATGAAACGCCGGAGCATGTGGTCTTCGACTGTCCAAGGTTCGAGGCAGTTTTGTGAAGGGAGATTCCCGTCCTTAACGTGGAGAATGTCGTCGATGAAATGTATCGAGAAGAAGACACTTGGAATGCCGTTAGCAACTCCAGCGAAAATGGAGAGAGGAGCAGCGATCTAGCCACACCAGAACACCCGATGAATATTGACGAGATGCCGCTTCAAGTTGAATACCGTGACCACTTTTAATGTTTTTTTTCCATTTGCCCTGCAAAGCACAACATTCACAACCACTTTTTCGGCACCGTCCTCAAACCGCACTAAAATCAGAAACACAAAGGCTTTCGGTGAAATGGCATTCGGCCAAATTTTCCATAGCAATTTTTTTTTGCCCCGCCCTAGCTCAAAACCTGGCTACGCCCTTGTCTTTATATACGTTTTTCAGCCATTTTATTGATGTTTTCACTCACTCACGTCAAGCTCTGCCGGAATCTTTGGAGAATCAATAACGCACTTGCGCTGCCATCTTTCTCACGGAAGTGAGTGTACAAACAGACAAAAAGTGAACTGTCAACATTCTCACTCTCTCGTGCTGTGTCTAAAAATCGCTCCAGTGGTGCCAGGAAAAATCTCCGAGGAGACAAGCAGAGATTCAGCCCAGAGAATTATATCTCTTGCACCCGGGTGATTCTCCCCAGATATTTTTCAACTCTGAGGGAACTCAATAGAAGCACGGAATGTCGTAGAAGTTCAGTAAACTTCTTAGTACTTCAGGGAGCTTCGTATCAGTTTAGGGAACTTCGTAGCAGGTTATCAGAGAAGAACCTGCTTCAAAATAGTTCAATGAACTTCCAGCGAGTGCTTCATTTAATTTCAGAAATTTTCGTAGAAAAGGTCCAGGATCTTCCCAGAAGTTTGGTGCAAGTTCACAGATGTTCTGAGATATGATAAGACTTATGATGGAACATGGAATAAGTTCAGAAAACTTCGAAGAAGCTGAGAAACTTTTCTAGAAGCGTTTTTCAAATAGTTCGTTTATTTGGAAGGCTCAATCGCGTTAGCTTTACGGAGCCGATAATTAATGTAACGAAATTCACTTCACAAATTTCTATGTCTAGTAGGAGTTGGGCCGGATACTCGCGGCTTACCCGAGGTTAGAGGGGTACATTGTCGAAGGATAGGATCAGGGGAGGACCTCGGGGGTGAGGTTTCGTTGTCTCATCAGAGCGTTGTCGCCAGTATGAACGGTAGCGCGGTTCTAGATTCGTCTTTTTCTAGAAGTTAAGGGAACTTTGTAGATGTTCAGTGAGCATTGTATTAGTTATAGGAAATTCGTACAAGTTCAGCAAACTGAAAGTTTGCATAAGCTATGAATATAGCTTCGCCGGTGGTGTAGTGGTAAGCGTTACTACCTCTCACTCCAAAGGGTCTGGGTTCAATCTTAGTCGGCGCCGTTGGGATTTTCTGAGGCATAAAATCTCTGTTCACGCCTCCCTTCGGAAGGGAAGTACAGCCGTTGGTCTTCGGTCCATGAGTTCATGGGTGGGAGTTGCCTCCCTGGCATCGGTAGCATTGGTACTCAGTACGCAAAACAAAATCAACGGAAAACAAATCAAGGAAAAAATAAAAGCTATGGATAAATTGTTGAAGTTCAGGGAACTTTTTTTGAAGTTCACAGCATTTTCCAGAAGTTTGTGAAACTAATCTAATCTAACACCAACACAGCCAGTTCTTGAAAGCATCCTGGAAAATGATATATATACCTACATCATTTTTCTTGTCTATTTGAGACATGTTTCACATCGAAGATTCGTCACACATATCAAAACGGCCAGGCCTACTGTGCAGCATTTAAGGGGCAAGATGAATCAGAAAACATCGATGCTTCAGAATCCAATAAATGGATGAAACGTGGACATCTCGTACCGTACGTTCCGATTTTGGTAATTATATGATTGGTTGGTCGTTGGAAGCATCAAAGCTAGAAAGGTTAAGTGATGCTCATTTTTTTTCTGACGGTTGGGGCATGAGCACTAACTCTTGTCTTAGCCTTTTACGACTTATGGCTCTAGCGCCATTACTCGCTTTCTGAAAAGAGAAGAGGGAAAGGCAAAAGGAGAAGGGCAACGGGAAAAGGATTTTGTGAATTCTATGAACATAAACAATATTTTTGATTATACAATACAGAAATGGATAACGGTGGTGGCCACTACCCGAGTCTTGTCACTATTATCAAGCCATAAAAAGTAACAAGTACTAAAATGTGATCCTTTGATAACTGGAAAATCCTGATTCCCTAGTTTAAAGCTGTCACGACTAGGGTTCGGTGGTAGATCTTATACCAGTAGCGCACCACAAAAAGGTGATCTCCCCAGTAACGTTGGGAGATCACCTTTTTGAAAAGATAAAAATGTACAAAATGGAACGAACTCACGAACTAAGTTTAGCCAATTGACATGTTTGATGTAGAAGTCCAAATTGTTGACGAAGCTTGACGAAGATCAACATGAACTAGTCCGGTTTATGGTAGTTGCGCGGAATGTCTTCCGTCGATTTGGGATAAACAAATCTAGATAGAGCTGGAATTAGGGCGTAACAGCTTTTGTAAACAATGACTGCTTTTGATAATTTCTAGAATGTTAAGGCTTGCCAACGCAAATCAACAACACCTTCGGGTAGGGGAAGACTTCCCCTACCCGACGTTTGTATTGGCTTGGGTGAGTGTGCCCTGATTTCCTAGAAAACACCGATAGAAGTCATTGTTTACAAAGGCTGTTACGCCCCAATTCCAGCTCTCTCTAGAAATTTTCGGATGCATGTAGTCGATTTTTGGTGTGCATTGGCAAGCCTTTTCGTGGCCAATAGTCAGGTTCAACGCTGCGACAGCTGCGACTCATCGAATGATGGGACGCCTCGTGGAGGTTCTACTTGGCTTCGGTACAGCTTCTCAGCGGCAAATAATAGGGACTGAAGAACTAGAAATTGTCTCTTGGGCCGATCATAGATAAAAAAAAAAACACCACGGAAAAAAACAAACGTCAGGTTCGATCACACGCACAGCCTACTAATCCGTTGTTAAATCCACAACAATTGTCCAGACAATCCACTTTCCAGAAGTTTGCGAAACTTCCCCCAAATTCAGGGAACTTCATGGAGGCGGTGAGCACTTCAGAGCACAATGCATTGGAAAGCAGTTCAGGGAGCTTATTTTAATTAAAAAAGCTACAAAGGACAGCCCTATGGGGTTGTACGCAATGGTGACGTAGGACTACGTGTTCTTATATAATAAATGATATTTAATAACTGCAGCAGGCGCTTGTGTTTTGTGTAGGAATAGAAATTTGAGCGGGGTTCTCACTGTTTATACTCTTTAGTATGACTATACCCTGAAAAGAACCTTTTGATATGAATATTATTTGGGACATGTTCAGAAATGGTAGCCGATGGTAGTACAGGCTTAAAGCCTTTGTAAGATGATGATGACGTGTAGGCAGCTGGATCAGTAAATCGGACCGGACAATCCCATTTTATTCGGTTCAATAATTGGGCACTCGCAAGAGTCTCGACCCGTCTGCTGCTGGACAGGGTAGAACTGGTGTCTGCGACAGGTTGGAAGACCGCAGAATATCAGTGTCCACCCAGCTAAAGCTCCTCCCCTTTTTAGTTTTTCTCGTTAAACTCCTTCTCTCAACAAGTTGGTAAATCTTAGCCTTTAGCAGAAAGACGCTTAACACTTTTTTCGGCGAATTTATGATCCTGTTTCACGTCATGATTCTTCTCTACTGCGCTAAATCAAACGAGTAGAAATAAGATAGGATGTCGGTAACGCGCTCGAATAATTGAAAATTCGATAAATATTTAATCGAATAGCTGAAAAATCTTTACAATGAATCGTTAATCGAATAATTGGACGTTTTGGCATCCCTAGAAAATAGTGTAATTTCATGTTTTTTGGTGGTCTTTCGAAAATGTCGAACAGCAGAATTGCAACCCAAGAACCAAAAGCGGTGCGATGCTAGTTTCCATTACTACGACGACGACTGAATTAAGGGGTTAAAAACAGAGGGGTGAAAGTCAATCCTCTTCATCGATTTCCTCTTTTGATGACCATGGCTCCACTAACCTATTTCGCACTATTTCTGCTATGCTCTTCTATCATCCAGAACAACAAACGTATAAATGAATGTGTTTACCTTCGAGTTATTAACGAAACAGAAAGTCGATGAAGAGAATCGATCAAAATCACTTACACCCCTGCTTTCAAGTTTGGTTACAAGATTACAACTCTGGAGAGTATTTTGTGTGGTTCTGAATATGGCGATGAGTGTGCAAAATGTTACGCAATTTCATCGAATGCCACTTCGACTTGTTTCGTCTACTAACGACTCTCTGATGACTGTGTTGGGGAAGCAACATATTCATGTACGTAATTGGTGGATTTGTTAGTTATTTCGACGCTTTTGAACAATGCTTGACATTTACAGACTTTTTCAATAGTTTCTTGTTGAAAATCAACAGTCAAAAGCGTTGCTTTCGGTGCATAGAAATATTTCTGATCGATTGGTGATAAAATTATTGAAATTGGTCGAGGGGGAGCTGAGTTATTGACGTTTAAAATCTTTCATAATTTCGTTACATATTCCATTTTCGGTTTTCACGATGTGTACTTCAATATAGAAATCACAGACGTAGTCCTACGTCAAAATCTTCACATATCTGCTAAAATTTAAACATCCTTCGGAAGACTTCTTCAATTTCAACATGTCTCCCATCATCTTCACAAAACATGAAATGTCTTCAAAATTCAAATCGGGCATCCCTGATCAGGTCAAAAACGATTGTTCAGACATTTTTGAAGCTTTCCAACACATTTCAAATTTCCAACACAGACTTTCAAAACAATCATCTGGCATCGCTGGACTCCGCGGAATTGCTGGCTCCGAAAGAGCAGGCGAACAAGAAGTGCCAAGTCGACGACGGAGATGGCGAAGAAGAAGGGCCAAGAGCGGATGTTGGAAATTAAACGCCGCGCGCACATACAACCTAACCTCGCTGTGTCTCTTCCACTGGTCCCGGTCCGTACGTGCCCAATGCGAATAGGACGCGGTGACGCGACTCGCTCAATTGGGATGTAAACACCAGTAGCTAGTCCCAGCTAGAGTCCATCCCAGGCAGATGAGTCTATTCTAAATCGGAAGAAGATCGGTCACAGCAGCAGCGCGCAGGCCACAGCGAGGGCGATTGACATTTTCAGTTTTCTCACGCACTGTCAACGGACGGCACAGAGCAGGCTGGGAAGAAGGGCGCGTACGCGCGCGGTCAATCGACTTTTACTTCCTCTGGAACGAAGTGGGCCGCTTTCTTCCGGTACCCATTGACGACTACGACAACGACGACGACGACGACGGGATGGTTCAATTAATTAGCTAGCAATTTAATTATTTTGGAACGGCGACGAACGCAGCAATCGATGAGCCGGGGTTCCGATCTAGTTTTCTGTTTCTGCCAATGAGGCGAGAAATTGCGATTTAATGGCTTCTTCTCCAGTTGCAGTGCACTGAGACTGAGATTCAATGGCCGAAGGAAAATAAGTTATTAAATTACACGAGGACCATGACTTCCGGTCCATCTGTGCCTCGTGAAACAATCCCGACGTACCTGTTATTATCCACGGCAAGGAATCGATGCTACTTCCGGTGCGGTGCGAAACTCTCTGGACGGACACCGGAGGAGCCATTGTGTCACATTGTCATCGCATAATCAAAACAAGTCAGTGGTTCGGTTCGGTGCGGTTCCCGAGAAGGAGTAAGGATCGGAAACAACCGTATAGAATTAATAATGATGATGATGATGATGATGATGATGATGACGGCGGCGATGTTACTCGATCCTTTTCGAGGGGTTCCCTGCCGTCCCCTGTCCTGTCCTGTCCTAATGGAACCGTGGCCTACTGGAAGGAGACGGAGAATGTGTGTAATTATACATGAAAATAATAATAATACGGCTCATGGATTTCGGGATCGCTCTCTATGACAGAAGCACCACGGCGACGGTGCGGGGACGCGATAGAAGATAGTAGGCAGAGGAAAACAGGAGAAGACACTTGCGTACCTCTCGTTTTGATGGAAGTTTTTTTTTTCGTGGTTAGAACGGAAATGAAACCAGATACTTGTGTGTACTTTACACACATTCTGTTCGTCGTCGTCGTCTCTGTTGTTAATGTTCGGGACGTAAATCCGAATAGATATTGACGAATAACGAACCATGGAAATGGTACTTAACAACCTGAAAGTTGTTGTGTTTTGCGCAACTCTAATGAGATTAGACGACGACGACGGTTCAGCGCAACTGTCAAAGTGCAATCAGTGCGTTGGGATCGGATCGGATCGCAGCAGGCCGCCGTGCAGCTGAGCACGTGTAATTGATCGCAACCGGAAATGCGTTGCGATCTAATGATCGCTTGATCAACTGTCAAAAGCGCTGTATAACAAAACGAGATATTTACCAACAAGATGGCGACGCCACAGGATAATGCGGCTGCGCACGTGTTCAATTGTGTTCGATATTTTACCCCCCCAGCTGGCCCTCGGCAATTACGCGCGCAGGTTCTTTCGGTAGCTCTCAATCTCGCCGGGCAACTCCGTATTGATGGAAAAAATTGAACAATTTTCAGAAATGCGTTCAATTGAAGCGTGCGCACAGAACAGTACCACACACAGCATTCTAGCGAGCAGCTCGCCACTTGCCATCGCCTACTTTGCCGCAGCCGTTCCCCGATCGACGCAAGAACTCAACGCACACTTTGTGTGTACACAGAAATTTAGGTACCTACATTTGCTTTCTTTCTCGTTTTTGTATTTCTCGCTTCTCGCCTCTCTATTCTCTTATTCAAATGAATTAAATCGTTAATAATGACAACATCCGGTCGGGTTCTGCTGCTGCTGCTGCTGCTCTTTCTGCTACTTGCCCTCCCCCCTTCCCCCACTCGCGCTTGTTAGTGTTGTTTTTTTTCGCCTGACTTACTCGCTGATGGCTGATGGCGATCATCTCCCACAACATTTCAACTCTTGTCTTTGAAAGCAATTTTCCTATACCCAAATTGTTTTCAGATTGTTTGGGGTAATAATTCGCTCCGCTGCGCTGGCTTGCCCACCCCTGGCCCTGGTCCTAGCAAGAGCAAGTCAACGCGAAAACGTAAATGAAAAACAATCGAAAAATGCTTTTAACAAGTTAGTTTTGTTTTTTTTTTGCCTTCTTTCGAGGCTATTTTTTTCTTTTTTCGTTTTCAATATTTCCAATTTCCTTGTGTGCACTTGTGACTCTGAACTCCTACGCTTTTGCGTTGCGCGAGAAAAGAGTATGAGAAAAAATAACAGCAACCCTGCTTTGACATTTACTTCCATGGTACACTCTAAGTTTAAATTATTCGTTTTAAATGTAAAAACAAATGCAGCTCGGAACAGGGAGCAACTTTTACTCCACCGAAACGAGAAAAAACCCGCCTTAGGCAATTTCTCATAACCTCGTACTTACGCGGTCCTATCTCTCGTTTACCTTACCTTTTGTTGATTGGTTGGTGAGTTTTTTTTTTTCTTTCTGCAAACCATATGCAAGATAAGGAGGAAGCATGAATCATGCCGGCAGGCAGGGTTTCGGATTGAATAGAGCAGACGAGGTGAAAAAAATAGATATAGTTACATATCTCTCTCTCGATTCGGACTTGTTTGACTGGTTGCGTTTGAGTGGTTCTTGTAGTAGGGCTTTCTGTTGTTGTTGTTGTTGCTGTCTTGCAAAATTTATTAGCTGGTATTGAAAGGTGGCGTTGAGCGACACAAAAACTAGTTAATATTTAATATACACTCTCTGTATTTGGTAAAATTGTGAATGGTTCCGGTCAAAAGGTTTCCTGTTAAATGTAGGTAAATTGCGAATGAAACCTTGTCGAAACTGAAAGAAAAAAAAGGAATTAAGCTTTTAAGATGTCATTAATTGGGTTCCACATTCGCTTAAATGGAAATCGCTGATTTGTTGTTCAATTTTTGCAGCTCCATGGAACCATTTTTGGCCAAATATTAATTGTGCAGGGTTGTTTCGACTACGGGGATTTCGCGGTTTTTGCTACGTTCGTGGATTTGGCACGGATTTCCATCTCAGATTTGGTCTGGCATCGATTGGATCCACTTAGTCTGATTTTTACTAAGTTTCAATTGTAATTCTCTACTGCCTAAAGTTTGCAGTTTGATTTATTAATTCTATTAATAAAAGTTACCAGTCCGATAGGTCAAACATTTCATTTAGGATTCTGGATATTTTTTCCAGCTCGAAATTCTTAACTTTTCCTTGGTATGGGATACTGAAAATTAAGCCTGAGGTAATCAGCAATCTCCCAGAATCTACAAATAAAAAAATCAAGATCATGACAATTCAAGCTGAACAATGCATTAGGCCCTAAGTAACATTGATCGATTCTCTTCATCGACTTTCTCTTTCGTTAATAACTTGGGTACTGAACCGTTTCTTGTCATGCTTGTTGTATTAGAATCTAGATAATAGCATCTTCCATCAATCTGTGTGCTTAATGGGGTGTTTACACCTATGCTATTTCACTAGCGCTAATGGGCTACCTGCTAGCATAAAACCTCACTAGCATAATGTAAACAGGGCATCAGCGTCTACCAGCATGAGATTTCAGGAGCAACTGAAATTCGTGCTAGTTAGCTAGTACAGTAGTGCTGGCACTGTCATAACATGGCTGTGAGGTTGCAAAAAGAAAGTCGACGAAAAGAATCGATCAATGTTACTTAGGACCTAATGCATTGTTCAGCTTGAATTATCTAAAACTATACCAGGGAGATTCCGAACAATTTTGTTAAATTTGCTATCTCGAATGTTTTAAGATGTCCATTTTGAATATGTAGAAGATTTTTACAAGTTGAGATCTCATACATCTCATTGTTACACTTTTCCGACTATCGCTCTATCTCACTATTACACTTTTTAGAAGTACCACAGTTTTCTTGGACCAGGATATTAGAAAAATTCAAAAACCTGGATTAACTTAAAAATTTCATCGGATTTTTTCTCTGAATATCTTTGAAATTTTCTCGAGAGTTTACTTAGTATCATTCCAAAATGACGTCAGAGTATCTTTTACGATTCCTCTAAATAAGGTTATGATCAGCGAATCCAAACACATAAAGCAACAAATGATACAGACAAAACGGTTGCTACGACTACCATGACAAACTTGCTCTGTAACATAACTCGATCGGAGTGGTAGAAGAATAATGATATATTGCTTGCCTGCTTTGTTGTAATATACACGGATGAGGACATAGCTTGATCTGAATCGAGAAAAGACATAACAAACAAATTCCCATTAACACACATGTATCATCTTCGGCTTTACTTCGTGAAGCAGCTTGCCAACAATTTGCTCGTTTCCTTCTACCGCCCCGAGTGAGCTGTGTTGCACGGGCTGCTTGTCATGAAAAAAAAATAAGAAGATTATATCATTGTTGCTTTCCAGTTCTGACATAGCATTATCATTCGGTTCGTTGATCGCTTGCCATTTTGTCATTTGGAAATATTTCTGATTCCTTCGTTATGATTAACTCACTAGGAATTGTCTCTGTAACACTCGTGGAATTCTGTGCAGAGAGCACTTTAGGAATTCCCTCTAGCAAACTCTTGAAATTCACTCTATCATTATCTCTAGTGATAATTTGCTTCAGTTTCTCTCCATTATTATCTTTGAAATTGATTCTTCAGAAATCTGTTCTGAAAGTATTCTCCCAGAATTTTGGAATTCACTTCAGAATGGCAAGGGAACTTCCCTGAGGATTCCCTAGAAATTATTCTCAAAATTCCCTTAAGATACTGAAATTTTCTTGGAATTCACTTGAAACTCTCCTTCGAATTCCCTTGAAAACTTTTTCAAAATTTCCTGGAAAAATCGTTTCATTTTGCATTTACTACTCATTCACACGTTTACAACATCAGAAACGAACAGCAGCTTGTGCGAGCCGCACTGATTTCGTTCGTATTCGCATTGCTTCTATTTTCTTCGATGAACGCAGAATTCTCGCGTAACATTTGAAAAGGGCCTAGCGTTGTTGATCGATTCTCTTCATCGACTTTCTCTTTAGTTTACCACGGCAACATAAGCGAATTTCTCGCTAAGCTCGCAGCACAGTTCGACAGAAGATGATGTTAGCTTGCGCCTGAACCAACACACTGAATGGGGAATTCATTTGCAGTCGGGTTATTCGCGAAAGAGAAAATCTATGAAGAAAATCGATCAACAATGATAGGCCCTTTTCTCGTGTTGCGCTGAGTGTAGTCGTGTGGATGATTTCTCTTTTATTATTTTTGCCATGCTGAGCCTTTTACGATTGTATTCATCAGGGCTGGTAGCAGGTCACTTTTTAGTGACTTGGTCACTATTTTGAAGCCAGTCACTAAAAAGTCACTTTTTACACCAAAAAGTCACTAAAGTCACTTTTTCACTACTAAAATAGAGTGACATTTAAAAATATCCACGAAATGTTTAAATTAGGTACATGGCACTAAGAAGTTTACAGTAGTTTTAACAAAGTGTTAAAAAATTTAAAATTTTAACCAGGGTGACCAGTGAACCGCAAATTTTAAAACACCAGGAAAACTATTGGGAAATGCCTTCAATTTCGATTAAAAATCGGGGAAAATATACCTCCTTTCCCAGAAAATAGATGGCAAACCTTGGAAACTTTCCAAAGGTATTTGTCTGTGATAGAATTTTAAAAGTCTTTCAAGGATTATTAAGAACTTTAAAAAATCCAAAGTAAATTTTAAGATAATTTTAAAGGATTCTAGGGATGACTCCAAGGTATATCAGAGAAGAATACCAAAGTACCGACTACAAAAGTCTCATGTAAAATTAAGTGCTCTGAGGACCGATTTCTTCATCTCCGCTTAAATCTTAAGCCAGGTTTACCTACATAGTTAAAATTGGCCTTTAGCACATAAGAGCGTCATTTTTGATTATTGTTTAAATTATTAGAGACGCAAAATTCAGCTACGAAACAATTTTGGAGATAATTCCAAAATAATTGAGAGTGAATTTTATCGAGAGTTCTGAGAAGAATGATTGAATGAGGATTCTAGGTCTAATTCTAGTAAGAATTCAAAATTTGTACTAAAATTTTCCTGATGAAAATTCCATGAAAATCCCGTGAACTCCAAAGATGGTCTCTGCGGATAGTTCTAAAAGAATTCTGGGATGATTTCTGAAGATACTTCCAAGAGAATTCTTAAGAGTTTGAAATAAATTCCGATATGGATCTCAATGGAATCGAATTTTGAGGAATTCTGAAAAGATTTTCAAAGTTATTCTGTGATGGAAACAATGCTGTGCATTCAACTATTTGAAATCCTCTCGGAAAGTCCCTGTAAAATTTTACGAATTCTATTAGGAATTATCTTGAAGCTAGCTTGAAATTCTACAAAAATATAATTAAACCAAATATTATAAATTAACAACGTGGTTCACTTCCCGAATTCCCATATGTTTCTGAAACGACGCAGCAGTAATTTTGACTGATAAAATGATATCAATTACACTGTGCAACAAGATTTTCTAGGACTGGGAAAAATCGCTTTATTTGACTTTCTCGTGGTCCCCTGAGTAAAAGTCTCGAATAAACGTATACCCTAACATATTCTAATTTTTTTGAGACCACCCTCTTTATGAATTTTGGTATGTTGTCCTGATGTCGGTTGTATACTGCCTAACTAAAACATGTTACGACATTGCCGTGTAAGAGTTTTTGACGTAGGACTACGTCTTTGATTTCTATATGGGAGTACACTTTGTGAAAACCAAAAATGAAACATGTAACAAAATTATGAAAGATTTTGAACGATAATAACTCAGCTACCCCTGGACCAATTTCAATAATTTTATCACCAATCGATCAGAAATATTCCTACGCATGTATATATTCAAGATTTTATCATTTAAAAAAAATCACTATTGAAAAATGCACGAATGTGCGACTGTTGCTATGATAATTAAAATTATAACCGATTGCCTGCGAAAAGCGATTACCCTAACACAGATTTCAAAGTTGAATTCCATCCGGTCTCACCAAACGGTGTTTATTCAATCACCGCGTGGTGAGTGGTAGTGTTCTCCAGTACGCAACGAAAGGCTGCCTGCAAGCAGCAAGCTGCAGCTCACATGAGCTTCCATAGAAGGAGGAAGAAGCCGCACCGCTATTGATCGGAATCAGAAGCTCTGAGTCTATGTCAAGCGCGTCATACTAAATAGTACAAACAGAGAGAACCACGCTCAAATTCCTGTTCCTACACAAAACCCAAGCTCCTGCTGCAGTTAACAAATAAAATTTATTATATAAGACCACGTAGTCCTACGTTGCCATTGCCTACAACCCCATAGGGCTGTCCCTTGTAGTTTTTTTAAATCAGAGATCTGTCGTTTTACATTTTTCATAGTCTGAGATCTTGAAAAAATGATGGTTTTCAGAGGGTCAACCTGAAGGCATATTAAAAAAGAAAGTGCTAATACTTTTGTTTTAATATTAAGGCATTTGGTGTCTTCGGTGCAGTTGTTGTGCCTAAAAAATCCCTTCTTTTGTTACTGGTCAACATTAGGGTAGTCGTTAAATTAAGTGATATTTTCTTATTTTTTGAAAATGTGCACGTATGTTTCTTAGAAAAATTGTTGCTAAGCCGATTCTAAGCAACTTTGCTGAATAAATATTTGTTGCATCTCTTAACATTCTCATTTTACAACAATTTTTCAGAATTGAATTGGGGTGTAGCTGTATATTGTTTTAGGACTGTCTCTTTTAACTCAAATTTCTCATGAAGGTCGGCTATAAGAGATTTCTTAAGCTTATGAGACGCATGTTTTGTTATAAAAACGTTTTCTGTATCTTATTTTATAAAGAAGTTATACCCAATTATAGGTGTTTTGAAATGAACAGTGAAAGTATAAAAAAATAGCGCATCTCTATTTTTTTATTTTATAAAATAATATGCGCCCTTTCATACGTCGTCAAAAATATTTTACAACAGAAAAGAAAAAAATCAGAACATAGGAAAAACTTCAATAACTTTTGATTGGCAAAATATATCGACAAGTAGGGTGGTTCTTATAGTCATTGAATTAAAAAATTCACATTTTTATTTGCGGAAATAATGGTGTACATTCTTCGGCTCAGCTCAGCTCAGCTGATTCCAAGCAACTTCGTTGAAGAGAACTTTTTTGTATCTTAAGAATTGATCAATTTAGAGCATTTTTTCTCAAATGACTGTCCCTCTATTTTTTGTTTAATTCCCAATTTCTCAGCAAACTTGGCTGGAGATTAAAAATTTTATTAAAAATTGACAAAAATCGTAAAAGAAGAACTTTTGGTAAATTTTTCATTTAATTTATGCTCAAAAAACTATTTTTAATACATTTTCATTCATTTTTTGTTAAAAATACAAATAAAAGCGTGCAAAAAGTTCCAACAACTATTTTATAGTTCATGTTCTACGATTTTTGTAATTTTTCAAGTATCGATAATATTATGCATTCTAAAAGTTTGTAATTTTCATGAATTAAAAAAAAATTCGGACAAGGATATTTTTAGATATTCAGGATTTGTCAATTTTTTTTTAATTTGACTTATAATTACTAAAAATGTATTTTTTATTTTTCCCAGAAAGACATTAATGCCGTTTTTGTGATAGGATGCCTTTTGGAAAATTTTCCACGATTCAAAATAGCCGAATTTTAGCAAAAATTTGAGTCATTGCCCACAACAAACAATTACGAAAGTTTCATACAAATCGGATAAGGTCGATTAAAAAATTCGCTATTTTGCCTGGAACTGCTCAGTAAAAAAACTGCTCTAGACAAGCTTAATTGATCTAGATCAAACAAATTTCCATCATTTTTTTTAATATTCCCTTGGTGGCCTTTCGAAAGAAATCCTGCAGAATAGAACAAATCTATTGGATGGAAGTAGCGGGTTAGTTATTTGAAGATTCTATTCCGACATAAGTTAGCCATAAATGTCTCTTAAGACATAAGTTAGCCATAAATGTCTCGCTAATAAAGATAAGCTAACCTAGCCATAAATGCTATTGTAAACAATAGCTCTTCGAACACCAAACCATAATCAAATAGGGGAAATGGATGTAATGTCGGTCGAGCAATCGAGTATATTTTCAATAGCGTCCTAAAATATCCATTATTACCGTCCCAATATCGCGTTGATCTAGATAAAATTGATAAATAGCAGATTTTTAGCCATGGGCCCAATCTTAGATCCATAGGTCAACATTAG
Organism: Ochlerotatus camptorhynchus; assembly: GCF_037179485.1. Classification (NCBI taxonomy): domain Eukaryota; kingdom Metazoa; phylum Arthropoda; class Insecta; order Diptera; family Culicidae; genus Ochlerotatus; species Ochlerotatus camptorhynchus. The sequence continues at coordinate 94,015 of NW_027040560.1, read as the reverse complement.
AGCCATTTCCCCTATTTCAATTATTTTTGTAATATTCGATAATTTTAAACAAATTTCTGTTACTTTTATCTTTTTGGAAAAGATATTAGTTTCCCTATCTTATGGTTCAATTGGTCATGTCACATCGTGGGTTGGCACGATTGTTGTGTTAATTTTTGGATTTCAAATTTAAGAATTTCATAAGGATCGACTTATGAACGGCAGATATGAATTTCAACAGCGCGACTTATGAAAGATTTTTGTCTAACATAAGGTAGCTCTTATATGCCTTTAGCCTTTTAATTTATCCAAGCGTTGACAGACAAGTTCCAGTATGCTCCGTTTAGTTATTTTTTGTCGGTAATCAGCAGTTCCTTCCTTCTCCGACCTTCTACGATTATGTTGAAACTTTGCACAGTTGTTTGTTATTGTCCAACATGCCATTTTACATATTTGGTTCCCTAGTTTTGTACACGACTAACACTTGAAAAGGGCTTATGCAAAAATGATACGCATCAATAGAAAAACATATATCTTGCGAACGATTTGTTTGATTGAGGTGGTGTCTTCGAAGAAGTTGCGGACAAGTATTGTGCCTTTCAAGACAAAAAATATACACTGTAAAAAATTATAATCTTTTTTACAAAAAAAAAATTAAAATTACTCAAATTGCATATTATTTTTTTTTATTTTTTTTTTATATTTTTTTTTGTAGTTTAGATAAAGTAATACCTACTGACACTGTGCATTTGCTGGGCAAATCATAAACAAAAAAGTTATGAATTCTTGAAAAAACAAGTATTTTCCAAAATACCACCTACATTTATCGAATATCTTTAAAATAGTGTTAATATTAAAACACATTAAATTTACAACAGAAAAGCTCATAATGCTTAAACTGACCAAAGTTGTTTTTTTCGAGATACTAGTAGGTTAAAATTCACTTATTGCATAATTTGAGCAATTTTCACTCTTTTGAGATGTTATTCGTGAGTGTTCAATCTTGAAAGTATTTTTAACAAAAAGCCCAATAAATTTCCTTAAACTTTGCTGTTCACAGTTTTTTAATCATACGCATGAGTTATAAATATGCAATTTGAGTAATTTAATTTTTTTTTATAATTTTGATTTTTTTGTAAAAAAATATTATTTTTTCACAGTGTATATTTTTTTCTTGGAAGGCACAATACTTGTCCGCCACTTCTTCTAATACACCATCTCGATCAAACAAATCGTTCACGAGATATATATTTTTCTATTGATGCGTATCATTTTTGCATAAGCCCTTTTCAAGTGTTAGTCGTGTGCAAAACTAGGGAACCATATATGTAAAATGGCATGTTGGGCAATAACAAACAACTGTGCAAAGTTTCATCATAATCGTAAAAGGTCGATTCGAAACGATTTGCGAATCTGTGTGGAACTGCTCTATTATTTTTCATAAGGCAAATCTATGAAAAATTTATCGATTTTTTGTGGCTAAAATTCATAGGCGGTTCTTATGGAATTCTTACGTTCTTTTGCCTCGGTGAAGTTAAAACTGATTGTTTTCTTATTGCATATTTTCCCCTTGAAGTTTAAGGAAATATCGAGAAAAATTCTACATATTTGAATATGTAATTGCACTACTCAGTACCGCAGCTGAAAATTTTTCTTCAAAAATAATAAACCGGTGTTTACGGTGAAATACCAAAAATTGTAACCGGGCCCAACATATTTTTAAACGAATCCCGCGAAGAATTCCAAGGGAACAGAATTCCGAGGAAGATTTAAAAAAATTAGAATGATTTCAGGCAAATCGAATGTAAGGGAGGAAATCTCTAGAAGTATTCCTAAAGTCTGGTCCACTTAGAATTCGGACACTTTATTTATTTTATAGCAGTGCCTTTAGTAGTCGAGTTTGAAATGTTTTGACAGCCATAAAAATGTGACAAATAATGTGGTTTCTCAAATAAATGATTGAATTAGTAATGTAACCATTTCTTTGGTGGGTATTGTTTTAAACACTTTCGGCTCTGTAAAGTTTTTTTAACAGTTGAGCTGTACCAAATAAAAAAAATTAATTATTATAAAAATCTTGAATAGGTGAGGAATTTGAATGTTTGCAAGAAATAAGATTTTTGTGAGAATCCAGTTGTCTTACAGTTTTTTTTTGAGTGTATTTTGCCAGGTGATTACAAAAAAAATTGTTGGCAACCTTGCACACAAGTGTTTACATGTTTGTGAAAGATAAAACGTCCCATAATCCCCACAAACGCAGCCACTAGCAGTGCGCAAAACGGTCAGGTTCATTGAGTCATTTTTGTCTGAATGATTGGTAAGTAAACGAGTCACTGACAGCCGAGCACTCAGTCAGTATCTCAGTCAGCACGTTCATTCTTCCGGGATGGTACCCAATTCTTGTTTTGAATGGCTGAGCGTACATTTTCTATGGAAAAATGCCTCAATCAGTCTTGTAAGCGGTCACCGTAGTCGACACATTTTATGTGATAATCGACTGCTTTTGCTTTCGACACTTGCAAAACAAGCTATTACATTGCTGTACCAAACTTAAATGTCATATGATAGACTCTGTCATACGACTCTGTCTCGTAATAAGAGCTGCTGACGTTGTAATTGTGTGAATTCTGAAAATAGCAAGCAACGATGTCCTAGTAATAACATTTCTGATTAGAAATGGTTTAATTTTCACCAAATTGAGGAATTAGAACGAAATCACACATGTCATATGATAGTTATTTGATAGTTTTCTCTTTGCTCGAATGTTGTTCTACCGTTTGTGTTGTGTAAGAGAGACGAAGATAGAGCATGAGAGTACGAATACAAACAGACTGTCGCGCACGACAACGAAGCGAATGTAGTAAAAAACGTCAACCGTTTCAACCCCTGGCCCTCAATTACAGGCTCTTTGAGCGAAGGCAAGCGGTGTGAGTCGCCTGTTCGTGAGTGACTGAATGCTTTTGTTGGCTCTTTCATTGCCTCGTCCTTTACCGTATGAATTGAAAAGAGCAGTGCCTTCGCACTCAGCCTAAGCAGTCAATAATGTTACGCTCTGGCCACTAGTCAGCGTTGCCAGATATATCGATTTATCGGGATTTATACCGATTTTCGAGCTTGATACCGATAATACACATAAGGTTCATCAGAATACCGATTTACATTGATTTTTTAATACTTGCCTGCCTACGTTCAGTTAGAGAAAACGATTGTGAGAGACTTTTATCGTTTTGAATATCCTAAATTTTTAGAGCCTTGAGGAAATTACTTATCTCTAACCATTTCTTATGCTTTATATTCTTTCGACTAGTGTTTCCATTTCCTCGCCGTTGTTGGCTACCCAAGAATCGAGAAACAGTGGTTGGGAATCGGGAAATACTTTTATCCACTGACCAAATAGGTTCATCGGAATGTACATATTTTAACTTCCTGTAACTTATTTAATCTTGCCTTGGAAAAGTCTTCCACCTTACCCCGTAAGTTATGTTCCGATTCCTCAAAGAACGTTCTAGAAAATTCTACCGATTTCCACCAGAAATCTCTTTCTTCCGATTTTTTCTACTTTTCTCAGAAGTTTCTATTGACTGTCCCGTACACTGAGGCAAATAAACTTAAGAATTTCATATGAATGATTTTCGTCTAACATGGTGTAGCACTTATACGCCTTTAACCATTTCATTTTCCCATGCATTGCAAGACAAGTGGTCAGTAAACGGGCCCCGTAATCTCCACGTCCATGATTCGGTTCCAGCCTGCTCCGTTTTATCATTTTTCTGTCAACATTATTTTTCATAAGACAAATCAATGAAATTCATACCGATTTCTTGTGGCTAAAATTCCTAAGTGGTTCTTATGGAACTCTTACGTTCTTTTGCCTCAGTGTAAACCCTCTGGCTACAAAAGAGTTTCTTCCAAACTATCTTAGGAAGTGTCATCCAGCGTCTCCAGGAAGTTTCTTCCGTCTTCTCCAGGTAGTTCATTTAAACTTCTACCGGAAGTATCTATAGTTTCTTCCGGAGGTTTTTCCCGACTTCTATTGGAAGGTTTTTCCGAGCTTCTGCTGGCTACGCCTAGAATTTTCTCCTGATTTTCGAACCTTTCTTGCTTCCACTGGATGTGTCATCGAATTTTTTCTTCCCGAAAGTTTGTTTAAATTTTCTACAGACGTTTCGTTAGGATCTTCTGGGCAAATGAAAGAAGCTTCCAGGGCACGTCCCGATACTCTCCCGTGTATTTTCGGATAATTTTTAGGAATAATTCAGAAGACTTTCAGTGCTTTTACTTCCTAGACTCAAAGGATCGATTTAGCTTAGTTATTCATAAATCAAAAGAAAAAAACTATCATGAGGATCACATTTCTACCTAGAAATCATCAAGCCGCATTATTTTTCGATCTCAATTTTGATATAGAGGTACCAATAATTGCTCAAATTTAAATAAACTCAATCTTTGAGGGCTTTGAAAATGTTTTCAAACAAACAAATATGTAGCCTGAAATTTACTCAAGTAAGAATGGCCATCATCAAAAAGCTGCACTCTTTGTTTTGTTTTTGACTGCTCGGCTAAAAAATTTACAGAGATCTCAGCAACCAAACGTCACTTTTGCTTAGATCTGTTTGCCAGGAGCTCGGCTGTGCAAATCTCGGCAAAAATTGCAACCCAAGTAGCACACATCCGTCACTGCAAGCAACGTAAGCAACGTGATTGTGACTGCATTTGGTTGCATACAAGTTGGCAGAAGCGTTCTGCGACAATTATAGCACCACAATCATTCCCAGCCCTCCGGTTCGTCCCTGAAAAAAAAAGAGCAATCAAATCGTTCGATTTTCCTACAAGTTCCTCCAGTTCCGCGGTTGAGGAACCCTTCACTTCTGAAGAGCGCTCATTGAGCCCAGCTAAAAGTTTTCCACTGCCGTCAGGCAAATGAAAAGAAAGAAAAACCCAATCAGTAGTCCCATATCGATACTCGATCACTTCTCCACCCCCTACCGTAGAGCGAGCTACCTCTACAATGGGTACCTTTTTACAGCATATTTGCTCGATTGCTCGATTGCTTCTCGTCGTCGCAATGTTGCTACCGCTTGAGCTGCTCTTTTGCTCCTCCGTCCTTCTCCTTCCTCCTCCCATCGCAGTAGTCTAGTCGTTTTTTTTTTTTTGGTATTCCACTCTTCTACCGAGCCATGCCATTAGAGAGGTGCGACTACACACGGACGTCTCTGTTGGCAGCCAGGGAAGTAGGGAGGGCAATCATCATCGGATCGGCAGCACCGCACCGCCGGATGGCACCGGAAATCAGACACAATAAAGAACTCTCGATCAATAAACTACCAATAAACTACCTTTTCTTTTTGGCTTGGCATTTCTCATCTTTTGCGCCTGCCACTCTACACGATTGAGACCCGCAGTGGTGGAACCAAGAACAGTAGAAAAGAGAGGCCACGTGACGCGCGATAAGACGTCCTTCGAATTGCTGAAATTTTTCCTCAATGAGTAATTCAATGCATTCTGACAAGAATCTGGATTTCTTCGAAAGTGCCTCCGTCACGCCTCAAAAAGGCTAATCTTTCGGGCTTTGTTTTGCTCCTCGTCGCTCGACGAAATTATTCCAAGTGCAACAGGGAAAACATAAATCCTTGTTGTTGAGTTGGATGGGTTCTGTTGTTGTGTGGCTCTCTCATGAATAAATATCAGAAGTACGTTTTGTTTGTGGTTGTTAACCACCCTCGTTTCCTGTCACGTACCACGAAAAGGAAAGAAAAAGCCTTTCTTATCGAGTTTTTTTTTTCCCGAAAATTATTGCTTCACAGCTCCTAAGAAAAGATTGATTCGAACCTTGAAGTGGCGCACGTGTTCGAGCGCTATGAATAGATCAGAAAGGATCGCTTTCTTAAAGGAGCAAGCCCAAACAGCATATAGTAGGCCGTCGTCGTCAACCGTCAAATTGGGCCCTAATTGCTAATGAACTGTCAACAGCTGGGCTCCCGCATTTCGCAAAATGTGTAATGAGTGAGCGCATAATTCCCAGCTGTCTCGAGTTCAATTCTCCCACGATCCTCTTGGCGAGATATCTCTGGAGGTCATCGCACACACTGACTCCTCCGTTGTCCGTGTGGTAGCCATAATACAGTAACGATAATAATAACGGGGACTGGCGTGGCACCCTCTAATCTAGAGCAACTTACTACCTCTTACCATCATAAATGTTCAGTGCTAAAAGCGTATTTTTTAACAAGGAAAATATGGAAAAAGTATAATTTACGACCCCCACAAGCAAGCGACACACGCACACCTGTTCACGTTATGCGTGTGACTTTTCCCTCATGCCAGGGGTGGGAAAGAACGAGCAGCTCACTCAACCGTTAAATGAACAACGGCAACCCCCAAACGAGTCCTTTTTCAGTGAAGTTTAAAAAATGTTACGACCTAAAAGTCATTAAAAAACAGGGTGCCCCCTCTGCATTTTGCGGGAAAAAGCCAAACGCCAGAGGGAGCGAATGTCACATGCTAGATTTCCGTGTCGCGTCACCATCGCCAAGGCCTGGCTGTGGGAAATGTGCAGTCAAGGTGAAAAAGTGCGCACCCCAAATTATCCATCTTGGCATCTGGCTGCGTCTGAATTCGTATTTTTCAGCCAATTTCCCACGGTACTAATTTTAATATCTTTGTTTTTCATCGGTTTTCGATTGGGTGTGTGTGTGTGTGACAGAGTGACGTTCCGCGGAGGGACCTCCCGGGCCCGGCACCCGGCGGACGGAACCATTTTTGGGACCCATAAATTATAAGAGGCAATTAATTAAATTGAAGCAATCACTTTTCTGCGCATACATTTGCATGCGATTAATTAGGGAAGGGATGACAGTTTTCACCGAAGCAGCCCTGCACAGGTGTCAGAGGAGAAAGAGAAAAAGAAGTGGGCGCTTGAAAAACGGAATACTTGATCGTGCGTCGATCTACATTCCCATTTTAGCCCATTAACGAGAGTTTGTGTTTGCTCGAAAAGAGTGATGCGGGTTTCGCTTCTTTGTGTTTAGTTCGTTTTACTGCGTTTATCATCATTGTTTCAAGTTGTTTTCCTCTCATCCAAACACTGACTTACGGAGCTTGGCTCGGGTGGTCGAAAAGAGAGGGAGAGAGAGAGCGGCATAGATGTTCTCACGATGAGATTTTATTGTTTTTTGATAATTTATTTTTATGCTAATCATCATCACTCAAGTCAAAGCCGGTGAGTTCTAGGTTGCGTAGCAGAGTGACGGGCGTTTGTATTTGTTTAGAAGGAAAAAAAAAAGACATTTGAACCTTTGATTAAACGAATAAGTTTCCATATTCACACTCATCTGGCTTCAGGGTAAGATTGCAAGATACGGCCTACCCGGCGAAGGTAATTGATTCCGAACATTCAAAGTTCAGTACTGTTGAATAAATGTGCGATTGGGATGGGTGCTTGTTAATCGATAAGCTGAAGCTTACAAGCTTTAAGTCTTTTCATGAATTCCCACTTTGCCTCCCTTAATTTAGTCGGTGTAACACAATACCCAACACAAGATGGCTGGGTTCGTTTCCCGGTGTGATCTGGATATTTTTCGGGTTGGAAAGTTTCTCGAGTTCTCTTTTAGCTGTAGAACAGCCTATACAGCCAAAAGTTAGGCTATGCAGCTAAAAACAGGCTTATTTCAAGATAAACATTTCAAAAATTCCTATCTGCATTGATCGATTCTCTTCATCGACTTTCTCTTTCGTCAATAACTCGGCTGCAAAACCTTTCCCTGTTGTATTTGACGTTTTGGACGCTAGATAAGAACCTCCTTTATCAAACTATGTGGTAGAATTAGCGCGAAATCTTTTTGCATAGCAGTAGTTATAAAAAGAGAAAGTCGATGAAGAGAATCGATCAAAGCAGATAGGACCATTTGAAATGTTCATCGAGATTTAGCTATTACCCAGCTCTGGTTGTTTGTTGGGTTGTACTTGTCACACAATATACGAATTCTGAAACAGGCTTGGAAAGCTCTCAATTAATAACTGTGAAAGTGCTCTAAAGAACACTTGAACAGTTGAGATCAGGCGTAGTTTCTGTTGGGTCGTAATACACCAAGATAAGGCCTGGTTGTCCTTGGCTGTATATTGAAGCCATCTCCACACCGACAAATCGACATGAATGACCATAGAAATTGCCATGAAATGATTGCTCTAAGCACGCTACTGAGCAGTTTCATGCCAAATGACAAATCGGAAAAACTCGACCTTCTCCAATTTGCCTAACACTTTGCGTAATTGTGTGTTATGAGCAATCATTCAAATGTCATAATTTTCTTCAGAATAGCGTCTTTAAATAACACAATTTTCAAGTGTCCATGGTTTTGAAATATTTCAAAAGTTTACATTTCCCATGAGCTTTTTTTCTAATCTTATCTAATCTAACAACAACACAGCCAGTTCTTGAAAGCATCCTGTAAAATGATAGATGTGCCTTCATCATTTTTCTTGTCTATTCGATATATGTTTCACATCGATTATGCGTCACACATACCAAAACGGCCAGGCCTACTGTGCAGCATTTAAGGGGCAAGATGATACAGATCGAAGATTCAAACACGATGCTTTAGAATCCAATAAATGGATGAAACGTGGACATCTCGTACCGTACGTTCCGTGTAGATCTTATAACAGTAACGCATGGTGATTTGGGAAGATGGTTACATTCTATTCTCCCACATGTGTCGAACAAACCATGATTCAAAGGGTTGGACATGAGCCGCGATTTTATACGCGTTATATCAAGGCTTATGTCCAATCAATGCTCGTTAGACTCGCTTACTTACTTACCTTACCAATCAGGCTAAGGCCTTGTTGACCTCTGCTGTCCGAAGAAGTCGTCTCCACTCTACTCGATCCATGGCCACAGTTCGCCAGCCTCGTAGTCTACTTGGTCGATCCACCTTGCCCGCTGCGCGCCTCTTCTTCTTGTTCCTGTTGGGTCGCTTTCTAGAACCATTTTCACTGGGTCGTCGTGCGGCATTCTTACGATGTGGACGATGGATGGTTCTCCCAGCGGCTGGTGCAATTCGTGGTTCATTCGCCTTCTCCACGTTCCGTCATCCATCTGCACTCCACCGTAGATGGTACGCAACACCTTCCGTTCGAAAACACCAAGGGCGCGTTGGTCCTCCACGAGCATAGTCCAGGTCTCGTGGCCGTAAAGGACCACCGGTCTAATCAGCGTTTTGTAGACAGTCAACTTCGTGCGGCGGCGAATTTTATTCGACCGGAGCGTCCTCCGGAGTCCAAAGTAGGCACGATTCCCTGCCATAATGCGTCTTTGAATTTCTCTGCTGGTATCATTTTCGGCGGTCACCAGTGAGCCCAAATACACGAACTCATCGACCACCTCGATTTCGTCACCGTCAATCTGAACTCGGGGTGGGAGGCTAACATTGTCTTCCCTAGAACCTCTTCCTTTCATGTATTTTGTCTTTGATGCGTTGATGGCAAGTCCAATCCGTATAGCTTCAGCCTTCAGTCTGATGTACGTTTCCGCCATCATCTCAAAGTTCCGTGCCATAATGTCAATGTCATCGGCGAAACCAAGGTGCTGGATGTACTTCCTGAAGATCGTGCCACTCGTGTCTATCCCAGCTCTTCTGATCACTCCTTCTAACGCGATGTTGAACTGCAGACACGAAAGTCCATCACCCTGCCGTAACCCCCTTCGAAATTCAAAGGGACTCGAGGATGTCCCCGATACTCGAACAACGCACATCACTCGATCCATCGTCGCCTTGACCAATCGCGTCAGTTTATCCGGAAATCCGTACTCGTGCATAATCTGCCATAGCTGATCTCGATCGATTGTGTCGTATGCGGATTTGAAATCGATGAACAAATGATGTGTGGGCACGTTGTATTCGCGGCATTTCTGCAGAACCTGCCGAATCGCGAAAATTTGGTCCGTGGTAGCGCGGGCACCCATGAATCCCGCCTGGTATTGCCCCACGAACTCTCTTGCATATGGTGACAGACGGCGGCATAGAATTTGGGAGAGTACCTTGTAGGCGGCGCTCAGCAGTGTGATCGCGCGGTAGTTGCAGCAATCCAATTTGTCGCCCTTTTTGTAGATTGGGCATACGACACCTTCCATCCACTCCTCCGGTAATATCTCCTCCTCCCAAATCTTGGCAATTACCCAGTGCAGCGCTCTAGCCAGTGCTTCACCACCGTATTTCAATAGCTCACTTGGTAGTTGATCTACACCAGTTGCTTTGTTGTTCTTCAGCCGACCGATCTCCTCCTCAACTTCTTGAAGATCAGGGGCCGGTAGCCTGTCGTCTTCTGCGCGTGCTCCAAGGTCTGTTGCCGTGCCACCTTCGTTTTCTGCTGCTTCACCGTTGAGGTGCTCGTCATAGTACTGCTTCCACCTCTCAATCACCTCACACTCGTTCGTGAGAAGGTTACCGTCCAAGTCCTTGCACATATCGGCTTGCGGCACGTAGCCTTTGCGCGAACTATTTAGCTTCTCGTAGAACTTCCGTGTGTCGTTTACGCGGTACAGATTTTCCATCGCCTCGCGATCTCGGTCTTCCTGCTGACGCTTCTTCCTTCGGAATACCGAGTTTTGTCTGTTCCGCGCTTGTCTGTATCGCTCCACATTCAATCTCGTGCGGTGTTGCAGCATTCTCGCCCGTGCTGCATTCTTCTCCTCTACTAACAGAGTTTGCATTCGCCGTCAAACCAGTCATTTCTTCGGTCCGGGATTGCAGTACCTAGTGCCGCTGTAGCAGTACTACCTATGGCTGAACGGATGTCCCTCCAGCCATCTTCAAGAGAGGCTGCGCCAAGCTGCTCTTCCGTGGGTAGTGCAACTTTCAGCTGCTGCGCGTAGTCCTGGGCAACTCCGGTGTCCCGTAGTTGCTCAATGTTGGGTCGTGGCGTTCGACTTCGACGTGTGTTATGCACCGTCGAGAGTTTTGAGCGCATGCATACTGCAACTAGGTAGTGGTCCGCATCTATGTTCGCACTGCGGTACGTGCGGACGTTGATAATGTCGGAGAAGTGTTTCCTGTCGATTAGAACGTGATCGATTTGGTTTTCTGTGTGTTGGTCAGGTGATCTCCAGGTGGCTTTGTGGATATCCTTTAGACTCGCACTTCTATCGAATTGGGCTCTCAGGCAGCAATTTATGTGCGTGTGGCAGTGGTTATCACGATATCGAGCATGTTGTTTGGTCATGTACCTTACACCGTGTTGCCAGATCTGAGTTATCCACATCCCTCAGGGCCCGAGGAAAACAACCCGCGATACCCGTTAGAGATGTCTTGGCGAGCCGAGATCTCGACTATTTGAATTTATATGTTTTTATAACGGATAGATCTGAGGATTTAGTAGTAAGTGTCATCTTGTGTTCTCCAAAGTTGTTAGCTGCCCATCGGTGTACCCCCATGTTTGTCTTTTTCATCAGAGTGTCGCTTCGTTCGAGATCAAGAGCACATTGCTCTCCAAACCTTGTGTTCACAACCCATACTCTGCCATCCATTTGTTAAAATTTGCTGCCCCTAACCTCGAGATAGCCGCGAGTAATCGGCCCCCGCTTCACTAACGTTAGTTTTAAGTAATCTGTAATCCAAACAATGAATATCGGCTCCGCAAAGCTACAGCAAATGAGCCTGGAGAAATAAATGCACTATAAAAAATAAAAAAACGAGCCTCTGGAACCGAAAGGCAGCTTGACATGTGCTGTTGTAGAAGTCCAAATTGTAGACGGTCCGCTTGAAGAAGACCAACTTGAACTAGTCCGGTTTGTGGTGGAGCTTGTCTTCCCTCGATTTGAGGTAAAAGATGTAGTCGATTTTTTATGTGCATTGGCAAGCCTTTTCGTGGTCAATAGTCAGGTTCAGCACTGCGACTCAACGATGAGATTAATGATGGGAGGTCGAGGGCCCCATGTTGGTTCTACTTGGCTTCGGAACAGCTTCTAAAATAACAGGGACGTAGAACAGCTCTTGCAGGACTTCTTCTGTCTTAGTAAACTCAATGAGGAACTAGAAATCGTATTCTGGGCCTGACTTTGACCAGATCAGCGACTGATTTAAGGAAAAAAAAAATAAACGTCACTCTTAAAATTTCTATGAGTTTTTTTTAAATAAAACTTTAAAGATTAAGATAAACTGTTTGAGGTATTTGAGTTTTATAACTTATTTGGAATTGTTACTCAAATATTACCATTGTATATTTTTCCTAGAAAGGCTTTACTTTTCTCAACAACTTTGTCTCAAACGTAATTTCGATCAAATGTGACATTTTCGTGCTACAATTTATTGAAAAATGTCAAAGACGCCATTTTGGAAAACATGCAATTTTCCCTGCCAAATTATCTGCAAAAAATGTGAATAATTACCCAACAAACAATTGTGCACCTCTAGGGGGGCGACCCCGGCGTAGTAGTTAAGATCCATACCTCTCACGGCCAGTGATGGCATGATCATTAGAAAATTGATATTTCACCGCTCTCATACGCTCTCAATATCACGCGTGATATTTGAGCAAATTATCATGCTTGAAATTGATTTTACAAGCTCCTTTGATATTGCGAGACTATTCACAACGTGTAAAGTTGAAGCAGAGAGTTGAATCGACGCAAAAACGATTCCGTTGTACCTCGTTTTCTAAGTAAGAGAAGGTATAATAATGCTATCTCTTTATTATCTTCACCGACGGCAGACACGAAGTGACTGCTGCCATCCGTTATGGCAGTTTCGGTTGCGTTCGGGTGTAAAGCAAAAATCATTAAACTCAATCTCACCACAGTTTGGTGCGATTTGCAGTTGGTGAGTTTTGTTAAGCGAACCCCACACGTATCAATATATTGAAGCGAAGCGGAATTATTGACATTAATATTGATGATGTGAATACAGAAATATTGTCAATACCGATGTATTGACGTCAATATTGAATGTATTGACAATACGATTATTGTCAATAAAGGCAATCGTGTAGGGTCCACTTTAGGTTTAATATTCTGAGCTGCGACATCACAGCTTGCAATATTCATCACAGTCTGCAATATTGGCGTGGAACTGGTCACGAACTGGTTCGTGTCTGATCTATTCTGGACAATTTATTTGATCTAGATAACAAAATCGTTGGTTTTGACCGATCGGATCGCTGCACATTTGAACGAGAGGGGCTACACATCTAAATCTCAATTCTAGATGCTCAACAAATCTCACACTTGCGAATCAATCTTCGAAAAATCTTCTTTCATGTCTCGCATCTACGTTCATCGCGCATCATCTTTTTTCCGGAAATCTTCAGAATCGTCATCAATCTTCTCTCTATCTACTCACCACAGCAAAACACATTTTTTCCCGGCATCGTAGATAAACACTTAGAACAATTCGACAGTGAGCATGCATAAGGACCTATACGCGACGATCGATTCTCTTCGTCGATTTTCTCTTTTGTTAATAACTCGTTAGATTTAACGTTTCTCGGTGCGTTTGCTGTTGCTTTTGATAGCCAATACAACCTGTTACTACTCTGCATTGAACAAATTCTAGAAAATTGTTTCACTTAGCTGTAGCAATGCAAAGGGAAAATCGACGAAGAGAATCGATCATCGCGTATTCGCCCTTATGCATGCTTACTGCCGAATTTATGTAAATTTAGGTGCTCTGAGACTGACATATACGGGCGTAAATTTTGACATAAAATTAAGTCATGATAGACGTGAAATTCAGCTCAATCAAACGTACTTTCGAACCTTGCAGTCTCGGAGCACTTAATTATACATGACATGTTTGTTTACGTCTCATCCTTTATGTCAAAGATGGATTCCGTCACGTTTACTATAAGTTTAGGTATTTCTAAGTGTGTAGAGTCGGCACCCTCGCATTTGAATCAGCTGTAAGAGCCAAATTTAAGTTCAAGTTTCATGTCGGTTTGTCGGTGATCTCCATTCCATTCGATCCATGGTTCTATGTTAAATAATTTCGAGCTGTACATTGCATTAGGTCCTATGTAACATTGACAGATTCTCTTCGTCGACTTCCTCTTTGTATCCCCACGGCCACGTAAGTCGAAGTCGACGAAGAGGATAGATAAAAGTTACTTAGACCCTAATGCAATGTTCAGCTTGATTTATTCCCACCTTTATAGGAACTTTGTTCCGTAATTAAACGCAAGATCATCAAACCTAAATTAAATCTGACATTCGGTGTGTGTCATTCGATTGTCTGTTTACTCGGCAGCAACCACTGTGTGGTCCTCCTCATTGTTCTTCAATAGCAATTCCCTCGTTCGATGCGTCGTCGACTTTGGAAAGCAACTGTTTCGTGATCAGTGTGTGAGTGATGACCACGTTTTGCGTCCACTGCTGCAATGGAAGCGCTGGAAGCGGATTCCGTTCTGATGTAGAAGACTTATTGTATAGCGGAAGATGAAGTGTTTATTGTGCTGTACTTTTTGACTATCGTTTTACGGTGTTTTGAATAATGAACAAGAATTCTTGGCTCTGTAAAGTTAATTAAATTGAGCCTTATCCAATAAATTAATAAAAAAAAACAACCTAAAATGGAAGGTTGATGGAAGTCATCTTTTGCAATGTCATATTTAGGCCATTTGGTGAATTTTCACTTATATTTGACACTTCGAAAATAATTTGAAATGTTCAAAAATCCCTCTGTTGTTGATCGGCAGATTTTCGAGAAGGTTTTTGTCAAAATTGAGTCTTTGTGTGTTTGAAATAAGTCTGGTACAATTGACGTTTCATCGGCGCACACTACTGCACCATTTAAATCGAACGTGTGCGAGCAAGAGGAAAACAAATTAGTGGGAAAACAAATCTTCTATTCATCCATGGGTTCTAGATAGAGAAAGGCGATTAAATGTAAAAATGGTCTATAGCAGGTTAATTTGAAAATATTCCATCTATCAAATTTAAGTGAAAATTCACCAATTGCCGAGTTAAATTTAACTCGTGGTTAAAAGTGACATTTCGAAAGTTATTTTCAATGTTCGAAAATCACGGTGTTTTAGATCGATCAGAACTCAGCCACGGTTGCCAAAATTTAACTTGTAGTTTGTCAGAAATAACTTTCCATCTGTAAAATTTTAACCAGAACTTGAAATAACCCACTAAATGGTTCAGAGCCTAAGAAATGATTACCGACTTCGGTAATTTTCAGCTGTTCGGTAAAAATCAGACATTTTAATTCATCATAAGCTTCAAAACTAGGAAAACTTAACCGCATTTGCAAGATTATTTAAACAAAGCTGACAGTGTTTTGAAATTATAATTTAATGAAACAGCTTTCGAAACGAGCGTCAACGTTTCACCGAACGTACAGTTGTTGAAAATTCGGTAATGAATTACCGAAGTTGGTAATATTTTTTGAGTTTGAATGTTCGAAAATCCCGGTGTTTTCAATCGAACGGTTTTCAAACAGATCTCAGTCCGACAGTCCGTCAGTCTGTCCGAAATAACCAAGCTTGGATAGCAGGGTTATTCAATAACTTTCCATCTGTCACTTTTAATCACGAGTTAAATTTAACTCATCAATTGGAACACACACACTAAGATTATCTTACCGAAATCTGTGAAATTTTACCAAAATCTCAACAGCTGAACGTTCGGTAAACAGTTCGGTGATTTTTCACAGATTTCCTGTTATTTTTCACATATATTCGAATGTTTACGGAACGTTCAGCTGTTGAGATTTCGGTAAAATTTCACAGATTTCGGTAAAATAATCTAAGTGTGCATTGAACCATTTGCCGAGTTAAATTTAACGCGTGGTTAAAAGTGACATTACGAAAGTTATTCTCTATGTTCGAAAATCCATGTGCTGTCGATTGACCGGTCTTCGAGAAGAACTCAGCCACTGTTGTCAAAATTTAACTTCTTGTCTGTCAGAAATAACCACGCTCGGATAGCAGGGTTAATCGATAACTTTCCATCTGTCAAATTTTAACCAAAATCCATCAGAGTCTAAGGCTCTGAACCATTTGGTGGATTATTTTATTTTTTGGTTAAAATTTGACAGATGGAAAGTTATCGATTAACCCTGCTATCCAAGCGTGGTTACTTCTGACAGACAAGAAGTTAAATTTTGACAACCTTGGCTTAGTTCTTCTCGAAAACTGGTCGATCGACAGCACAGGGATTTTCGAACATAGAAAATAACTTTCGAAATGTCACTTTTAACCACGAGTTGAATTTAACTCGGCAAATGGTTCACAGCCTAAGTTCTTCTCGAAAATCGGTCGATCGACAGCACAGGGATTTTCGAACATAGAAAATAACTTTCAAAATGTCACTTTTTAACCACGAGTTAAATTTAACTCGGCAAATGGTTCACAGCCTAAGTTGCTTTCTCTCACTCCAACCATGTAAAATAAGTCGTAGGCTGTGCCTTATATGCCGAGTTAAATTCAACCCGGAGTTAAAAGTGACATTCCGAAAGTTTTTTTTTTTTCGATGTTCGAAAATCTCTGTGTTGTCGATCCACCGGTTTTTGGCCAGAACTCAGCCACGGTTGTCAAAATTTAAGTTCTTGTCTATCAGAAATAACCACGTTCGGACCGCGTTCCATTTGGTAAATTTTCACTTAAATTTGACACTTTGATAATAAGTTATAATGTTCGAAAATCCCTCTATTGTTGTTCGTCCGATTTTCGAGAAGAGGTGTTCGTCAAAATCGATCCCTGATGTGTCAGAAATAAGTCTGGTACAATAGCCGGCTTATTTGAAAATTTTCCATCCGTCAAATTTAAGTGAAAATACACCAAATGGAACGCAGCCTCGGAATACCGGATTAATCAATAACTTTTCATCTGTCACTACGAGCTAAATTTAACTCGGCAATTGGGACCTACCTACCAACCTTAGATTTTTTTTCCAAAAATATACTCTCAATTTCGCTTGGGAATCGGAGATTCCCTACCTAAACCTTAAAAAACAATCAAATCCACCCTCACCGGAGGGTTTCGAATATCACTCTCAAACAGTGCACTCGATGCAGTTGCCCTTCCCATGGGAGTCCAAAAAAACTCCACACACCTACATGCGAAAAAACAAGCAGCAGCTCCGCAACCTAATCAAATAATGACATCAAATTTCATTCAGGAAACAAAAATCTCCCACACACCAATGCACCCCGAAAACCTGAAAATTCCCTCGCACAGGGATCCATGCAGGCTCACATGTGCAGCAGTCAGATCCCTTGCGTCAAAATGAAATTTTAAAAAAGCGAGGGTTCCTTCAATTTCGTGAGAAAACAGCAAGCAGGCGGCGAGTCCCGAAAGCAGAAAAATTCAAAACACAAAACAAAAAAAATCGGAAGAAGACAGGTGGCTAGCATCCTTGTACTGCACCGCACCTTCCTTGGGTGTGTGTGCGTCTAAAATCCCATGCTCGTATGCGTGCATCTGCAGGAATTTCCAACAGGACCACTCTCCAAAATGTACATAACATCCTGTCAGGCGCACGGATCCCTACCACACCGAGCAGGGTAGGTACTTATGAGCCTTGTCTAACATGCTGCTTGTTGCGCATATCAACAACAGAAAAAAAGTATACGATCATTCTCCAGATTTTATGCTCGCTTATTTCCGTTCGCTTCCGCCGCTGCGCTGCAACGACCGACGACCAGTGAAAGAGAAAGAGGGTGAGCGAGCAAAAAAAAAACATCGCAGTAGGCGAGTCTCTCTCTCGGCGCGACCGGTGATCGGCTCCGTAGAGTGAGATGGCTACTGGGCCCGCTCCGTCCCTGTGGGGTGCTCTTTCACTCGTCCCGAAGCATGGCCTACTGCGCGCTACTCGCGAGTGCGATGTTTTCAACGAGAATCGCGGAGTGTATGTGTGTGCGTACGCATTCTCTGCTCTGCTCGCCAGGCGGAATCGGTCGGTCCAGTAGTCTCGAAACGGATAGCGAAGTTGAATGAGTGACGTCGTCGTCGTGCGTTGTCACCGTGTGTCTCGTCTGATCGCCGTTTGTCGTGCGGTCGTCTTTGCATAATCTTGTCCAGTTGTTCTGAGTTATTCGATCAATCGCGTACGAGCCGGGAAACAGGAAGTTCCGTCCTCTCAAGAAGATCTCAATCAAGTTTACTTCCACGGCGTACTGTCAATGCGTGTGACCTGGGGGCAGCAGGAAGATGTCCCTTGAAGTTCTAACTGTGTGTGATTAAAGGAAGAAATTGCGAGCTAGTGTAACTGTACTTAAGAGTGGAAGTCTTTTGTTTCAAAATGATAACCAAAGAAGTTGCCAAATACCGAGAGTGAATCGAAGTTGCAGCATACTTGGATTAGAACAACGCTTGCGTTGTTCGAAGAAATCGAACGAGTGTTTGAGTTCAGTGTAGAAGTGCTGACAGGAAATCCGGCAAAGTGTGTAGTTTACTTTCACCGCAGCTCCAGGTCGCAGGCCCTCCTGGCTGCACCCTGGAACCGGATCAGTTCAAAATTCTGTCCACCGCCGGAACCACCGCGCACCATCAGCTGCAAACGCCGTCCACGCTGTTGTCCAGTATTACCCACAACAACAACTACCTGAGCGCTAGCAATAGCCATCAACTCCCAGCCATGGTACTCCAGAGTTACGACGTATCGCTCAACGATGGGGACAACGTGTCGCCGTACGCCGGCGACTACGCCCCTTCATCCCTGCTAGCCAACGCCAACTACTATTCGGAATTGGACGCCACAAACCTCTACCATCATCACCACCACCATCACCAGCAACAGCAGCAGCAGCACCATCATCATCAGCACCATAGTCAACTTCAGCAGCAACAGCAAGGTTAGAATCCATGTCAAACCCACCAAGCCACAATGTGTGACCGCTTGGTCGCGCGTCATGACGCCCGATTACGAAAAAAAAAAAAAATCAAAACCAAAAACACGCCGCTGATCGCGTGTACCGCGGTGACTGCCCGCCCGTCCCGTGCCTAGCATTTTTTCGAAAAGAGCAATTTTTCAGCTGGGCATGCTACTGCTGCTCCTTTCAACGTTCAATGTCAGCGGATGTTTTTGCAATCAAACAATAGCCGCTGCTGCTTCTTCACGCTATTCGTTCACTTGCAGAGTCATACCCCTCCGCACAAAGCGCGAATTGGCGACGAGTGTCGTCGTCTTCGTCGTCGTCGTCGTCGTAGTAGGCCATACGGGTGCATCACACCGCGAAAATCTTCGCCTGCTTTGCTCTGTCGGCCTGTCGCCGCCGTAATTAGAAGCACTGAGTTTCAAAGGTTCGAAACGCACGAAAAATCAAAGTTGAAGGTGACGACCATTCACAATGTTTCTCAATGCTGGTCGCTATCAACTGGCTTAAGCTGAATTAATTTTCCAGCTGGGGGAGAAGAGTTTTTCGCGAAATCGCAATCATCTTCCAATATCCGTTACGGCGGCGACGGCGACGGCGATCACGACGCCGAGTGGGTGGGTGGTTGGAAAATCGATCGACTGATTGATCAATTGGATCGATCAACGAAATAAATTTTGAAATTTGGATGCAGTAGCGGGGCGCGCCCAATTACTTGGCCATTCGTGCGTCCGTTCGTCCGTCCGTCCGTCCGTCCGTCTGTCTGTGTCTGCGCTCCCGCACCCCGCCCCGTCTAACTGGCTGGAATTGGAAAAATGGTTAAACGTAAACGGGTGTAATTGGAATTTCCTACGATTTTCTTCTAATGTGATAATTGTTTGCCTCCGATTTAGCTTTTCCCGCCTGGTGCCCGTTGTTGTTGTTGCGGTGCTTAAGTGAATTTAAAGAAGAAAAGTGTGTGCTGGGCGCTGGGCCGTGGGTGTGTTTGTGTGTGAGGTCCGAATTAAGGTGCGTTTTGTGCGAAATTGCTGGTGCCAATTTGGCGAGGGGGTGTGTTTAGGAAAACTAATTTTCGAATAGGGTGATTTGAATTAGATGATTTGCAAGGTAATTTTAAGACACGAGGAGAGAGGAACAAGGAATTTTGGGGAAAGTTATTAGTTCTTGTTGCGTTCTTTGAGTGGGGTTCGAGAATGTTGAAATTCATTGATTACCACCTTGTGAATGCCTTTCGAAGTTTTCCTCGTCGGTTTTCTTTGGTAATTCAGGTATCATTTCTGTTGTCAATGCTTGGGAAATTCGCTACGACGAACGACGTCTGCTTGGTTCATATTGTCGAACGTTAGTTAAGCTCTAGAAAATTAGCAAAGTCGTTAACAACTGATTTGACAGGTAAAAAAAATATTATTTTTTGTAAATTTAAACCGTTAGGTCATGAAAAGAATCAAATACTTCAGTAGAACCCGGATGAGGTTATCGACTCCGTAGCAAATTTGGCAGTTGCTTGAGGTTAATGACTACAATTGATAAACAGAGTGGAAGGGGCCCTAATTTAGGTTATGTTAAATCGTGAATAGTTCGAACAATTTCCCAAAAAATACTGCTGTAAAAAATCATTTGGAGTTCTCCTCAGCATTCACTTAGTATACTCCTGAAATTCCCATGGAATTATAATAGGAATTCCGTTTTAGGTCTGTTCAGAATTCCCATTAACTCTTTGAAATGCTCGTCATAATTTCCTTGGAACTCCCTTATGAAGTGTATAAAAATTATCACCGTAATATCCTTGGAATGCTCCTCGGAATTCCTTTGAAATTTTCGTCAAAATTTTGTTGAAGCTATCCTCCTTTGGACTTTTCCTTGGAGTTATCTTAAAATTTTCTATGGAATTATTTTGAAATACTGCTAAGAAATCCATTGGAATTGTATTCAGAATTTTCGTTGAATTTACCTTGTGTTATAACTTCCCCCGTAATTATTATCAGATTTAATTGTAATCTTTCTTTCAGCAGAGTGAATTTTTGTTTACAAAAGCAATATCCTTAAAATAAAAATAAATAACATCCTTACGATTTATAACAGCAGACAATCTTTCTGCCAGGTATCCTGAGCAGCTCCAGTGGTACAAAGGGCCATCGTGAAAGACTTTCAACCTGGGCAGTTCAATTACACGAGACTGTCAGGAATATTATTTCCGAGACAATAAAAAAACGGAAAGGGACATTCACTTAGTTAAACCGAAAAAGAGGCAATTCGAATTCTCAAACAACTAAAAACAAAGCCGGTATGCTATACAAAAGCGGACAAAAGTAATGCAGTAGTGATTTTGGACAAAGAGGACTGTGACGATCGGATGACGGAAAAAAATACTAATGGCCCATACAGACAGTTGAGGATTGACCCCCTCCCATCTATGGTTAAACATGTGGATAAAATGTTGAAAGACTGCAAGGCGTTTATCGGCAACAATTGAAAGTTTCAAACCCTATTCTACCTAGGATGAAAGGTTTACCTAAGATTCACAAATCAGGAAACGAAATGAGGGATATTATCTCGGCTGAAGCTGTCCCCCACTCATAAGCTTGCCAAATGGCTAGTAAAGCAATTTCAAAATATGCCTAAACCCTTTACCACTCAGTTAACAGCGCACAGGAATTCGCAAATCAACTTCACGCATCAGGAGAGATTCGGGAAGATGAAGTCATGATTTCATTTGATGTCACAGCACTTTTTTCGAGTTTACCAGTAAAGGAAGCCATCAGCCTTTTAGAGGACTGGCTTCTGAAGCAACGTGAGGATTCTACTTGGAAAAACAAAGTTCGGTCATATCTCAAGCCTACTCGCCTACTGTGTAAAGGGTGATACGGTCAAAATTTTGTCAATATCAACTTGACGTATTTCTTTCAATTTTGCATTTAAAAAACCTGAACACCCCTCATTTTGAAGGTGTGTGTGTGTAGAATGTTGCTCCTATTTTGATTTTGGAATTCACTCTTCAGTTGTCAAAATGCCGGCCAAGCAAGAAGAGCAGCGTATCAAAATTTTGCTCGCGCATCGCGAAAATCCGAGCTACTCGCACGCAAAGTTGGCAAAATCGCTAAAAGTTGCCAAATCAACCGTTACAAATGTAATTAAAGTGTTTGGGGAACGTTTGTCGACAGCCAGGAAGTCTGGATCGGGGGGAAATCGAAAACCGGAAGCCGCTGAGACGACAAAGAGAGTTGCCGGTAGTTTCAAGTGAAACCCTAACCTCTCTCTCCGAGATGCCGCAAATAAGCTGGGTGTATCGTCTACAACCGTGCATCGAGCCAAAAAACGAGCCGGACTATCGACTTACAAGAAGGTAGTGACTCCAAATCGCGATGATAAACAAAATACGACGGGCAAAGCGCGATCCCGGAGGCTGTACACGACGATGCTGACGAAGTTTGACTGCGTGGTAATGGACGACGAAACCTACGTCAAAGCCGACTACAAGCAGCTTCCGGGACAGGAGTTTTATACGGCAAAAGGAAGGGGAAAGGTAGCAGATGTTTTCAAGCACATGAAACTGTCAAAGTTCGCAAAGAAATATCTGGTTGTGCAAGCCATCTGTACCTGTGGCTTGAAAAGCAGCATTTTCATAGCTTCCGGGACTGTCAACCAAGAAATTTACGTGAAAGAGTGTTTGAATAAACGTCTGCTGCCTTTCCTGAAGAAACACGGTTGTTCCGTACTGTTTTGGCCGGATTTGGCATCTTGCCATTACGGTAAAAAGGCCATGGAGTGGTACGCCGCCAACAACGTGCAGGTGGTTCCCAAGGACAAGAACCCTCCCAACACGCCAGAGCTCCGCCCAATTGAGAAATACTGGGCTATTGTCAAGCGGAACCTAAAGAAGACCAAAAAAACTGCTAAGGGCGAGCAGCAGTTCAAGGCAAACTGGCTTTCTGCGGCGAAGAAGGTGGACAAGGTGGCTGTACAAAATCTGATGGCAGGGGTCAAGCGTAAGGCCCGGCAATTCTGATTTGGAAAAGCGGAAGCCTAACTGAATATTTTTCCTGAATTTTATACTAATTGAACTTGAAAAAGAAATTTAATTTGATTTTTTAAATAAACGATTTCACCGATTTACACGCGTTTTCCCTTGACCAAATTTTGACCGTATCACCCTTTATGGAAGAAAATTATTTCATTTTTAGAGGAAATTTATTTTGAAAACAATGAGATCCACGAAATAATATTGGGATCTCGGACTGAGACATTACATCAGACCAGATCTGTTTGTACCATTGTTGAGCTTTTCGCGATTTAAGATACCGATAAATTTAAAATTTCAAGATCTCAGATTTAAAAAAAAATCATGCTTGGGCAACATTTTTGGATTCTGACACTGAAGAATTGTGTGCTGAATTTTAAAGAAAATTCCCAATGAGTTGTCAGGAGAATAGTCGAGGAATTGAAGGGTAATTATTAAGAGTCTTCTGAAGGAGTTCGACTATGAGTTTTAAGTAATTTTGAGAAGTGTTTCAAGAGAATTGTTAGGAGAACTAAAGGTGAATTTACAGGTAGTTCTGAAGAGACTATTATTGTAATTGAGAGGAGAATTCCAGGAAAATCAGGATCAGGAGAATTCCATGACCAATTCTATGGTCAATTCGCTTTCTCCATTTTTAAGTGAATTGTTCATGACTAACCTAGAAAATACTCTGGAGGATAGGAATTTGTTGCGCAAGTGTTGGTATAGGTACGTGGATGACATTTTCAGCATTGTCAAAAGGGAAGATTTATCTAAAAATTTTGAGGCCATAAGCAACGTTCACAAGGACATCAAATTCACTCACGAAGAAGAGAGAGGCGGCAAGGTCTTCTCATCATCAGGGAAACGTCTTCGTTCAATTACGAAATCTATAGGAAACCAACAAATACAAAGAGAGTAATATCAAGCACATCAAACCATTCCCATCAACACAAAATGGCCGCTTTTCACCACATGGCTCACAGGATGCAAACTCTTCCTCTTAGCGATACAGGCAAATCAAAGGAAATAACTCACAATTTTGAAATCGCTAGACTTAATGGGTATCAAGAACTAACAATTCAAGCAGTAATCGATAAAAGAGATCATTTTAGGCATACGACTCTAGAACATTTCTCCTCAGAATTCCCTTGAAGTTTACCTTTTCAGTGTTCAAAATGATCTAGGAATTATGCTTAGGATTCCCTTGCTGTTGGAATCCACCCAGGTTTCCCATAGTATTGTTCTGGAATTATCTTGGAATTCACGTCAGATTTCCATGGAAATATTTCTATTGAAGTTCATCTTAAAATGCCCTTGAGAGAATCTTTTAAAATTCATATGGAATTCTTTCGAAACTATTCTCGGAACTTTCCTCCGAATCCTCGTAAGCTCCTCAAAATTTAAAGAAATCTCCTAGCAATTCCTTTGAACCTATCTTCAAACTAACTTGAAATTCAGCAAATATTTGGTTTTTTTTTACCTTTCACCAGAATTCGATTCCCTTGGAGTATTGTATTACCATGGATCTCTCCTCACAATTTTCTTTGATTGATTGATTGACTATTCTCGACGAACATTAAAATAGGGCCCATGAGCGAGCCATGTGTTGTAAACAATAACTTGGAACGTCGATTTCTCACGAATCACAAAATACTCACGCAAACCAACAGCAGAATCTCGAAGGTAGGTTTGCTCTATCATAAGGGTTTAGTTGGATTGCTTGAGAGTCTTGTGGTTCGTGAGAAATCGATGTTTCAAGTCATTGTTCATACATTGCTCATGGGCCCTATTTAAATGTTCGTCGAGAACGAGGCGTTTCCGTAATGGAAAAAAGTGATTTCCCTAACACAGTCGCCGAATATTGATACCCAGCACGTAATATTACGTCAAATTTACGGTCGTGTCTTGGATACAACCACTTAATTTTTATTTCGGAATGCTCTTTAAATTTGGTTTGTTATTCTCAGCATGACTTTCGGAATGTTCATTAATGCGATTCTTCTCACGATCTGCTAGAAATCGTCTTGAAGTTATCCCCACAACTCCCTTGGAGGAGGACGGCTCCGGCGTAGTATTTAACATCCATACCTCTCCACACCTCTCCTAGTCACGAGTTCAAATCTCATCCCCGGACAAGTCACGAATGACTCAAGTGACTATGAAAGAAATCCATTGGTATTTATGCATGAATTCCTTAGGACTTCATCTCAGAATTATCTTCTAAATTCTGGTCAGAACTCCTTAAAATTTGGAATCCTCCTTAACACTCCGAACACGATGTCTCCGTTGTAAAATGTGTGACGGCAAATTGAAAATGTTTGAAAAATCATTACTCTGCCATGTATCTATAGATTTTAAATATATTGAAACCAATAGATTTGAAATTCGTCAATAAATCGCAAAGCTATGATTTTTCAAACATTGCTAGTTTGTCGTTACATATTCTACCGCAGGCATCGTGTTCGGGGTGTTCACACTTCAATTCTTTTTTTTCCCTCAAAATTCCATAGGTATTCTACGGAAAGTTCTTTGAATTCCATTCAATCAAAGCGTTCTGTTGCTTCATAGTTTACGATTTTCAGAGTTGGGAGGAAATGCTATATGAATATCAGCATGAAGCTTTAGTGCGATCGTTTATTAGCTAAAGAAAGTTCTGAAGAGGAAAGATTGATAGTTCCGTTAGAGTACGGCAGTGTGAAAATGGAACAGAAGTTGAAATCAAATGCGCACTCCTTTGCATAACTCACACTATGACGGGTGAAAGGATTTCAGGTATTTCCTCAAACCCACAGGTAAAAGAGGGCCTTTGTTTTGCTTCTCTCTTCATGACCTACGTAATAATCTCAGAGAGAAGCAGTAGGGTGGTGAAGCAAAACAATAGTTGCCGTACAGAAGAGTTGCATTTTAACACACCATTCCCTGGAAATGCTTTCGGCAACGTAGGGCTTTAGGTAGTGATAAACTGATAAACGTCGCTAGAACTATCCCACAGTCGCAGACAGTATATGAGCAAGTCAAACGCGTATTCTTTTGCCTGTGGATTTGAGGAAATACCTCAAATCCCAGCACCCATCATAGTATGAACTAGGTAAAAGAGTGCGCATTTGATTAGTATTGTCGCATCAAGGGCCCTTCGCTCAATTTCAACTTCTGTTCATTTTTCACACTGCCGTACTCCAACGGAACTATCAATTTATCATCTTCGGAAATTTCTCTAGCTAATAAATTATTGCACTTAAGCTTCATGTTGATATTAGTATAGCATTTCCTGCTAATTCTATGAATTGTTAGAACCTTGAAAAATTTCCAGGGACCGTTAGATTTTGACCTAGGATAACGTCTTTCGGCAACATATTGGGGGTGCAATTAAAAAAAAAACCCAAAATCGACCGCGTTACGAAAAGTGGTCAGGTTTTGACCACTTATAACTCTGTCAATAGTGGATGGATTTTAATTCCAAACATGCCAATCGATTGGAAATTCTTCTATGAGAGTCTGAATCTGCTAAAATGAACAATTATAAATTTTTAGTAGGTCACTATTGAAAATTACACAAATGTCTAACTTTTGCAATGATAATCAAAATTACCACCGATTCCCTGCAAAAAAAGTGGTTTCCCTAACTCAGTCGCCGAATATTGATCCCGAGCACCTAATATTATGTCAAATCTACGGTCTTGTGTGGGATACAACCTCTTACTTTTTTTATGACGTAGGACTACGTCTTTCTTTACTATACTATGGGTCACATTACGAAATCGATAAAGTGGCATGTAACGAAAATGGAGGGTGTTTTCAAACGCATATTTCCCAGAATCATTAATGGAAAATATGTCATGCAATATGTCGTTCGATGGATACATTATTCAGTAATTGTTTGGTGTGCAGTACAAATAGTGGAAGTAGTTAAACAATTAAGAAATTTAACGAACAAAATAGGAATATTTTGTGACGCCATCAGAAGAGCGGGTGGAAGGCAAGAATCTACATTCTCTCACAATTTCCTAGTCCATGCAAAAATCAAACTCGCACAGTGCATGCTCGAACGACGGTTTCCATTTCGGGGAGTTGATCGAAGTTTGTCAAAACTCTACAGGATAAGGATACCGGCAGTACTATAGGATTGGGCGATCTTCAGAGAAAGATCGATCTTATATTTGGCTCTAGAATCGATCCACTGATTAAATCGGTACCAAAGAATCGATCTTTGGTAGATCGATCTTTTTATTTATGTTTTAATACGCTTGCTTACGGAGTTAACCACAAATAAATGAACGTCACACTTGCTCACTGTCAATGTGTGTATTAATGCAGTTCGGTTGCCAACAAAATACACGGAGAAACAGAACGATACATTAATGATTCAACTTGACTCATTAATGTATCATTCTGTTTCTCCGTGTAAGACAAAA
Source organism: Ochlerotatus camptorhynchus (assembly GCF_037179485.1). Taxonomy (NCBI): domain Eukaryota; kingdom Metazoa; phylum Arthropoda; class Insecta; order Diptera; family Culicidae; genus Ochlerotatus; species Ochlerotatus camptorhynchus. The sequence goes on along the minus strand of NW_027040560.1, from coordinate 66,815 downwards.
TGTAACAGTAAGGAGCAATGAGCATAGGAGGGAGGTAATGCAAACCTTCAAATGTTGCTCTATTCGTAAATATCGGAAAAGCAAATAGTGACGTCATTGTAATCCAGCTAATAACTTAGAGAGCGATGCTAATGTTGACGTTATGTTCGTTTAATTTACCACGCAGTCTGGGGTGAGAAAATCGTTTTTTCGATGTTAATACACCTCTAAAACATTTAACACCTATTTTTTTGAATATCAAAAGATCGATCTTTTCTTAGACAAAGAATCGATCCGAAAAATCGTAAATCGTGATGAAAGATCGATCCAAGATCGCCCAATCCTAAACGAAATGAATTCACCAAGATCGTTGTTGCAGCTTTCTACGCCGATGGACTATGGAATGGCCGGTGCAATCAGGCGAAAAATTACAGCTCGGTTTCACGACGAGCCACTCCGATCGTCCTGATCCTAAACTGTTCGAAGTAAAAGCTAAGAGGAAGAGGAGACAACTGGCTCCTTACTCTTTTATCTCTATCTTTATCTCTGTCGTTATCTATATCTATCTCTATCAAATCGGTCAATCACGAGCTGGTTTGCGTTTGACAGAAAAGTGGTTCGTTTTCGCCCCCGTATTGTCTCCTCTTCCTCTTAGAGTAAAAGTATGAACGTCTGTCAAATGTTGCTCCAATCGAACCTTCAAAATGAACTGCTTTGCTTAATTGAAACAACTTTTTTTCAGTTTTGTGGACAGTCGTCCATACTTTTACTAGAGGGCTTTACCTGATCTTGGTAGATCAAATGTTTGGATTTGACCATTGGCCTTCAAAACATTAGCATAGAGGATACTCTAAGACCAGAAGGTCCTGAAGAAACGTGCTCAACTGTTTGGCTCAGCCTCTGGTACTCACTTCGGTCCCAAGCTACTCGATGCATCCCTCGAAGCATAGGAAAATCCACGAACCCCTCATTTTATCTGTCAAACTTTCATAGCGAATCAAAACAAACAGAGTGTAGTACTAGAATTTCGACTAGAATTGGGTACGTTAATCGTTTTGCTTGAGACCAATAGGCTAGTCAAGTAGTGAGCCAATTTAAAATCGTTAATTGCCACCGGTTGACATTTTTCCGTCAGCTGTTCTCTCATTTCCTGCGCAGTTGCCTTGGTTTTGACATATTTACTGCTACTGATAGTGTACTGGGAAATCCAACTCGGTTCTGGAGAATCTACCGTGGCTCTTGGCCGAAAATTCACGGTTCCGTTTATTCGAATCTAAAAATTGCAATATATCAACAACACTGATTTGACACATGTGGTCCCAGTAACTGCAAAGATCATGATAATTTCTAACCATGGGTGCAATAACGGTGCCCAGGTGTGCCCAACTGTGTTTTAGGCACACTGTGCGGAGTGACCAACCCGTTGCTTCTACCATCATGTACAGTCCCAGCAGTCGATGCTCGGAAGCTGCTCAAAAAAATAAGGATGCCTGCAATGAGAATTTTCGGATGTCAGTAGGAGCGTAAGGAGAGCAAATTTCCAGGGCTGTACAAACTTGTTAGAAACAGTTGATCTTAATTTTTTTGAGAGACGGACAGAATGATTATTTTTGCTGATTCACTTCCGATTCAGAGACTAATGCGTTGTTTACATATACGCTGGTACACTAGCTCAACCAGCTCAACCAACTAGCATCAATTTCACTTGTTTCTGAAATCTCATGCTGGTAGATGCTAGTACAGTTCTAGTACAATAGCGCTAGCAAATCAGCACAGATGTAAACACCACATAAACCTAAACGGAAGAAGAGCAGCGGAAGCCCATCAAATTCTGAAAAAGCCTGGAAATTTAAAGGGTGTCCCACGTAAAATTGCATCACGAAAAAAAAACACTGTAGAAAATTACCTTGTTGACCGATCCTTTTCAAACGCTCGCACCTTACGCTTAACTCAATTCATTAGGTTCTGTACAACATCTGGCTGCAGCTTCTTCTGTACGGAAACCCACTTTTTCTTCATGTCTTCCTCAGATTTGACCTCCTTGGGATGCTTCCGTAGTGCCTGCTTCATAAGAGCCCAGTATTTTTCGATGGGCCTTAGTTCCGGTGCGTTGGGGGTGGTTCATGTCAATTGGCTTCGTACCCACTCCATGACAACATTTGAATAGTGGCACGAAGCTAGATCCGGCCAGAAGATTGTAGGGCCCTCGTGTTGCTTCAACAGAGGAAGCAGACGCTTTTGTAGACACTCCTTGAGGTAGATCTCCCCGTTTACAGTTCCGGTAGTGTATTTCTTGGCAAACTTTGAAAGTTTCTGCTTCCTTATTTCTTGCGGAACATCAAGCTTGTGCTGGGCGGTGAAGAACAGAAGCCCCGGAAGCTGCCGGAAGTCCGCCTTGACGTAAGTCTCATCATCCATGATGAGACAATGAGGCTTCGTCAGCATCTGGGTATACAGTTTTCGGGCCCGTGGCTTTTCCCACCGTATTTTGTCGTTAGTCACGATTTGGAGCCTTCTGCACTTTGTACGTATGCAGTCCCTCCCGGATCGGGAGGGCTCTCTGAACGAAAGACTTGGACAGATTCAACTTTTTGGCCACATCCCTGGCCGAAGCATTGAGATTCCGCTTAAACGCTTTCACGACACGCTTGTGATCCTGATCACTAATAGAACATCCCTTCTGACCGCATTTCTACTTCCGTTCCGATGCTCAGAGTTTCGTAGTAACGTTTAGTCACACGACTCACTGTTGACTGCACGATTCCGAGTTGTTTTCCGATGTCCCGATGAGAGAGAGTTGAGGATTTTCCAGGTGCTTGCGCAAAATCAATTCGCGAGGTTGCTTTTCGGGTGACGCCATTTTTTCCAACTTTCGAAAAACTGACAGCGATAAAAATACAGTGCAAACAATACACTCTAAACTACGTCTACCCAAATTTTCAAGAGAACATACCCAATGGGTAATTTTCTACAGCGTTTTTTTCCGTGATCCTGAACGATGAACCATGCTGTGGGTAACGAGCAGGACCCGATTCAAATATGACGTCCACTTTTGAGGGGAAGGGATCCTAGAATTTGTGACAGTATGGGAATGTCGTGCAATCAAAAAACCTAGAAATCTCATATTTTAAATAGAGCACCTGATGATACTGCAAAACGTAATAGTAGTAAAATTACGTTTATTTTGGTTGATTATGATTGTACATTGATTTAACACTTCAATTGATTAGCCTACCTGGTTCTTCGCCTTTGTTTCATATTTAAACAATTAAAAGAACTCTAGATAGAGCTGGAATTAGGGCGTAACTGTGTAATTTTTGGTAACATGACCTTGATGGTAAATGCCACAATGCCAACTTCAATAAAATACGCAACGCAATTATTTTCAAGCACTTATCGATTGTCACCCTAGCACGTCTACCCCTTCAAACGAACCGCAGTAACGCCAGTTCTCTCCCCTGCTCTTCCTTGGCATAAAAACAATTTCCTCTCCGGAGACAAATTTACTAAATTTCCTTACCCCATCCACCATCTTTTTCGCCGCCGCCAGCTGCGATTCCATCTTCATCTCCGGAGACAAAGATCCTTTTACACACCGTCCTTATGTTTACGCAAATCTCCATCATTCCAGTTCCAGTTCACTTTTCATCGACCTTTAAATCGCTCGAAATCAGAACGGAAATGAATCGTGCAACTTCAGTCTTCGCCTTTTTTCGTCGCCGTCGTCGTCCAGAGGGGGGGGGAGGGGTAGCACAGAACGGAAATAAAAAACGGCACCGGTTTTTTCGCACTCTTGATAACTTGATTACCGTCCCCCGTTTTGAAGGGACTTTTTTCTTCACCACACTACAACACGAGTGCCAGGAAGAACTGTAAATAAATCGCTTTCCTAGTGTCGTTAGCGCCCGCGATAGGAAATCGCTACCTTTTCCTCTACTTCCCTTGAATCGCAGTAGACCAGCCGGGCCAGTTGCACAACCTGTGAATGAACTTGCCATTAGGATGCAGACCGTGAGACTATCGGATGTTTGCGCTGCCCCCTTTTTTCTCCATCAATGTCTCCACCGTCATCATCATCATCGTCATCCGGAGAGGATATAGGAGTAGGCTCGCTTCCGAAGCGAGAACCGCAAGTTCATTGAGCCTTTTGCACTTGTGTTTTTCGCTCACTTATTCCGTTTTCATTTTCGTCAGTTGAACACCTGTTGCATTGCAGTTTCTGCGCCGCATCTTTCGTATTCGGACAAATATTTCCATTCAAAAACCTACCGCCGGAGAGAGGGCAGGAATTTGAACCACTTTGGTCACTTCCTCGATTCCACGCCCGGCGATCGTTAATCATCCTTCGTCGTTTTGCTTGCCGTGAAACCGATCAAGCGGCACAGTTAAAATGTCACTTTAGCCTACTGCTAAGTGGCTCCGGGTATGGCTCTATAAATAAAAGCGAGCGAGTGTGCCTCATTTAATTACCGTCCGTGGGTCCTCCACTTGCATCCGAGTAGGCTCAAGAGGAGAGCGGGAAAAAAACGACCCGATAAAATCGATAATTACAGATTACTCAACCCTTGCAACTACTTCTGCAGCAGCAGCAGCAGCAGCAAGACGCGTCGCAGTTGGCCGTGCCAATGTTGGTCGCCAAGACGACGGCGACGCATCGAGATCGAAGTCGTGCGCGCATAAACAGTTATTATTATATTAAAATTAAAATTAATACCAAATTGCCCGTTCGAGGGATTCCTGGCGTTGTCACTTCTCTCCTCGGCTGCTGGGGAGATCGAGCGAAACCTGGGGGCCTGGGTAGTCGGAGTCTAGTCGGGGATCAGTCCGGTTGTCGTCCGAGGAGTTCAATCTTCGTGATGATAGATTGTCAACTGTCATCAGCAGTGTGCGTAATGGTCGGTGATATTAGTAGGCAAGGAACTGCTAGGGGAAAAAGGTGTGCATTATGTGTAATTATGTGCTTAGTTGAGCGTGGTAGTTTAGTTTAGTGCGGTGGATTTGGTTCCTGATTCGAGGCAGATGGCGACAAGTCGACGACGATCGAAATTGATCGATTAATCGTGCGTGTGATAGCGAGCGAGGATTCCGGGGTGTGGCATTACTTGGATATGGTGAGGAGGGGGGGCTAGTGGATGGAATTTATGCGCAAATCGTTAAATGTTTCTTAGTTGAATCGGGTAAATGCAAATTCGTAATCTGAATTAAAAATGGAAAGTGACAGTTATGCGCAAAACTACTTGGGAACTGTTCTAAGGAGAATTCCATGATGATTGTAAAGAGACATTTAACGACAACTAATACTGACCACAACTCCAAGATAATTTTGTCAAGATCTGCAATGAGATCTCAATCTGAGGATACTTCCAAAGGAATTCTATAGAGATTATCATATTTTTGGCAGCACTTCAAAGAGGGTAAGATCACTTACGGAGTGCAGAGGATAATTATTAATGGACAATAGTAGTAGACCTTCTGAGGAGAATTCTATGGGGATTTCAATGAGAATGCTAAAGAGAATCTCAACAGAATTTGAGAAAATTTGGCGACAGAGTACGATGAGTATTCCAAAGAAATTCTGATAGATTTCCAAGGAAATTCTTACATAAGCTGCAAAGACGTCCTGGAACGAACTCCAAGTGAATTCTAGTGAAAAATCAATGATAATATGAATCTGAGAATAGTTCCTAAGGAAATACGGTTCGAAATTTCGGGAAATTTGTTTTGTTGGAAATGTCCGTACTCCCAACATCGAACACAACAAAATTAATCGGAAATCCAAATTCCAAACCTACTGCAACACCGAATGTTAAAAACTCGGTGATATTTTAGCATCGTAAAAACACCCAAATCTCTAGAAACTCTCAAAGCTTTCATTACTTCAGCAGTTACTGGAACTTTTTGGAAACTTTGCTCGAGAAACTCAAGTAACTCTACAAAATCTCCCGAAAGTATTGAACGCTTTTGAAAGTCTGGAGTAATTCTGGATACTTCCGGTGATGCTAGTAAAGCTGCAACAACTCATTGAACTTGCCATGAGTTTCCTGAAAATGGAAAGTTGAGAAACACTCGGAACTCGTGAAGCTCCTCTACCATAATTCTTTTCTTATTACGAAACTGCGCGGGTGCTGTCAGAACTTTCCAAACACAAAATGAGCGTCTGAAAACGTCAGAATCTCATCGAAGAAGTTTTGTGTGTTTCCGGAATCCCATCAGTTTCTGGAGTTTTGGAAGCTTTTGAAGGGTGGAAAGCTCCCGGATTAAGAAATAATCTAGATTCCCACCTAGTGTTGCCTATCCGGGACATCCCAGGAATCATTCCTAAAATTGTAAAGAATCACGTCGCTCTATTACAGACTGGAAAGTTCCTTAATAATTCCAGAGAAGTCCGAAGAAAGTTCCGGATGAATAATGATAAATTTTCCGGAGAAAGCTGACAGAAACTAACGGGAATCAAGTTTCCGAAATCGGAAGAAACTTTCGGGGGAAGTCTGAAGGACTCCTGGTAGAATCCGGGAGAACCTGCTATCAGAATTCAGCAGCATCTTTTGATAAAATTCTGAAGGAACTTCCGGAAGAAGTTGAAGAAATCTTCTAAAAGCTGCTGGAAGAAACTTTCGCGAGTACCCCCTCCCCCCCTCTTAAGGAAATTGCAATCAGCTTTCACATAAAGCCAAAAGAAACTTCCAGGAGAAGTTGAAAGAAACTTCAGGGGAAAAAATCAGAAGAAACCGGAAGAAGACGAAGATCAAAAATGCATCCTGGAGAAGTCAAAAAATCTTGGAGAAAACAGAAAATAATCCAGAGAAGTCAAAATACCATTCAATGTTTCACGGATCGTTCTCCAGAAAAATTATACTACGAGCATATTTTTTTAAGTTTTTCTGGAGAACGATCCGTGAAACATTGAATGGTCTTTTGAGTTCTCTGGATTATTTTCCGTTTTCTCCAAGATTTTTTGACTTCTCCAGGATGCTTTTTTGATCTTCATCAGAAGAAACCGGAATAAGATATAGATCAAAAAAGCATCTTGGAGAAGTCAAAAAATCTTGTAGAAAACGGAAAATAATTCAGAAAAGTCAAAAGACCATTCAATGTTTCACGGATCGTTCTCCAGAAAAAAACTCATTATACTACGAGCATATTTGTTTAAGCTTTTCTGGAGAACGATCCGTGAAACATTGAATAGTCTTTTGACTTCTCTGGATTATTTTCCGTTACCTCCAAAATTTTTTGACTTCTCCAGGATGCTTTTTTGATCTTCTTCTTCTTCCGGTTTCTTCTGATTTTTCCTCTGATGTTTCTTTCAACTACTCCTGGAAGTCTCTTTTGGCTTTCCGCGAAAACTGGTTGTAATTTCCTTAGGAGCGGGGGTACTCGCGAAAGTTTCTTCCAGCAGCTTTTAGAAGATTTCTCCAACTTCTTCCGGAAGTTCCTTCAGAATTTTATCAAAAGACACATTTAAACATTTTGAACTTGAAACCCCGTTAATCTGAACGACCCTTCATTATTATTAACGGGGATCATTTTTAATTTTAACTTCGGAAGTTACCTTATGAGCATCCAAAAAGCGTGTATCTGGTAGCCTTATTTGCTGTGTTGTTTTGATACTGCGTTCCGTTTCACAATGTTCCACTTCGCTTCACTCCATTCCACTAGCTGAGGGACGTTTAGGCCGTTTTTAGTTTGTACGCCACGGTAACTATCATGAATGGCTGTTTCCCGAATTCCAGTAGGAATGATCTACAATAAATTGTTTGAGATCTACCGAAGCTGATTCGGTGATTTCATGCGATTGCAGATGCTCGTAAAATTGTTCGTTTGACCCACTATGCAACTTCCCTATCACCCAGAACTCCGAAAATTCTGGAAAGCGACAGAATTGCATGATCAAAATTGATGGACTAGCTCTTGAAATTCAATGAATTTTCAAGAACTTTCCGGATTCCAAAAACATTCAAAAATCCAGAGAGTTTTTAAAACTTCGTCTCATATCCCCAACTCTTGGAATTCCTGGGACTCCAAAACTTTAATTTTTTTTCCGGGAACTACAATTTTCAGATATTTTCGGAATCATGGGGTCTTCAAAGCCTTTGTACACTCCAAGAACTGCCGGAAATTCTGGAACTTCTAAACCTAGACCCTGGAGTTTCCTTTTTGACGTAGGACTACGTCTGTGATTTCTATATGGGGATACACCTTGTGAAAACCAAAAATGGAACATGTAACGAAATTATGAAAGATTTTCAACGTTAATAACTCAGCTGCCCCTGGATCAATTTCAATAATTTTATCACCAATCGATCAGAAATATTTCTACGCATCTTTTAAATTTAAGACTTTATCATTTTTCAAAATGTCACTATTGAAAATTGCACGAATGTGCAACTGTTGCTATGATGGTTCAAATTATCACCAATTGCCTGCGAAAAGCGATTTCCCTAACACAGATTTCAAAGTTGAATTCCATCCGGTCTCACCAAACGGTGTTTATTCAACCACCGCGTGGTGAGTGGGGGTGTTCTCCAGTACACAACTCATAGAGATGAACTAGCCAACGGCGGAAAATCTCTCTAATAAAGACAAAAAAAAACCAATACACAACGGAAGGCTCTCCGCAAGCAGCTAGCTATCAAGGCTCTCCTCAATCGCTGATCGGATTCAGTTCCAATCACCGTGTGTGGTGATGTCCGGTTGTTCTCTCCAGCGAGCTGCAGCCCACTTGAGCATCCATAGAAGGAGGAAGAAACCGCACCGCTATTGATCGGAATCAGTAGCTCTTCGTGAGCCGCTGTGGGCCATCTCTGTCGAGCGCGTGATACTAAAGAGTACAAACAGAGAGAACCCCGCTCAAATTCCTATTCCTACACAAAACAGAACGTTTCACGAGTTTTGTGGGTTTCAAATTCCGGAAAATATCCGTTTCCAGAAAGTTTGTGGAGAGGGTCGTGAGTTGCTGCAGTTCAGGGAGTACCAAATGTGTTTGGAATTCGTCTAGTTCTACCAGTTCCGAAAGTTTATCGAGTCTGTCTGTCTGTCTGTCTGTCTGTCTGTCTGTCTGTCTGTCTGTCTGTCTGTCTGTCTGTCTGTCTGTCTGTCTGTCTGTCTGTCTGTCTGTCTGTCTGTCTGTCTGTCTGTCTGTCTGTCTGTCTGTCTGTCTGTCTGTCTGTCTGTCTGTCTGTCTGTCTGTCTGTCTGTCTGTCTGTCTGTCTGTCTGTCTGTCTGTCTGTCTGTCTGTCTGTCTGTCTGTCTGTCTGTCTGTCTGTCTGTCTGTCTGTCTGTCTGTCTGTCTGTCTGTCTGTCTGTCTGTCTGTCTGTCTGTCTGTCTGTCTGTCTGTCTGTCTGTCTGTCTGTCTGTCTGTCTGTCTGTCTGTCTGTCTGTCTGTCTGTCTGTCTGTCTGTCTGTCTGTCTGTCTGTCTGTCTGTCTGTCTGTCTGTCTGTCTGTCTGTCTGTCTGTCTGTCTGTCTGTCTGTCTGTCTGTCTGTCTGTCTGTCTGTCTGTCTGTCTGTCTGTCTGTCTGTCTGTCTGTCTGTCTGTCTGTCTGTCTGTCTGTCTGTCTGTCTGTCTGTCTGTCTGTCTGTCTGTCTGTCTGTCTGTCTGTCTGTCTGTCTGTCTGTCTGTCTGTCTGTCTGTCTGTCTGTCTGTCTGTCTGTCTGTCTGTCTGTCTGTCTGTCTGTCTGTCTGTCTGTCTGTCTGTCTGTCTGTCTGTCTGTCTGTCTGTCTGTCTGTCTGTCTGTCTGTCTGTCTGTCTGACCCTTATAAGCTACTGAACAGATCGGCGTGAAAATTTGTATGCAGGGGTTTTTGAGGCAGGGAAAGGTTCTTATGATGGTTCGAGACCCCTCCCTCCTCTGTAAAGAGGGGCTCCCATACAAATGAAACAGAAATTTCTGCATAACTCGAGAACTAATCAAGCAAATGGAACCATAGGGTAGCCCCTTAGATAAAGGGGAGGGGGCTACGTACAATATAGCATGCTCTTTTTAATTGGCGCATAAACTCAAGCTAATATTGAATCCCGAGCAAGGCACTCTCAGCTAGTGTTTTATAAAAACTTCCGAACTCTATAAAATTCTCGAATTTTCAGAACAGATCGTGCATAACTTCAGGTCACACCTAGGATTCCTAGGGCTCTCGGGTAGGCTTCTAACAACTGTGATTTTCAGATATTCTCGAAATCTTCGACGACAAATACTTCCGAAACTTCGAGAACCTTGGTGTCGGAGAGACTCAGTCAAAGTTTAGTTTTTATTCAGGTCTTGTAGGCCTTGATTTAGATTTGAGCATGCTGTAAACACTGTATACAACTTAGGCAAAAATTCTTGACAGATCTAGACGTTTCCTAGCTTTACCAGGAGCTCTTGAAGTTGTTTTTAAATTCCCTAAGAATTTAATGGAATCCTTCTTAAAATTCCTCTGCAACTTAACAGCTACATCTTTTTTGCCAAAATCTAGAATAGCTTTACAATACGAATTAATCCTCCTTAAGTGAATCTTGTTGAACAACTTAAAAAAAAATGCTAAATAACCCAAAATTTAAGTTTTCGTTTTGCCAAAATCTATATTCGTTTGAAATTATCGTCAAAACATCCTCGAAATTCTATTTATAATTTTCTTTTGATTCTTCTTGAAACCTGGTACTTATTATCCTCACAATTCAAATACCGGTCGCTTCAGAATCACCTATGAATTCATTTCAGAACTTCATTGCTTCTTCCCAGAAATACTTTGGAATTCATCTTAGAATTTCTTATCTCAGAATGTGGAATTCTGGTTAGCCCTTAGAATTTCTCCCATGATTTTTGAGGAAACTCCCTAGGCATTTCCTTTGAGTTAAAAATTCCTTTTAAATTTACCCAAAATTTACAATTTTTTCAAGCAGAAATTTTGAGAAATTTTGATGGTTCAGAAGTTTTCGGGTTCCGGGACCTTTTGACGTAGGACTAAGTCTGTGATTTCTATATGGGGATACACTTTGTGAAAACCGAACATGGAACATGTAACAAAATTACGATAGATTTCAAACGTTAATAACTCAGCTGCCCCTGGACCAATTTCAATAATTTTATCACCAATCGATCAGAAATATTTCTACGCATCTGTTAAATTTAAGGTTTTATCATTTTTCAAAATGTCGCTATGGAAAATTGCACGAATGTGCAACTGTTGCTATGATAGTTCAAATTATCACCGAGCGATTTCCCTAACACAGTTTTCAAAGTTGAATTCCATCCGGTCTCACCAAACGGTGTTCTCCACTACACAACGAAAGGCTGCCTGCAAGCAGCGAGATGCAGCCCACATGAGCATCCATAGAAGATGGAAGAAGCCGCACAGCTATTGATCGGAATCAGTAGCTCTTCGTGAGTCGCTATGGGCCATCTATGTCAAGCGCGTCGTACTAAAGAGTACAAACAGAGATAACCCCGCTCAAATTCCTATTCCTACACCGAACACAAGCTCTTGATGCAGTTAACAAATAAGATTTTTTATATAAGAACACGTATTTCCAACGTCCCCATTGCGAACGACCCCATAGGGCTGTCCCTTGTAGTTTTTTTTTAACTTCTGGAACTGTTGGATGATCCGGTTTATATGGAATATCTGGGGGGATGAAAAATCTCCGACGTTCTAGTGTTAAACTTCATACAAACTTGACTGAAGCTTGATTCGAATTTCAGAAGGATGTCCCAATTAGTGTGGAGAAGAGCTCGCCCTATATCCACGAAACGTTAACAACAGGGAGCAAACAATTTCACTCTCCCCATCCAAATCGCTTCAATTGGGTGCCCTGATCGTCCTTCTCAATCCCAAACCATCTCACCATCGTCCTCCTCCTACTCTTGCTCATAGATGCTACTTTGACAGCAGCTAACTGTTCAAAGTCTTCCCTTCACACATCACTAATTGATCCTGGATTATCATTAGAAGGTCCATTCGAAACACAGGCACTAGTTGTCTTTTGTATAGCTGTAGTCATTTACAGTTCAAATTTCCCTTGGTGCTACTTTGTAGGGGTGCGAGCTGTCAACCTGTTAGTTTAGTGTCAAACAGTGAAGTTATTATTTTGCTTTAAATTTTGATTCTCAGTGTATGGGATCGGAAAAAAATATCGTCGTTCTCAGAAAACGAAGCTTTTTCAGATTATGTATAATCGTAAAAAAATCGTTTATCGTACAACGTCTGAAAAAGTTTCGTTTTCTGAAAATGGGCAAATGGAATCGAACCGTTCCAGTGCACCAAAATTGATGATGGTTCCATTTTTAATGCAGATAACGAATCTGTAAATACCTCAATAGGCTATACTTAATTTTTAAGCTGACTAATTGTTAGTTGTTTTTCAGGAGGCAGACACCTTTTCTGAATATATCGACATATTTTTTGATATTTTCATTTGCTTGACTTAACTTAACTTAATAACAAAAGTATCCGTAGAACAAACATGCTCCATCATTTACATGTATTAGTTTTTTTGACGTAGAATTACGTCTTTCGGCAACATATTAGCGGACGAATTTCAATTCTAAACAAGCCAATCGATTGGAAATTTTTCTACGAATCTGCTAAAATGAACGCTATAAATTTTCTGTTGCCATGGTGACCAAAATTTTCACCGGTTGCCTGCAAAAAGCGCTTTCCCTAACACAGATTTCAAAATTGGATTCCATCCAGTCTCGCCAAACGGTGCTAATTCAATCACCGTGTGTGATGGTGTTCGGTCGGTCGTCATTAACAGCTGCAACGAAAGGCTGCTCGCAAGCAGCGAGCTGCAGTCCATCATTCATCGAAGAAGGAGGAAGAAGCCGCCGCTACTGATCGAATTCAGTAGCTCTGCGCGAGTAGCTGTAGGCCATCTATGCCAAGCACGTTACCCTCGTTCCAAACAACATACAGCTCGCCAGCTTCATCCGTGTTGAACTCCCTAATAGCTCAGCATTACTGAGCCATCACGTCTTGGATAAATCCTCCGTGATTGATCAGAACTAATGCACCTGCACAGAGAACCACATAGATGGTTTTCATGATTAGCTTTCATGCTTCTTCAATGTACAAGCCTACTATTTTAATCTATTTATAGATCAATCACAGCGCCGGCCACGTCCTCACGGTCTTTTTGGGGATGGAAGGATGATTAGTTTGATGTCCGTTGTTACTAGATACCGAATACACCACTCCTCTGCATCTCCACGGCTTTCACGGGAGGGATATAGTTGTGTTAGTGAGGTGGGTTTAGATGTGAGGTGTTTAGATTAGGATTCACTGTGGTAATTGATGCGATCGGTTAAAGCGGAATTTGTTTTAATTAAAATCTAGTGGGGATCGAATAAGGCAGAGCGAAAAATTGCAAAGAGCGGGTGGGCCTGGGATTGAACTCCCGACCTTCTGCTCAGTAAGCAGAAACGGTAACCACTGAGCTATCAAGCCTCGTCAAATGTTAAAAATTATCACGGAATTCTCCGTAAACTTACCAGCAATTTCCCTACTCGTAGTTCCTTGGAATTCCCTTGAAACTCTCCTAAGCATTTCATTGGAATCTTTATTAAAATTCCAAATTTTTCTTTATTGAAAGCTCTCATCAGAAATCTTCCGGAATTCGCTTGGAATTAACTTCTGAATTTTTTCGAGTTTTCCTTAAGGATATATTTTAAATTCTTTTCAATTTTACTTCAAATTCAGTTTTCAATTACATTTAGTACCAGGGCTAAAAAATGCAATTTTCAATGACAGATCTCACGCGATATTTTCAGATGATGTTTAAAAATGCGGTATGTTTTTCAAAATTAAAGAACCCAATTGCCAGTTATTTTGATGAACCAAATAAAAGCAATCCTAACCAATTTATGCTCGTACAAATTTTGCAAATTCCTTCCCGCATAAAATGATATTCCCACGCCAACAATCAACATAAACAACCCAATCGACGCACCCCTCGGTTACACACTCACACAAACACCCACCGCAAATGCAAATGATTATCAATTGCTGTGCAGTGTCATTATGCGCAACTCAGCGTTGATGGCAGCTTATCTCGTCCTGAAGCATTCCGCCGACCAGCTACTGCGATCGCACAGTGAGTGCCCACACGAGAATGGTGAAATGCCTCCTCTGGGCCCTGGCTCAAAGGAAGAGAGTAAAGCGAAAATGCGCCGTCTTTTGCTCGATATAATTTACGATACCTATACTCGACATAAGGCCCAAAAGAAGGCTCTTCTATAAACATCTGGCCGGCCACCGCGCCGTTTGTTGCGTCCGTTCGAATGAATGAGAACGAAGGGGAAAACTCGGAAAACTAGAGCACTTGTTAAGTTGTTGTTGAGCACACACCGGTTGCTGAGGTGAGGTGGGTGACGAGAGGAAGAAGGTGCGTGTGAGTTTACAGTCCAGTGACTTTCTTTCGAATCAACGCACGCTGCTGTGTAATTCTAGCAACTGCTGTGTAATTCTAGCAACGTTGAGTAACGAAACCCTGCCCCAGTACGTAGTAGGCTGCGATGTGAGTGTGCGAGTGTTGCCGGCTAGACGAGTTTTTCTGCAAGTGCTGCGAGTATGTCAAAGCGTGTAGATTAACACTAATTATGATGACTTGAATGATCTGAGTGGGCAGGCAACATTGTCGCGGTCTCAAGAAGTTTTATCGCTATTGGTAGCCAGTCAAGCAGTCAATGGTCATTCATAAACGGGTAAAGAAAAAGAAAACGCCACCGCTTGCCATCTGGGCTTCCTTTCTCAGGATCAGGAAAACAAAAAATTCAAACCTTTGCTATTTCACGCCGAAATCTAGTATGCCAGGGTTGAAAAAACATCGCGCGCGCGCGAGTGCTCAATCAAGCCGATCTCAGTGTGCCTTGATTTATTTCTACTTTTTCTTTTTCGTCTCCGCCGGCACCCGAGAGCGAGTAAGACAAAGAGATTTGCTGGCGCCCCTCTCGCCCGAATCGTTAATAATCCGGCGGTGCGCCGCCTGATTGGTCGAAAATCTAAAATCGAATCATCAAATCGCACCTTCAATGGCTCGCGAGCAAGCGAGCGAGCAAGTGAGTGAGCGGCGAATGTACAACACACACACGATCTGAGTATGCGCGAGAGATCTCGAACCGTCCCTTTCTAATGTTTCTCGCACGCGCGTTTCTCCCTCTTCAAATGTATGGGAAAATATACTCACGAACCGACCGACCGACCGAGGAGAGATTAGAAGGCTCATACACCACGCCTACTTTGGTCTCCCCCCGAATTTCCGTCCGACCGACGATGGTGATGCTGTGCCGAGGGAGATGAATCCTCTGCCAGTGCCACGCATTTCTCCATTTCAGCCCCCGAAATTTTCTCGATGCGCGAATCCCCGGAAGCCTCCTTTGATCGAACCGTGTACCTAACCGTACATAAAATGTATGCTATAAAAAGATCAAAAATCGTGTATGCCTTGATGGTTCCTTTGTTGCGGCCAGCGTGCTTTGTTGATGCCGCCGACCAACCCACCCTCTATGGTAGGTATCGTTTAAAGTTTTGCTCCGATTTCCCGCATCCATTCATTCATTCATTCATCCGTTCGTGTCCGGTACGAGACGACCCCAATGACGGCAACGACAACCGGCCGGTCGGCCGGGCAAGGTCCATTATTTTACGATGTTTATCCAAGAAGTGGTGGTAGATAGTCTTAGAGGAAGAATGACTTTTCGATCCTAAAACAAACCGAAATCAAAGCGCGGCGTTTGGCGTTCTTTTGTATGCCGTCATGCTCCGGCCCGAGTCGTGTTTGACACAGATAAACAAACCAGGAAGAAATTGTCAAATATTGGTCCATCGCTTTTGGTGTCTTCCTGTTTGTAGGTTATGCGCTCTTTTCCCGCGTGGCTTTGTTGCTTGAGAGCGGGGAAGGGCCGAGAGTAAACAGTTATTTTATGAATGAATGGATCTTCAAGAGTGCCCCGTTGTACCTGTTGTGCTCAGAAAATGTCCGGGAAAACGTTCGATCTCTCTAGGGTTTCCATTTCATTCGGTCACCTCGCAATTTTGAACGAGTGTATGTCAAGATTTAAGGCCTCTGGGGAGTTAAAATTTTAACTTCGCGTAGGTTGTGAGTGAGCAAGCAAAGCTTGTACTGGAAACCCTAATCCTATGCTTTAGGAAAGCCTTTTTTATGCACACATCAATCTTGAGTGGAAAAGAAAAAAAAAACATCAAATATTAGTTCATCACTCACTCTTCCCATTTGACGTTTTCATTCATCGAAAGTAAACAATGAAAACATTTTATGAATGAACGAACTCTCAAGTAGGGCGCCTTGGAAAGAAGCAGCAATGGCAACAATTATGTGACATGACAGCTGCTGCATGCCTGCTACGATGATCCCGCCGTAGCACCTATGCTGCTCGTCACTTCCACATCTAGCCATAGACCTGTCTACGGTGGCAGCGCACACCAGCTTCGATTGACGTCATTCAAAATATGATAATTTAACATGTTATTGTTCTTCCCGTCCGTCCAAGCGATCATTAGCGTTTTCCTTTTCTTTCCGCTCGCTGGTACAACACACACGCTTTTTGCTACAACACACCTTAGTCCGTGTGTAGACAAGTGTGTGCATAAACATAAACACCAATCATCATCATCTTCGGCAGAGTCCGTGGCCAACGGCATAATTCTACGTGATGGAGCAGTCCCCCGTCGTGCAGCGGTGCAACGGCTCCTATGCTGTAAACAATCCCGAAGACAAAACGCGTGCACGCGCGCCTTCTTGGATCAGCAGAAGAAGAATATGAAAATGAGTGATGCTCGCGCTCGTGCGACGAAGAAGTGTCGGATCGGAAACGGAAATAGATGCATTCCCTTCCCATTCTTTTAATGGCTTTAATTGAAACCGTCGTCGTATATGACTAGTACGTGGTCATATTTTCCTGCATTTCCTCTCACCACTGATCGCTGGTGCGCAGCACAAATAAACATAGATCATAACCTCAAAATATGTCTTAAACAAGCAATGTTTACACCCGTGCTGCAGTGCAGCACGACGGGCACGTGTCCGGAAGGAAGTCACGATGCCGAATGTTTAGAGATTCATACTCACTTTCTCCTTTCTCTCTCTCTCTTTTTTACAGGTTACACATCCCTCCACGATCGTAGTAATAGTTCCCCACCTCCGCTGATCCAATCCTCCAACCAATCCGGAAGCGGAGCGGGAGGCGGGGGAGGAGGAGGCGGAGGCGGAGGAGGCTCCGGTGGCAGTAACAACAATAGTAGCAGCACAAACTCAACCTCCTCTAGTGGTAATAGTAGTAGCAATAGTAACAACAACAACAACAACAACAACAGCAGCAGTATGTCCTCCTATCTGTCATCGATGGCGGCGGCCGTGAGGAATGCCAACAGTAACAATAGTGGCAACAACAACAACAGCAGTAGTGCGAATAGTTCCAACTATCCTAGCAGCAATAGTGCGAATACCCCATCGACGGCGTCCTCCGGAAGCGGCGGAAGTCACCCGCAGATGAAGGAAGAGCACGAACCGAACAGTTTTATCAACATCGACGAGCTGCCGGTGAGTGCTTGATCTTAAATTTTAATCAACCAATGGTGCAGTCAGTCAGGCATGGCGCCGCCTTTGCCAAAAATATCGATTCTGGGAGCGAAAACAGAAAGAAACATTTGGTAGGGGTGTTGCGTAAGAAAATGACCCAGCACCTGTACAAATTTTTTTTTTCAAAAAAAGGTTCATATTTCGTTAAAACATTTTCCGGTTTTCTGCATAGAAAATAAATCGTGGTAGTTTTTTTTTACTAGCGACCAGGGATGCCAGATGGTTTTGCAAATTGTCTGTATGAATGCTAACTTCTCTGAGCCTATCTTGAACCTTTTAAAAAATTTCTGGACTTTCATAAATTGTCCTATAATATACCTCCATCTGATTCCCTTAATTTGTGTAATATTTCCTGAACTTCTTTTATTATTTTAAAGAATTTTTGAAGTTCGTCTTTAAAGTACTGTAGTTCCCTAAATTTCCTTAATTTGTTTAGATCTTAATGAAGATATCTAAACAAATTTCAAGATTTTCTAAACTTTTTTGAAATTTTCTAAACATCTTTGAAAAACCCTGAACTACTTGAACTTCTCTAATATTACCATAAGCATCCTTGAAGTTTCTTTGAACCTCTCCGAGTTGTTAAGCCTCTCTGAATCCTTCCCAAACTTGTCTAAGGTGTTCCCTGAGTATTCTTGATACTCTCTTCATTGCAATGAGTATTAGACTGATGCAAAATTGGACTTTTTCGCTCCACAGTGCTTAAATGGTTTCAAATCGGGTCCTGATTAGCCTCCAAAAGTTACAACTCATTTGGTTAGAAACAGACTTCGCACAAACCATTTGAAGTTTACATGTAAATTACTATGGGAAAACTCAACTTTTTGTTCATTGCCTTCTAGTCTTTTTCCATATTGAGCTGCGAAACAGTTCGATAGCAATTCTTACAGAAAATTTTCTCAGCTACAACTTTGCTCAAAATCGTTTCTATGTAAAACGAGACAGGAAAAGTTATTAATTATTTAAGAGATTGGTAAACTTATGACATGATCAAGCAGCTGCTCTGTAGGCAACACTGTATTTTGTAGTGTGACATAGTAGCCATGATTTTTGTGCCCTATTCAACGCCCCAGAAACACCAATGTTGCCTGCTGAGCAGTTGATTGAGCATGATCATAAGACATCAGCGCATTGAACCATTGATAACTTTCGATTCTTACATTTAATCAAAAAGTGGTCTTCAGCAAAGTTGTAGCTGGGAAAATTTCCTACAAGTACAGTTGAAAGTTTTTGAAGCAAAGCGATATGGTGAATTATTAGATAGACATGAACAAAAATCTTGGTTTTACCATAGTAATTCCCATACAAACTTCAAATGGTTTGTGCCATCTCAGTTTCTCACCAAATGGGTTCAAATTTGAGAGCTTAGTCAGGATCAGATTTGGAATCGTTTAAGTATTGTGGAGCGAAAATTTCAAATTTTGCATCACTCTAATGAGTATGCGTTCGAATTTCTCTGAATATCTCGTAAGTCCATTGATCGTACTTGAAATTTAAGAAGTTTCTCCATTATTTGGCAGACTTATGTAGAGTTCACTAAACTCATCTAAGAGATGAACTAGCCTCAGGCTAAAAATCTCTAAAATAAAGATTTAAAAAAAAAAAAAAAAAACTAAACTCATCTGAAATTCACCCAAATATCTTAAAGGTGACCACTGAGTATTTTTAGATTTCCTAAACTAATAAGCCTCCCTTAGCTCAGTCGGTAAAGGCGCAGCTACAAATCAAAACCATGCTGGAGGTGGCTGGGTTCGATTCCCGGGTCCGTTTTAGGAATTTTACACAATTGGAAAATTCCTCGACCTTCCCTGAGCATGGAGTATGATTGTACTTGTCATACAATTATACTTGGAGTGGCCAGAGCCCGAAAAAAACACGGAAAACCCGGGAAATTACGTTCGGAAAAAAACGAGTGAAAAGACGCGATGACATGATTTGCAGCGAAAGGAAAAGATAGTCATCTATCAAAGACTGACAATTAGAGGTATATTGGATGCTGCATGAGAACAACTGTTCACATCTCAGTTGGTAGGGTAACGTCCACAGATGTCGCGCGAACATAATCCGCCCACCAAATTCCTCACAGGAATTTATGATTGAAGTCTTCTTGGAGCATACTCATCCGCATCCAATGGTATAGTTCGTACCTTCCTAACATCACGCCGAGTAGTACCAGTTGCTGTTCTTACTGATACCACTCTCGTTAATCCATCTGGTCCTGGGAAGGTTTCGACGATTCTGCCAGTAGGCCATTGTCTTGGCTTCGAATTGTCGTCCACTAGCAAAACGAAGTCGCCGACCGAAATATTGTGCGATGATCGTTGCCACTTCGTCATCCGCTGCAAAGATCGTACGTATTCTGTCTGCCATCTGCTGCGAAATTCTTGCGAGAGGCGCTGGACAAACTGCCAGCGTGACATCGAGGAAATTTGCCGTTCCAGCAAGTTGACTTCGGGAACGGTGGTGAGCGCCCGACCGATGAGAAGATGAGCAGGAGTGAGAGCTTGATCATCCATCGGACTATTGGAGATCGGCGTGAGTGGCCTCGAGTTCATGGTGGCAGCAACTTGAGCGATCAGCGTGGAAAGTTCTTCGAAGGTAAAGATGTAGCTGCTGATGATCTTCGAAAGATGTTGCTTAGCAACCTTGATTGCTGACTCCCATAATCCTCCATGGTGCGGAGACCGAGCTGGGATGAAGTTCCATTCCACTCCCTTATCGGTCAGAAAATCGGCCACTTCATTGTTGTGTGCAGAAGAGTTGATTTGCGCATACGTTTTTCGAAAGTGCTTAGCTGTGGCTCGGAAATTTGTTGCGTTGTCCGAGAACATTTTTGCTGGCAAACCGTAGCGGCTGGAGAATCGAGTGAATGCTGCCAGGAACGCGACAGTAGTAAGCTCCGACACAGCTTCCATGTGTACGGCCTTTGTTGTGAAACAAACGAAGAGAGCAATGTACCCTTTGCTTTGCTTCGCACCTCTGGTCCTTCGTCCAACAATGCTGACTGGACCAGCATAGTCCACGCCAGTGACCGCAAATGGTGGATTTGGTTGAACTCGATCCGATGGCAGTTGACCCATTTGTTGATACTTAGGTGTGGACTTGGCACGTGCACACGTCACACACTGGCGATAAACCTTCCTTGCTGCACTTGAACCACTTATGATCCAAAATCGTCTGCGGGATACGGCTAACAGTGTTTGGGGCCCGCAGTGGTGATGGACGATGTGGTCGTGGTTTAACAGAAACGAGGTGAGAATAGAGTGGCGAGGTATCAATATAGGATGTCGAACGTCGTAGCTGAGGCTTGACTATTGTAACCTTCCGCCCACCCTGAGCACACCCTCTTCGTCCAGGAACGGTTTGAGTTGGTGCAAACTGCTGTGAGAGCTAACTTCTACTTGCTGTCGAAGTCGATCCAGCTCTTCACGAAAGTATTGTTGCTGAACGTGGCGAATGTATATTGTTTGTGCTCGATCAAGCTCGCGTGGTAACAGACGAGCAATCAATCGAGAGTCAGGAGATCGAAACCGAAGAATACGAGCAGTGACGCGAAGCAGCATCGTGAGATCGGGATAATATCGTGCCATCATCCCATCGAGAAAGTCGTTTTCGTAGACGGTGATAAGAGAAACGGCTACTGCTCTTTGCTCCCTAACAATATGCTGTTGGTCAGTGTTGGTCAGTACAGGGATGTCGGTTAATTCACCTCGCTCACCTATTGTGTTCCATGCGGGACCATTCCACCACAGAGTGTTATGTTGGATTTGTTCTGGCGACACCACGCGCGAAATAAGATCAGCAGGGTTTTGTTCCGATACGATGTGGCTCCAATTGATTGCTGGTACGTGCGTTGTGATTTCTGCGACGCGATTGGCAACAAAGGTTTTCCAGCGAGAAGCACCTCCGTTCAACCAAGCAAGCACAACACTTGAATCTACCCAAGCTCGTATCTCGAAGAAGGGTTGATTTATGGCACTTGTTACGTTGTTGATCAGCCGTGCGAGGATCACTGCAGCACATAACTCCAAACGTGGCAGCGTCGTGCGTTTATTTCCAATTGGCGCAACCTTGGACTTCGCGCAGAGAAGATGGGAACTGTGATTCCCAGCGTCGTCGACCGCTCGGATGTATATGCAGGCACCCATGGCTCGCTCGGATGCATCACTGTAGCCGTGCAGGAAGATTCGCGACGTCTTGTTAGTGCCGATAACTCGTCTCGGAATCTGAAAAGAGTTGAGAAGGGCCAGACCTTGCACGAAAACTTGCCATATATTAGTCAACTCACTGGGGGGAATAGCATCCCAGTCCACCTTCAGCTCCCACAAATGTTGCATCAGTAGCTTCGCTTTGATGATAATAGGTGCGAGCAGACCAAGTGGGTCGAAAAGACTAGCGATGTTGGAGAGAATGATGCGCTTTGTGGGATGAAGGATCTTGGTTGGTTGGACGCTAAACAGGAATTCGTCGCTGCACGGCTGCCAGTGGATCCCGAGGGCTTTGATGGTGTTGGGTTCATTGAGCCCGATGGGAATTTTCATTTCGAGGTCCGCTTCAGGAACACCTTCCAGGGCTTCGGGGCTATTAGAAGCCCACTTCCGCAGGTGGAATCCTCCGGCAGAGAAGATGATGGAAAGTTCTTGTCGAAGATGCTTGGCTTCATCAGCAGAATCAGCACCCGTCAGCACGTCGTCGACGTAAATCCCCTTAATAGCTTTCTTGACTGCATCTGGAAATTGCCTTTGATGGGAGAGCAGCAGCTGCTGCACACATTTTGTCGCCAGATACGAAGCGCTCTTGGTACCGTAAGTAACGGTATTCAGGCAATATTCCAGGATCGGTTCGTCCTCTGACCAGCGCCACAAGATTCGGATGTATCTTCCTCGTACAGCAGCACCATTCGATACATCTGCTTGACATCACCAGCGAGTACCACTGGGGGAAACCGGAATCGAAGTAAGATATTGACCAAAGAATCCTGCAATACAGGGCCCGCTGGAAGGATGTCGTTGAGAGACTTGCCGCCACTGGTTCTGCTGAAGCGTCGAAAACCACTCTGCACTTCGTCGTCGAGCTATCTTCCTTTACGACGCAATGGTGTGGGAGGAAAACACAATTCTCCGAAGCTGGTGTAGTGGCAAGACTCATATGCCCGAGGTCGATGTACTCTCGCATAAAGGAATGGTACTGTTCTTTTAAATTAGGACTCCTTTCCAATTTGCGCTCTAGATGCAGCAGTCTCTTCTCAGCAATTTCCCTCGATTTTCCGAGAGAAGTAGGGCTCTCCAAGTACGGGAGCCGAACGATAAATTTTCCGGAACTATCGCGAATCGTGTGCTTTGTGAAATGCTCTTCGCATCGAATCTCTTCTTCGTTGAAGTGTGGAGATGTATTCGTGTACTCCTCCAGTTCCCAGAATTTGCGAAGTTGATCAGAGAGAGGATCAGTGGAAGCCGTCAGTAAGCACGAAGGAGCATTAGTGCGTGGTTGATTGTCACAGTTTTTGTAGCCACCAGAAACCACCCAACCTAGCTTCGTGTTCTGTAGTACAGGAAGGCAGTCGTCCGAACCAAGTTTGATGTTTCCCGGCTCGAGAAGCTGGAAGAAAAGCTTGTTGCCGAGAAGGATGCTGATTTTTCCTGGATGGTGAAATTGGGGATCAGCCAACGGAATCGATCCAGGAATTGGCCAATCTGCGATATTGATCGGTTTTAGTGGGAGCTCGGAAGTAAGTCGCTCCAGAATAATGCACGGCACTACATTTCGATAGTCCGAGCAACGTGACGCGAATGTAACTAGTGCTCCACGATTTGCGTGACCGTGAGATTCTGCAATTCCACCATATTCAAAATCCACTTCCGTGGTTGAGAGACCCAACTTCTTGCACAAATCCGCAGTAATGTAGCTTGTGTGGGATGCGCAATCAAGAACTGCTCGGCAGGTATGCGAGCGCCCGAACTTATCGATGACGTTGATAGTAGCGGTTAAGAGTAGAACGTTGGTGTCCGTCAAATCGGTAGCCAGGCTTAGGGGCGAAATGAGCATTTGCGACATTGAAGACGAACCAGATGAATTGGTTGTGGTCGCTGTACTGCTCACTAGCGTTGAAGATGCTGGCGGTTGGAGTGCCTCGTGGAGACGAGTATGATGTGGATGATTACATATCCGACAATTGCCGGACTGGCAAGGTTCACCGGAATGCTGCTTTAGGCAGTTCTCACAGAGTTCATGCCTACGGATAAAACGGAGTCGATCATCGGAACTGACGTGTAGAAACTTACCACACTGATACAGTTGATGCGGTGATTTTGCACAAAAAACGCACATTGGTGACGGAGAATGATACCCGGTGGTGACGAGAGCTGTTGGTCCCCGGGTAGGAGGTTTGCTTGGAAGTGGTGTGATGAACGATTTCTTCTGGCGGATCGGTTGAACGGATTTCAGTGCACAGCTTTGCGCATCAACAAACTTCAGGAACTTCTCCAAGGTAACTTCATCGTCGTTTAGCTCCGACCTTTTCTGACACCACAACTGCTTGCTTTCAGGATCTAGTTTCTCTGCTAAGATGTACAGCAACCATATGTCCCTTCCTTCCTGATTCATGGCCTCCAATGCTCGTATCACTTCATCGGACAGATCATGCAGGGAGCGCAAACCAGCTGCGGACGGTGACGTCATTGAAGGTTGATTTAAGAAGCGATGAATGTGCTGTGCTGTGATTTCGAGTGATTTGTTGTATCTAGCCTTCAGCTTAGCTAGAGCGGGAGCGTAGTTAGCGTCTTCTATGCGAAGGTGCGATATCAGAGCGGCGGCTTCTCCGACGAGATTGGTCTTGAGGAAGTAGAGCTTCTGACTATCTTGTAGCGCCACGTTCTTGTGTACCGCACTGTCGAACAGGTCGAAAAACGAAGGCCATTCGAGGAGGTCACCTCCGAACGTAGGGAGATTCATGCGAGGGAGCTTGACATCAATGTGTGGAGAAGCATTATGGGCGACAACCGTTGAACTGCTGCTTGCGTTGGCCGCCGTGTTGAAGCTGGTAGAAATCAGTCGAATGAATTCTGCCTGTTGCTGTGCCAGTTGTTGAATGGCAGCGCCGCCATCTTGTGATGCTGCCTCGTGGCGGGTAGAAGAAAAATCGAACCTTTTCCGAAGTTTTAATAGGCTACCTTTCAGCGGAACGAAATTACCCTCGAATTCAGCCTGATGACTCACGATTTCATCCATCTCCTCATCCTTGCAGCTGTCTACCATTCGCTTATGGACCGAAAGATAGGCCGACCAAATTTCTAGGAGGTTATCCAGCTCGGTCTGGATGTCGACGTCATCTATGTCATCCCTCTTCTGGAGCTTGTGAACATTTTGCGATGCTCGGTTTAATCGCGCTTCTAGCGATTTCCTCTCGCGAATAAGTTTGTCCATGGTGAGTTCACTAAATGTTCGTTAAACTTCAATTTCACCCACTTTCACCGAGAATGTTCTTTTCGGAGGTGATATTCCAACCTCACTCTAGCACTCACTTTCGCGAATCGTGACACGGTGACGAAAGCGGATAAAAACGCACCTTTTGTTCACCTTCGGTCCGATCCGGCTCGAAGGACCATTTTCTGGAGTGGCCAGAGCCCGAAAAAAACACGGAAAACCCGGGAAATTACGTTCGGAAAAAAACGAGTGAAAAGACGCGTGTAGATTAGTTCAGCGATACAGTTCAATTAATTTTTATTGATTCAATGCATTTTCATTTTGTGTTGGGGGAAAAGAGATGACATGATTTGCAGCGAAAGGAAAAGATAGTCATCTATCAAAGACTGACAATTAGAGGTATATTGGATGCTGCATGAGAACAACTGTTCACATCTCAGTTGGTAGGGTAACGTCCACAGATGTCGCGCGAACAATACTAATACAAAAATGGTAAGGTATCGAAACCTCTCAAATAATAACTATGCTTGATTTCCCTAAACTTCTATGAAGCTCTCTGAACTGTTATGAAATTCGCTGAACTTCTCAGAGAGATTCAGGAATCTAATGAAATGAAGAAGCTGCTAAACTTGAAGAACTTCTGATTGGTTTAGTGAACTTCAGAGAGGTTCATAGATCTTCGGAGTTTATTCAGGGAACTGATAAGGTCGTGGAAGTTCTGAGAGGTCTTTGCGGTTTCAGAGTTATGAAGGGTTACAAATACTCAAATTTGTTCTGTGAGCTACAGAATATTGCTTCTGTGCTCTCATTCTAAAAAACGGGCGTCCATAAAACAAAATGAAAGCCGTATATCAGCCTTATATTGCAAAAAGGGCCCTCATCGGGTTATTAACGGACTTGGTGGTTACTTGGGAATCATGTTATCTTCGTAAATAAGATCGATAAATTTATGTGTAGATCATAAGATTCCTCTACATATTGCATGGATGAAGAAGAAGCTATGACTCATGAGAAATTGATGACAGGATATATTTTTTTACAAAAGCACTTAGGTATGTCTATTTGAAAATGTGTAGTTGAAATGATTGCAATGAAGTCTTCAAATGATTAAAACTGAAACTTTGTTGTGTTATTGGAACTAAGCCGTACCAAATTCACATCAGACCCTAAATCTGAAATTCAAATTCGAGTTAAATCTGCTAAGTCTCACTCGGGACATCCGAGTAGTCGGAACAGCCCTGAATTTTTGGCAAATATTTGCAAGTAAATTCTGTACTGAAATCCTTTATTGATGTTGATGGATATTAATGCCTGTATAAATCTGTAACTTTTTACCAATGTCTGTATAATATATGTCCTCTGTATGAAATCTGTATGCATCATCAAATGTCTGTATAAATACAGACATGTCTGTATATCTGGCACCCCTGCTAGCGACATCTGTCGCAAAAATCAACCATGCTTTTAATCCATTACATTGACTAACCATGCTTTCTTCTTACCGCCCCTCGCAGAACTTCGGCGTCGTCCCGGGTCACTACGACGATCAGGACCAGTACCACTCGCTACCGCAGCCGGAAACCCAAACGCCCTCCCACGGCTATCTGGAGAACAGTCCGGAGTTCTATTCCGCCATCCAGATGGAGCAGAAGTACATGGCCCCGCACTACAAAACCGGCCCGTATACGAGTCGAGGTGGCCGGTACCACCAGCCACATGCTCACGGTGGCGGTGGAGGTGGAGCTGGGCCTGGCGCTGGCGCCGGATCCCAAAACAGCCACCACCATCATCACCACCAGCACCACCACCCGCACCACGACGCATACCCGGAGTACAGTTCGCCCTACGACACGCCACCGTTCCAGACCGTACCGAGCAATACGACCTCCCCACAGGGATCGGGAAACAACAACAACGACAGCACCGGTCTCGGAGGTCACATGGACCCCTGGAGCCAGCTGCACCACCCCGGTCAACATCCGGGTCACCCGGGAGGACATTCGTCGCTGTTGGACTTCCAACATCCGGCCTACATGGGAACCACGATGGGCTTCGATAAGACGATGCTCGGAAGCTACGGAGCGCAAGGTGGCGCGCCATGTTTCACCGGTTCCGGACCCATTCAGCTGTGGCAGTTCCTGCTGGAACTCCTAACCGACAAGACCTGCCAGAACTTCATCTCCTGGACCGGCGATGAGTGGGAGTTCAAGCTGACCGATCCGGATGAGGTAAGTTACTCAAACCGTTTCCTTACTCATAAAAACGGAACCTCTAACCAATGTTGTTCGCATCAACAGGTGGCACGCCGGTGGGGCGTCCGGAAAAACAAGCCAAAAATGAACTACGAGAAGCTAAGCCGAGGCCTCCGGTACTACTACGATAAGAATATTATCCACAAAACTGCCGGCAAGCGTTACGTCTATCGTTTTGTATGTGATCTTCAAACTCTGTTAGGGTAAGTTAGTTCATGTTTCACCTCAAGCTCAGTTTAACCATTTTCCTTCTCTCGATCAACAGATACTCAGCCAAACAAGTGCACGAAATGGTTGACCTCAAACCGGACAAAAAGGACGACGAGTAAAATGCCAAAATGCACACTCTACCCTCCCGTCAAAAAGTGTAGCCCAAAGCATGCTTCTTGCTCAAAGAAAACCTAACCAATAAGCGGGAGCGAAACCCAAAACCTCCTTATACTTACAAAATTTCACCCTTTTCGTGTGAATCGTGCTTCCATCGAACGGCTAAAGAAACGAAAACCCAATCGTGTTACCCACATTCTACCTTAAATCTGTGTTTCTTCCCAAAAAAAAAATACAAAACAAAGATCGTACTTTTACAATCTACCAAAAAAGGAAAACAAAAAAACGATAAAATCCAAAATCATAGTAGGCAGAGAGTGCAGCAGCAGCAGCAGCAGTGGATGAAGCTCAGTGTGCCTTACGACGCGACAAGCTGACAGTTCATTTCAAAACAACAATCGAGTCAACCTCTCTCTCTCTCACTCTATCACTTTAACACAAGCCAAGCACATCATCCAAGTAGGCTGATGTAAAGAAAAAAAAACAGTGACCCGCAGATTTCCCCCAAACAAACAAGTTAAGAACTACGCAAGATCAAGATCCGCTCCCGGATGCATCCGGTTGATTCCGGTTGCGGAAAAGGTAAGCGAAACTTAAATCTACTTAAAAATACAAAACAAAAACAAATGTTGAGAACTGCGGTGCGGAAAGCGAAAAGCTTTTTCCCAGGCAAAATGCGAATAGTGGACAAACAAAAAAAAAAAGAGGTAGAACTCCACAGAACGGAAGAAAGCAAGAAACAAACTTTATTTTATTTTTCCTTAGTTAAAATAATTATTTGTGAAGCTTTTGTGATAAGTTTTTTTTTTCTTTATTTCTATTTTTACTAGATATAATTGCTTATATATATGTATGTATGATTATTACTAGATGGTAGGCCACACAAACATGAGATAGAAAATGAGAAATTCGGATTAAGAAGACGTTCCACCCGCCTTCTTTTCAGCCGAGAAAAAGAAGCGAAAGGCATCAGAACACGATCCTAGTAAACAATGAAAAAAAAAATGAGCAGTATAAACAAATCAAGTGAATGTTCTTTGTAGTGTAATATTATTCAATGATAGAAAGCTAGACCGATCGAGACGAGTGAGCGAAGCATTTTTTTTTTCGAATGAGCGTTGTTAGGATTGAGTGAGTTCGCTCGCCCCCTCCCCTCGCTAGGATATTTTTTTTCATTTTTTTTATACAAATCAGCAGTGGAGGGTGGAAGCAGCTGATCTCTACTGCGAGTAAACACACACACACAAAAAATCAGAGTACTATTCTAGAGCTTAATTTGCAGTTCGTGTTTATATTTAGTTTTATAGAAATCGTCATCGCCGTCTGTGCTAGAGGAGCGTTTGAGAACGAGAGAACGTGGTACACGTGAATCAATCACGTTTGAGTGAGAACGGTGTAGTTAAAATGTAAGTGATTATAAAATAGAAGCAGAAATATTATTGTAAACAGAAAAAAAAGTATCAACAACAACAACAGCAACAAATGTCGATCAGAATAAAAGTAAAACAGTAGAATTGTAAATCAAAGATGGATTCCCTGGAAATGGCGGGGTTGCCAACGCGAAGCGTCGAAGGCACTGCCGCAAGTCACACATTTTCCCGTTGATTCATATTGGTGCGATATTTTTTTTTTACATAAAGGAAAAACGACGGATTTCATCAAAGTATTTATATCGATCGAAGTAGGATTTTAGATTCACGTTTATTTTAGTTGTGCCTGTCTTGTGTGACACGCTGGAAGTTGCGGATTACCGCCTTCGTGGCAAATTGCGATCGAACTCGGTGAGGCGTTGTGGAAGGGAATCCATTTTGTTTTATGATGTTTAAAAAAAATCTAACTTAGAGGACTCAGGTTCAATCATCCGAAAATGGCCTTTGTTTGCGGTTTTAATTCCTGATTTTGTGAGTGCAATGAGAAGAGGAAATTTGGGTTCTGGACCTTGATGTTGATGTCTGTGCTAGGAAAATACGCTTCTAATTTTTGGGTTCACCTATGTCAAGGTGAGTCGTTTTTTTTTCCTTGATTTGTTTTCCGTGCTGAGCACCAATGCTATCGACGCCAAGGAGGCAGCTCCCACACCTGGACCCTACCTATCAACCCATCAACTCATAAACCGGGGACCAAACGGCTTTACTTCCTTTCCTAAGGTTTCGCTTATGCAGACGACGTAATTCTCTTGGCAATTGTCGGAACCCTCAAAGCCCTACATAGGAAACTTCAGGCAGCTGTATCGGCCACACAAAGATGGGCGTCCCAGGTGGGATTCGTGCTCTCACATCTGCCAATCCTCACACCGTCCATTACAATCAGCCATTAAGTGTGATGGTACCACAATACCTTTCCAGAAGACGGTCACAATACTTGGGCTGCTCTTGGACCGGACGTTAAGCTTCGCTCCTCATTTTAACAATGTACGGAACAGCTGCCGCACAAGACTTAGCTTGTTGCGGACACTTTCAAACCCTCATCGTAGTAACAACGGGAACATTATGCTTAGGGTAGCAAAAGCCATCGTCAACAGTAAGATCTTCCACGGAATTGAGGCTTTCTGTACGGCTAGTGACCTCTTCATTGTGCGGCTAGGTCCCACATATAATCAAGCCATCCGTATTGCAGCTCGGTAGGAGCCCTGCGGACTCAGATGTGTTGAATTCGGTATCCTGCCTTTCCAGTACCAAGTTGCCGAGACCCTGGTAAGCAGAACAATAAGCTAATTGGAGAAGACTGCCGGAAACGAAGAAGTCTGTCTCCTCAGAGAGGGGAACAGAGCTCTAAAAAACCTGGCCCATCAGGAGCTCCCCCCAGTGTCGAGGCTACATTAGACCGGAACCAGAGGATGAGCAGAACCAAACCTTCACGTTGACCTCCCGGTTGCTAGACGACTCCAGGCTGGTAACAACTCGCGAGAAATGCACGCATACGTGACTGAACTGCTTCGTAGGAAATACTCCGAGCGGATGGCTCTAAGACCTTGGGAGGAGTCGGCCTTGGAATTGCAGATCCCGCTGACTCCTGGACCAGTGCTCTGTGTTCTCTGCGGAAAGTGCGGCAATCTTCCACGCCAGTAAACCGCTCTGTATCCTTTCGGACTCTGCAAGTGTTGGAATCCCAGACATCCATGGATCCAAGGGATCCAACTGGAAGCTCCATCAAACACTACCTTCCTATGGATCCCCGGGCATTGCAACATCCGGGGGAATTGTGTAGCAGACCATCTTGCGGCTACGGGCCGATCTGGAAGACTCGCTACTAAAACCGCTCCAGGACCTGATATCAAGACTTGGATGAAGTTCAAACTTCGGGATGCTTGGGCCCAGGAGTGGGCCAGCAAACGGGAACCGTTCGTCCGTAAAATCTAAGGAGAAACCACCAAGTGGCAAGATTCCCCAAACCGTCTTGAACAACTGATTCTTTCTCGTCTCCGCTCAGGACATACTCGGACGACCCACAATATGGGAAGTGCGACTTCGTTCCGAAAACACTGTGATATTTGCAACACAACGATGACGGTACAGCACCTCTTAGTGAATTGCCCAGGTTTCCAGGGATCTAGGGATCTTTATGGGATCCCGACGAACATAAGAAACACTTTGGCCAGTGATCCTTCAACCGAAGCAACTGTTATATGTTTCATCAAGGACGCCAACATGTATAAGAACATCTGACCTAACTCACTGACAAGAACCAACCATAACCGACCCACTGCATCGAACCAGGACCAACCTCTATAACTGTTCCATCCAAGTAATCACGATGTTCCATTCAAGTAATCGCAGCAACCTACAGCTTCGACCGAGATGGAAAAATTAGTCATTCGAAGTGTAGATGTCAACCTGAATAAATTAACGGCGCCTGTGGTGTAGTGGTAAGCGTGATTACCTCTCACCCCAGCAGGCCTGGGTTCAATCCCAGTCGGCGCCGCCGGGACCTGAATAAACGTATAGTTAGAAGTACTCAAACTTTCTTTATTCTTTGAGAAGAACACTTCAGTTGGCGACGAGGATTTTTCTGGAAGCTCACAAGTTCAAGAAATTCCAGAATCGAACCGAGGAAAACTTTCTTTATTCTTTGAGAAGAACACTTCAGTTGTTCTTCTCAAAGAATAAAGAAAGTTTGAGTGCTTCTAGCTATATGTTTATTCAGGTTGACATCTACACTTCGAATGACTAATTTTTCCATCTCGGTTGCAGCTGTAGGTTGCTGCGATTACTTGAATGGAACATCGTGATTACTTGGATGGAACATCTCCCCTCATCCAGTACTCCTCGAATCTAGCTGGTAAACGAGTCTGCCGGCGTTCCCTTGTTGCTGGCGGAACTGGTACTCGATCTTGCTGTGGAGGATTATCTGCCTCACTATCATCCGAAAAATACTCCGCCTCATCACTTCCAAGCTCTTCATCAACTGGACCAAGTTCGTCGGGCACTGCAGCCGGTATCGTTGCTGGAACGGATGGTACGTCTAGGCCAAAACCGTCGAAGAATACCGATAACAGACTAGGACCTTGGCTTGGACTAGGATTTGGACCAGATTCGACCGCACGTTGCTTGGCATGAGAACGGATGAGCCGCTGATTATCCTCCAGGAAAACGTTGTAGTTGACTTTTCCGACACGCTCGATTACTTTGGCAGCCTGCCATTTCCAGGAATTTGCTTGATGGACTTGAGCTTATACAGCATCACCCGGAACGAACTGACTCGAAATCGCTCCATGCTTCTTGTTGAAACGCTGGTTTTGCTCATCTGCTTTCGGTTGTGTTGCGGTAGTAGCATTGACGAAACTGTGCGGACCGGTCGTTCGAACATTATTTCTGCAGGAGACTTTTCACCTAGGTCAGCCGTTGGTGTTGACCTGTAAACTTGCAAAAACGTCTGCAATGCTTCCTCCAGTGTGGACTCTGAATAAACCACCATAACAATGAGCCGACCAAATGCACCAAACCAGGAACATCTACTAACTACGACAGCACCTCGACAGCCAACTCTAATAAACAAATACTCTGTTACCAAGGAGGTCTCTTCTGGACTGTCCACTCCTCTTAATTAGTGGGTCCCCACCTCATTAACTCTATAACTAGGAGGTCCCTTCTGGCTCCCCACCGCTATTTCAAACTCTGTCACTAGGGGGAACCCCTTCTGGATTCCCCATTATTCGTCAAGATATGAACCAGCCTCTGGCTGAAGGTCTCGCTAATAAAGATAACCTAACCTAACCCTTCCTAAGGAAGGCGTGATCAAAGATGTTATGCCTCAGAACATCCCGGCGGCGCCGACTGGGATTGAACCCAGGCCACTACACCATCGGCGCCGCTGTGGTGACTCGTTTGCAAACGTCAAATTTTACAATTGAATTTGAATCATCAGGGATCCCACTTTAATCAACAATTTGCAAACATCCGTATTCGTTATTCGTAATCTAGAGCAGTCGTTGTTGAACGCTTGTTTTATGGCTATTCGAATAAATAAAACAGCCGTCAATAATTTCTTCACAGAATTCCCTTTATTCAATCACCATTTTGCTTCTTCTCATCGTACCCATATCCATACGGGCCAGGATATCCAGGTCCCGGATAACCTACCGGCCCATACGGATACCCTCCCGGATAGGTTTGAGGTCCTCCATAGCCGCCATAGACCGGATATCCTCCGATCATCCCATTCGGATAATAACCGGTGGGATAGTACGCTCCACTTGGATAGACGACCGGACCACCAGGCAGTCCCCCGGCATTTCCGAAAGTCGGAATCGGAAACGGTAGCGCTATCGGAGGGCTCGTACCGGCGGTGGATCCATCCGAACAACGATACATCCGCTTAAGCTTCTCGATGTCGCTAGGTGAGAAACCCTCTCGCTGACCCATTTTTGCACCATTGGTGGAACGCTGCAAGAAGTCGGAAGAACAATAAAACAGTGGGTTTAGCAACGGCAGTGAGTTTATTAATTTTGTTTTGTTCAGGTTCTTAATGGGCTAGGATGAAGTAAATGAGGCAACAGGTTCCATTTTGTTCACAACGGCTTTCGAGTGAATTCTTCGTGATGAGTGTTCTATTGTTCTGCGGCTACATTGGATGTGGCGTTGTTTTCGTTGTCACCGAAAGCAGCCCCAATAAGGTTTCCGATGAATCCAATAACTTGAGCTCCGGTTGGGCCGTTTCCAGGACGTTTGTTCGGTCTAGCCGGTCTGACCGGTCGCTGTGGCTTCGGTGCTACCGATATACTGGAGCTACTGCCACCTCCCTTACAGCCGTACATTCCGTTGAGCTTGTTTATGTCCCCCTTGGAGAACCCATTCCGCTGACCCATCTTGTTGCCACCGGATTTCTGTGAAGTGAATAGTGAACAGTGTAACATACACACAAATTGAGGTTATAGTACAACATTGACACAACGCCAGGGGCTACCCAAAACTCTTATTTGCAATCAATACCAAATGAAATTTATTCTACTACATGAAACTTAAAAAACACAATGTAAATGTTGAGGTAGTTGATGTGTCCGTTTGATCTTCCTGTACCAGGGTGTCTAATACTGTCTGCCACCAAAGAGAGTGTCCCCGATGTTACTTGCAGTTGTACATGAGATTGATCTTGCGCAGGTCAAACTTGCTAAAACCGTCCCGCTGTCCCATCACACCGGAGAAGGATTTCTGTAGAGACAAGAGAGAGTAACACCAAAACCGTAAACATTCACACATACACGCGCTTTTATAGTTAAGTACACACGAACACAAACGAAACCACTTCATAACCTCCAAACCAAACAAACAAAACCCCCTTCCTGCTTACCTTCGCCACAATAGTAGGCTGCCCGTTGGACGAGAACGCCTTTTCCGAGTAGTGCATCACGCTTCCGTAGTCGTACTGCACCCCAAATCCGTCCGTAGTGCCGGTCTTGGCCTTGGAGAAGTTGTTTTCCGTTCCCCGCTGGATGTTCTGCGACTGGATGCGCACCCAATCGTCCCGCTCGGATCGGTTCTGTTCGTGCAGGAAGCCGAGTGCGTGCATCAGCTCGTGGACGATCGTACCGACCTTGGTGGTGCAACCGGGCATCTGCAGGTTGACTTCCTGTTTGCCGCCGATTCGTCCCACGCTGGACCAACATCCGGTGCTGCTGCTCTCAATCGAAATGTAATCCCGCTCGCCCATGTGCGCAACGAATTTGATGCAGGTGTTCTTGTGATATTCATTGATGGCGGCCTCGATCATCTGCATCTCGTTGGCCCCTGTTGGAAGGAGAAGAATGGGGAAGGACGCGCATATTTTAGAACAACAGTCCTTATCGAAAGTTTTCAGGCGACATACTTGTGCAAAAGTCCATGGACTTGACCCAAGGGCTCACTGGGGGTGATTACCTAGTCTTTTAAGAGGTAATGCATATATTGTGTCACACTTTTAGGAGGAGAGAGGGTTATGATTTTGTGACAAGCAATGCATTAGGTAAAGGAAAAATGTGACGAAAGGGGGGAGGAGTGGCTTTAATTTTTCCTCAATTTAGCGTGACATAATAAATGGATCGCCCCTAAGTTGAACGCCAAACTTGGTCGTTCGCCCTTCATGCCTTCTCTAGTCGACGTCAAAGGATTTTGTGGTTAAAGTCATGCAAACTAGACCTATGCTATAGATCGTCTGCTGTTGAATGTCTTCCCCTTGCATCAGTGTCTTGGAGTTGTCCCAAGGGTTCTATTGCATTAATTCACAGGTTTTCTACAGTTCACCTTCAAGTCCTGGGAGCTAACCCACAATACCTCTAGAATTAATCCAGGAGACCTATGGCCTCAAGTTCGTTGAATTGTCGTAAAAGTCCTGTGAACATGACCCACAAGCAAAGAATCAAAAATATCTCAAAATAATGATTTAATCTTCTTCCCTTTTGTCATGAAAAACTGATTTTGAAATATAGCTCGCTCGGACCTGTAGAAGGAAACGACCAAATTGACAAGCTGTTTCACGAAGTAACGCCGAAGATGATACCCGTGTGTTAATGGGAATTTTTTGTAGTTGGTTGGAAATGCTATCTAACATGAAGCTTTATACCCCGGACAGACTATGACTTATATCATGTAATATAGCTGTCTTGCAATGAACACTCATACATCTAGTTTTCACTAGAAATCCAATGTATAAGTGCTCATTTCAAGACAGCCTATATTACATGATATAATCCATAGTCTGTCCAGGGTATTAGTGTTATAATTCACACCGTTTATTAGCTAGAGAATGGTCTTAGAAGAGGGTGGGTAGATAGTTCCGATAGAGTACGACAGTATGAAAATTGAATAGAAGTTGGAAATGAGCGAAGGTCCATTAATGCGACAGTGCAAGTCCAACGCACACTTCTTTGCCTAATACCCCGTTCACATTACAGCGTATATCACGTGATAATATACGCTGTCTTGCAATGAGCACTCATACATCTAGTTTTCACTGGAAATCCTATGTATGAGTGCTCATTACAAGACAGCTTATATTACGTGATATAGGCTGTAATGTGAACGGGGTATAATCCGGAACTATCTACCTACCCTCTTCTAAGACCATTATCACACTAAAGCTTGACGTTAGATAGCATTTCCAACCAACTCTGGAGATAGCAAACATCGCGTATGAAGTAACATAAAAACACTTTGAATGGGAACTTTTAGTTATGTCTTTTCTCGATTCCGATCAAGCTATATCCTCAGTTTAAGTTTAAGTTTCATGTCGGTTTGTCGGAGGTAGTAGCAAGCAAGCGTTTTGTCTTTATCGCTGGTTGCTTTATGTGTTTGGATTCATTGCCCACAAGTCTTCTGAACTAGACCTACTAAAAAGAGGTACGTAACGGTATGTTATCTGCTGTACGGAAAAACCAGTAACGCTGGTAGATCACCTTTTCGTGGTGCGTTATTGGTATAAGATCTACCACAGGACCCTAGTCCTAACAACTTGAACAGGATTTTTCAATAATCACTTTAAAAAAAACACATACAGGGGTATTCAACTCTGCACACCTTAATCTGTGTCAAGAGTTTTGGCAGTGCCGAAAGCTGTGCCAACCGTTGTGCCGATCATTCCGAAGTAGGCCGAAGTGTATCAATCAAGGTGTCAATATCCCATGAGTTTGGCAACCCTGAAGTTAGACTTTTGTGATTGTGTTTACATTTTCCAGTTATCTAATTCATGATCATGGCAAATATTAAGCTTCATTCTCATTAGAATGAGAGCGGATTGGGCAGTAGAAGAGAAACTGCAAGCAATACAACCTTTCGGGAAACGGAAAGGTGGACGAAATTTTCACCAGCTGCCAGTAGAATGATCCCCGACAAAATCAAACCCAGACCTCGAACGGACGGAAGTTACTCCCACCCAAGCCTGTCGTATCGTAGATTATAATGTCACACACGTTCAAGCCTATCAAGTTCACGATCCTTTGGCGATGTGATACTTTCCACTAGGTACCACAAATCAAAACCAATGGCCAACCACCAGTGAAAGCCATCAAATGTCCACCCACTTCATATCTATCATACCTCGCAAATGGTGCACGATCCAGATAAACTTCGCATCTGCAGTTCAACTATACCCTGTGGTTGTTGTTGTTCATCTGCACTCCCATGGGATCTTGCTGAACAGCAATTTATTAAGCGTCGTCATGCGTCATGCACTTTCCAGATTGAGCAAGGCCTTATAATTGATTGATTGGTAGGCCACCCCTCGCACCGGATCCTTTTGAGACGAACTAGTGCATCAGAAGAGATCGGTGATGATGGGGTGTACTCACGGAATAAAATGTAATTTCTGATTGCATTGATCTGTTCCTATCAATCCTATTCTGTCCTAGACAGATCTGATGGAATATTTGGGGTTAATACGTATCGACATCACCCAACTGGGACTTGTTTGGACATCCCTATAAAGTCCTGTGGATTTCCGTATCGAAGTCGATACCAATAGAGATCTCCAAGCGCAATCTCACGAACACTAAAATCCAACATCCATACATAAAAATAAAGAAGAAGAAGAAACAAAAAGGTATCGCGATATCACAACTACTTAAAAAGGTAGCGCGCGGTCTCACGCACACTTTTGTGCATCTGGAGAACTCTATTGAAACCAATGACTGACAAGGATACCTAAGGAAAAACGTAGAAGAAAACGATACAATTTTCACGCCGGAAGACCCTTGGCAAGACCGGGATTCCAACTTGGCCGAAATACAAAACCCATCACCCACAGGCCCTATGATGTGGTTTTTTTTTAACAACCTTGTAAAACAAAACGAAAATCCTCCGTAAGGGAGCATCCATAAATGACGTAGCATATTTTTTATCAATTTTAGACCCCTCCTCCCCCCCTCGTAGCGTATTTGGCTATATCCAATACATGGCCGGTCACAAGTTCTGAAACCCCCACCTCCCCCCTCAAATGCTACGTCATTTATGCATGTTCCCTAACTGGCACAATATTGTCGTCGTTCAGAGGCATTTGACCAACCGTTGCTGGAGGACATCCATTTTGACCATCTCGACTGTCGTATCGACCCTCTCGACCGATCATGGTGTGGAAGAACTCTGTCGGTTGGAAAGCTATTCTGGACGACACCTCAAGCCGCTGGGATTTTCGCGACGAATCGAATGAGATAAACACTTAGTTTCATGGTGCAGACAGGTTCAGGCAAAACTCAAGCATTTTTCTGGAATCCGAACCCAATGTGAACCCCAATGGAGTAAACAAAGAAGTCAGTGATTTCGTTTTATATTATGTCGATTGTATCCCACTTATCAACGTTTGTCCTAAAGAGCCGAATAGCTGTGCCATGCTGTGTTTCGGCACAGTGTGCAGAGTTGATTACCCCTTGCATACACTGAAACAAATCGACATGTACCGTTTATTGGATCCATCTTATAACATAGCAATGTCAGGAGATTTATTCATTATATGTGATGATTGATAGATTCCAATGGATTATCACTTAAAAACTATGACTGCGATATGGAATGATTTCTATCGTAATTTCACATACTTAGTACTTGATAATACTTTGCTTCGAACGTGGTTAGCGATAGGTAAGATGTATATGAATATTGTCTGATATATTTCATGGCGAAAAACTGTTGATATGTCATGGGTGGGAACAGGCATCTAGAAACTAATGGAAAATCATATAAGTTTGCACTATGAGCAAATCGAGTAAAATGTACCTGTTTTCATGATGAATATTGCTCACTAAAAGATATATCATATAAGATAATCATGTATATTTTATTGGAGTTGCTTTTAACGATTTTTGACGTTTGTTGATATGTCGCGTGTAAACAGTGAACTACAACAGAAACTATTGGACTGTCATTTAACTTTGCAGTATAGGAAAACATGTATATCTCATTGGAATAGCTTCCAATCATTAAATAGTCATATAGATTTGCCTTTTAAGAAATCCAACAGCAAACATTTGTTTTGGTATGTTTTTCTGGGATGAACATCGCTTCCAATAAAATACATCTTACATAATTGTTCTTTATAAATTATTGAAACAATTTTCAACTATGTTATCGTACACTCATTAGAATGATTAGTCGAACTAAATATTGCTTACAACAATGATACTGTAATAAATAATCATTGTTTGTTATTGTTTCATAAGATAAGGGGTTCCGGAAAAGAATGTTTTGAGATTGAAAAAAAAAATGATTCTACTGCAATATTTATTTGCTAAGATTCTAATTGTAAGCCTTCTACACGGCTAATTCAGATTCCAGCACTAGTACTCGAACTTCATGAACCAGTTCCATGAACTCATATAATGTAGTCGTTGTTTTATTGCACACAGGAGCATTAATAATGATTTGAATACACGACACCACTGAAACGGAGTATATATTGGTCAGTGCTATTTTTCTTCACTCTAGCAAAACGAGCATAACGTTGCTCTATATTCCATGTTGGGAGAGCTGTTATTACTTCATGCTAATTGAACGAGTTCAATATTGAAGTCAGCCGTGGCCCAATGGAATCGAGCGCAGACAAGAAAAGCATCACAGCTCAACAGTTCTGGATCGAATCCCTAATCAGCTACAATAAAAAAAACACAACTGTGAAAGCTCCCACTGCCTGGTGTTTATTTTTCGATTTATTTTTAGAAATCGATTAAATATATGTGTCAAAAGAATAAGTAAATTTCATGTGATTTTCACATAAACTTTACTTCGATTGATTTATGACACATATATTATATTGTGGTGAAAAGTAAAGCTTATGCTTATGGGTTTCAAATCCATTTCAGTTAATTATTATAATTTGACCGATTTTCATTTATCATATGGCGATCATATAAAAGTTTTCAAATTATCAGCATTGTCAATGTATCAGATATTCATATAGAATTTACCTGACACATTTTCAATCATATCATTTTCAATGGATTATCTTATAGCGCAAAATTATTAGACTTCCACATAACAGGAATATGTCAAATTGGTTCAGTGTATAGTCCTTGTTAAGGACTGAACACAATGTTAGCAGCATAGCGGCATAGCGGTAAGCGCAAATTTTCCATTAGAGATTTAAACGTTCGGTTGTATTGGTACGATATGTGAGAGCGTGTTAGTGAAATAAAGGAAAATACATAACAAATCGCTGTCAAACTCATTTTGACAGATCTAATTTCATTCAATTTTTAGTTTAGCCAGAGGAAAATAATAAACAACACCCGCTAGGGTGCATGCGTTAAACGTCACTAATCTCTTTACACTGAAATCCGTTTGACAACCCTAATAAAAATTGTATGGTTAATTTGCTTAACGACGTGTTCTGGGTATCATCCAAACCATTTGTGGAATAGTTCAATGGTTTGGGTTATTGTTCGTTTATGGTTATTTTTTATTAGGGAACCCACAATAAACGCGTTGCGGCATTGTACTAAAACGCGTTCTTTTTCACATTTTGGAAAAACGTGGTGCGGTTGAGCGGCAGCCTGTTTTCAGTTGTATTTTTTTTTTTGCGATTTCAGGGAGAGTTGCCTAAATTACATCACCTGGAAAATACACTGAAGCTTCACATTACTAGGCCATTACCTCTGATTGCTGGTTCATGATTGACAAATCCTGACACAGGATGGAATTTTACTTCTTTGTTCAGTGGAATAGTCCGTTTTACGAAATGACAGGAGCTGGTTTGCCTGACAGATTTTGATGGTATTGATATTGATTCTCACCGGTCGTTAGGTCTGTACCATTTCTGCATTAGCATAATTGTGTGGCATGTACAGTCATACCATAGAGGTAACTCTAAGACCACTGGGTCCCGAAGAAAATCATTATTATTTTTGGCTCACTCAGTACCAGAACAACGGTCCCAAGCAGTCCCAAGCTATTTCACTCACCCCTGCATGTTCTGCATGAATCCACACACCCCTGATGTTATCTGTCAAACTTTCATAGCGAATCAAAACAAACATAGTGTAGTAATAGAATTTCAACTAGAATAGGGTACGTTAATCTTTTGCTTGGGACCAATAGGCTACTAAAGTGGTGAGCCAATTTAAAATCGTTAGTTTCGTATTGATTGTTGGTCATACTCTATGCCCAGGGGAAGTCGCGAAATTTTCCAACCCGAAAAATGCCTAGATCGGACCGGGAATCAACCACAGTTGCGCTTTTACCGACTGAGCTAAGGGAGGCCTTTGTGTAGTCTGTGAAAACAACTGAGGAGGGACCACCAGGGCACCCAATTGAAGCGATTTGGATGGG
This sequence comes from Ochlerotatus camptorhynchus, assembly GCF_037179485.1. Classification (NCBI taxonomy): domain Eukaryota; kingdom Metazoa; phylum Arthropoda; class Insecta; order Diptera; family Culicidae; genus Ochlerotatus; species Ochlerotatus camptorhynchus. The sequence continues at coordinate 25,538 of NW_027040560.1, read as the reverse complement.
GAGAGTGAAAATATCAACTCGCTGTTGCTAACATTTCGTGGATAAAGGGCGGGATCTTCTTCCTATTCATTGGGGCTCGTTTTCCGACCAATTGACTGATCAAGTTGTTAGAAGGAGATTCTTAACTGTCCCAAAGAGATGAGTAGGCGAATTGCCGATCAATCCATCCATTCGTTTTTGGCCCTTCATACAGCGATTTGCCGAAATCGAAATTGTTATCCATTAACCTCGAGCCCGCCACGAGTAATTGGTACCCAATACTAACCTAGAACTACTGCTGTTTAAAATGTAAATTCAAGCATTACTGATTTTTGGCTCCACAAAGTGTCACACACGACTGAGCCTAGTAAATAAACGAACTAGTTAAAAAAAAAAGTTCAATAGTGAGGAGAGCCCACAGCTATCCGATTAGTTTCCGTGCTACAATGAGTGTAGACCACTATCACCATCATCATCACTATCATCTGTTAATAACTAATGATGGAAAGCAGTTAATGCGTAATTTCCGACAGATGTCACCACAAACATCAGTAGTGACATCTGATAGCCAATAAGCGCTGAAACCATTTCCATCGTCACTTGTGCAGTGAAAATTGTCACCTAGGGTGAGGCGACTCCGATGTCAATTATACAAGGTCTGGCCCAACCTCGGGCCCAACCGGCTTATTGGTATTAGTGAAATGTGGAAATCTTTAGTGGTGTTTGTATTTCATCGCAATGTTTATCTTTTTACACGTAACAGCTGTTTTCTGTGACGACACGTCTGCCATTCGCAGTATGGAATGTTGTGCTGCCGTGACATCGTCATTCGCTTGTTCAGCAATGTTTACAACATTTTTGCTTCTAGCACCAGCAAGCTGCCTATTGTTCCTTGTATGATTGACATAAAGGGCGAACACGAAATTATTGCGACACATTCAACAGGGCATAACTTTTTTACCATTGGGTAAAAATCAACCAAATTTTGCACAATTTCTCATTGATGTGTATTGTGTACATGCTGTCAAACTCTAAGTCGTGTTTTTCGATTCAACGAAAATGGAGGTGAACCAACGCGAGTTGAGAGAACAAATTCTTTCCAAACACCTGGAATTTCCTGACCTGTCGCACCGGCAGTTGGGGAAAATGTTGAACATTCACCATTCAACCGTCTCCAGAGTGTTGAAGCGGTTCCAGGAGCGGTTGACGTTGGACCACGGCAAAAGAGCTGGAAGAAAACCGGGACCGGAGAACAAAAAGACGGAGGGAAAGGTGAAGCGGATGATTAAAGCAAATCCCAACGTCTCAAGCCGTGATTTGGCTAAAAAGATCGGCATGTCGCAGAGCTACGTCCAGAATGCAAAGAAGAGAGCTGGACTACATACATACAAGGTACAGAACTTCCCAAACCGCGATGAGCGGCAACAATCGACGGCTAAAACTCGGGCACGGAAGCTCTACGAGAAGATGCTGACAAAATATGGCTGGCTGTGTGATGGACGACAAAACGTATATAAAAGCCGATTTTAAGCAAATTCCGGGGTTGGAGTTTTTCACCGGCAAGAGCAAGTTCGATGTGGACGACAAATTTAAGAAGAAGAAAATGTCGAAGTTCGCCTCCAAATATCTCATTCGGCAGGCCATCTGCTCTTGGACTGAGGAGTGAGCCTTTCGTGACAAAGGGCACAGTAAATGGCGAGATCTACAAATCTGAGTGCCTCGAGAAGCGCCTTTTGCCGTTCTTGCAGCAGCACGACGAAGCTCCGCTATTTTGGCCAGATTTGGCATCATGCCACTATTCTAAAAGTGTCCTGGAGTGGTATGGGGCCAATTCTGTCCATTTTGTTCCAAAGGACATGAATCCGCCAAACTGTCCGGAGCTGCGCCCGGTGGAGCAGTACTGGGCAATAATGAAGCGGGAACTTCGGAAGAGCAAGAAGACAGTCAAAGACGAGAAGGACATGTTAAGAAAATGGAAAAAAAAAACTGAGAAACTGGTACCGGATGACACTGTAAAGACTTTGATGGAGGGCATCAAGCGAAAATGCGTTCAATTTTACACTCAAGGCTCCATCGATTAACTTTTCTTTTGATTTTTGAAGTAAATATATGTATAAAACTACCCTAAAATTTTGGTTTGATTCTAAACATTATAAGAAAATTGGCATGACATTTTCGGTGTCACAATAATTTCGTGTTCGCCCTTTAGAGGCGACTCTCCGTGCAAATCAAATGGAGAATCACTTCACCCGAGGTGACAATTGTCACTACACCAGCACTTCACTGTCACCTCACCTCACACGCCGCGCAGAATAGGACTAAGCTGCTTTGATCTGAGACTTCCCTTACCTCAGGTAAGAGCTTTAAAACAAGACTAGGAGCAATTTATCAGATTGGAAATGTTTTGATTTCCTACAGAATTTTGCCAATGCAAAAATGACAATTCAATTAAAAACTGTTGAGGACATGCGTGAAGCTCTAGTTGGAACGTAACAACCAAATAAGAAGAAGAATACATCTCTGAACAACGAATCCCAAACAACAATAGAAAATCGGTTTATATGCACATAAAAATTCTAAATAGAGCTGGAATTAGGGCGTAACAGCTTTTGTAAACAATGATTTCTAGAAACTCAAGGCGCGCCCAAGCAAATCAATATCACCATTAGGTAGGGGAAGTATTGCCCTACCCGTTGGTTATGTTGGTTTGCGTGGGAACGCCTTGAATTCTTATAAATCTTCTACAGAAGTCATTGTGTGCTGTTAGGTCCTAATTCCAGCTCTATCTAGAATTATTCTCTAAAATGCGTTAAGACTAGTAAAAATCTGGACGGCTATAGTTTGATAAACGAACAGTTAAGTTCCCATTTTAACATTTGATCCATACAAAATTCAACACTCACGGAAGTTTCCATTGATCTCGAAAGGCACTACACCGCCGGGCCAGCGCGAACTCTTGTCCGCCAATCCATTCCGGCCGGCCGGCCTATTGATCAGCATATCACCGCCGACGTACGAACCCAGCTCCTCTGGATTCACTCCATCCTTGTCCGGATCGTAACTGTTGACCAACTTTCCAACTTCCTCATTCGGTTCACCGTAAATCTCCAGCCCCAGATGGGACAGATCGATTTCACCGTCATCACCGTCCACCGCGTTCTCATCCCGTAGGATCACATTCGATTCCACCGCCAGCACCAGCCACGTGGCCACTAGCACCAACAATGCGTTTCGCGACATCACTATTTTCACTTTGCTACTTTTACTCAACGTATTTAGTAACAGTATTGACTGAACTTGATCGTCACTGAGCGAACACCAGGTGGGAACTGATTACTAACTCAGCAACCCGGCTACCTATTTATATGGAAGTGAAAATGAAATGAATTCACTTTTCCATTTCTCCCTATTAATTTAATATACTGAAAAAGAAAAACAAGACAACAACGCAAGCGTAGGTTCTTTTTCCCTTCAACTTGTTGTCACCCACCCAAGTCGTTACGATCGTCGTTCAAGAACGCAGTTCCAAGAACCGCCCGCTTTGGGCCTACTAAGGATCGCCGCCGTTCTTGTTCTAAAGAGTGCAAGCAACAACAAAAAATACTACGATGTGTTCTTTTCATTGACCGATAAGGCGCGACTACGCCGTCGGTTTCCAGCAGTTCACGATGAAATGTTACCACAAATTGGGGAAATACAATTCAAAATCCAAAGCTTACCGCGGTGATCCACAGTGACAAACAGAGACATGGTGTAAACCGTCCCGATTTTGTCGTGTCCAACATTCTAATAAAGAAAAAAACCTAAATCAAGAGCCACATGTGAAAAGGGCATACAAGCTTTTTGTAAACAAACCTTTGTAGGCCCTTTTCTCGCCAACCGAGGGTCGCCCACGCAAACCAGCAATATCATCGGGAAGGGGAAAGTGTCCCCTACCCGGTGAGATTGAAGGTTTGCGTTGGTGTCATATGGGTGGCGAGAAAAGGGCATAAGAAGGTTTGTTTACTAAAAGCTTGTATGCCCTTTTCACATGTTGTTCTGGAAATCAAAGAAAGGTTTGGTTCTACAATTTCGGGAAGTGCTTAAACTTGAACCTCGGCGACGGCGCTGTTAACCGGTTGTAAAACGGTAGTAATGAAAGCTGCTCGAAATTTTCGCACATCCTTATCAGTAATAGCTTTATGATTGATTGTTAACCTCGTACTCGCGGTTCGCACAGAAGGAGGTCGAATCTGGTTGTTGTACTACTACTGGTACTACTAACTGATAACCTTTCTTTTTCCTCTTGCAGGTGAGTGACTGTTGAAGGTGCTTCGGATCAGCTGCTCAGTAGAGGGTAAGTACCAACAGTTTAGGGAAATTTGAAACACGAAAAAATTGGTTGCTCCAGATTCTGCCTTAGCCTAAATTTGTACGAACGGGTTTCTTATCTCCTTGACGACGATGCGGGGGTTTCGTTCTTAATTATGCACGGGGTAGTAAAACTCCAATTAGTAATAGTCTGTTCTTTCTTTTTTTATGAATTCACGCTTCAGTGAAGCCTTGGCTTAGTTCTAAATTTTTAACCCGTAAAAGCGGAAGGATTAATACAAATTGATATTGTTTTACAACCGCCATTTCCGGGGGAACAATACAAAGTCACAAATCTACTTAAAAGCAAATAAACATTTAACAAGAGGAAAGTTCCCAAAAGCAGGTGATAGTGAATTATTACTGTTTGCTGTCAGCCCAGTTCCTTAGCGAGTGAACTTTCAGCCAGCGTCCGTCGTCGTGCGCGGTATTGTCCCATATGAATACGTTTGCCATTATTATCAACAGAGGGCAGGGCTAAGTAATTGAATTAATTAGCACTGATTGGGTTGGGGTGGTGGTGATTTGTGACGAACGATTCCTTTGACTTCTTGAATGGTGCGCTGTTCGAGAAACTGGTTTACAACTCATCATAGTCATCAATCGGTGGTGGTTGTTGCTTGTTTTACATTGTTCAAGTTTTGTTCTTCGCATTTTATTCTTCTAGGCTTTTACACTCTGTAGCGAGCGTTTTGCTGACTCTCAACTTAATGTTCTAGATGCACTTTCACAGTTATTAATGGAGAGCATTGTGTGGCAAGCACAATGATACTCTCTCTGTCCAAGGTAGTCGAGAAAATTTTCAACCCGAAAGAACTCCTCGACCGGACCGGGAATCGAACCCGCCGCCTCCTGCGCTTGGTGATGCCGTGCCTTCGCTGAGTAGGCTATCTGAGGCCCTTCATTTCTACAAGCTACAAATGACTCCAGAATGATGATTTAATATATTCCGACGATTTCCTCAAATTATTCCCAATTCTTGGGAGAAGTTCGGAAGCCACACACGGTCAATGAGATCAATCCAAATTTGAGTTCAGTTTATTCATAAATCGCAAAAAATGCAGGAACTCAGCGATGTGAGAAAAGTAAAGATTGGATTCTCTTAGTGTATTGGTACTACCATAGAGGTAACTCTAAGACTAAAAGGTCCCGAAGAAACGTGCTCAAGTTTTTGGCTCAGCTCTGGTACTCTCTTCGATCCCAAGCTAATCGATTCACCCCTCGATACATAGGAAAATCCACTAACCCTCATTTTATCTGTCAAACTTTCATAGTGAATCAAATCAAACATTGTGTAGTACTAGAATTTCGACTAGAATGGGGTACCGTTAACCGTTTGCTTGGGACCAATAGGCTAGTCAAGTAGTGAGCCAATTTAAAATCATTAGTTTCGTATTGATTGTTGGTACTATTCCTAGACTGAGTCAAATTTTGGTAAATTTCCTCATTTTCCGGCGTATTTTTTTAAGTTTTCCACAGGAAAACGTGAGCAGGGCCCAACAAAGTCACTTTAAATCGAAAATCGTCAAGCGACGACGAAGGTGTCAACCATCACTTTCAATTGAAAGTCATTCTGTCTTCACTTCGAGCAGATCCTCTTCAACATCAACAGAACCGCTTTGGATCAGTTTTCATGCTGTTTGTTTTGGCTTGATTCGTGTTCATTTCGTCTTTCATTGTCAAACGAACTTGCTTTCGCATTGAAGCGAAGCTGAACAGCTGATCCGAATTCGCGCAGTTTTTCTGACTTTTGTTGATTGTTCACTCGGGTCATTTAAGCGCATGCGCACACTAATAGAATTCCACACGTTATTATTGACAAATTTTCATGTTAAATTCCACATGATTTTCATGTGATCACACATAAACAGAATCCACCCAGAAGCACACATGAAATTTATGAGTCAAATGAATAGTATGTGTGTGACACATAGATATCATTTGTTGATAGCATTGCAAAAATTCATATGTGGGACACATAAAAACAATCTTTGAAATTTTATCAGTGATTGATCTGTGCACGTAGATGCCAAATTCATCATCATAGGGTGGTTTGTTTACCCATCAATATGGGTATTTTGGGAATCGGGATGACGTCTAAAGATTGAAAATCGATATGCGACGCCATTTTAAAATACAAGATGGCGGCTTGCAGTTTTAAAAAGGAGGGAAATACCAACAATCAATACGAAACTAACGATTTTAAATTGGCTCACTACTTGACTAGCCTATTGGTCCCAAGCAAATCGATTAACGTACCCCATTCAAGTCGAAATGCTAGAACTACACTATGTTTGTTTTGATTCGCTATGAAAGTTTGACAGATAAAATGAGGGGTTATTGGATTTTCCTATGTTTCGAAGGGTGAATCGATTAGCTTGGGACCGAAGAGAGTACCAGAGCTGAGTCAAATGGTTGAGCACGTTTCTTCGGGACCTTCTAGTCTTAGAGTTACCTCTATGGAAATACTGTCAAATACCCACCAATGTGGGTATTTTTTAATCGGGGTGATGTTTGAAGGCCGGAAATTGATATCCGACGACATTTTGAAATCCAATATGGTAGCTTCCCGTAGAAGAAAAATGGGAAATAGTTATGCCGATCCATCAATATGGGTATTTTTGGAATCGGGGTGACGTCTAGAGATTGGAAATAGATATTAGACGCCATTTTGAAATCTAAGAAGTTCAAGTTGATAAGAATACTGTCAAATACCCAACAAAATATGTAAAAAAAATTAATCGGGATGACATCTAAAGGCACAAAAACAATATCCGACGCCATTTTAAAATTCCTGAAATTTTTAAAATGTGTGAAATTCTATCAAATACTCATACTCATACTCCTTTTTTAGAATCAGGGTAATGTGTAGAAGCCGGAAATCGATATCCGATGCCATTGTGCAATCCAAGACGGCGGCTTCCGATTTGATGAAAAGTTTCAATTTTCAGAACGGGGATGACACGTAGATGCCGATAATTGATGTCAGACATCATATTTAAATCCAAGATGGTGACTTCTGCATTCAGAAAAAGTTGAAAATAGTGTCAAAGACCAATCAATGTGGGTATTTTCGAAATCCCAGTGGCGTATAGAGGCCAGAAACCGATGTTTGACGCCATTTTAAAATCTAAAATCACCATATCGTGCTTTTGTCGCTGCCATGAGTTGGTCACTCTACACGCTTATTTTGCGCCAACTTTTATCTCACACTCAAAAAATTCCACACGTCATCATCATGTGTCTCACACTTAATTGTGCGCTTATTGTGAAACACATCCATTTCATATGTGAATATTATGCTATGAACCATGCCTGAACACTATGGATTTTAATTGTGACACATTTGGATTATATGTGCCTCATATGGTGATATCAATAGCTTTGCACATCATAGTTCAATATTCTACTTTACCCACTCTAAAAATGAATCGACAAATATATAAACAAAACTTCCAGAGGTCAGAGCTTTCTCACATATCTTTTTAATGAGTCTGATTTGGGATTCGGTCATAGACTGTTGAGGTGTGCTGCTGCCGGAGTCTTCGTTCGATCTCACTGTGCCATGGTTGTTCTCATATATGAGGCGGCTTGATAGGATAAAGTCACAACTCATGTTTTCGATGTTTACGTTTCTGAGCAAGCAATTCACATCGTATTGAAATGCAAAACACTTTAAATCCATCTGTTTTGAACAGTAGCGTGATTCAATGTGCAATACACTTAAATAGATAGTGAAAGATTTTCAACATTTCAAAGTTTGAAACACTAGAAATTATCGTGTATAACACATTGAACCAAGGTGAAATACACTTAAAGTAAATGTGATTGTACATTTAAAAAATCAAGTGCTTAAACACTTCGATCAAACGTGTGGAATTTTTTGAGTGCAGTGTGCCGGCAGTGCCAACAGTTTCATCAGACTGAATGTTTGTATAACGGTATGTTTGGCAACTCGGTTAATTTGACAGTTCACATGTTTTATTTTGAAGAAACAAAACAACAAGCAGTTGAATCCTATCCCAGGTCCTAACTGTCGTGACTCTCGGTTCGTTGCTCTCAAATTCTCTCGGAAAAGGTCTACACTGAACCTAATAAGCAACGGCCTGGGCCACCGAATCGAAGCTTCGAGCGAGAACGTTCTCCGGGGAGGCACTTCCAATTTCCGATAGGACAATAACTTCTACTGGATTGGAGTATGATGTGGACTCGGATGAACCACAGGTGACGGTGGCAAGTATACGAAGCGAGCGTGCATCATCAGAGGAAATTGGTCCAGATGCTCGTCAGATTCTGATTAGCGCTTGCGGGAGGAGTTACTCCCGAAAGCCATCGACTCAGTCACAGATGCGTCGCCAGCGTTCTAGTGGGAGTTGCAACCGGAATCAGAGAGAGGTATGATGTCTCTGGCGAAAAGCAGAGAACACCTTTAAAAGCTGGGCCGCTGTCGATGATAGGAGAAGCAAACGCCGGTGAAGATTCTACCTCCGAAGATGATCCGACTGATCATCGATGTCAGTTACGATGAGGAACGAATCATGAAACTGAATGTCGGTTCGAAGATCAACGAAGTGGTGAAGCGTTACGGAATCAAACATGGTAAACGAACACTGATAAAACTACTACAGCCTACCTTCTGTGTCTCGGATTTCATAATCAATTCGTAACTCATAGAGTTCTAAAAGCTGCGTTCGGACTTTTTTCTCCGCCAAGCCTATAAATATTTTATTTCCAGCGCTGGGTTACCATGGTCGTGTCCGGGAGCTAAACCTATCCTTTAACCAACTCACCGATGTCAACTTTCAGGAGCTCACCTTCAAAGCCCAAAAACTGACCAATCAACATCTTACAATTCCACTTAACCTCGTTCGGCTGTGATTTCAGCTCCGTCACGAATCTCCACTCCCCAAATCGATCTACCAACATTTGTTTATTTGTATATTGAAAAATCCAACTGATAATTATTGTCGAAATGAATAGGGATCATGCAAATTTTCCTATAAGCGCTCTCTAGTTCTCCCAATGGACTTCCCCAAATTTTCCAGACCTTGCAGTGGACTTCCTCCAGATCTTCATTTGGTGTATTTTTAAATTTTCCTCTGGATTTCCTCCATAGCTTCCTGAGAACTTTCTCCAGATACAGTGGTGACCCGATTTTGTCAGCCCCCGATTTTGTCTACCCCCGATTTTGTCAGCTTTTTGACCCGATTTTGTCAGCCTATATGATTCAATTAGTTTTGGTTGAGGTGGACTGTTTTGTACAGTCGTATTCGTATTTTATTGATTGTCTAGCTCAATAATAACATTTTTCGAGAATTAAATGTGCAGTGGTGGCAAAATCAAAGCAGGGGAAGGGGGGTTGAGGGGCTAGTTGAAAATTATGTACGTTATGCATGTGTTTTTTTTTCTTTTTTTTTATAGTAAGGTTTAGGAAAGCTTCAAGAAGCCTAGCCTGTAGTGAAGTTGGCACGGTGTGGTATCCACTAGTTGCCTAGTACAGCTCCACTAAAACCCATTCCTTACTCTCTCCTCTGCCTGGATCCCCCGGGACCACTGTAAAGCGACTACTTCGAGGGGTGGCCGTGCTCATGCACTTGTTGTACTCTCAGCGCTAGCTGGCGTTGCTAGATTGCTGCTCTTCTCTCCATTTAGGCTGCAGCTCCGACATAATCTGCGTGACAGCCCTGCTGACGGCATTCCAAGTGTCCTCCTCTCGACACATTTCAACGACGACATTCTCCACGTTAAGGACGGGCATCTCCGTTCGCACTGCCTCGAACCTTGGACAGTCGAAGACCACATGCTCCGGCGTTTCATCGACGTTGCCACACTCCAGACAGAGGGGTGGCGCTGCGTGTCCGAACCGATGCAGGTATTCCCTGAAGCAGCCGTGGCCAGACAGGAACTGCGTTAGGTGGAAATTGACTTCTCCGTGTTTTCTGTTCACCCAGGTCGAAAGATTCGGTATTAGTCTTTGTGTCCATCTACCGTTCTCCGTCGTGTTCCACTCCTGTCGCCACTTAGCCAATGACTCCACTCTCACAACTTTCCGTACTCTTCCGGCTTCTCTCCGCCTGTAGCACTCGCTGTCCTCCGCCAGGGTGATGCCGATTGGGATCATACCGGCGATAACGCATACTGCTTTCGACGAGATGGTTCTGTACGCACTCACGACTCGCATGGCCATGAGCCGGAACGTACTGCTCAGTTTCCTTTGGTTCTGCTTCGTTTCCAGCGCTGGAACCCAGGCTGGACCTCCATATCTCAGTATCGATGATGACACGCTGGCCAGAAGACGCCTCTTGCTACTGCTGGGACCAGCGTTGTTTGGCATGATTCTAGCTATCGCGTTGATGGCCTTCGAAGCCTTCTCACAGGCATATTCGACGTGGCTGTTGAAGTTTAGCCGGTCATCGATGATCACTCCCAGGTATTTTAACACACGCTTTGAGACTATGGTGTGCTCCCCGACGGTGATTTCTGCCCGCTGTACCGCTTTACAGTTACTGACCAATAACACTTCCGTTTTGTGGTGGGCTATCTGCAGCTTCGCTCCTTGCATCCAGTTACCAATCATGTCGATTACCTAGGTTGACAACACTTCCACCTCTTCCAGCGTCTCGCCTGTTACCGTCAAGACGACGTCGTCCGCAAAGCCAACGATCTCAACTCCTTTGGGCAGTTTCAGCGTTACCACGCCTTTGTACATCCCATTCCAGAGCGTTGGACCAAGGATGGAGCCTCCCGCTGTGATCCTAATCGATCTCAGTCCCATGTCTGTCTCGTAGACCAGAAACCGGTTCTGGAAATAACTCCTCAGGATCCTGCACAGGTAGTCAGGGACCCTCATTCTATGCAGTGCTTCGGCGATGGCCTCCCAGCTGGCGCTGTTGAACGCATTCTTGACGTCGATCGTTATCATGGCGCAATATCGATTCTAGCAACGCCAGCTTCTGTTTAGACGCCTTCTCAGCTCTCTCGACCACTGTCCGAATTGCATCCACCGTCGATCTTCCTTTCCGGAATCCGAACTGCCTCTCCGACAATCCGTGCTCACTCTCCGTGTATTTCGTCAGCCTGTTTAGGATGATCCTCTCCAAGAGTTTTCCGAGTGTATCCAGCAGGCATATAGGCCTGTACGATGCTGGATCCCCCGGCGGTTTTCCTGGTTTCGGCAGCAACACTAGCTTCTGTATCTTCCACCTGTCAGGGAAGTGACCCTCGTTCAGGCATTTCTGCAGCACCATCCTGAACATGTCCGGGGATGACTGGATCGCCGCTTTCAACGCTACTTTGGGGATTCCATCTGGACCGGGAGCTTTCTTCACCTTCAATTCTTTCGCCACTGCTACGAGTTCCTCATTGGTGACTTCGACGTTATCTCCCTCTCCTTCTCCGTACGGTGTAGGTGGCCAGGTTGTTGGGTCGTGCTTTGGGAAAAGTCCTTCCACGATGACTTTCAGCTTCTCTGGGCACATTTCAGCGGGCATCGTTGGACCTCTGATCTTCGCCATCACGACTCGGTATGCGTCGCCCCAGGGGTTGGCATCAGCGTCTCGACACAGTTCGACTTGCTCTGCTTAATCTCTCGTTTAAGTGCGGCCCTGGCCGCTCGAAACACTTCTCTTCGTTCCTCTCTGTCTGCTTCCGTTCTTGCTCTCTGAACACGTCTTCTGGCTCTGAGACAACTAGCGCGGAGAGTGCTAAGTGCCTCGTTCCACCAGTAGACTGGACGCCGTCTGTTATTTGGCTCCAGTTTCCTCGGCATGGTCGTGTCACATGCTCTCACTAACGTTTCTGTCAGCTCGTCCGCATTTAGATCTGCGGGACTCCTGTCCACACGAACAGATCCTTGTCGAAAGCCTTCGTCTTCCACTTTCGGTCACAAGTTCTAGTAGAGCCTATGGCAGAAAATGCAGAGCAAAAGAGAATAGTGCGACAGTGGAGAGCAGAACCATTTATTTTGTGAACAATTCCTCGAATTTCGTGGCTCGAAATGTTGATAGCGTAGTTTGGGACGATTGAAATGAAGATGAAATGGTCAATAAATTATTTATTATTTAACCATATTCAAAAACTTTATGAAAAAAAAAAATTGTGTGTGTGTGTGTGTGTGTGTGTGTATATGTGTGTGTGTGTGTGTGTGTGTGTGTGTGTGTGTGTGTGTGTGTGTGTGTGTGTCAAAATCTCTACAAATTTCATTCAGAGAATTTCAATATGGTGTCCGGTGTCTATGGGACATATGCAAGTCTTTATTATGCACTATGTATTATTATTGTTGTCCTTACTGAAAATGCTTAACAACATATGCATTGAGTGGCCATTCAATTCTTACCTAAGTTCATTTAGACACCCCCCCCCCCCCTCCACACCTTCAATGTAAGAATGTCTTTCCTTATATGACACTTACGAAAAGTTTGAAATTCCAGCTCCCCCCGCCCCCCTAAATGGGCTCGTATATATTGAATGATTCCTAAAACATAAATCTTGCATTATCAAACAGCATTTAAAGATATTATGTTAAAAAAATTAAGCGAAAAAAAATGTCCCGATTTTGTCAGGGGGCATTACTGTATTCCTGTAGAGCTCTTTCAGATTTTCCTGCGGACTTACTCCATATGTCCTGATGACCGAGGGGGGTTGCTCTATCTACGATGCAGGAAAGATTTTTTTATGTGGTTAGCGCGCACGCTGAGTTGATAGAAAGAAGATTGATGACGATTCTGAAGATTTCCTGCAAAAAGATGATGCAAGTAGATGCGAGAAATGAAAGACGATTTTTCGTAAATTGATTCGATAGTGTGAGCTACAGCTCACGAGCAGCGAACAGCTAGAATTGAGATTTAGATGTGACGCCCTTCTCGCTGGTGACTTCCTCCAGAAGTTCTGTAGAACTCTTTAGGATTCAAACGAAGTCCACATAACTTTTATGGGAAGTGAATGGAACTACTGGAAGGACTGCTACGGACATCCACAGACAGTTCATAAGCTTTTTTTTAGGAAATCCACAGGACTGTACAAGAAGTTCACAGGATTTCTATGAGAAGCCCACAGATCTTCTACGGAAAGTTCAAAGGATTTCTAAAGGAAGTACAAAGAACTTCTTCGAGAAATCCCCAGAGCTGGGAAGACTAGAGGAAGAGTTTCAAGTCCTTGCTTCAGAGGCCCTATGAGCTTTCTTCAGAATTCCTTTGAATTTCCTGTAGAAGCACTTGCAGTTGAATAACCGTGGGGTTCTCATAGAAGTCCTATGAACTTCTCCTAAAGTCTAATAGAGATTGCTGACGTTTATCGTACGCACACTATGTCACGTAAAATGTTTACATCGGGAAAAAAAACTTCATAGCGGAAAATTTTCCCGATGAAAACAAATAACTGACACAATCATACTTTAGCAATCTATATTGTCTTTTTTTCTAGAACGAATACGACTCTTTGGGCAGTCAAAATGACTTTTACAAGAAATCTATAGAGCTTCTTCGGATGGTTTTTCTTCTTCTTTGATTTGTTTTCCGTCGATCTTGTTTTCCGTACTGAGTACCAATGCTACCGACGTCAGGGAGGCAGCTCCCACACCTGGACCCTACCTATCGACCCATCAACTCATGGACCGAAGATCAACGGCTTTACTTCCCTTCCGAAGGAGGGCGTGATCAGAGATTTTATGCCTCAGAAAATGCCGGCGGCGCCGACTGGGATTAAACCCACTCATCTTCTCCGGATTGCCCACAGAATTATTACTTGCTTTAGCATTGCTATGGTCATCCTTCAGAAGTCCTATAAACTGTCTTCAAAAGTCTTAGAACTCCGCCTAGAAGCTTCAAGAGAATTCCAAGATGAGTTCCAAAACAACTTGGAAGAGCATTACAAGAAAATCCTGAAGAGAATGTGATGGATATTTTGGTTCTATAATTCTGACCTTGAGTAAGATTTCACGACCATTCCAAAGTGAATGCCAGAGCACGAAATGTGTGTGACCAAAGTAAACAAATAGTCTAGTTCCAAGTTCAAGTTGAACATCAGATTCTCAAAAAAAAAAAAAATCTACCTTCATTGTATTGAATCAGCTCATCTAAGCAACCACCGTCTTCGGAAACACTCAACTGATTCAACTGGTCCCGAAAAGTGCTTCAAAAACTTCCCAATCCCTCGAAATGTGGTCCCTTGCCACCAGAAACCGTCCAGCGGGATTCCTTCGTTCGATTCCTTCCCGCCGCTTCCAGCACACCATCCCGAAACACCTGGAACAGATCGCCCAGGAAAAGGATCCGAAGTTTTCCAAAATGATCCAGTACTTCTTCCACAAGGCCTGCGTCAAACTGGAACCTCGGTTGATCGAATACCTGAAGAAGTACCCCCGGCTGAGCGAGGACAACCGCAAGAAGCGCATCCAGACCATCATCCAGCTGGTGGAAGGGGCGGCCAGTACGATCGAGGTCCGTTTTCCGGTCATGCGCGATAATGGGCAGTACGAGATATTGACCGGATATCGATCGCATCACTGCGTCCACCGGTTGCCGGTCAAGGGTGGCATCCGGTACTCGATGGATGTGACGCGGGACGAGGTGAAGGCCCTGTCGGCGCTGATGACTTTCAAGTGCGCCTGCGTCCATGTGCCGTTCGGTGGTGCGAAGGGAGGCATCAAGTTGGATCCGAAGAGCTACAGCAGCAAGGAGTTGCAGGGCATCACAAGACGGTATACGACGGAGTTGGCCAAGAAGAACTTCATCGGACCGGGGATTGATGTTCCGGCGCCGGATATGGGAACGAGCGACAGGGAAATGTCCTGGATGGCGGATCAGTACAGCAAGACCTTTGGACACAAGGATATCAATGCGCTGGCTACGGTGACGGGGAAACCGCTGCACCAGGGTGGCATCCGAGGACGAACGGAAGCGACCGGGAGGGGAGTGTTCATTGCGACGAACTGTTTCGTGAGGGATAAGGATTGGATGAATGCGATTGATTTGAAGCCCGGAATGGAGGGGAAGACGGTGATCATCCAAGGCTACGGAAACGTTGGAATGTACGCAGGGCATTTCTTCAAGCAAGCTGGATGTAAGGTGATTGGAATCAAGGAAAAGGACGTTTCGTTGCTGAACAAAGACGGTATCGATGTGGGTGAGCTTGCAAACTATCAACGATTGAACAATACCGTCAAGGGATTCCCTGGGGCGAAGGAAACGAAAGAAGATTTGCTGCTGCATCCCTGTGATATTCTGATCCCGGCAGCGATTGAAAAGTCGATCAATTCGGACAATGCGGGTAAGATACAAGCAAAAATCATAGCCGAAGGAGCAAACGGTCCGACCACCCCGGCAGCGGATAAGATTCTTCAGAGTCGCAAAATTCTCGTCATTCCGGACTTGTACTGCAACGCCGGAGGCGTCACGGCTTCCTACTTTGAATACCTGAAGAACATCAATCACATTTCATTCGGGAAACTGTCATTCCGGCAGGAATCCCAGAATCTGAAGGAAGTGCTCAAATCGGTTCAGGAATCGCTCAAGGAAGCCGGAGTATGCGTCAACCTTAAACCGACGGAAGCGCTGAAACACTATCTGGACAGTGCGAGCGAGGCGGACGTCGTGGCTTCCGGATTGAAGTTCGTACTGGAAACGGCTGGCCACGGTATTATGACCATTGCCAATCAGCACAAGTTGTGCTTGGATTTGCGAACTGCGGCCTACATCTGGTCGGTGGAGAAGATTTTCAAAGCTTACGAAGGAGCCGGTTTAGCTATGTGATTGCAGTTGAATAATTCTAATAATATTAACAAATAATGGCTTTCTTTCATCTCTAAATATAATAATTGTCTAACAAAACCACGTAACTACTAAATCTTACCTTGTGTATTCACTGTAACATTTTCGCAGCAAAAGCTAATTCCACAATACATACTCACACTTGATTACAAATCCATACTCATGTCATCCACACTGGTGTCACTCACCGGCGACGCATTCGAATCGTACTCATCAAACTTGAGCTTTAACCGGGGAGGAACTCCATCCGCACCGGGTGTTCCCCCTGTTTTCGTACCATCTTCACCCATTTCGTCGTCTCTCGTATCATCTCCATCATCTTCCTCCTCCACCTTGCCTTCCAGCTCGACTTCATCGCCTTCCCCATAGAACGGCAGGGGAGCCTCCTCAGCCAGGTCTTCAATTACGTACTTGAGAATCGTCGTCGTAAAGACGTCATCCCTCCTCAGCGATAAACTCTTGTGGAACGACTCGACCGCCTCGTCCAGACAGCCCATCAACGCCTGGACGAATCCGATCGCCGTGTAGGTGGAAGCACTCAAAGGTTTCAGGAATAGTGCTCTCCGATGGAACTCTAACGCTTCTTCGTACTTCTTATTCTTCCTACAGCAGTGACCCAGATTGTTTAGCAAAGGTTCCCATCGTATGGAAATCGGTTCCCGATTTGCCTTGGCCATACTCTGAACCATATCCAGCGTGGTTCGGAACACTTCCTCCGCACTTTCATACAGCTCATACTCGAACTTGATCACCCCCAGCTCGTGCAGCACGTAGACATCCAACGGAGCTATGGACATCGCTTGGTAGAAGAACTTTTCTGCCATTTCCAGATTCTTGGTTAGGCCGCACTCCACTCCGATGTAGAGCAGTGGTAGATGGCAGCCTCGCATCAGCTGCGTCGCCTTGAAGTACGCGGCCATCGCTTGGTCGTGTTCGTTCTCCTTGGCAAACGAATGGCCATACGCAAGCCATGCCGGTCCGTACAGCCGATCCAGCGTGGTTGCCTTGGAGAGGTACCGTCGCGCGGGGTCACTCTTTCCGATCAGATCGTAATAGCACCCGACGGCGTACCAGGATATCGCATCGTCCGGATAGAAGTCCACCAGCTTGTGGGCCACGTAGAATAGCTTGTTGAAGTCCTTGAGCTCCATCAGGCAACCGATCTGGACGGTGAGGCTGCGCTTGTGGTACGGGTCGCGTTTGAGGATCCTGGAATGGGGAAGGATAACATGTAAAGGGTGTCCACGATGAAATTGCCACACTATGAAATTGCTCTAACTTTTTAACCGTTGGGTAGAATTTAATGAAAATTTGGGTGGATTTAGTTCATAGTGCATTATTTACATCCTGCAAGTTTTAAAGTCCTGTGATCAAAACTCGCGGAAATGGAGTCGAAAGAACAGCTCGTGCGTGATAAAATCTTGCGCATTCATCACGAGAACAAGGATCTCTCGCATCGTTCCATCGCTAAAACGTTGGGAATCGCGAATTCCCCGGTGTCGCGAGTGATTAAGCGGTTCGAGGAACGGTTGACCACCGATCGGAAGCCCAGAAGTGAAGGAAAAAGTATTCCGTACAACACCAAAAATCACAACCGCGTAGTTGGGGCCTTCAACCGAAATCCGAACGCCTCCGTTAGGGATGTGGCTAAGAAGCTGCACCTAAGCCGAAGTTTTGTCCAGAAGGCCAAAACTAACGCTGGGCTTCGAACGTTCAAGGTACAAAAGGCCCCTAATCGCGACGAGAAGCAGAACAAGTCTGCCAAAACCCGTGCCAGGAAGTTGTACCTCAACATGCTGACGAAAGTTGAATGCTGCATCATGGACGACGAAACATATGTGAAGGCCGACTTCAAACAGATCCCCGGCAACCTGTTTTTCACGGCCAAGGATAAGTTCAGCGTTCCGGAGCATGTCCGCACTCAGAAGATGTCCAAATTTGCGAAGAAATTCCTGGTTTGGCAAGCCATCTGCACGTGCGGGAAGCGGAGTGCACCTTTCGTGACCCAGGACACGATGAACGGACAGGTGTACATAAAAGAGTGCCTCCAGAAGCGGCTGCTTCCTCTCCTGAAGGCCCACAACGTCCCACCAATCTTCTGGCCGGATTTGGCCTCATGCCACTACTCCAAGGACGTGCTGAAGTGGTATGCGGACAATAAGGTCAATTTCGTGCCGAAAATGTTCAACCCTCCCAACACTCCGGAGCTCCGCCCCATCGAGAAGTACTGGGCGATTATGAAGCAGCACCTTCTTAAACGACCTAAGGTAGTGAAGACAGTCGAGGAACTGAAGAAAGTATGGGTTTACATGCAAAAAACGGTTGATTCACAGGTTGTGCAGAATCTTATGGCCGGGGTTAAGGCCAAGGTGCGGGCATTTGCGTATGGACTGTAAATAAAATACGAGTAAAATGGTAAAATGAAGTTTAATAGTTATTTCTCAATCCCTGAAAATTTGATGGCAATCGGATGAAAACTCGAATTTTGCGAATCAATTTTGTGTGTGGCAATTTCATCGTGGACACCCTTTATTTTTAACTGATGATGTTATGCAGAATGTGGGTGGCAAGCAAAGCAAGACCAGGAATTTTTCGGGTTGGAAAATGTCTCGACCCTTGGCATAGGATATGATTGTACTTGCCACATAATTATACTAATGCAAAAATGAAGCAGGCATCGAAAGGTCTCAATTAATAACTGTGAAAGCACGAAGTTGAGAGCACGCAATAAGCTATTATGCGATAAGCAATAAGCTTGAAATGCGTAGAAGAAGAATAAGAAGTAGCAGACCATTTATTAAACGGATCAATGTAAAAGATCTACACTACACACCAAATATTAAATGTACGGTTTGACCACGATAGTAGAAAGACCGATGATGGTCTCTTCGATGACCTGTTCACAACTACCTTCCCTTTTCCCAGAGAAGGATACCGACGGTCGATGGTCTGGCAAGCTAGGTCGGTACACTGATCGGTCGTAAAAGTATTCTCTTCGATTCTCTCTGTCTGAATATTGGATGCTTCCTAAACCTAACTACACTGCCCATAATCGCATATCAGTCCCATATGGATAGGAAATCAAGCAAAGATGGGACTGATATGCGATTATGGGTAGTACAGCACAATACAAATACAAGAAGGAACATATAAACCTAAACTTGCCTTCCAAACGATATCTCTTAGTGAATGGTGTATAACAATAGCCCAGACGTAAACAACTATGTCTAGTAGTTGCGTCGGCAGGCTATTGAACTCGTCAGTTGTTAACGATGGCAGGGTTGTAGCCAACCGGGAATCTCGTTTCCAAACAGAAACTATGGGAAAATATATAATTTTCTCTGAAGGTCTCTGGACTTTCTTGAAGATTCCGGATTATCTCTAGCAGCACGGTTCAGGAAACCTTCATGTAACTTAATTAAATCACAATCAAGTTGCTGCAACTTTCTGCCACAGCTTTGGGTTGCTTGGGTGCTCTCACAATTTTCTTGAAATTAATGGAACATTAGCATTGAAGTTCTGTGATCTTCCCGATTTATTTTTTTATTATTTTTAAAAGTTCTCGAAACTTCCTTAAATTGTTTTTCTCAATTTTCTAATAACTCATGTAACTTATCTTACTTTTCAAAAAAAATCATGAGCTTCTCGGAACTTTGCCGAAGTTTCCGAAATTTCCCTGAGCTTCTGGTAGCTCTTTTAAAGTTTCAGTTATATTCTTGAAATTAATTGATCTGTACTGATGTTCGCTGAGCTTCCCTAAATTTATATCAATTCTCCTGAAACAAATGGAACTGTCCTGAAAACCATTAAGTTTCCCTGAAATTCTTTGGACTTGTGACGTTTCTAAAATATGTCTGATGTTTCCTTAAGTACACTGGAATTTTCTGGACTTTTAAGAAATTTCCGGGTTCTCGAATTTTAACAGAAATTAATGTAACTGTCTTTAATTTATAGAAACTTACTCTTACAGATCTTTTAACTTACCCAAAAATTGAGACATTTCTGAAGTTTTAAATTGAACTTCCTGTAGTTTTCCTGAAGGTAATGGAACTGAAATAAAGCTCTGGAAGCATCCCTGACTGAAGTTCCGAGTAAGTTGAAAAAAAACTGACGGGAGAAGACTGCTGGTCACTGAAGTTGTTCACAACATTACGTTCTTTTCATTTCTCGGTTCACTTATAGATTTAAATTCGAAATGCCGCTAGACCGATTTATCCTTGCGATTTCAAACCAAAACATTCAAGGTGTCAGAAATACCGGTTTCCCGGGATGGGTATTTGACAAACAATCGCAGTTTGCTCTATGATCGGCATAATCGGCACACCTGCGGCAAACTGAAGAAAAAAAGATGACCCAAGATTGGTGTGCGGAGTGACCTACCCCTTGGTCCCCAATACACAGTTTTGGTATAGATCGGTTTAAAATCTCCAAAATCGGTATTCTGAGAAACCTTATCTGTATATCGGTATATCTGACAACGCGGATTGCCTCATTTCAGTGCATTCGGCACAACGCTTCACCCAGCTTTCGGCACAGATAAAGGGGCAAGACAGCTCCTAATCATGAGTAATTTCAGAGTTACTTTTGAGGCACCTCGAGCATGCTCAGTGAGCTAGATCCAGGAGGCTGGCAACCCCATTTAAATCACATACGTTTGGCAGTAAAGGGTGATACGGTCAAAATTTGGTCAAGGGAAAACGCGTGTAAATCGGTGAAACCGTTTATTTAAAAAATCAAATTAAATTTCTTTTTCAAGTTCATTTAGTATAAAATTCAGGAAAAATATTCAGTTAGGCTTCCGCTTTTCCAAATCCGAATTGCCGGGCCTTACGCTTGACCCCTGCCATCAGATTTTGTACAGCCACCTTGTCCACCTTCTTCGCCGCAGAAAGCCAGTTTGCCTTGAACTGCTGCTCGCCCTTAGCAGTTTTTTTGGTCTTCTTTAGGTTCCGCTTGACAATAGCCCAGTATTTCTCAATTGGGCGGAGCTCTGGCGTGTTGGGAGGGTTCTTGTCCTTATTTGCGGCATCTCGGAGAGAGAGGTTAGGGTTTCGCTTGAAACTACCGGCAACTCTCTTTGTCGTCTCAGCGGCTTCCGGTTTTCGATTTCCCCCCGATCCAGACTTCCTGGCTGTCGACAAACGTTCCCCAAACACTTTAATTACATTTGTAACGGTTGATTTGGCAACTTTTAGCGATTTTGCCAACTTTGCGTGCGAGTAGCTCGGATTTTCGCGATGCGCGAGCAAAATTTTGATACGCTGCTCTTCTTGCTTGGACGGCATTTTGACAACTGAAGAGTGAATTCCAAAATCAAAATAGGAGCAACATTCTACACACACACACCTTCAAAATGAGGGGTGTTCAGGTTTTTTAAATGCAAAATTGAAAGAAATACGTCAAGTTGATATTGACCAAATTTTGACCGTATAACCCTTTAGCATCAAACACATGGCCGCCAGTCAGGCCCTTGGCAAGATCGCTGTCATTTGCTTTCTCACCTTTAGCATCACAGCAACATATGGAAGTACGAAGCCGAAAAGCTTCTATCAAGCAAAACAACAACACAAATCAGGGGCTTCCGGCCTGCAACTCCAGGCGAGTATGATTGCAATGCTGAACTTTCGGTATCTTAATTTACTTCGATTCCAGCTCTCGGGATCGCGCCTCGAATGGCCTCCGGATTTATTATCGAAACGTGCATGGGCTGAGGACTTAAATCGACTCATTTTTCTTGGCTGTTGCGGAGGCTGAATGATTTGAGATCGTACTGACGGATCACTTTATTCCGTCGTCAGAACTGACCGACTCCCCTGAACAGTCAAAAATCGCGCGGTGGAGGCCTTTTTGATTGCTGTCTTAAGGACTGACCAACTACCTAAGTACCTCGTTCATTTCCAGTCTACTGAAACAGCTCTGGATTGTCGTGGAATTTTCACAGAACATTCTCAGTATAGGCGCTGTCTACCTGCCTCCCAATAAAAAAAAAAACGACTGCACGATCATCCGTGAGCATGTGGAATCGTCAAGCTCGATTTCGTCTCGATTGAAGGTCCCCGCTCTACACTACAACCAAGCTGGTTTGCAGTGGCGCTTCCTCGACAGCAGCACACCCAAGTTCCCCTCAATGTTTTTTGACGTTTGACAAGCCAGCCCAGTTAGCGAGTGGAATTCAACAAGACTGACGCCTAAAGTTCCCTTCAAACTGGCGCGTTTTTAACGCGGCGGCAGCGAATTATTCGCAGAGGAAAATTCGCCACGTTTTAAATGCATGGCGGCTTACGGAATTCCGTAAGCCGCCATGCATTTAAAACGTGGCGAATTTTCCTTCGCAAATAATTCGCTGCCGCCGCTTAAGCGCTCAAACCAACGCACACTGGGCAAAAATTGACAAAACCGCGACTAAATTAAATATCTCGGCTGCCAAACGGTTCGAATCGATTGGTGGTAGTCTCATTGACCGGAGACTTTTGCGTACCGAGATAGAGGACCGGGATCAACCCGAATTCCCGGTAAAGTAGGAAATGCCACTATCTATCGACATAATGTTAGACTTTACTTAACGTATGTTACTGGAAATTGATAGTACTAAGTATATATGGTGCAAAGACACCAAATACGCCCTCAGGTAAAATCTACTGGCCTAAAGGTGGATCCGGAACGACCGATTAAGTCACCACATTATAAAAATTGACCTAGAACCTTGCGATTTTTTCTATGATGTTCAGAATCAAGAGATCAAAGCGTATTTTATATGGAAACTATATTTTGGGGTATAGTGGAGATATTCTGGTTCCCCGGATAATCTGGATTGACCGATAAAGTTAATTCCGTTCAGTGGGACATCCGCTCAGCAGCCAAAAAATCAGTACCAGGACATCCTGCCCTCACTCACCTGGAAGTGAAGTTGGCATATGACTGAAACCGTTTGGCAGCCGAGATATTCAATTTAGTCGCGGTTTTGTCAATTTTTGCCCACTGTGCAACGCGGCAAGTTGACGCTGTTCGCGCGTTTTGGCAGCGTTTCTTTTGCGTTCGTTTTCGATTCGCTGTCTGCTGCCTTTTTACCGCCGAAGAACCGCGGTTTTTGTACCGAAAGTGATTTTCAGGTGATAAAAATGGCAAAAACGGAAACCTTAATAGAATGGGTTCGAAACTATTTTTTTTTTTCAAAGATGTCTGAACTTGTAAATTTAATTTACTGCTCCCTGAAATTTTATCAAGATCTCAGATTGTCATTGGAATTTTTACAATATTTCCATCTACAAAACTCCCTGAATCCCCCCGAAATTCTCCAAATTCTAGCAGAGCTTCTATGTAGTTTCAAGAACTTCTACAAAATTACTTGTTCTATTTGGAATTCGCTCAACTGGTACAAAGATCGGTAAACTGCTATAAACTCACTGCCCTTCAAAGAAGATTCCGGAGGAGACATCTTAGGTATTTGTGAGGATAGTTGACCCACGATTTGTACAATTGCATATGTTATGCTAAATCTAAGGAATATGTTAGTAAAACTACATTTATTTATAAGGAGAATTTAGAAACTGTAAGTTGAATTCCAAGTAGAAAATCCAAAGCGATTTTAGAAATAAATTCAGTTCTGAGAATAATTTCATTGAATTTTTGAGGAGTAAAGGGCGAACACGAAATTATTGCGACACATTCAACAGGGCATAACTTTTTTACCATTGGGTAAAAATCAACCAAATTTTGCACACTTTCTCATTGATGTGTATTGTGTACATGCTGTCAAACTCGAAGTCGTGTTTTTCGATTCAACGAAAATGGAGGTGAACCAACGCGAGTTGAGAGAACAAATTCTTTCCAAACACCTGGAATTTCCTGACCTGTCGCACCGGCAGTTGGGAAAAATGTTGAACATTCACCATTCAACCGTCTCCAGAGTGTTGAAGCGGTTCCAGGAGCAGTTGACGTTGGACCACGGCAAAGGAGCTGGAAGAAAACCGGGACCGGAGAAGAAAAAGACGGAGGGAAAGGTGAAGCGGATGATTAAAGCAAATCCCAACGTCTCAAGCCGTGATTTGGCTAAAAAGATCGGCATGTCGCAGAGCTACGTCCAGAATGCAAAGAAGAGAGCTGGACTACATACATACAAGGTACAGAACTTTCCAAACCGCGATGAGCGGCAACAATCGACGGCTAAAACTCGGGCACGGAAGCTCTACGAGAAGATGCTGACAAAATATGGCTGGCTGTGTGATGGACGACAAAACGTATATAAAAGCCGATTTTAAGCAAATTCCGGGGTTGGAGTTTTTCACCGGCAAGAGCAAGTTCGATGTGGACGACAAATTTAAGAAGAAGAAAATGTCGAAGTTCGCCTCCAAATATCTCATTTGGCAGGCCATCTGATATTGCGGACTGAGGAGTGAGCCTTTCGTGACAAACGGCACAGTAAATGGCGAGATCTACAAATCTGAGTGCCTCGAGAAGCGCCTTTTGCCGTTCTTGCAGTAGCACGACGAAGCTCCGCTATTTTGGCCAGATTTGGCATCATGCCACTATTCTAAAAGTGTCCTGGAGTGGTATGAGGCCAATTCTGTCCATTTTGTTCCAAAGGACATGAATCCGCCAAACTGTCCGGAGCTGCGCCCGGTGGAGCAGTACTGGGCAATAATGAAGCGGGAACTTCGGAAGAGCAAGAAGACAGTCAAAGACGAGAAGGACATGTTACGAAAATGGAAAAAAAACCGAAACACAGCATGGCACACTATTTGACACTTTAGGATACACGTTGGCAAGTAGGATACAATCAACATAATAATAAACGGCATCACTGTTGACGTATTGCCAATCGTTGCTAAGGTTGACTTCTTTGTTTACTCCATTGGACTTCACATTGGGTTCGAGAATCATGCCTTGACACTTTTCGAAAAATTGCATGGAAAAATTCTGTGAGTATTGCCTGCACCTGGTTTGCATCATGAATGTCTTATCTCTTCAAAATCAAAAAAAAATAAAACTAAGTTTATCTCATCCAATTCGAAGCAAAAATCCCTGCGGCTCGTAATTTTCGTCCAGAATAGCCTCACGCCAACAGAGTTCTTCCACACCATGGTCGGTCGAGGGGGTCGATACGACAGTCAAGATGGCCAAAATTGGTCGTTTGGTCAAATGCCTGTAAGATCGTCCAATACGACGATACGGTGCGGAATGCGATCGGCGAACTGAATGGACAAAAATCCTCTGAACGACGACAATATTGTGCCAGCTGCGGATAAATTTTGTTTTGTTTTACAAGGTTATTATGCAGAACGAAAGATAAAGGTGTGGGTAATGGGTTTTGTATTTCGACCAGGGGGTATTCGGAATGAAACTTGTCTCGCTTTCTTCTGCATTTTTCCTTAGGTATCCTTGCCAGTCATTGGTTTCAATTGGTATTGACTTCGATGGGAAATCCACGGACTTTATAGGGATGTC